>NC_134582.1:86588447-87221661 GCF_037038515.1 Microtus pennsylvanicus
GATCTATCTCTGATACAAAACTACAATATCTTCTTTCGTGTTAGAAAAATAATAATAAAAATAAGAATGGGCTGGGGAGGAGATGGCTTTGTTTGCAAAGTGCTGACAGATCCCAAGAACCTGAGTTCAAGCTACAGAAGCCACATTGGAAAAAAAAAATAGCCATGGTGGCATGTATCTGTAACTCCAACTTGAGATGGTGGAGATCAGCTAAGCCCTGGTGTTCACGGACCAGCCTATCTAGCCTGTTAAGGCTAGTCAAAGATCCTGCCTCGAAGGGGGGGGGGAGGGCGCGGTGGGATATCACCTGAGGCTATCCTCCCTTTTCCCATACTCCCTCCACACACACACGTACCTACACATATATGAACATGTGCACACACAGTAAGTAACAATATCTCACACACACATAGGTATTTCTTTGAATAAGGATCCAAATGAACGTCATTCCCATCGCCTAAGCCTCTTGTGCGCTTCTGTTACCACCTCCACCTTTGTATGCAGCTGTCTTTTTCTCTCTGCTGAGAAACCAGACTATTCGTCTGATGAGTTTCCCTCCATCTGGATTTTGGTGAATTGCATCCACGTGGTGTTGCTAGCCACGTTCCGATGGTTTCTTCATCCTCTGCTATTTCTTAAGAGTTCTAGAAGCTTTGTGTTATTTCCTTCCCTGGCCTGCCTTTGTCTTGGTAATGGTTGGCATGTGTCTTTACCACAGGCGGTAATGTTTATTAGTGACTTCTTTTGCACTGAGACCTTGATCCACATCTACAAACTGCAGAGGAGTTATACAATGGTTATAACCACATTCTGTTGTTCCTTATTCGTTTATTTGTGGGATTCATAATTCATGAAGAGAAATGCCCTTCCATCTTAACTTTGTTTAGTCAATGCTTCAGGTTTTGTACAAATGCTTGATGTTTTTTCCCCTGTTATTTGCCATTCCTCTGGTTCATTGTGTTCTCTTGGGTCACAGTGATTTCAAAGTCTTCTTGTGAACTCACAGATGAATCCCTAGCAGGGACTTTATGCTCTTAAAACCATGTTAGCTCTGGCCGTTAGGAACCTAGTCAGCGGGAGCCCTGCCTTCCTTTAGTAAAATCCTAGTTGTCTTTGATGTTGTAAAAACAGTCTCACTTAGTGCAGGCTGGCCTTGAACTCAAGATAAAGCTAAGAATGCCTTTGAATTTCTGGTCGCACTGCCTCCACTTTTCAAGGCTGTGATCACACTCACCTCCACACCCAGCTTCACTTCTGGTCCTTGACAGTCTGTTTTCTGGACTTACAGTTTGTTCCAGGCTCTTTGTTTAAGCCTGTTTTGTTTTTCTCTTCCTGATTTAATCTTTCAGAGGCTTCTCTTAAAATTTTCTTTCTCCTTCCTCGTTTCTTTTTGATCATGAAATCATCTTTCCCTTCCATTCTCTAATGCCCCCAGGGTACTTTGGTCTTGTGTTCGCTCTTTTTTAATCTTCATTTCTATTTTTTCCTTTCCTTAAAGTCTTGTGCCAATGGCTTTGCTTCCCTTGATCTAAATCTTGAGTTTCTCCAGTCACTTCCAAGCCTCCCCAGTCCATTGGCTGTTCCTTCCTAGCTCCTACTTTCCCAATTCCTCTGAGCTCTTTTGAAGTATTAAAGTTTCCATCTGTGTTGTGGGCATGACTTTACGGTGAGAATGTTAGTCTGAAGTTTTTTTCCCTGCTCATAATAACAGCACTGAACTTGACCACGATCCTGTTTTGTTACTCATTCTTAAGTTAAATGAATTTTCCTGTGTTCTTTGAAGGGGGTGGGGCAGATGAACCAGAGAAACCATTTCCAGCTCCAGAATTCCACAGTGCCTTGCCTTGTTACTTCCCTGAAGGGATGGAGGGAGGCTCATACTTTGTTCTCCCCTGTTTATCTGCTTCTCCTTTCGACTTGCCCCTCCCTTCCTTTGATGATAATGTCACCATCATGTACAATTTGATTCTCCTCTCCAAAGTTTCTCCATGCGCTCCAGGAACAGCTCAGCAGTTAAGAGCACTTGCTGTGCTTGGAGAGGACCTGAATTCAGTTCCCAGCACCCACATGGCAGCTCCCAACCACCAGTTATTCCAGCTCCAATGGCTCCAGTGTTCTTTTCTGGCTTCCATGGGTATCAGGCATGGACACGATATACATACGTGTAGGCACTCATGAATTCACATAAAATAAAAATAAATAAGAAAAGTTTCTCCTAAGACTAGTTCTATTATGTGTGCAAGCTTAGATTTTTGGTTTTGAAAGTTTATGTGCATCACCTCAACTTGCTACAGGTTTCATGAATGGGTCCCCCAAAGTTCAAATGTCAGAAATGTAATTACCAATGCAACAGTGTGGAGAAGTAGGGTGTTTGTTTGTTTGTTTTTGTTTTTCAAGACAGGGTTTCTCCATAGCTTTGGAGCCTGTCCTGGAACTTGCTCTGTAGACCAGGCTGGCCTTGAACCTACAGAGATTCTTCTGTCTCTACCTTCTGAGTGCTGGGATTAAAGGTGTGCACCACCACCATCCAGCTAGCTAGTGTGATCTTTAAGAGGTAATTAGTCCATGAAGATTCAGCTCACATGAGTAGATTCATGCTTTTATTGCTGCCCTGTTTGTTGCTATGTGAAATCCCCAACAAGAGCAACTAAAGGAAGGAAGGGTCTACTTTGGGTCACAGTCTATCATGACAGGGAGGCTGGGGGAGCAGAAGTGAGAGGCAGTGGGTCTCATTGCATCCAGTCAGGAAGAAGATGCCGGTCCACAGCTTCTTTTTACCCAGTCTGGAACTCTAGCCGTGGAATGGCGCCGCCCACTTTCAGAGTGGGTTTTCCTTCCGCAGTTAAGCTCTCTGCAAATGCCCACCCTCACGAACATGCCCATAGAAGTGTCTTCTGGATGATTCCAAGTCCAGTCAGGTCAACAATGAACACTGAGCATCGCAAGGCTGTTATGTGGCGCGTAGGTTGGCTATTGTCATCTGATAATGTCCTCACTGCTTCTCCTCTTCCCTCCTCTCCAGACCGGAGTTTCCTTGACAATGGCTTTTCCTGAAGAGACATAATAAATAAATGTCTGTTCTTTAAGCCTGATCTAGCATCAGCTGTCATGTTTAAACGGTACAAAGTAGACTAAGAGTCCACCTGAACACACTCACGTGGCTCATCGGATGATTTTTCCTGGGTCATTTGCCAGTTTGTTGCTGCTGTCCTTAAAACTGCTCACTAACCTGTCCACCAGCCACTGATGATTTGGGGGACTCTTTGGCCCCAAGCCTTTTTAGTACCCTCTCCCTTTCCTCCACGTGGTGGCTTGATGTGGGAGTCTGCTGTTTTGTGTTGATTTCATTGGTTAAATAAAGAGACTGCCTTGGCCCTTTAAGAGGACAGAAAATTAGGTAGGCGGAGTAGACTGAACAGAATGCTGGGAGAAAGAAGAAGATTGAGGAGTCGCCATGATTCTCCTACCGGATACAGACGCAGGTTAAGATCTTCCCTGGTAAGACACCTCGTGGTGTTACAGGGATATTAGAAATGGGTTAGATCGATATGTAAGAGCTAGCCAATAAGAGGCTGGAACTAATGGGCCAGGCAGTGTTTAAAAGAATACAGTTTCCGTGTAATTATTTTGGGGCATAAGCTAGCCATGCGGGCAGCCGGGAGCTGGGGCAGCAGGGAAGCAGCCCGCAGCTCCTCACAACAGTCACTGATACCTTTCTCCTGACTATAGCCACAGACCGCTCAGTTGCCCCCATTCCTGTCTCTTGGGTCATAGATCCCACACTCACGTCTTTCTGCTTTGGTGATTGTCATCCACAGTGCTTTAGCTCATGTCACCCGAGTTTCTGGGTTCCTGCCACTGCCATCATCATTAGTGTCTTCATCTGAGGGGAGGACAGCAGAGAGTGGGGAAAATTAGCAATCTGCCCCGCCTTTGGCAAGGGTACCCCAGCATCCCCCATCACTGCTTGAAGCCTGTAATGGGGTCTGGGAAGCTGTTTTCCCTAAATGCCATTCCTTCTGAATTCAAGTGGAAATACTTGCAAATGTGAAAAGTTTGGTTTCAATCATATATTTTTAGTAAATATTTTATTAGGGAAAACAAAGCAGGAAAAGGACGATGTGCTTCAAGAAAACAAAGCACTCAACTGCTAGTCATTACTTCTGCATCTAAGCACTTCCAGCTGGACATGGTGCCGTATGTGTAAAGTTGTAGCACTTCGGGGATTATTGGAAGGCCCTGGGGCCCAGGACTTCCAGGCTAGCCTAGGCCATACAACCATGCAGTGACTCTATCTCAAAAATAAAAAAACAAAAAAGCATAGCTTTTCTAAATTAATATAGTATAAAAACAACAGAAGAGAAAATTATACATTTGTCTTCTCATAGATTTGGGTTTGACTATGAACTCTAAATGGCACCTGGGGTCATTCTGGTATATGTTGTTGTATCTTGGACAAGCCCAGGCTCAAACATCCCCACATGCTTTTCATCCCAAGGAGCTGCAAGGCCATCTCTAGTGCTGAAAATTGATCTTGTAATTTCTAAAATGTAGTTGTCCATAGTCACTGATCATCTCGTTTTCTGTTGTTATCTTTGGTGAGACAAAAAGGGACCGGTCAACTTTCTCTGTTGTCCTTTTCCAAATCTTTGAGGTCCCTCATGCCACGGAAGGCAGGGTCAGCAGATACACAGCTTATGGTTACATGATTATGATTCTTTTAGGCCCTTTTGCCCAAGAGTCTTGTGTCCTGGGTAGTTTAAATTGGGATCTGCTGAGGACCAGCCGTGAAAGGGAAAGTTCTGAGTGTCCCCATTGGGAAGCTTTCCTTGCTGAGTGTTGGGAATGGCTGTAGACCTGATTCTCAGCTGACACGAGCCTCCAGACTAGAACCTTGAATTGCTTCTTCCTGCTTCGAAATCACCATCCATCCCATGTTAGCTGGACGCCTTCCCTGTACAAAGCGGGAAGGGGTTCAGGTGACTGGACCACCAGCCTCTATTTCCTTCTGCGCTCGATGACTTTATGAATTCAGTGATTGCCTACTAACCTAAGAAGTACAATCATTAAATTTCCATCTATCTCATAAGTATTTCTCTGAGATAAACCTTACTGGACTTTTAAACAGCAATTACTGTATTGTGGATGTATCCTATTGTGTATGTATGTGTGTACGTAGGTACGTGTCAAGAAGGCTCAGAGGACCCTTGGAGCTGGGGCGACTGGTGTTCGTGAGTCACCCATTGCGAGCGCTGAGATCTGAGCTTTGTTCTTCTCACTGAGCAATAGGCACTCTTCACTGTTGTCCCATCTCTCTAGTCCCTCCTGGCTGGATTTCGAAGTGTGACTCGCTTGGATAAAATATACGCAGTAAGAAGGCTCGTCATTGAATTCTATGTGCATGTCATGAAAGGGAGCAGTTTTGCTGCCCGCTGTGGAGCCATGACGGGGAATTGTAGAATTTTGCAATTCTAACTAGATATGACTGTCCATGGGTGAGAGTGGGCATCGCCTTTACCTTCCTTGTTGTTTGCCAGAACATCTGGCTCAGCAGGTGATGCTATGTGCTGTGCCCCATATCAGCATCATATCATGTGTCATACCTGCAATATTTCGGACAGATAAGTCAAAGACAGAACACACAAGAATTTTTATTTCTGGGCCTGGAGAGATGGCTCAGTGGTTAAGAGTATTGACTGCTCTTCCAGAGGATCCAGGTTTAATCCCCAGCACCTACATGGCAGCTCACCACTGTCTGTGACTCCAGTTCCAGGGGATCTGACACCTTCACATCAATGCATGCACATAACATAAAAATAAATACATTTTTTTTAAATTTTCATTTCCTTTTTAAGTTTTATTTTTAAATTTTAATTTGTGTGTGTGTGTGTGTGTGTGTGTGTGTGTGTGTGTGTGTGAATGAATGTTCGTGTGAATACAGGTGACCTCAGAAGCCAAAGGCATCAGATCTTCTGAAGCTGGAGTTTCAAACGTTTGTAAGCCATCTGACACAGGTCCTGGGAATCAGTCCCTGGTCCTCTGTGGAAGCAATCTGTGCTCTTAGACTCGGAGCCATCTCCCCGCCCCAGAACTTTTCATTTCTGCTTAAGTTTTTCAAACAGGATCGCTATTTTCTTTGTTATCCAGATGTCAGACATTAGGTTTCTGGTCCCTAACCAAAGGTCATATGACCTTAGAGGCATGGCCATAATTGCATGGCACTCCCTACCTTGGCTCTGGTCTGTAGAGAGAGTGTTTCAACTTACAGGAAGCTTCTATTACACCATCTGTCACCAACTTCCTGGGTTATGGCAAATTCTAGCAAACACAGAGACAGCCCGTGCCTTCAGGAAGAAATGACTAGAATTCATAGCATCCTATGGGCCAGAACATGTTTTCGTTTCCATAGTTACCTATGGACAAATGCAATATAGATTAATATTTATCTTCACTCTTTCAAAAGAGAAGGACCATAGTTATATAACTTTTATTATAGTATAACAATTATCCTATTTTATTTTGAGTTGCTGATCTCTTACTGCATATAATTTGTAAGTTAAACCTTATCGTAGATGTGCGTGTATGTGAAAAATACATAGTATAAGTGGAGTTGAAGCTGGGTATCCTCTGTGGTCTTAGAATACATTTCACACATGAGTGCAGATAGCTGTGCCCCAAGTTTTGCCTGGACTAAAGTGGAAGCTCACTGAGTATGAAGAACAATTTGTTTTCTGCCCTCAATGTTTCACTCCTAGCAACACAATGCCTAACTAATGAGTGTGTGACTTCGTGGATAAACCAAATGGAATGCATCAGATGACAGACTGGGATCTAGGGAGAATAAAAAATAACTCTGGGGCCGGTGTGATGACTTAGAGAGTAAGGGTGCTTGCAGCCAAGCCTGATGACCCGAGTTCAATTCCCAAGACCCACATGGTAGAAGGAGAGCAGGGACAACTGTAAGTTGTCCTCTGACCTCCTCATGTGTTCTATGACACGCACATAATAAATCAGTGTTTAAAAACCCTGGTAGTGGGACAGGGATCTATCTCTGGCGCATGAGCTGACTTTTTCGAGCCCATTTCCTATGGTGGGAAGCCTTGCTCAGGCTTGATGCATGGGCGGAGGGGGCGGGATGCTTGGTCTTGCCTCAATTTAATATGCCAGACTTTTTGAATCCCCATGGGAGGCCTTACCCTTAGAAGAAGTGGATGGGGGATGGGTTGAAGAGGAAGTGAGGAGGGTGTGGGAGGAGAGGAGGGAGGGGTAACTGTGGTTGGTATGTAAAATGAATAAAAAATGTAAAATAAAAAAGAATAAAATCAATAAAATGATGACTAATAATATTCTGCTATGCTCATAGTCACTAGAGAGACTTCCTCCGGCAGCAGATGGGAACAGATGACAGAGACCCACATCTAGACATTATGCAGAGAAAGAGTCTAAATTGGATGTCTCCATCAAATCCCTCCTCTCGGAGCTCAGGAAATCCTATGGAAGAAGAGAGGAAAGGTTATAAAAGTCAGAGATGGAGAACATGGCCTTCTGAATCAACTCAGCAAGGCACCTACGAGCTCCCAGAGACTGAAACAGAAAGCTCGGGTTTTTAGGGCTCTATACCAGATTCCCTGCATCAATATTATAGCTTTCAGCTTAGTATCTTTTAATAGGACTCCTAACTATGAGAATGAGTGGGTCTCAGACTCTATTGGCTGCTCGTGGGACTCTTTCTCCTGTTGGGTTGCCCTGTCCAACTTCAATATGAAAGTGTTTGCTTCATGTGTGTGTGTGTGTACACATACATATATATGTAACACAATATACATGATTGGTTGTTATTTCTTAGATTCCTCCTCTTTTCTAATGAGAAACAGAAAGGGAGTGGATACAGAGGGGAGTGGAGCTAGGAGTTAATAGTGAGTAGGGAAAACATGATCAGGATGCACTGTATAAGAATAAAATCTATTTTCAATTAAAAAAAAGAATCAAACTGTGTCTTAGGGTTCTATCGCTTTGTAGAGACACTGTGACCATGGCAACACTTATAAGGAAAGCACTTAATTGGTGTGGCTTATAGTTCAGAGGTTCAGTCTGTTATCATCATGGTGGGGAAGCAGTGTGCAGGCGGACTGAGAGTCCTACATCATCCAGGAAACAGGAAGTCTGGAGACACTGGGCAATATCCTGAGCACAGGAAACCTCAAAGTCCGTCCCTACAGTGATACACTCCCTCCAACACGGTTATACCTGCTCCAACAAAGCCACACCTCCTAACAGTGCCACTCCCTGTGAGATTGTGAGGGCCAATACAATCTGTAGTCATTTTAATTCTTCTGTGTCCATTGGTGGGAGCAGATTTTTCTGTTTGGGAGTGAATTTTCACAGCGAATATAGATTTGTATGTATTCGTTAATATAAATATATGAATTTTTATCTCATAATTTAATAATTCTCTGAATTTGCATTATCATTTCTAATATTTTATATCTGTATTTCTCCCTTCATTGAATTTGATGTAAATTTCAATAAAATTACATTTGGGGTTATTAAGATAAAAAACTAAATTAAACAACTGTGGGGCAGATAGTGCCCTGGACCGCAGAGCAGTGGACCCTACCGAGTGAATAGTCACAGAGTGGACTCAGCCATCAGAGACAAGATGAGGGACTGCAGAGATGCCTCAGCAGTGAGGAGCCCAGGCTGCTCTTCCGGCAGATCCAGATTTGATTCCCAGAACCCACATGGCAGCTCACAACAGCTGCAACTCCAGTTTCAAGAGATCTGATGCCCTCTTCTGTTCTCTCTGTGTGCCAAGCAGGCACGTGGTCCACAGATATACATGTAGGCAAGGCGTTCATACATATTTAATGAAAGGTGAAGTTTATTCTATATTTTTAAAAGTAAAGTCCATAAATGTTGAAATAAATCAACACCTTTGAAAGACTTCTTTGTGGCCAGTAAAGTTTCAGAAGTTGAGGAGAGATGAAATCCATTTCTTCAGACACAGTTTCCCAATTATGCAATATACACAAATATTTACATCCACCTATGAGGAGAAATTGGCTCAAGCTGGGAAGTCCTGGTCTGTGAGGGATGTGGGAGTGCAGGTAAATGGGACAATGGCAATAAGGAAAGAGTACTTTGTGTTCCATGCCACTCCCTCTCATGAGTTATGGAGGAATCGCCAGAGTGGTTATAAAATGGACGACAACGGAAGTGAGAGACAATGAGACTCTCAGATCATCTTTGTCTGGATAATGAAGATTTAGCTGGGTCTCCGTGATGTGTGCACATGCTCCTATACATGGGAAAGGATGGTCCTGACATTATAACCAACGCCAACTTTTGAAGACTGTTGGAATCTGTAACCCGTGGCAGATGGTAGCAAATTAATTTGGGGTTTCGTTGGTCTCCATCTGATGTGGGCACATAAAATGGTGAGCTAATAGTCTGGCATCCGTGTTTGCTGAGTGCTTGTCAAAAGCTTCTGATTCACAGGCCTGAGGACATGTGATGATGCTGACTCAGCAGATGGGGAAAGGGATGAGTAGCGTACGAGGGTTCTGCAGGCGAGACCTGGTAGAGTTGTGGAGACCTCAGTCTGTGGGCTGACTCTGTCTTCACTGTTCCTGCGTTGATTTGGGGCACTTCTCTTACTTTTGTTCAGTTTCTTGCCACCAAACACACCTTGATTCTCCCTGCTCTGCCTCATTATTAGTCAATAATGAGAGGGCTTTAATAGAGAATGGTTGTGTAGACAGGGGCTGTACCACTGACCCCATAAAGGTATCGGTGTGCCTGCAGCCCTCGCAGTTTTAAAGCTTTCAGAAGCATGTTTATCAGAGCTTTTTCCCGTTCCACGCATGACAAGGACGTGCTTAACCTGGGGGGGGGGGCACCTCTCCCTGTAGGTGCAGGGTTCTGGCTTTTTCCAGCTCCGAAATCTCCTAAGCATTCTGCTTTGCTTCACCCACACGCCATGATGCCAACCCTGTGGAAATTTATCACTGAACAGTTCTTTCTCCTGGGGTCCAGGTAAATGGGGGATATCTATAATTGTTCTGGCAAAGATATATTCAGAAGGGGAGGGGACTGCCAGCGGCCTTGAGCAGAGTTGTTGGCCCAATGTCTAGTAGCTGTGGGGGCTGGATTGGATTGTCACCTGAAATACAAGACTTCTCACACTTATTCCAGAAAGTGTACCCTTAAGGTATGATCTGCTACTTACACGATCAATATTTCAATAGTTATGGGCTTTTAAAAGGCTTCTTTCCCATCTGCTGTTCTTACCAAGTTCCTAAATCTGATACACAATGGGAAATATTTTGGTACAAAGCCTATCATACACATCCATTGTATCGATGCCGGAGACAAAGCTCAGGGTCACACAGCTAAGGGACTCCTTTATTCTTTTCTCCAGCAGACAGTTCACTACGGATTTGCTCTGAAGTAAGAAGTGAGGATTGAACTGTGTCGTGCCTCAGGAATAAAAAAAAGAATCCGAGAGTTTAAAAACATTCATTTTGAGAGATGGAAATACATTGAAAGTTGTGGAATGTTTGAATGCCAGCCCAGGCACTGGCGAGCTTCCATTCAGACGTCACTGTAAATGTGCACTCGGTGACTAAGTTCAGGCCCTTCGTCGTTTGTAAGCAGAACGCTTCTTTTTCTAGATTGCTAAGAGGGGAGAAAAAGGCAGACAGAAAACAGAAATAGGTTAAGCACATTTTGTGGCGGTGCTTATGGGTGCGCAGACATGTATGAGCTCCCCCCTCCCCTCGGCCGCCGCCTCTTTCCAAACTTGGAAAACATATTTTAACAGCCCAAGTATATTTGCATGATTGATCTACATCACAGTCTCTTTTTTCCTCTCCCTCCCATCTTTTAATTGTCTAGTTTATATGTTTTAACTATTAAGCCTGTTTGCTTTCCAAGCTGTAAAGCCCATGAAGCTAATAAGTTTTAGGAGAGAAAAGAAAATTGATATTTTAGTATTGAGGTTCGGCAAAGCCAAAGAAACACCATGCAAAGGAACCATGGGAGGGACAGATTTTGCATATCCTTGTTGGTTTTGGGATGATATTCTCAGCGTGAGCCTGGCACACTCGCTTTTTCTCCTCTCTTGGGGATGATGCATGTACTAGCGGCAGAGCCCTGCAGGGTCAATTTAGCAAGTGTAACATGGTGATTTTCTGTGCGGTTTCTCAGAACCACTGAGCAAAATGCAGTAATAAATAGAAGCAGAGGAAAATGATTTTGGAAGTAAGTACTTTTGGAAGAGGGGGGGGAACTTTTCAGCACGATCTTATTCAGCTCCAATCAGGAAAAGTGTACTGAGCCGAGGGTAGGTCTGTGGTAGAGTCCTGGTTTGGCATCTACAAGGCTCTGGGCTCCCTTCCCAGTGCACACACAATAATGGCAACAATGAAATATGCATCCACTAGGGCTGGGAGATAGCTCAGTCAGCAAAGCGTTAGCTATGCAAGCGGGAGGACCTGAGTTCGGACCCAAGCCTCTGCATTGAAAGCAGAGTACAGTAGCTTGGACTTTTGTAACCCAGGTCTGGGAAGGCAGAGTCAGGAGGGTCCATAGAGCTTGCTGGCTAGCCAGACTACCCAACAGGTAAATTCCAGACCAATGAAAGGCCTTTTCTCAAAAAATAGGGTGAAGAGTGACTGAGGAAGACATGTCATGTAGACGTCTGGCCTCTGAACACAAGCATACACACATGAACACATACATACATATATAGCACATATACATGAACATCCACACATCAGTTTTACCACTACCTTGATACCCCAGTGCTCCCACCGTAAGTCCTGCCCATAAATTGGTCCCCTGTTTTCCCAGTAAACAACCCTTGTCTGCCCTAAGATGCAAGCCAAGGAATCTACTTTTGCTCAGCATGTTATAACAACAACAGATAGTAGCCTAGTGTTCAAGTTGTTTAATTAACTGTTCGCTTGTGTGGCTAGTGGCCGACCCAGGGGACATGAACAGTTGCATAGGACGACGAGGGATTTTGACATTGTCAACACCTAGATTTGAACCCAGTGATTCCCTGCCTTACTGTCGCATCCATATGTGAGGATGCTTAGTAGCTGTGAAGATTAAACCTGGGGGGATTTGACTCTTGGTCTTTAGTCAAAACTCAAGAGTAGGCTTTAGCAGAGGGAGTATGTGTACGATGATGCCTGAGAGTGGGGTTACCTCTCAGAGCCTCCCAGACTTTAACCATGCTCTCCTTTGTCACCCCAAGGTAGCATTCCATCGAAGGGAAAGGAAATGCAAGTCAGCCCTGTAGTGCACTGGGAGACTTTCAGAGGGTCCCTTTCCACTTGTAAAGATTACTGAAGCCGGTTTGCCCATTCCTGCCCACACTGGTCCTGTAACATCCCAGGAATAAAATCTGCACTCAGGTTTAAAAATAAAATGGGTGGAACAAACTGAATTAGAAGTCCTTGGCAGACATCCCCCCCAGCAGAATGTTCTCCCAATTGGCGAAATTGCAATAAAAAGAGATGTATATATATTTTTTTCTTCCTTTGCTCTTCTCCTCTCTCCCATGTCCCTCCAGCCAGCTGTTTCTCTGTCTTAAAAGTCCAGCATCCTGCAGTCGGTCTCACCAGCCCTCTGGTATCTACTTCCCTGTTCCCATGCCCACTCCACTTTCCCCAAACACCCACATCGTCACAGACAGACCCTGGTCCCCAGGAAACAAAGCTGCACGCAGCTGCCTCAGGGAAGGTCACAGGAACAGGAGATGGTTCTGCAGTTCTGAGTTGTAAAGACTGCCAAGAAAATAAAAGGGGAAAAAATTCTTGAATGTATCCATCTCTCCCACCTCTTTTTTTTTTCTATAAATAGTCCTTCTTTAGAGAGCGGCTTTTGATAGTGTGTTATCCCAACAACCTCCATAAACCTTGAGTGTTCTACTACTCCCAAATCCTACCAAAATGACTCAGGAAAGAGAGCATTTGGCGAGATAGGGCAGAAAATCTTGCTCATACACAGGCCCCTCTTGCCCCTAACATCACCCCAGAAAGGATGAAAAGGTCAGGCCTTCCCTTCCTCTTTCCATATATAGTACATCTTTTCCCCCAAAACGGAAGTGGGAGAATGCCTTCTGTGGCTGAGCTATATGCAAAAAATTATGGTCATCTGTTTGAGGAACAATACACAGCAAGACAAGTTATTGAAGGAAAAGGTAAAGCCGTTGTTTCAGAACCACATCTGGAGATAGTGTGTGTATACAGAACCTCACTTGGTTACTAATACACGCAATACTTACCATCAGCTTGTATTCCGCAGGCTGGGCTGATGGTAAGTAGTGGTCATGATAAGTTGTGTTTTTTTCTCCTTACTCGTGTGTGTTTGTGTTCGCAAAAGCAAGAGGTCAACTCAGGTTTCATTCTTCAAGATCTGTCCACCTTGCTTTTTTGAGACACTGGGATCTGGGGCTAGGCTGGCTGGTCAGTGAACCCCAGAGATCCATTTCACCAGCACTAGGGTTCCAAACACAAAACACTGCCACATGCCTGATTTAAGTATGGGGATTCTGGGTCTATACCTCAATGCATTGAGCTATCTGCTAGCCCCTCTTCCCTCTTTCTGTATCCTTTCTTTTTGGTGGTTGTTGGGGAAAATCAGAGGGATTGATATACCAGTGACTGCAGCTGTCTGGAGGATCACATTCAGTGGTCAGCATCTTAACCTGGCCTGCCTCACCCACCAGCTGTTTCCTTTAAACATGTACAAAAAGGACAGAACTTCTGGGTCCCAGTGATTTAACAAAAGACGCTGTTTTGTCTCAACACCCATGACAAAAATACTAAGTAATAACACCTCCCAGGTGAACCGAATTGTAACTCCTCCGGAGCACCTTGTGATTTTACAAGCATAGTAAACATTGAAAGCTCATAGCCCTACGACTGTGATGTTCTAGAATGAGCCTCCAGCTAGAAATTTACAGATCTGGGGCCTGGTTATCTGTCACCCTTCCGATATCTACACACTTGTCATTTATTGTTAGAGGAAACTCTGATGCTATCGATTCTTTCTCATGTTAAAGCGACTCTGAAGACACTGTTATTGACTACTGTCAGTTTTCTTTGTGGATTTTACGTGGCTGGTGAGAAATGTAGGGTCTTAAGACTCTGTAAAGAGGAGGAGTTTGAAAGAAGTAGGAGGTTCCCGATAGCTGCAGCTCAGTCTGCAGCTCCTTAGCATTGCCTTTGCTCTCTCCAACTGAAACAAATGCAGCAGTGGGCAGCCAAGTATCCTAAGCCAACTTCTGTTGCCATAGCAAAAGGCCCCAAACCACGTAATTTATAAAGACACTTATCTGACCTTGTTCTGGAGACCAGGAAAACCAAGGGTATGGCCCTGGCCTCTGTTCAACATCAGGGGAAGGCCTTCTGCTGTATCATAATAGGATAGAGATGGAACATGCGGCTAAGGAGATGGCTTAGTGGGTAAGAGTGCCTGTTGTACAAGCCTGAAGCCCTGAGTTCAAATCCCCAGAATCTGTATAAAAAGCTAAGTATGGTGAAGTGATAGGACACTCAGTAGTGTCCTCTGTACTCTATGAATGCCCACATGCAGGCAGGCACACACGCACTCATCAAAAGCCACTAATGACACTTTGAGGAGTCCCCCATTCCCATGACTTCATCTACTTATAATCACTTCCCAAAGATGCGAACTATTATTAATATATGTACTTGAGGATTAAGTTCCCAACACTTGAATTTTTATGGGATAAGAGATACCCTCAGTCCATAGGTTACCTATCAGGGGATCTCTGCCAGCACTCAGCCCCCCTTCCCTGTCTTTTCCATTGGCAGCCAGTGTGCCAGCTTTGCCTTTGTCCCTAATAGTTCTAACATGCCCAGATGTGCACAGCCATGTCCCTTTCTTCTGACCCATCCTGTTACCAGCTTCCAGGTTCGTTTCTCAGGTACACACCTCTTCCACATAGCTTAGCGTTCCAGACATGTGATGAGTCACAATTATCCTTGTCTTAGCACTTATCCCAGCCTATCTGGTGGTAGCGGTGGTTGTATGCAGCGTAACAGAGGAAGGCATCCTTTTACAAAATGGTTGGTTGCCTGGTATGAACCAGCTGCCAAAAGATCCCCTCCCTCTCACAAGCTCTGCCCGTGGAATGGGTACCTATCTTCTCTGTGACTATTTCCCCTTTGTAAAAAAATTACAAAGCCTGGGGAATGTAGTTCAGCTGGTAGAGTGTCTGCCTCCCATGCATGGGCTCAACTCCCAACTCTGTATGTAAAAAGGAAAAGAGCAGTATTGGAGCTGAGCAAAGAGTTTGCCATTCAAGCCTGAACTGGTGTTGGGATCCCCAGAAACCACTTAAGTGTGGGTGAATGTAGTGACCTGCCTGTAGTCCCAGTGGAGTAGAAGTGGAGATGGGATTCCCTGCGTATGTCGGCTAGTCAGACCAGCCCAATAAGCAAGTTCTGGGTTCGTGTGAGAGACCTAGAGTTTCAATATACAAAGTGGAGAGCCACCAAAGAAGATACCCAATATTGACCACATGTACACATGTACACATTTACCCACACACGCTTACCCATGTATGCCTACATACATGCAAACATGCATAAACACAATACAATATACGTGCGAAAACAGTCACCACACAAAACTCTAGTAAGGACTGAACAATTTTAAAGGTTTTACAACCGTGAAAGTACTAGCTCGGGTATTCCATGAGAGCTGAGGTCATGCTTTACTTATCTTTTTATGGCTAGTTTATGTATAGGGGGAAAAAAACCATTCCAGCAAGACCCGGTGGTGTAGATTTGTAATCCCAGCCACTTGGGGTGGATACAGGAAGACCACAAGTTCAAGGTTGGTTTGGGCTAGAGTTCAAGACGAGCCTAAACAGCTTAGAGAGGCACCGCCTCAAAATAAGAAGCAAGAGAGTACTATAGCTATAACTCAGTGGTAAATCATTGCCCAGCACGCACGAAGACTGGGCTAGTTAACCAATACCCTTCCCCCAAAAGAAAAGACCCAGCCCTTAATCACTAAACTCCCCATCAGGTAGATTTGCTGATGTGAAGATCTGTTCACTCAAGTCCACTAAATCATTCAGTATACAGCAAAGCCTCGCCCTTGTTGCTGGAAGTCTGTGAGGAATTTTCCATGCATTTCTAAATCAGAGTGTTGCAAAACTACCGGGCCCTGTGGGATGTAATTCAATAGTCTTTCAATGTCTGCTTTCTCTTCAGCGTGCAAAAGGTTAGCTCGGCTCAATCATACAGCATGCATCTGTGTGCACTGCTGTTTCTCAGCAGCGCCTGCCAGAGAGTTTCAGCTCGGCTTCTAGAGTCCTAAGCCCTGGAGTCAGAATAGAGTGCAGCAACAATGGATCCTTTGATGTGCTGCCCAAACCTGAGGAGCATTTACAGCAGAATGCAAGAATGCACGCGTGAGAAATCAGTAACCAGGGTACCGCATCCTGGATTTCTGTAGTAGAGTGTAGGGGAAGGTGACAGAGTGGGTATGTGTGAGCATCCATGCAAGATGCAAGAGGGAGGGGGCTGGGGAGATTGTTCAGCCAGTGAAGAAAGCCCTAAATCTGGATCCGCAGCAGACGTGACCACTACAAGGCATCTGTAATCCCAGGGCTGGGGAGGCAAAAATGAGGCAGACCCTTGAGGCTTGCTGGCCTGCTTTGCAAATTCCAGGCCAGTAAGAGACCTTGTATCAAAAAACAAAAACAAAACAAACAAACAAAAAACACAGAAATGTGGACAGCAACTAAGGACTGTCACTCAAGGCTGGCCTCTGACCTCCACAAAGAGAAACCCTGACTTCATTCAATCAATCAATAAAAAAAAAAAAAAACAGGTAATGTTTTTCAAGAAGAAATGTTAGGCTTATAAATTTATCTTTACAATTGCTCTTCATTAGTATAGTAAATTGTGCATAATTAGGCAACAAAAATGGATACAGAAATGAACTCGATTTTCCTCTTACCTGGAAAATTTCACATGGACCATAGTTCTGAAAATCTCTGAACACGGTCTTGTGGTTGAGCCCGTAAACAGTCAATGACTGTTACAATGTGCTGTGCTGAGAACAAAGTCAGAGCCTTCACGACTTGGTTGCAAAGAACTTTCAAGGCAGCATGCTTTGTATGTATCTCACATATGCAGATGCACACATACAAAATGCATACAAAGGCAGTTTTCCATTTGGAAGCAGATAACGCAATGTAAAACTTGTCTGATTCTCTGTCACAGGTCAGAATTTTGCCACCACCCACAGTGGGCCCTTGGCAGTGCCTGGAGACATTTTTGCTTGTCATGGCTGTGGAGTGAGCTCAACATAGATGGCTAATGAACCCCAATAAGAGCATCCTGGACTTGCAGGGCAGACACCCCACCACAGAGAACTGCTCCACTCAAAATATCACCATCATGAGGTTGAAAAGCTTGCTTTACCTTGATGTAAAAAGAGCATTCTTGGCAGGGACTGTGTCTGCCACATCTATGCTAGGGAGAGCTCTCTCTGGCTATGCACAGTTCCACTTCTAGATCTGTACTGAGCACTTGTGCAAAACTCCTGCTTCACCCCAGGACAACCTAGTTCATTCACAGTGACTATGTACAGAGGCAAGATTTATAGGGGCCCCAGAAGAGCTTGCTCTGACTTAGACCTCTGCAGGTAGGTAACGTCTGGTCATTTGTGGGTGTGGTATCCCTGTGGAGGCCAGAGTATGACACTAGGTGTCTTCCTTAATCATTCTCCCCTTAGTTTTTGAGGCATGGTGTCTACACTGAACCTGGAGCTCAGCTAGTCTTTCTGAGCAACAAGGTCCAGGGATCCTCCTCTCTCCTCCTCCCCAGTGCTGGGATTTCTTCATGCCAATCTCTGTGTGCGAGTGCCAGGAATGTGAATTCAGATTCCCATGCTGGCACAAGTGCTTTACCAACTGAGCCATCTGCCAGGTCCCTGCTTTTGGTTATTCTGATCTCTGTCGGGAGATGTTGAGTAGAAGGATAGACAGGGAGAGAGATGGGATCGATTGTGAAGGCTCATGTGATTGAATGGCCTTGGCCTTGATTTTTCAATGCAACAACTTGCTGCTGATGCCTTTCTAACTTTCTCTCTCTCCTCTCTCTCTCTCTCTCTCTCTCTCTCTCTCTCTCTCTCTCTCTCTCTCTCTCTCTCACACACACACACACACACACACACACACACACACACATCACCACATGCATGCCAGGTGGTGTCTGCTTACATACATGGCTTGGCGCTGTGACTCTTTGGCTATGACCACTTCACACATGAACAACATAGCCTCCTCCTAGAGATGTGTCCTCCATCTGTCTGCGGAAGAGCTGTGTCTCCCTCAGAAAACTGATCCAATCAGCATTTGCCTTTGGCCAGGGTAGCTAACCAACCAGCAGCTCTTCCCTAAGGTCTGGAACTATGATTTCTTGTTCTCGTGAGCCTGGCTGGCTTCACACTCTCTCCCCTCTGTACCGTCCCACGATTCCCTTGCGTGTGACCCTTTTTTTGTTGAGAGCCTTGTCAAAGCAAATGCCAGCATCCACTGCTTTCTCCCTTCCTTAGCATTCTACAGTAATCCTTCCCCCGTCTTCAAAAGATCTGCAGATTTTCTTTGGCCCCAAATGATCCCTCTTCCAGGGTGAAGTCATGGATGAGTGCCTTGCCTGGCACTCTCCCCAAGTCCTGTCTGCAGGAGCATTATGGGCAAATATGCCATGGGGCCTTTCCTTATGATTGGCTCCAGCCTGGCTAGTGCCATATGCTTGTGGCAGATAGGGGTTCATACCAGGCTGGCTGTGACGTCAAATTCTATTGTCACTATTCCGATACAGTGTACAGAATATGCCTCCCCCACCCCCTCACACACCCACTCATGCTACAACGGAGGGTTGTCTGCTCCAAGTGGAGAACTTGGAGGTTACAACTGTGCTCATAGTCAACTAAGGCACCATGGGACCAGCTGCCAAGTAAGGCTCTACGGGACCCTGTCCTCCATAGCCCTTCCAAATGACTCTTACTAAGCCTTGACTTCTGATTCATACTTTGGGTGAACATCTTGGCTTTATGATATGAAATGGGGACCCTCTTCTCCCCATATGCAAAATTAGTGGGGGGTTTTTTGATTTTGAAATATAAAATATTCAAGGATATTTGTTCCACTCGGTTCCACAGAACTCTGAAGTCAACACTTTCTAAAAATTTTGGAGACCTAATGGGGTAACATTTTAGAAGAGAAACGGGGGCAGCTGGGAAATAACCCTGGGATTAGTTGAGTGTGTTTGTGCAATGGGAACCTTCTAGAACAGTCTACAAGGGTGACTGAAACTATTCATATGGCTTCCTTGATATAAGCTGCTACAGAGTCATCAGCATGGTCCTGGTGCCATCAGATGGACCCAGAAGGTCCTCAGGAGTTCTCCCCGTGGGGCTGTTCCTAGCAGTGGCCAGAGTTGTTCTGAACCCTCCCAAAGATGCTGAGAGGCCCATCCCAGAGGTTTCCTTCAGAGTCCTGGATCCCAGTGCATCCTCTTTTCCCTAACCTCTCTTCTCCCTTCTCTTCATCTTGGCTTCTGATCCACCCAGAGGTCACAACAGAGCTTCCTTGTTAGAGCCCTTGCTAGCCATATCTTCCAGAAGTTTCCTCGTCTAATCACCATTCTGGATGGAAAGGTGAATAGAGGTAGGCTTTGGATATGCTCCGCACACTTGGTCCTCAACCGATTGATAATAGTTGGGAAAATTGTAGAAACACTAGTATCTGGGGCCTAGCAGGAAAAGTAGGTTAGTGGGGGGCCCTTCGGGGTATGTTATTCCTGCCACTCCTTATCTCACTGTCTGCTTCCTGGTCCACTGTGATCTGAGCAGTCACTCCTGGGGCCACAGCGACCTCCATGCCATCCTACCATGGTGAAAAACCTCTAAAACTATGAGCCAAAGCAAACACTTCCTCACCCAAGTTGTGCCTATCAGGCTTTGTGATCACACTGAAGTAGAAATGACTAACACAGCTAGGGACAAGACAGAGAATCCCACTCTGGTTCCCACAGTCAAGGCCACTGTATTATGAGACAGGAACTTTTCTGAATGACTGTGCCCAGCAGCACAAACACTGCAGTGCTGCCAAGGAAGTTGAGCAAATACAACTATTAAATGCCAAGGCTTTGCTGGTGTGGCCCAGGACAAATTGAGAGAGTAAAGTGAGATTCTCAGCAGGGTTTCCCACAGTATAAAAAAAAAGTCTCTTTTCCTATAACTTTCCAAATGAACCGCCTTCACGTCACCAAATGCTGTGTGTGCTGGCTCCACTCCAGATACATGCACACACACGACTTAAGCACCGCTGCCCTCCTTCCGTTTGAAATCATAGCTCTGATCCCACTGCCATGTGGATGGCACTGCAGTAACTGTGGCAAAAGAAACAGTGGCGCGGTTCCGGGTTGCAGGCTGCACTCCGCCGTCTGCTCTCTACCCGCTTAAGACAGACTGCTTTCCCCTGTCCTGATTTTACCTTGGTGATCACCCAGCTCCTCCCGGGTTGCCTGGAGGATCAGGTGATGCAAAGAATGTCAATTTATTTGGGGAGGTATCTTTGCATAACGTTCTTATAAAGCTGCTGTCTGCGTAGCCAGCAGCGTTGGGAATGAGCGTGCTCGCAAGGCTTGTCTAGACAAGGAGTCTGGCTGGGTAGCCACTGCTTAGGTCTGCTGTGTTAAGAAACGTGACTCTACTGGAGCTGGTGGCACAGGCCTGTAGTCCCAGCTACTTAGACTGAGACAGGAGGATCGCAGGTGCACAGCCTGCCTGGACCACAGAATGAGTTTAAGGCCAGCCCTGGGCAACTTAGTAAGACTCTTCAAATAGAAATTAAAGCCTGGGCTGCACTTAGGGTGAGAGCATTTGCCTCGTATGTGTGAAGGCCTGGGTTTCATCCCCAGCACTCAGAGAAACAGAAGACAAATGATTCACGAAAACACATTATTATCATATTATCACAGTAGGTGTTTGTCCGCAAGCATGCTCTCAGGGGGATGGTTTCCGTTAGCTTCCCCATTGCAGTTCAAGCCATGTGCTCATTTGGAATCCTCTCTATTTAATGTCTGTACAGTCATAAGGCATCACCTGCCTCCTTTCCTGCCCTGTTCTCCCGAGTTGGCACATTTGAGAGCTTGTAGACCAGGTGAGGCCCTACCCACCTTAAATTGTTCTCTCTGGGTCTCCACCTTCCTCAGGAGCAATATTATACTCAGGAACACAGAAAGAGAACACAAATTTTCACATGTACCTCAAACCTTACATTGGGTCCTGTGTGGAGAGGATACGTACTACTATTCTCTCCGGTTAGAATATTCCTAAGCCCCCTTAGTAGTTAGGGTGTTTGGAGTTAGTAAACCCCAGAACGACATCCCTGTGCTGTTGCGAGGATCCAGTTCGGGATGGTTAGTTGGTTGAGTGACTGATGAGAACCTTGAGTTCCTCAGCAGTGTCAGGGAGCTATGCAGAGGAGTGGCTGAAGGGAACAGATGAGAGGTGGCTACACCTTCCCTCATCTCGTTTGCATCTGCAGAACAGCAGGAGCCCTGCCTGATGGGTGATGAGCGCTTGCTTAGTGAAAGCCAGGCAGGATGGTGCACACTGAAGTGGTAAGAGACTGCCTGATGCAAAATTACAAGGTTTTCAAGACCATTCAGCTCCCCCTTGAGCAGGCACGGGCCAGATGCAGCTCTTTGATGTGCAGAATGAGGGCTAACAAGCAAATTGCAATCTCTAGAGGTTGGCGTGTGGTTACAAACATTTCCCGGCCGACTTTCTATTCAACTGAATTTTATAATTCTGTCTCCAAAATTCCTTGTCTGACTCAGAGCAACCATCTTGGGCAACACTGTTTTTCAAGTCATCATATTGAAAATACTTTTCAGTAATGAATTGGCAGCATTCTTATTTGCCTTCTGACTTGTGAAAATGCCTAGCTGAAAATTAGACCACATTTTCAGCAGTGGTAAAGGTGACAGAGGTAACACAGATAAAAGAAGGATAGTGGAGCCCATGGGCTTGCTGGAGGTCTGTTGGGGGAAGCATTTAACCCACCTGTGAGACTGTCCTGTGAGAAAGGACTAGCCAAAGGGTCTTCATAATAAGAGACATGACACCTGACTGGCTGGATTCCAGGCTTGTGGTTGAGTTCCTAAGTCAAGGGCAGGACCTCTTCCTCTGGCTACCAGTCAACCCCTTAGAGAAATGTTCCTGCAGACGTGGGGTAGGATCCGTCATCACAAACTTTCCAGCGTCAGAGAGTATCCAAAGGCTTGTTGTCTAAGTATCTTCAAGAAAGCACAAATTTTGGTCAAGAGAAAAAGCAGTAAGGTACCTAAAAACAGCTAAAACTGCCCCAGGAATGAATATACTCTTCAGACAAAGGCTTTAAAAGCCACAGAGGTGATAGGGATGGGAGTTCCTATGACACCATGACAGGCAGAAAAGAGAGAAAGCGCAATCTTTAGTGAGCCACACTTATTATAGGTTCCACGCCATCACCGCCCTCTGGGAACTGGGTTGGTGAGGGCCTTCACATAGTCCTGTTGCTAAACTATCAGAGCAGCTGTTATTTACTGAGGCAGTCTATCCAACTGTCTCTGGAACTTCAAAAGGACAGCCCCCAGCAGTACACCGAAGCTGCCGTGTGTTCTAACTCAGAAGCAGAAAAGGATGCTCCAGACACCCTTGGCAGCAGACAAAGGCAAAGCACACACCATACTTACATCAGAAGTTGCGCATCCTTCTCAGGACTGTCTTTGCAACTGGTATTAGCATATTCGCATATTAGGTGCTAGATCAGTGTGTTAGGGAAAAAATGCAGTAGCTATGAAATGGGCTTAAATGTCGAATTCCGCCCACCTGCATTGTTTTCTGTTTACTTCCACAGAAAAACATCTGTTTGGGACTTCACTGGGGCTGATTTTCATTTGTCAGAGTTGAGGTTGTCCTGATTGCTACCCACTTAGTATTCAAGAATGTTCCTGCATGTATTCAGCTACTCTGTAAGAACACAGCCCCCCACGGTCCCCAAATGTGCTTGTATATACATCCCTGTCATTTCCCATATATTCTCAAACCTTGTAAATGTGTATGTTGCATGCTCAGCCACACCATAAGAATACATTCACAATTGCATAGATGAATGCATGTGTATATTCTCTCATGTGTGCATATGTCATCCCTGCATGTCCATATGTTACACATTTGTACACATGTGTGCTACAAAAATACACTTGTTCTAGCCATACAGAATACTCCTAGCCAGTGTGCCCTCATGCCCCCATGTGTGTACATACCCGTTCCTCATGTTTGTGTATGTATGCATCTCTCTGTGCTTGCATATGTGATATATATGTGTGTGTCCTCATCCTGCACATACACATGTACACTCCCCTCTATACACCTGTCTGCGATTGCACTTACTCCCACAAGTGTAAATGCGTGTGGATGCACATCATCCCACAAACAAATGGGACGCCGTGTCCTTGTGTCTTCACCCTCGCTCTTGAGCCTGGGTCTAAACCTGTGGAGTAGAAGGCAGCGCAGTGTTTAATTCCACATTTAAAATATTTTTGAACAAAAAAATGACCATTCACAGGAACAGGGAAGACTCATACCTAAAAAGTCAGATTTACATTTATTTCCAGCTCCCAGTCTCAGGGCTGAAGCAACCCACTAAGAATGATATGTTTTAGTCAACGTTGGTCCAAAGTGGGAGGGGACAAATGCTCCTTGGCTCCGTTCAGTATCCTCGCACTGTCAAAGTGACACTGGATGGTTGAGTGGGATTGGCTTGGGTTTGAACAGCCTCACTCTGAGATGGGTGTGAGCTCACATCTCTCGCCGCTTTGGAGAAAAACCTCAAACAGAAAGGAGAGGGCATCTTGGGTTGGAGAGATCTAAGAAGTCAAGAAAAAGCTAAGCCTTAGTTGGCATCTACTGTGCTCCAGCCACTAACCTTAGGTCTTCGTGTGTGACTCAAAAAGGAGAGTGCTAACACAAGCAGAGTGTGTTTCCTGCCTGAGCCAGGAAATGTGAACATCACATGTAAGCCACTGTCACAAGGGGAAATCTGATGTGAAACTGGAGGGGACTTTTGTGTCTTAGCGGCTTTAAATATTTGATTAGATTATGAGGGAGGGAGGAACAGGGAGAGGGACAGATAGAGACAGAGAGATGGGGAGATTGGAGCAGATTTTATATGTTCTGTTGTAAGGTAATAGTCCCCCATGTTATTTTATGGGCCATTCTATCTAGTGACAACTTAAACTATAAAGCCGTCTCCCAGCTTCCCCAAAGTAATGTCTGTTTTCTCACTTTCTAATAATTACTTCAGATCTGAAAGTAGAGCCTTGTCACAGTGAATACAAATGAGAGTTGGCTTCGGGATACTATGAAATGTAGATTATTTGATTCTGACTTTTATCCATTTTAGGCACAGGAATCTGATTGTTTCTGGAAGTTTGGTTCTATGCAGCCTCTATAGACATATACAGAATACGAGCTTCACTTCAGGTCGATCCTTCTGATACTCTATATTGAAGAGTATCCGAGCTATATTTAATAAGAATATGCATATGTTTAGAGTTGTGGCCCCTCCATCCTCAATCTCTTTTTTTTATTAAGATACATTTGTTTGTTTTGTGTGTGTGTGTGTGTGTGTGTGTGTGTGTGTGTGTGTGTGTGTGCTTGCAGGTACACGGCACGGCATGGTGTCATGGTGTGCATGTCGCCATCCAAGGGCAATGTGAAGGAGTTGGCACTCTCTTCCTGCCATATGCGCCCTAGGGATCAAACTCAGGTTACCAGGGTTAGCAGTAAGCTCCTTAACCCACTGAACCACCTCATCAGTCCCTCTATCTTCCACCTCTTAAAGGAAGAAGACAGTAGCTACATTCTAGCGTCTGTTGTAAAAATTGTTGTCCGGGGGCCAGGGGGGGAGCTGAGTTGATAGAGAGCTTGCCTTGGTGTGTTCAAAGCAGTGGGGCATTGGGCCTCAGCATTGCACAAACCAGGCATGGGGGCACCTGCCTCTAATCATCGCATTCGTGAGGCATCCTCAGCTACAGAGTGAGTTCGAGCTCAGCGTGGGCTACAAGAATCCCCATTTTCTGTTGCTGTCATCAAACACCGAGACCATAGCAACTGGTGGAAGAAAAAAAGTGTATTTGAGCTAATGGTTCCAGAGACAGAGGCTGTGATGCTAGGGAAGCAATGGGAGCAAGCTACAGGAATGGCAGATGCTGGAGCAACAGGCTGAGGGCTCGCATCTTAAACTATAAGCATGGAGAAGAGAGAGCATCCTGCAAGTAGAATAAGTCCTCAAGCTTCCCAGGCCTGCCCCCATGGAAGGATTGTAAGAGTCAAAATACCAGGAAGTCTGCTGTGAAGCGGTCTTTCCTAGAGATGGCTCTGTTAACAAGACTGGAACAAAGGCAACATGAATAGACATGCTAACATGGAAGGGAGAAAATTTCACTGGGTCCCACCCCTAGACTGAGAACTATGGGCAGCTAAAGACCGCTGGGAGAGGGAGAAATGGCCTGTCTTGGGCATGAGAGCCCCTTATTGGTTATCTAACACAAAGAGGTCAGCCCTGAACCATAATGCACACAAACAACAAAACAGGCTCTGCAGTTTTATTTATATCTTTGTGCAGACATACACATACACACACAACAATAATAAAGGAAAAGAGGCTATCGATTTGGTGGGGGGTGGGCATGGTAGGCTTTGGAGGAAGGGCACCTGGGAGGGGCTGTAGGGAAGAAAAAGAATGGGGGGTAAGTGATATAATTCTATTTTAATTAAAAATGCACTTTTAGCTGTGCAGTGGTGGCACACGCATTTTATCCCAGAACTTGGGAGGCAGAGGCAGGCAGATCTCTGAGTTTGAGGTCAGCTTCGTCTACAAGAGGTCTTGCCAGAATGTATACATGTGCACCGTGTACTTGGTCATCAATACCCACAGAATGTAAAAAGAGGTCATTGGATCCCCTAGAACTGGAGTCACAGTCAGTCGTGAACTGCCAATGTGGGTGCTGGGAACTGAACTCGGGTCTTCTGCAAATGCAGTTAGTGCTCTAAACCATTGAGCCATCTCTCCAGCCTTCACATTGATCATTTTTGATTCACCTTCTTTGAGAACACATCCTGGCTTCCTTATTCAAGCCCAGCAGACATTCACCAATTGTTTGGTAGACAGTTGTAATATTCAAATGTTGCAAAGCAGAGTATGCTATAGAAACGGTGATTCCTTTCTCTGCTCATTGGGATAGGAATGTAACGGAGTGTGCCTCCCTTTCGCTGTCCATTAAATACACATCCTAGAATTAATCTTGATGTTAGCCTTGCCTTTGTGACCAAAAGTCTCCTTGGACTCCTAGAAATGTTTCTATTCTGGGGTCCACCGACATTACATGGTATGTTCTGTCGGTAGAGAAGGCATCTCATACCCTAGCCGGTCCACTCTAGGATGTATTCCATCATATATTTACTTACTCATTTCTACAGGTATTGCTTGTATCCATGTATTTGTCCGCTAAATACTTAATGAAAGCCTGCATTGTGTGAGGAGTGAGCCACATTCTACTGGCTATCTGGAGATGATGAAAATGGTATAACAGAGGAATTCCAATGTGTGTGTACATAGCTAGACTGTAGGGAGAAAGAGAGAAGACACCCAGGTACAATACAGTGAACTGGGATGGGATAAGGAAGGCTCGATTGTGTGCTGGGATCACATGGGTATCCCAGCAAGCTAAGTTGGAAATTGCTTTAAGTTCATGACCTAAGAGGATTAATAATTATAGTTGACATTTATGTATTTTGAACGCATGCCAGACACTCTAGAGAGTGTTTAGTGTTTTTTTTAGATGTTCTTGTTAGATATCCCCTACCACAACCCTATAAAGTACATATTGTTCTTATATTTTATAGGTTGCCCCATTGTATGCTCCATGGTTACGGCAAATCATTTTTTTTTCTTCAAAAGGCCCCAGGGAGAGGAGAAGGGGGAAAGGAGATGCAAGATGCAGTATTCATTACTGAGCTAGCAACATCTCTCCAATTTAGACAGTGTAGGAAGAAGTCATTTTACACGAAACTATGGGGTTTGTCCAGAAAATAAACCCTGTTACTTCAAGTCCTCACCGTAATTAAATCAATATAAACTATCGACTTATTTTTTTTTAAATTCATCAACATTATTCCACAGAAACCAGAAAACATTGGCTGTAGGGCACACTGCGGGTGAAAAAGTTTGTGGGGGAGAACTGACAGCAGTTGTCATGGATAAAAGAAAGTCTTCCTGTGACCTTTGCCTCCACTCTCCTATAGTTCCCTTTTCCGTCTCCCATTTTAAAAGAAGAGAAAAAAAAGTTAAATATTTTCTCTTTGTGTCCCAGCCTTGAGATTCTTTTGCCTCCAACAGAAGTGCAGGGAGCCCTCAGAACCTCTTTCTTCACACACGGAGCCTGGCATCGACAGAGCAAGTGAGGTCAGGCATTTGCTTTTGCTATAACTCGCTTCCCGGCCATAAAAATGCTCCTTAATTTACTCCAGCACGGGGGCATTGGATACGTCAAAATGTGGCATGAGGCATCCCCATGCTTTCCCAAGGGTGGGTGAGTGGGCTCCAAGACTCAAGACTCGCTTCTGGCTTCTGGTCTCCACCGCTTCCAGGCTTTGTGACGAACTTTGTCTCCCACCACCTGGAGAAAACCTTGAGCTGTTGCTCATGGGTGAAATCATAACCGACACTTGTTTTACAGCATAATATTAATACTACTCTCTCATTCAATCTCTTATGTTTTAAAATTACTAAATCTACTGTAGAAACCGAGGTGACGCAGCACGTAGTTGGTTTCATTACTAGGAGCTGGATATGTCAGAGAGTTGTCATAGAAACTAAATGGGGTAAGGTTACAGTTCCTTGTGCAAAGCCTGCCATGAAGTACAATTGTCTTTTGATATCTTTGGGGTAGGGGAACTATGTCCACCTATAAATACCAAAATCTGAGGTAGATCAAGTCACTAAAATAAGAGGTGTGTACTCGTTGAATGTAACCTCTACCCAGTTTCTACTATATTTTATGCAGATTACTTAAAATGCTCCCTAACTGTCTTTGCACATCACTGCAGCCTTGTGGATTTGACACAGTACTCAGCATAAGGAAAACTCAAGTTTTGCTTTTTGGGGAAGATTCTAGATTTTTTTTTCCAAAATAATTTTGATCTACTGTTGGTTAATCCATGGAGGGGGAACCTACAGCTGTAGAACCTGTGGCTCCTCAGCTAATTATAACTGATGTTTGTTCTAGAACTGCACGGCTATGATTTAGCCCATAGCCATAGACACAAATCCACAGATCCTTAAAGTATACCACCTTGGTAACTTAATTTGAAAAGCCTGGAGAGTAGGATCCCCTAGAAAAATTGCAGCCCACCAATGTGTTGAATCGAAGGAAGGGCAAAGGCTTTTCTTGTGGGTGTTTCAAACGGTATATATTCTTAAAAAGCTGATGTTGACTTTAGAGGCTGCTACTGTGTGCAGATAGATAAACTCAGAAAGACCTGGGTGAAGAAGTCCCACAGGGTTAGCTTGTTGTTGCTCCGTTGCTCAGGTCTGTTTGCAAGTTAGCGTCTGCTTCTTGGGCTGCGCGGACAGCGAGTACAAATCTGAACAGCTCAGAGAAGGTTTGAATAAGTCTAGACATTCAGTTATCTTCTGTCTAGCATTCGTGTGCGTCGTGGGCGCCACACTCTCGGGATTAGTGTTTCATTATGCAGGCAATGTTTTATGTTTAGCTCCCTTATAATAGCTTGCAGTGAAGTCTGAGTGGTAGGCGTGAAGGCCAGCCCCGAAGAGCTACAGGGATAGGACCAAAATGAGTCTCAGCGGGTTTTAATGGTGAACAGCGTGCCATGTGACCTCTCTCTCCTCATTGAGCTGATCATATGATGTCTTATCACCAAGGAATTGACCACAGAGTCCCTGAACAGTGAGAGCCGGGAAGGCAGAAGCTCAGTTCTGAACCAAGTGTCTAACACGTTGAGTAAATGAGAGCTGGCCATGTAATTATCTGCCCATGGAACAGGAAGGGCCTAGCCAATACTTCTAAGTACATAATCACTGCCTCCACACTTTTTAATTAGCTCCTTTAGGCGGGAGAAAGGAATTCTCTCCTTATCGCCCAAATTAAGCATCTCTTCTACAAACAATCAATGTTTCATTTTCAAAAGGGAAAGCGCCGCAATGTTTGCTGCTTCTGACTTGGAGAATGTTTCGATTTTAAACCTGCACCATAGAAATGCGAAGTAACCCTCAGTGGCCCAGACAAGCCTGCTTTCGTAGCTGTTCCTCTGAACTGTCTCTTTCCGACAGAATCTTTGCCTTCAGACTGGGTTCAGATTTTTAGCATCGTGTTAGGTGAGCCGCTGCCACTAAAGAAGCTCAGACCCACCCCATACCAAGGCGGTTTCTTCAGATAACAAAATATCATGTCAAGTGTCTCAAAACTTAGCATTTGCTGTGTGCTCCTGGTTTTTTTGTAAGGCTGGCGTTGACCAATGGTGTCAGTATGGGTGCGGTGGCTTGGGAGGCGTGTTTCCCAGAACTTTAGGTATAAAAGGCTTTATCCCCAAGGTCACAGTATTAGGAAGTGATGGGACCTGTCGGAGATGCAGTCTAATAGGAGGTGGTTTAGAGAATTACTTCCTAGGGAAGGATATACAATCTCTACCCCCTCTTCATTTGGGTCCTAGTGAGAAGCAAAGTTTAGTTCCACCAAAGGCCTCCCTGAGGAATGAATGAGAGTTCTGGGCTTACTTACAGAGCATGTGTGAGGGAGCTGGGTGACCTCCAAAGCAACTGCACGGAAAAGCCTTCCCCCAACATGAAGGAGGGCTTCCCCATGCATAGCTGTGCAGATGGAACACTTCCCTTAGCTTTACCCAGCCTTTGTAGGCTAGCCCTCCCTCTACGAGATCACATGCCATTAAGGCAATTACAGCTGGTCGGGAGGAGCAGCTGGACACTCAGGTAAGGGTTCAGTGACCCTCCCCATCTCTCATTCTTTAAGGGAATGTCAGCATCAGCAGCCAACAAGACCAGTTGTCATGATCTTTGGCCAGCATCATGGCTGAACTAATGAAGATGCCAGCTGTTTGGTTCAGAAGGTAGTGCTATCCAAAAGAGATTCCAAGAGCACTATGGGTATGCCCTTGAAGGGGACCAGGAGAACCTCTTCTTCCTCTCTGCTTCCTGAGTTAGGATGTATGTGGTTTGTTCTGCCACATGCCTTATGCCACCATCACCAGAGCCTAAATTATTAAGACCACTTCATCTTTAACCGGAACCTTCAGAACAAGGACAACTAAAACATTTGCTCGTGTTGAAGTTAATTTTCTCAGGTATGAAATTATAGTGATGGGGAAAAAATAACCAACACTGCGATTCAGTCGAAAAATGAGCCCGTTCGCCTTAGCTTTCATTCACTTGAGCATTTATTCTCTCACACACCAACTCATTTTTCTCGACCCCTTCACGAAGCACCTATTGACTGTAGCATCACTGCTATGTAGGTATTAGACAGACTTGAGGAAATGATGGTTTGGGCCATACAGACATGACTCCACAGTACCAGAGCGTCCAACTAAAATATATTTTAGAGCCCACCCCTAGAATGCAAAGATTGGATCAGAAGCCTCATCCTCTTCAGGCCTAAAAACAGTTTTGCCTTTTGCCTTTTTGGAAGGCATTATGATGTGTGCTAAGAATGGGTTAAAATCCAGACAGGCCCAGGTTTGAGTCTTGAAGTCTTGAATCTGTAATCTATCTCCTTACCATTTTGAGGAAAAGTCTTTTTTTTTTTTTTTGAGCTTCAGTTTGCTTCTAAATGAAGTAATCATTTCTGCTTGTGAGGTGGCGTGAGAATCAAGGAGGAAACACATAGCACAATGATCACCACATTTATATAAGATGTCATCAGACGCTGCTTGCCTGCCCAGCTCCTCATGCCCGAGATGGCTGGGCTCATCTAATATTACTGTAAATAGGTAGAAACCTTGCCACCCTGGTGCCAGAGAGCCCCAGGACTTCCCTCCTGACAGTCCCCAGGGCAGCGCCTCAAAGCCAGAATGTCTGGCTTGGTGCCTCTCCACACCTGGTTGCCAGTACCCTGAGTGCCACCAGCTCCCCAGGGAGTGTGTTCCCCTCTGAGTTCTGCCATTTCATGACGCCTTTAGCTCCCAGCAGAGAAGCCAGGTCTCACAGAGTGGCTGAGGCACACACTCTCACTGGACTGTCACTCGGGGGATGTTATGTTCCATTGCCAAGCTCGTGACTTTTGGGAAATCTGGGGCTTGATTACCCTGTATATGTATGGGGCCAGGGGAAAATTGAAGGTTTAAGCTTTACGTGTCAAGGGCTTCTGTTTTGATGGTATTGAACTGTGCTTAGGTTTTACACATCCATCAGATTTCCCAGGGTGTATAGATTTCTTAGAGATTTAAGTAGGGCCTCGAGAGATGGGGCTAAAGTCGGCACCACTGAGGTCTGGTTTGTTTGTTTTGTTTTGTTTGTTGTTTCTGTTGCTATTTTGGTTGTTTGTTTAGGTGAAGGACCCTGGGAGTGACATTTCTGCAAGGTGGAGAATGTTGCCATAGACCGAAGTGTACAGACATTCGAAATTAGTTTAGCTCTTTGGGGGATTTTTGCTATGTTTTGTTTTAGGATAATTCTGAGTTAAAAAGACCAAAAAAAAAAAAAAGGTTGTGCCTCCTAGCTGCGTGGGCATCCGAGATAAAACAGCAAAGGTTGCCAGCAGTTATCCCCCAAGCAGCCTAAAGCAGTGGATTAATTGATGTTAATAGACTCACAGTCAAGACTACACTCGTTTCTAGTTCAGTTTCCTACTTTTGAGTTTGGGGACGTTTGCTATGAGCTGGGTGCCTGAGAACACGCCTAGTAAAGGGAGGTTTCAGGCGTGTCAAGCTTGTGGATCAGAATTTCTATAATGGTGACCCAGTACGTGTGTGGACCACAACCCGTGTCACATGTCAAAAGGCTAGATGCCCCTGCAAGAGTCTCTGCTATTAATGGAGCTCATATTCTTATAGTGTGCAATTCAAGAGGTCAACATTTTTAAAAGATCTTACTTTTATGTATGTGTATATGCATGCCTACGTATGTGTAGACTCATGAGCATGTGTGTGTTTATGTGTCTGTGTCTGTGTGTGTGCGCACGCACACGCGCGCATTTGTGTGGAGGCTCAAGATTAACACCAGGTATCTTTCTTGACCGCTTTCCATTCTATTTACTGAAGCATGGTCTCATTGAGCACAAAGATCAATGTTTGGCTAATCTGGGTACCCAGCTTGAGCCAAGGGTATATTGTCTCCATCTCTAGGGCAGCTGGGACTGCAGGCAGGCTGCTGTGTCTGATGGCTTTTACATGGGATTTGAACTTGGTTCTCATCCTTGCACAATAAGAACTTTTCCAGTTGATTCATTTCCCTAGGCTTGGGATCGACAGTTATATTAATCTAATTACAGATTAATTTTACTAATCTCAGGATTTCCCTACAAGATTCATTTTACGCCGCTGATATAGCCAAACTCTATTTCACACATTTAGTCCCATATTCAGCTAATATATCTTAGGTGCCTTGTGTGAGCAAGATATCTAGAAACGAAGAAATTATTTATTGCCTTCAAGTCAACCTCAAGAACCAATGGTGTGAAGACAACTTAAATACAATGGGGAAAACAACAGTGTCACCTCAGGTCATTTGTTGACGTAGAAAGGCCTGAGCTATATCTCGACAGGGCTTTGACCGGAAACTTGGCCCCCTCCATACACACAAAGCCAGCAGCTTGCTCATTGCAGAGGCTTGCCTCTCTTACCCAGTTAGTTATCGGCAGGATTGTATTATCCCTATGCATCGTCAAGGGTCTTTGACTCGCTTCTCATTCTCTTCTGGCCTTGCCCAGTCTTAAATATTTTAAATCCTACTTTAACCTGCAATATTGTTCTTTACCCTCAAGAAGATACATAGAAGAATCCAGAAAATAGTTGCCACAATTCTTTGTAAACTCCTTTTAAATTGGAGCAGCATCACCAAAGGCTTCCATTGAGTACTGCCTATTAATAAGGCATCTGAGTTTCCAATTGTTGCCTGCAGCACTTACTAACTTATTAAAAATCACTTAATCTACTTCAATATCAATATTGGGCTGTCAATAAGTATGACAGATGACCACTGCAGTCAGTAATACCTGGAAATGAGTCGTATGTTGTTATTGATGATGTAATATGCCATTTCCTGCAGGAGCATAGATTGATAGCTAATCTTACCTGACAACCTTTAGCTTCTTTCTCAGTACTTCCCATTTTTAACAATAGTCATGCCCATTTGAAAGACACACTTTTGCACAGATAAGAGACTTCATTCAAATCAGGACCTGAACATATCAGACTTTAATGAACTCTCTGTTTGCTAAAGATTCACAATTTGAACACTGAGAAGTTTAGAAAATAATAATAAAGAACAATTCAGTAAAGGACCTATTTACGATGTTTGACATCTTTGGATTGTGACCTCTTAATACCACACAAAGTAAGACATAAACAGAAGCTGGGTGTGGTGGCACACACCTTTAATCCTAGCACTTCGAGGGGCAGAGGCAAGTGAGTTTGAGACCAACCTGGTCTACAGAGCAAGTTCCAGGACAACCAGGACTACATAGAGAAACCTTGTCTCAAGAAGACAAAACAAAAACAGAAGGAAATTAGGGTCCATTCTCACACATATTTAGGTGGCTCGCTGGTAAAAATTATATTCTCTAAAATAGTGAACCATGAGGAAAAGTGTACCACAGCCGATGAGGTAAGTATTGCTCAGATCTCCCATTGCAGGCATCGGGAAGAATGTTCCTTCCCTCCTGCCCACCTCTCCACAGGTCATGTCAGGTTCCTCTTCCATGAAGGCTTTCAGCGCGTGGCTTCTCTAATTGGCTTATGGTGGCTTGTCTGTTATCACCAAGTAGATTATAAATCCCTTCAGGGAAGAGATGTCAATTAAGTTCACAGCAGAGTCAGAGTATTTCAAGTTTGGAGGTAACCATAAGGGCAACGCCGGGCCAGTGACGGTTACGACTTCCAGGGTCACAGAAAGTGAGATACTAGGGCAAAGGCTGGCCCTGGGTCCTCTCAGCCACCCACACTCATGATTCATCATATGCTTTTAGCGGTGATTCCCATATTTGGAGACCAAGCGCCATTAGTGAGTCCCATCCCAGCCTTGAAGCATTTGTGTTTATGTGCTAACAGCAAGCTTTACAACCAGCATAAAGATGTCCCTTCCTTTAACTTGAACATCCAGCATCTTGTCAGCTCAGGCAGCTTCTAGGAGTGGCCAGCAGGGGGAGCAGAATTTCAGGAAACTTTGGCAAAATTTCATACTTGTATTTAAAAAAAATAATAAAAACAGAGCAACAGCATATGCGAAGGGAAGGAGCAGAAAGGAGGCTGGACTCGACACATTTGAGAGCCTTTGCATTTTTCTTAAGATCATCATAGAAGTAGATGCACCAACTTTTTAAATTACTTGACTTTCTATAACTCTCACTGTTAACTTATAAACCACCAGCCAAATTTCTATTAAGACTGAAAAAACAGATGCCTATACTAATAATAACTTTGCTTTAAAAAAACAAACAAAACGCTCCTTTTATTGTTGCTGTGCTTTCTCCAGACGGGACAAACGCACCCTTCTGCTAACAGGGCGCCTTCCCGCACAGATCTCTAAGCACAAGAGCAGAGCTGTGCTCGACTTGGAGAAATGTCAAAGCAAGTGAGAGTCATTTATTCCTTAGCAGCAAATATTGATCCCGTTGGATTATAATGACCTTTTCCGTTCTATGAAATGGCTGAGGGATGTTTAATCCGTTGAAGAATCAGGCTCATTGTGAGTCCATCTAGTTGACTAAATCATAGAATATGTGGATCTGTTGTGGCCATTTTATGTATTCAGCTGTGTGAGTATATGTGTGTGTGTCTGTGTGTGTGTGTGTGTGTGTACTTGCCTGTGCATTTGAACATAGAGGCCAGAGGTCAACATCAGGTGTCTTCTTCCATCACTCTGCACTTTTGTTGAGACAAGGTCTCCCAGAGTCGAGCTCAGCACTTCAGCTAGACCAACTGGTCAGCGAGCTATCAGGAGTGTTCTACCCTGCTCCTCCCAATGCCGGGCTTATAGGCCTGCACTGGCTTTTTACACAGATGCTGGGGAATTGAACTCAGGTACGCATGCTTAAACAGCAAGTACTTTGCCTACTGAGCCATCTCTCCAACCCTGGCTACCAGCTTTTATTAAGCAGCTATTGTGTGCCATTCTGAGTGCCAAGGTAGAGAGTGGGCATTAGAATTTGCCCCAGCTGGGTTCATGTTCTACTTTAGCTGCCTACTGGCTTGAGAATTGAGACAAGGTTTCTAGCCACGTTGTCTTTGATTTCCTTTTCATTGAAACCAGAGAATAATTATGGAAAGTAGAAAACAAAATACACATTATAAACTTAGTGTCTACCTGAATCAGGCTGACTTTATTAATTGTTGTATTTCCATCATCATGGTAGCCCTCATCTTCATCCTCTTCTGGGATCGCCCCCTGTTGCAGGACAGTGTTTTTAAGGCAGTATCCTATTTAACACTATGTGAATTGGATTCAGACGTGGAGTAATTGGAAGAAGACACAGGCTTTAGGGAAGCCATTGTCCAAAGTACAGTTAATTAGGAAGTCACTCTTGTCACTTCTTCCTTTAAGTCCCTGATCCTCTTCTTAAAGGTCACATTAGCTCCTGTTTCTGCTCTATGACACCATGGGGGTTGATGACTGGCCAGTCTTTCTTCTCTGATGCTAAGTACAGAAAGAAAATTAACCCTGTTTATCCCAGGGTAGTAAAAATTATAAGACCCCAAATGTGGCAGACATATTCCTTCTGACCCCACTCTCACTCTCAAGCCTGCCACCCAGTGGCTGGGCTGGTAGACATTCTCAAAGCTAAGTTCTTTTTCATCAGCACCACCCTATCCCCTGTCTGTGTGCTACTGAGAGGGTTGGAGAATTTAGGGACCTCAGGTACTATGTGTGGAAGCTTCAGCTCTGCAGGTTTCCATGCGACAGTTTCTTTCCCCCACCCCTGTGAGGTTTATCCCATGAGTCTACACATCAGTAGAACACACTTACTTCTCAGGCCACACAGATTAACACAGATGAGTCATGGCCTGCCTGGATTCTGGAACTTTGCAGCTCAGTTCTCCAGATGGTCTTCAAGTCCAGCAAAATCTAGCAACAGAAAAAGCCCTGTCCTAAGTTTTTATAGAATTCTCAAGTACCTCATGATGACATTTCGGGAAACAATGACCGACATGTAAGACAGTGACCCCGTGAAACTACTATATACTGCCCTGTGGTGTTGAGGGGTGCACGCCATAGTGTTTCTAGGAGAGACCTATTCTGAGAAAGCCATCGCCCATAAGCTCCACGGGCTACTGTAAAAAGAGCCACCACCAACCCATGTCCCCACCGCCATCACATGTCTCCAGGGCCTTGCTTTTATACAACAGCTGCCCACTGCATTCACACTGTCCCTGTCACTTTAATCATGAAAGCATAGTTGTACAAAAGAATGCTTGGTTTTTTTCATCATTGTTTTTCTCGTTTTTGAGACAGGGTATTGCTATATAGCCTAAGCTGGCCTGGAACTCATAGTCCTTCAGCCTTGGCTTCCTGAATGTTGAAATTACTAGCCCCACCACACCTGGATTCTTAAAAACCTCAAATAATAGGCCAATCGCATGGACTTGAAGGTAAGACTTTAGGATAAGCATAACATTCTACTACAATAAAGGCAAGACTCCAGTGATGTGGGCTCCTCATAAGTGGTCTTTCTCCCTTCTGCTATGAACATCCCAGCCGATTCCACGCTGGTGATATTGTGGAAGTGGTTACCCAGTGATGCCTCCAAGAGCTGTGAATGGCTCAAAGTGCTTGCTGCTCTTGCGAAGGACCCTGCTTAGGGTCATAGCATTCACACTTCGACTTAAAACCATAATTCCAGTTCCAGGCCCTCTTCTGGACACTGTGAGCTCCTGCATGCAGAAACTCACACAGGCACGTATGTGCACATGAGCCCCCCCCCCCACCTTTCTTTCTCTCTCTCTCTCTCTCTCTCTCTCTCTCTCTCTCTCTCTCTCTCTCTCTCTCACACACACACACACACACACACACACACACACACACACACACACACGGGAAAGAGGGAGGGAGAGAGTTTGTTTTAAAGCTATAAGGATATAGGGTATATGTTAGGTCAGAGTTCATCAAGTTTCCCATTACCTTACACGACCCTGACTAGACTACTGGGTAAATCACAACAGATGGTGTCAGAGGCTTCCTTTGGTGTCTTGAATGATCTATAACTTGGGTTCTTGGCAGCATTAATTTAGGAAGCAAAGGAATTCAGGGAAGTCTATTTAGCTACTTGTTCTTACAAATAGCCCCACTTTTAGTTCTCTGGTAGTTTAATGAAAGAGGGAGAAAAGGAAGGGAGGCTGCAGGGCTGTGGGGAGAAGACGGCGTCTTCCAGGCCCCGTTGTGAACACCAATGACTGCAGTGGAAGCAAGAGAAAGCAGACCCCAAATGCCATAATAGTCTTCCCTCTGCAGTGAGCACAGATCAGGAGAAGCTGATCCTAGGGGACAGGCGACACAGTCATCTGATGAAGCAGGACAGAGGAGATGCTGCTCCCATCAAAGCACACCCCCTAATTCCAGCACCTCACTCTGTTCTGACTTGCCTTATTTCTCATTGTCTAGAATGTCTTTATTTGTTCACTGATTCCATGTGCTCCATAATGGACTTTAGCTGTATTTTGCACATAACAGTCATGATGGCCAGCCAAGACCCAAGCATTAAGTATACGACAAGCTGTCCACAAGAGGAGTAGATGATCAGGCCTGAGGAGATGGCTCAGTGGATAAAACATTTGCCATACAAGCCTGACAGCCTGAATTCAGATCCCCAGAACCCATGTGGAAGCCAAGGACAGGTATAGCGTATGTAAGCATCTTTAATCCTGGAAATCCCATGGAGAAATGAAGGACAGAGACAGGAGACTTTGTAAACACATGGACTGTCTAGTCTGCAAGTACAGTTATAATATACTTAAGTGTCTATAGTCCCAGTAGTCCCGTGGAGAAATGAAGGACAAAGATAGGGAGACTGTAAATTTGTGGACCGGTTAGCCTGAAAAAATACAGGGTATGTAATGAAAAAGGCTTTGTCTCAAGGTAAATGCTTCCTGCTTTACCAGTCTGCCTCTGTTACAACTCCTGGAGGAAGTTTGACATTGTAACGTAGATCACAGCTCGCATCAGGTGCATGGTAGCACAATGAACTAATTCAAGGGAGTTACTGGGCTAGAAAATTCAATGTTTTCTCATGTTATTTGTTACTTTTCTTATTGCCATGACCTGACAAGAAACGACTTACAGAAGGAAAGGTTTATTATGACTCATAGTGTCAGGGAAGTTAAGTCCATCCCAGCGGAAGGTGCATGGTGGCAGGGGACCCCACGGTAGTGGTGCTGTGAAATTGATACCTCTCACCTCTCTCACCTTCTTGGATCCGAGTGCAGCAGGAAGCAGAACAATAACACTTTGATACCTGCGCACAGTCAGCCTCCTGCATGGAGAGGTGAGCCAAGAACGAGGGAGAGTGACCTGGCAAGGAAGCGATGCAGAAATTGCCTGTCCATGTGAGAGCTGGGCTGGGACCCAGCTTGAAAAGAGCAGGCCATTTGCTAAGGCTAAAGAAGGCTGGGCTCGCTTAGGCTTGAAAGAGAAGCAGAAAAGTGAGCCTGAGAGTGTCCCCAAGAGTGTCAAAACGTCCCCTGACCAAGCATGTCACAAGGTCTCCTCCTGCAGGCTGTCTATGCTTAAGTAGGGACTCTATGACAGACACGGCTAGGTACCTTTGATACCAGAAGGCTGATCATTTCTTGGGGGCCAAGCACTTTTTAGTGTGACGTGCCCAGTTTGAACAAGGTTCATTTAGTCTGATTCTGTGTCTGTTGTTTCTTTACTCTGTCTCACGAATCCTTCTGCTTAAGAAAACTCTGATGACTCCCCAAGAAAGGTGTTCCAGGTCCTATTCTGGAAAGGTCATGTGTGAGAGCCAAGAAGAATCAGCTTCCTTTGGGGCTGAAGGAGCTCCGAGTTAAGGATGTTTTTTGTCGTTGTTTTTTTTTTTTTTTGCTCCGCCACCACTACCCTGTATGCAATACTTACCTTGATCCCCTTGGCTCTACTGCTTAGAATCCAAACTGGCCAATAAAAGATACAGTTCCCCTGCCATTCCCCCAAGCAATAGTTTCTGTATTTGATTTCTGAATGTATATTTTCAGTACTGTTTCCATTGCTAGGTGTTTAGGGCTCCCCCCAGTGTCTCTATGTTGTCATATTTAAGGTTAAGAAACATCACAAGAATTTCCTTATAAGAATGTCAGGGGAAAATGTTTTCTCTTGTTACCTTTGCTTCCAAAACTGTGAGTAAAATCCAGAAATTTCATAAATGTCTCTGACCTAGAGAACCCTCCACTTCCTATGGTTGGTCTTTGTCTTAGGACAAGGATTTAGGAAATGGGAAAAAAGTGATACACCAAGGAGGGGACATTGCAATGACTGTGGTATGAAAGTTGCTTAGCGGTGGCACAGACCTGTAATCCTAACACTTTGGAGACAGCGCAAAAAATCAAGTGTTCAAGGCCAGTCTAGACTACTTGAGACTCTCTCAAAAATATAAACAAACAGCTGGGTGTGGTGGGACATCCCTTTAATCTTAGTACCAGAGAGCCTGAGGCAGGTGGATCTCTTGAGTTTGAGGCCAGCCTGGGTTGGGTTGGAAAAAAAGATAGATAGATAGATAGATAGATAGATAGATAGATAGATAGATAGATGATAGATAGATAGATAGATAGATAGATAGATAGATAGATAGATAGATAGACAGACAGACAGACAGGTAGATAGATAGGTGTTTACCTTGAAGAGATTGACAACTCTGCTCAGAAACTGCAAGAGCCTGATGTTTCTGATGGGCACCTCTGGCCAGCTGTCATATGAGGCAGCATCACAGGGCTTCTGTTGCTGGTGTTACGGCGGCTGTGCATACTCACAGTCTAAGTTACTCTGCTAAAGCTGAACTCCAACAGAAGCTGGTTCATGCTAGTGTCTCGGTCTTTTGTGGTCTATATGTGTGCCTGTGTATGCCCACATGTATATGCATATATAATACATATGATCAGATATAGGCACACGTGTACATATGCACACATGCACACGGATAGATGTGTACCTAGTGGACCCTCCACGTCCTCATGTTCCATATTTGTGGACCCCACATTAGAAATTCAGCCGGCTACTGTTAGAACTTCGCACTGAGCGTGTGTAGACTGTTTTTCTTGTTATTCTGTAATTAATATAACAACAATTTTCATAGAGTTTTCACTGTATTAAGTGTTGTAAGTAATCTAGAGATGAATATAATTGGGGAAGAGTTGAACAAATTATGTCCCTTTGATGCCAGGGGATGCACGTGTATCATCCATAGATGTTCAAACTCCAAAGCATTATTTAAGAGTTGACTTTGGTTTTTTTTTTTTTTCAATTCTAAATATACAAATTTGGACTCAGACTGGGCTAACACCATCTCCCACAATTGGATGACAAGCCAGTATTATTGAGGCTTATGACACTTCTACAGAGGAAAACTAATGTCTCATGGGCCACAAAAGTGACTCCCGCACCTGATTTCATTCAGTTTAGGTCTCCTGAAGCCTTTTCCACTGTTCTCGATGATGTCAGTGCTGGGGGAAGCTCCGGAGCAGGGACTGAGATAGATGCAGCTCCACACTGCCCCCTGTGGTTTTTTCCGAGACCTGCACTTGCATGAAGTCTGGATTCTTGACTATGCTTTAGAAGCCAATTTCAGGACAGGTCGGTATGAAGAGAGCTAGAGTGGCTTCAGAAGCAATTTTTAACATAGATTCAACATGGTGCTAATGGAGAGAGATGTTGTAGTAGGCAGGCATACAGGCTGCTTGGGAAAAAACATAGGTGACAAGCATCGAAGGAATATCTCCACGTAAAAGGAGTGTTGTCTGGCATGTAGGCAGGCTTCACAATAAATGTTAGCTGTGCTGCAATTCTTAACTCTCAGCTAGCGAGAAACTTCAGCCAGACTCCGGGGCTTCCTTTCTTTCCTGTGCTCCCCAAATTGCCCTCGTCTTCCCATCATGCCTCCGTGCAGCACGAGTGGGCTGGGACATCAGCCTTTCCCTGTCCCTGCAGATTGCCAGTGGAAACTGCGATTCTTCCTTGGAAGGGGAGACAGCTGCCCGAATTGTTCCCGTCAAACCTTGGTGTGCATAGGTCTGATTCTGAGCCATGGGGAGGACCTCGTAAGTGGTATTTGATGCACTCTCTGCCTTGGCCCTTCTGTTGTTCCTGCCCTGTAGACTATGTGTGTGTGTGTCGTTAACCAGAAAATTACTATAAGCCAGTCGTCTCTCATTTTTGTCAAATGTCTTAGGGAAGCAAAGCATAAAGCCATACCACTGCTGTACACTTGTCTATGGGTCATAAAGCTCCATCGAGGGTTGGATGAGAAGGAAATGGAATGGTCACTAAAGCGTTCAGAGGGCACCCCTCCCCAAGCTCCCAGAGATTCTCTTTCTTCTCCCGAGGGCTTTGGGAAATGACAATGTTGCATCCTGGAAGCAGTCTAGCTGATGATTAATGCTGGTATGTAAAGTGTTAAGTGCTGAACAGAGTTCAGCCAGCATCCTCACCAGCTGGGAGGAAGAGAATAGCCTTCCAAAGAACGACATGTTGCACACGGCTAATAAAAGGGGAATCGGCGCCCGCGCACAAAAGTTCACTGTTAATGAAGTAAGCTTCCTGCGCGGCGACCGATGCATTTCTTGATTACTTTTCATGTCCTGTGGTACCCAAGTTTTAAGCTTCCTGAGATCGTGCTGCAGACAGAAGAGAAAGGAGCTAAGTCCTGTGTGACTTAGAGCTTCAGGCAGCAGCTTTCCTTCTAGACACAGTGGCTTTCTCGATCCCACTCCATTGTTTAATCACACCTGGGGTGGGAAGACTCTCTTTCAACATTAGAGTCTAGTTTGAAAGTTAGATTTCTAGAATAGAGTTACTCATCCAGAAAAAAAAAAAAGAAAACCTAACCCATTACTTTCCTGGAACTTTCTCTGCCCTATGGGACTGCATGCTGGTCCCCACAGAGCTATTTATAGTGCCAACATAAAAACTTGCACTTTTCTAGATGCTAAGCTCTCTGAGAACAAGGAAATACATTCTTTTTAAAAATCTTTAGCCCAGAATCAGGTATAAGAGAGACAAAGAGACACTCCTCTAATGTTAGACGAATGAATGCCTGTTCTAAAAGGAGAGGAAAAGGGACCGTAAGGAAAGGGTCAAATGGCCCAGGAGCCCTTGTGTGAAATGTCCATCTGCATGCGCTCCCACAATGGCCGGAGTCAGAGCCTGGGCCCTGGCAGCCCTAACCAGCTGGGCTCAGCCATCCACACTCATTAGGCCAATTAAAAGCACAATCAATAGTGAAAAGCAGATGTATTCAATGTGGCCACATTGGGGAGAGAACAGAGAAGCCCAGTGACACCTTTCCAAGTCCTCCTTGGAGTCTTGGCAAAAGGCATGCGTAAGCGCAGCTCCAAGCTCTGACCCTCACAACCCTACAGCACACATTCATGAGGAATTCCACAGCTGAGAGGGGAAGGGAGAGGGAGGGTACCTACCCAGAACGTCTATGAAGCCAGACAAGAGCATGGAAATGACATTTAAAAACCAAGAGCAAGTAACTGTGGTTCAGGCATGGCCATCTATGCCAGGAAAGAAAGGCCTCGTGAAGGCAGATAGAGGAGGTGGCCTGAAGCCACCCACACCCTAATAGGCCAGGTGCATTCTGCCGTGAGCCAGGTTAAAGCCTGGCTTGGGGAGAATGCTCCTAAGAGAGGTGGGAAAGAGAAGACAAATACTTTGTACTAGCTCTGTCCAGTGAGAAGACAGCAGGAAGGAGACCTGAGGAGGGACAGAGAAGGACAGTTGAACCTGTTTGTGGTCAGTTGGTATCCTTAAGAAGTCACTATCTGCACAGGGCCTGAGATCAGTCATCACTCACCAAATCCCTGGCAAAGTGACCGGTGGGCAGTTACAAGGTAGGTGTGCAGGCTGTGGCAAAGGAGACCGGGACCGTTGTGAGGCTGTCTGTCATCAAGGAGTCCTGCCCCCAGTTTGCATGTCACTGGAATGTTCTGCTGGACTGGGTGATTTCTGCCTCCCTTTAGAGCAGAAAATCTCACAGCAGTACCGTTGACATTTGGAAGCAATGCTTCTTTGCGAAGGCAAAGAGAGATGGAGAGAAAGGGGCATGTTTACCCTTTAGCTAGATAACGGTAGCATCTGGCTGTCGTGATCATCAAAACTGAAGTATGGCCAAATTTCCCTTAAAGAACAAAACTACTGATGTGACCCCCTATCACCAGCTCTACCTCACATCTTCCCAAATGATGAGGCAGAAATGGTAACTAATGGTGTGTCTGTGTGTGTGTGTGTGTGTGTGTGTGTGTGTGTGTGTGTGTGTGTGTGTGTGAAATATACCCCAGCTTTACTCTGCCTTTAGAATGCAGAGACAGTATTTGCTCAGTTGTAATTTGACAGCCTTATTACTTTTAAGATGTCCCCATGGAGACTGGCAATCAGACCCAGTAATGTAAAATTGTAATAGAACATCAGGGAACATTCTTCCCAAGAACATGTTGTCCAAGTAACCCCGTATCACTTTAAATGTCACTGCACACCCACCAGAATTCTGAGGTCAGAGAGAAGTGCTGTCCTCTAATATGAAGGTAAGAGTCTCAGCTATTCGCTGGTGACCTCTACGAATTCCTCAGCAGCTCTTCACTGACGTGACTTACTTTCCTTTCAGGGTCTCCAAAAAAACTTCCCAGCTCTGAGATCAGTCACATGACACATCCCAAAATTCCTCACCAGGGGACAGATGGGTTTCTTTTCTGTCACTGGCTACAGTTATTTCTGCTTAGCATATTGAGAAGGCGTCTCATGGGCTTAACCCCGGCTAGGGTCTTGGGACTGAAGCCCGTTTTGTGAAGGCGCACTCCATTTGTCCTCTCAGTTGATCCCCGGCCACAGGGCTGGCATCCCTCAATCAGTGGGACCTTCTCCTCGAGCCAAAGAAAACCAACATCCTAATAGACTCTTGCTTCTCCCTCCAACAAAAATGCATCACGTTGCAAAAGCACCTGCAAGTGCTGAGGTCACAGCGGCGCTCTGTTGTACCGGGAAAACACATGTCCGGCCAAGCATTCTTTGCATTTTTCCTGGGGTTAAGTCATAAAACCACTGTAGTCATGCTGCAGGGATAAAATGGGTACATATCTGACAAAAGGCAATGAGGGGTTTTTACATGTTTTTTTTTGGGGGGGGGTCTGGTGAGTCCCAGAGGAGGAAAAGTACAACCTAGTCACAAACATAAAACACATGTTCCTACATGTATGTGCCTTATTTCCCCCCCCCATGGAAAATGTGTATATAAAATAAAGCACATAAGACATATGTATGTGCATATATGTATATGTGTGTTTATGTGTGTATACAACCTGTCCCTTCATATGTGTATAACTTGTTTCCCCACCTCAGGGACAGTATGTATATTAAAAAAACAACAAAACAATGTGTGTGTGTATTCTGAGAAATGTGTGTGCAACCTGTTTTTCCCTCGTGGAGAATGTGTACCAAACACACACACACATATACACACTCATGCACATTTGTTTGTGTGCATCCCTACGTTTGCCCTTCAGTATTAGTTATATCTATGGCTATACCTATGGTCCCCTATGTGTACTAAAACCAACAGAAGCCACAATCCCTTAAGTAAGTGACATGGTATTTGTATACAGTCTGCACACATCCAACCATCTCCAGTGTACGACTATATAAATGGTTGTCACATTGTATTGATTAGGGAATAACGTCAAGAAGGAATTCTTTGTAGGTCAGGGTAGGTCTCCTGAGGGATCTGTGATAGATTGAATCTAGAATCAGTCTGTAGAGGCGGAAGGCACAGGACAGAGGGCCAACTACCTACCTTTAATACTTGGGTCAAAAGCCTGTCTTAATTTTACACTGTGACTGCTAACTTATTTTCAATAGCTTGCATGTTTCTCTTTGGATCAGGAAAAGCTTAGACCCAGAATGCATAACTTTCTCTATATGCCCAAACACCTACAGCATCCGTAGGAACTGGGATGGAGTATTAGGGTCTGATATATTAAAATGTTGCAGCAGTATGGACATAATTTCTGCCCATGGCCAGGGAGGCACAGAGATAGCTGGGTTGCTCTCTGTACATGTAGATGTGGCTACATGAGAATTGGCTACATTGCTGACCAAAGGAGGGAGAAAAATGAGACCAGATATTGGTCTTCTAAAACAATAAATAAATAAACAAAAAAACAAATAAATAAATAAATACTTTAAAAGCAGATTGTCTAAAACAGTAATCTATGGTGAAGGCTAAAGAACACAAGGCTTGGCCTTCAGATTTCAACCTGATTCAGCAGCTCACCAGCCATGTAGCCTTGGACAAAGCACCTCCCCTTCCGGTCCTCATCTGTTGAGGAAGAATAAGGAAACTCAATAGCAGTTACCAGAACTGAATGAGGTAATCCATCAGATTCTGTGGGCCCGGTGAAGGATTGCACACGGGCCAAGTAATTGTTTTTTCTCCCTCAGAGATAGTATTTTTGTCAGCGTTCTTGCCAGCACACACAACATTTCTGAGTCAGACTGATTTCAGTAGCAGATAATGGGGGGGGGGCGGTGAATTAGCAATTGATCGGTTAGGTAGACATGATTGGTTCAGCATGGCTTAATGATATGTGATCTATAGTCACGGAAAGTTGACTAGCTCTATGATTCCTCCCTAAGAAAACTTTAGGATGGATGCCTCCAGTGTGCTTATAAAAGCTTAGTGATTGGCTTGGGGACAGCAGGGAGGTTTTATATGTATTATGGGTTAGTAATATTTCTATTTATGCATATAAATAGAAATCAACTGATGATTTTATATATAAACATTTATATATAAATATATAATTATGTATATTATAATAGAATATGAATATATGCTAATATTAAATATAATATATATATAAAACATCGGTTGATTTCTCTGAATTGACTTCTCTTAATGGGACAGTACTAATGTGTGTGTCTGTCTGTCTATGTGTTGTATGTGTGTGTATACAACTATACACATTAATTTCAACTGAATACATAACAGCAAAGTAGAGTAAAAATGATCAGGAACTGATAAGCTGTAGTATAACTTATTTAGTTAGAGATTTATACAGCTTAGTTTTGGGTAATAGCTGTGTTTGGCACTCAGGTTGTGAATTTAACAGTCAGTTCTCACAGACCAATGCGAGCTACCTTCAGTACGCCACTGTTTCCCTTTGGCACCATAAACGTACAAAATCATACCATGAATCAGCAGCCCCAGGACCACCCCTGAGAGCCAGCGTGGGAAAGGCCGTCCTGAATGGTCTTTTATTCTGTGGATCTTGGATGAGCTACACGCTTGAGGTTTCACATTCTCCCCTGTTCTTTGGATGAGGAAATGACTACTGAAAAATAGTGTGTGTGGAGCTAACTTCGGGCGCTTTGTTTCATCTCTGCGAAGACGGCAAAGCTGTAGATAAGGCTGATTTTTTTCATAGGCTCATTCAATGTCTTCACTGGTCATAGAGGACTCGGTAAAATCCTTTTTAAAAGATTTTATTTTCTTTCTTTCTGAAAGGTCTAAGAGAAAACGAGGAACACAGGAGTGCCGCAGTAGACCATTCAGGACTCAGATGCTGGGAGAGAGACCTGTACGTGGCCTGTGGCCACTTCCATAATCACAAATGATCTATGAGCTGGCTGGTGTCTGACTGGCAGCCTCATTTCAGGAATAGAGAGTTTCAGAAGCCTATTTGGGAACCCAGACCCAAACCAAGTTTCAGGCAATCTTTATAATCAAAATTGTCCAAGGGCCCGAAAGCCAAACAAAACAATATTTCAGAATTGGTTTAAGCCAAAGAAATAAATGTCTAAGACCACAGAGACTTATTAACCCATGATATTGTGGCCAAACAGAGGTTAAGAGTTGAGGAGGGCAGACTGAATTACAGGGAAGGGATGGTTCCCTGTTAGACTCCCACATTAAAAATATATGACACTTGGTTGAAGGTGGGCTGTTGTTGTTGTTAAGTTTTTTTGAGACAGGGTCTCTCTGTGTAACAATCCTGGCTGTTTTTGAACTTGATTTGTAGACCAAGCTGGCCTTGAACTCACAGAGATCCGCCTGCCTCTGCCTCCCACGTACAGTGCTGGGATTAAAGGTGTGCGCCACCACCGCTCTGCTAAAGGTGTTTTTAAGGCCTGTTTTATAGAGCCCTAAACTCACCTAAACAATCCAAATAGTGCATTTTTAGCAGTGTCTTAAGCCCATTCTGGTCATATATTGTGGATCAGGAATAAATATCTTCAGATAAAAAAATTTCATCATGTCTTATTTAAAATGAAAGCCCAGACACCCGGCTAGCTCAGTCAGTAGAGCATGAGACTCTTAAATGAAAGCCCACACAATGATGCTGCCATTTTACTTATAAGTTGTGTGTTGTTTTGTATTACAAGAATAGTTGATCTTTTAGTTATCCTAAGGAAATAGTCTTCATTAAGAAAGTCAGTATAATATTGGTTATGAGCTTCCTCATAACACTCATAAAGAAAATATTTAAGATTTTGAAGATTCTGGTGAGTGGTAACTTTATGGGACAACATCCTAGCATCAGAGCTAGGAGGTTTTTGCCAGCTTGACACAGGCTAGGGTCACCTGGAAAGAGGACCTTAATTGAGAAGATGCCTCCATAAAATTGGCCTGTAATTGAGACTGTGGGGGATTCTTTTGATTAGCAATTGGTGTGGGAGGGCGCAACCCACTGTAGACAGCGCCATCCCTGAGCGTGTGGTTTTGAGGTACAACGAAAGCACACTGAGCAAGTCATGAAAGAGCCAGCTGGTAAGCCACAGTCCTCCACGGCCATTGGTTCAGTGGCTTCCTTGATGAACTTTAACCAGTGAGATGATGGCAAACCCTGTTCCTACCTGAGTTGCTTTTGGTCGTGCTTATCACAGCAAGAGAAAGCAAACCAGAACATCCTCCGGGCACTGCGGGACATCATAGCATAGCATATCAGCATGACCAGGGGACCTGTTAATGCAGACTACTGGGCTCCACGCCCAAGTTTCTTTATCAGGCCTGGAATGAGTGCTGAGAATCTGGACTCATAGCCAGTTTCCATGTTAGCTCACAGGCTGCTGGTCCATGGACCACACTATGGAAACCATTAACTTATGACTTTAGAGATAGTGAGTGGGTTGAAAAATGGCCTACTCAACCAGTAAGCTAAAAATGATCATTAATACCACGGCAGATGTGGGGTCCTTCTTCCAAGGAGAAGGAAAAATTAGGCCAGTTTAAAAATGAACTATGAGTGGAAGTTACTCGGTTTACAGCTGCTCCCAAGCTCGGGCTTGGACAGAAAGGTTCATCTGGTTTACCTGTCTGGGTTCCAGCTCAGGACCACAGGATGGGAAGGACTTGTCTGCTTCAGGGGGAGAGCCCTCCCCTCATGTCGCTTCTCTGCTGGCCGTACTGAAACGTCCCCGACAGTGAATAGTCATTTGGGAAGAAATCAACAATGCCGTTGGTGATTACTAGCTAGAACCATTTCTACCACCATCCAAGGCCTCTTCCCAGCATGCTCTTGGTCTCCTCTGGGAATAAGTCTGGTTCTCCTTCAGGATAGAGAGTCTTCTACTCTCCCCTCCATCTATCTCCTCCTACTGAAAACATTTCAGAGCAGTCACCAATCCTGGGAACAGGGAGGGGTTCAGTCATCCCTGCCACAGACCACTCTGCCAAGTCTGCTGTAGGCCTGCCACCCAGAACACAGTCAATGCACTGAACCTTCCAGTATCTTCCAGTGCTAACTCGCTTCCTGAAAAATTCTATCTTCTTGCCAGCGAAGGTTCTGGTAGAGTTTGAAAGGCTGTAGCAAAATGGATCCTAGTCTCACAAATCATACTTCCCTTAGATCTCTTCTAACATGGAGAACCGTGTTCTTTTTAAAGAGCAATTCCCAAACCTAATTGAATGGGATCCCCTGGGGGCATGGTTGGTTGTTTGGTTTTTAGAAACCATTTACTATGCCCTGGACCCAGAAAATACAAATTCCCTTGGAACTTGGTGCTCTGTGGGAATAAGTGTTCCCTAAAAAGTGCCTGGTGATTGTGCGGCATGGCCCTGCCCAGGAATAGTGGACAGCATTCCCACCGTCTCACTGGCACAGAGCCCTGGCCTGGTGTGTGCCACAGAGAAGCGTCTCCTTTTAAAGAAAAATTGGAATCTGTAACGAATGGCTTTGATCTAGATGTGTAGCGTTTGCTTGTTTCCAAAAGACCTGTGTAATAATTTTTTCCTCCCAATTTCTGTTGAAAGGGAGGGGCCGACCATTGATCAGAGGCAGTGTGCTGTCTCTCAGATGCGGTTTAGGGGACAGAGGTCAGAACTACAGCCTGTCCCTCTTTGCAGGTCAGTTTTCTTTGACTCTGACAAGATACCCGAGACAGTCAGTGTAGCAGAAGGAAAGGTTTGGTTGTCTTGTGATTTCAGTCCACTGCCAACTGGTCCTCTTGTTTTGGGCCTGAGCAGTACAGCCCTTGATGGTAGGAGGAGACCTGAGCATCTCAAGATAGTTGGGAGCTAAGAGACAGGAAAGACCTGGAGTCTCAATTTCCCCCTCAAGGGCATGCCTCAGTAATCTGACTTCCTTTATCTAGGTTCTGTCTCAGAAAGGTTCTACCACCTATCATAATGTCCTGTAGTAGGGACCAAGCATTTAACACATGAGTCTTTGGGGACATTCATATCAAACTATAACTATAGCTTCCTATCTATGGTACTTTCCAATGCTCCATTGCTGTTCTGTGTGTGTGTGTGTGTGTGTGTGTGTGTGTGCGCGCGCGCGCACGCGCGAGCGCATTTCTAAGAGAGACAGAGACAGAACTTTTGTTCCCTGACTCTACCATCCCTCTTTTCAATAATAAACAATCTCCGTTCCTGTGGATGATGCAGGCATGTGAGGAGGCAGAGGGTTAACTTGCTCATGGAGCTAGGACATGTCCCAGAGGTCTAACTATTGACTGAGTTCTGAACTGGGTAGAAGACCCGGGCACATCTGCTTCAGAGAGATGGGCAATTAGGGGTTTTATGCTGTCTTTATATTTCTAACTTCTTGTCATATGAAAGGCAACTCAGTCTATAAGAGAAAATCTCTCTCCTTCCCTCCTTCTCCCCCTCTTGTTTCTCCAACTTTCTCCCTCAGTCTCTTCCTCCCTCCCCTTTCCTCCCTTATCTCTCTTTCTCCCCTCCCCCCCTCTCTCTTGTGTGCACACATACAGCAAGAATGAAGTAGTGGAAACTACGCTAAACAGAAAGCTAAAGACAGAGGTCAAGGCTTTCTGAGTCTAAACTCCAGAGCATGATGGGTAGCAAACTGTTCAGGAAGGAGACCAGGCAACAGATACTGAAGACAGCGAAGAGACCACCAGAATCAGAGGGAAGATTTACCATTGCCAGAAGCCCTTGGACAGTGAGACAAGCTTGTGGCTGTGGGTCAGGGCACTCGAGTGCCAGGTGTAGGTAGTATGGACTGAGACCAAGCACTAATAGAAGGCCTGGAAGCCCCCACCAGGCACTTACACACTTTACAACACCTTGAACAAGCCTTGCCATCTTCGTCTGTAAAAAGCTAGCAGGTTAATCTGTAAGCATACCTTGCAGCAAGGAAATCTATCTTTGGCAAATGAATAGAGGGGAAAAAATGTTGCTGTAGTGCAGTGAGGATGGGAGAGTTTTCAGGTGAGCATGCTCAGCCTTCAGTACTAAGTCTGTGTGAGCCTTGCAACTATAAACGACACCTGTGTCGGGAAGGAACGGCTCGCACAGTTTGTGGCAGCGGTATGAACCCACCGCCGACAGTACCCGAGTTAGTTGTCAGGCAGGGGAATGTTCAGTTGACGTTTCCCATTGACCGCCTTCCCGTGGCCCTTTCGCTTCTCGTTTCTCCTGATGGAAACTGAACAGAAGGTGTGTGACACACTCGCTCGTTATCTGAGGTGTCTTCTCTGTTGTGAAAGGATTTCAGACAAGCTCAGAAACCCAGACTGCTGCTGCCTCCCCTCCATTCATGCAGGAGTTTCACCAGGCTAATAGAGACAAGAAAATTAAGGGCTCTCAAAGTAGAAGGAAGTCAAAGGAAATTGGGAAGCGGGTCTATGTAAATGCCGAACACACAACGCCCGCCATTTTCAGCTAGCTGGCTTATCGGTTGCTGCTGGAACTGTTTTATGTAGGAGTCGTCTGGTCTGTATGTTTGCTGTCGTCTTTGTCATGTAGACAGGAAATGAGAAGGATGCAAGATAGTTTAGTGAATGGACAGCGTTGGCCAGGTGTCAAAGTGGGATAGAAAAATCTCTGTCCTATCCAAAGACAGTTGTGAGGATATATTGAGTCCAATCAGGTGCAGAGCTAAGTGGAATATGTAGCATCATTTCATTGGCCTTTGTGACCCTCGCCATGAAGGAGATGCAGATGCTTTCGGATGCAAATGATCCTGGGCTTGAAACTTTAGCCCGTGGGGCTGGAAGGGGAGCAGCATAGCAGTTAAGAACACCTGTAGCTCTTCCAGAAGACCTAAGTTTATTTCCTAGAACCCATGTCAAGAAGCTCACAACCACCTATCACTCCAGTTCTAGGGGATTGCTGCCCCCTTTTGGCGTCTATAGGCACCCACACTCATGTGCCCCCCCCACACACACAATTTTTAAAAGAAGTTTTAACTCTTAAGTAGTGGCATAGAATGGCAAAATGAGCTACCAACAGTCGTGAAGCAGTCTACTACTTAGACTGTAATTAGAACCCACAACCTCCCCAAAAGTCAGCTTCTCTGATTGCCATCAAATTCTGCCAGCTCTTTGAGATGGTCTATAAAAGGCTGAACAAAAACCACTGGTGAAGTTCCCAACTATGACAACAAACAGTTCTTTTAATAGATGCATCAGCCGGATTTAATGTCTTTAATGCGAACTAGCATCTCTTCCTCCATACTTCCTTGCAAAGCATGGTAGTCGGACTTTAGTGAGTGCTGTTCAGGCATGTGTGTGTGTGTGTGTGTGTGTGTGTGTGTGTGTGTGTGTGTGTGTGATATGTGTGGTATGTTCAGGTACAAATGCACGTTAGCACATGGTGCATGTATGTAGACGACTGCCTTGGTGTCATTTCTCACATCCCTTCCACCTTTTGTTTGAGATGGGCTTGCTCATTGGCCTGGAACTTAGCCAAGCTAGCTAGGCTAGCTGATGAGGAAAGTCCCGGGGTCTACCTGTATCCTCCATCTATCCTGTGACTGTTCAAGTTAAGAGTACGTGTCACCATGGCTGGCATTTTCCAGGATTCTGGGTATCCAGCAAACTCATGTTCTCATGTTTGTAAGGCAATCGCCTTACTGAAAGGAGAACCTCAGTCCTTCGTGCATTTTTAGGTAGAGAAGTATTCTCAGCACTGTTCTGTATCTTAGGAACAGAGACCCTGGCAAGAAGGTAGCCACATACATTTTGGTAGCCATGCACTATGCCCTCTGAAAGCATGCTCCCAAGACTGCAAGAGGCAGCATCCTACCAAGACCCTTATGTTTATGGGACTCTCCTAGTGATTGAGGCTGTGTCCAGCACTTCTGGATCTTTATGTGCCCAGGGCATAGTAGACTTTAGGTATTGTCTGCCATGAAAACCATTGTCATTGCTTACTGATCATGACCATGGACTTGGGGAGTAGAGGGCCCTGGGTTCACGTAACAATTCTTCTTCTTTGGGGAACCTGTAAGGCAACATGCTTGTTTTCCTTGTTGACTGAGTTTACTCATCCAGCTGCCAAAAGTAGTTCTTACTGGGCTTCTTGTAGCTAAAATCTAATGTTGCACTGGATATACACGACACACAAAGTATATACACAAAAGTCAGTAAGTTGTAGTTACTAATATTGTCGTGAACATCCTCAGATGCAAGAAAGACCTTTAGCGGAGAATTGCCAATAAGCTGAACTAGATATTTCATGTGGAGAAGAGGATTAAATGCAGAAGGACCTAGAATTGGGCCATCTGGTCCAATGAATGTCTTGTTACACTTGCTGTTTTTCATAATGCAGCAGGTTAGAGTGGCTCTTAGCTATGCATGATTCTCGTGTTCTTTATTGTTTGGGACACAGGGTCTCATGCTCCCCATGTGACCCAGAATGATCTGGAACTTATTATCCTCCTGCCTCTGCATCCTGCATATGCTACCTTGTCAGGTTTATATGGTGCTGGGGTTTGAACCCAAATGCTTCACGAAGCCTGCCTGCTAGGCGGACATGCTACCAACCCTGCATCCCAGCCCTCCTTCTCTCTCTTATGTAAAAGTTCCGAGGTTGACAACTCCGTCTGATCTGTGAGGAAATGTTCGAGTTCTCAACACAACTGTGCTAACAGTCTTGTGCCTTTGCAAGTACATTCGGATGCACTCAGCCCCCTCCAGTCCCGAGCTCCCATTTTTCATGGTTAACGGGCTGTCACCACTATCTAGCCATCTCCAAATAGCAGCAAGCGCAGTGCTCAGACCCCGATGTAGATAGCGTTGGAAGCAGCTGACATGCTGTCATCGCACCGGGGGCAGAATGGCAGTGCTGAGTGATTGATGGGACCTACCATCAACCTGCCCTCAATTAGTTTTGCATGGATTTCTGAATTGTGCCTCCTTCGCAGACTGTAGTACTGCAGGCTGCTGCTCTAGTGCCTGGAAACGTGTGTTGTGGGTAAGGAGTACCCCCCCCCTTGGATTTCCAGGACCCCAGGCATCTGTCTTGCAGCTTAGGAGTTCTTTATCTTGTTGGGGATTCATGACCAGGAAGGTGAGGAAGAGGACAGAGGCACTCACCCAGAGACGCTGGAGTGACTGGTGGCGTTAATCAGATGGATGCCCCGCAGCCCTGTATCAGGGCAGAAAATGTGTTTGAGATTAGCACATTATCAGAGAAATGCTGGCACTTATCTTATTCCTTGAATAAGTTACAAGCTATTTCTTCTCCTCTCTCGCAGCAGCAGACGAGTGCGCCAAACCTGGAATCAGAAAATGTTGATATGTTGTCAGATGGGGAAAGTTATTTTTGTGTGTCTCTGTCGCCACATCAGCTAGAATGAATCAGGTCCCTGCAGGGTACAGGCAGTAATGGAATAGCTGCAGCCTTAACTGGACGATTCTTAACTCCCGTCCCGGAGGCACAACAGGAAGTAAAAGCGCTGAGTTAGAGAGGAGCTGTGCTGGGCCTGAAGAGATGTCTCAGCTAGTAGAGTGTGTGTAGAGTTCAGATCCCCAGGGCACATGTAAAAGGCCGGGCATGGTGCACACCCAAAAGCCCACTGCTGGGGAGGCGGAGACAAGCGGGATGGATAGCCAGACTGAATCGGTGGGCTCTGGGTTCAATGTAAAAATGCCTCAGGAAAGGAAGTGGAGAAGCGATTGAGGAAAACACCCGGCATTGACCTTAGGTGCACACACAGGCAAGCATGCACACTCATGAGCATACGTGTGTTCATTCTTGTGCAAATATGTGACCAAACACATGCATAAAAGGAAGAATAAAGGCAGGGAGAGAACAAGGAAGAGGAGGGGAGGAATAAGAAGAGACAAAAGAAAAGTCGGTCCTGCTATTTCTTCAGTATCCCTTATCTGCATGTCTCAACCAAGACAGACACACACAGCCTGCTCCCCCAAAAATGCCTTTAACCCTTAATCGCCCTGGTGTGACCACGGTGCCCCTCTCCTGTTTCTTTACTGTCCTTAGTGCCCTATCCTGGGCTATGCCTCTCGCTAGCTCAATACATCCTAGCAACCTTCCTGACTTCCCGCCCTTCCTCCTCCCTGTGAGCTCAGCCACCTTTTAAATGGGAACGTGGCCCCATTTAACCCTGCAGAATCTCCATGGCCTTTGAGAGACATCTTGGGCGGAGGGGGCCTCTACTTACCCGCTTCCTTCCCTCCTTACACCATGTTTGTGCTTCCTTAACTGTGGCACGTCCCCTTCTGTGACTCCACATGCCTCCACATAATCTCCATCCTCGATCTAGAGCTATTTTCTTCCTGGTTTCATATAGCAATTCCTGTGTGGTTTTCAAAATGCAATATGGCTGTCGCCTTCGTCTTCAAGGAGCCGACCTTGACTTTCTCTGTGTGGTTTCACTGAGCCAGACTTCAATTCCCACCCATGGAACTCTAGGAGTTTTACTCTGTTCTTGTGTTTCTGCATACTGGTAACTGTCTTTCAGATCTATTTGGTGGTGCCTCTAATATATATCAGGCGAAGCATTGGAAACTTATTAAACAGGTGGGATCTTTTTTTGTTTGGTCGTTTTTGGTTTTTTGAGGCAGGGTTCATTTCTCTGTAGCTTTGGAGCCTGTCCTGGAACTAGCTCTTGTAGACCAGGCTGGTCTTGAACCCACAGAGATCTGTCTGCCTCCTCCTTGCAAGTGCTGGGATTAAAGGCGTGCGCCACCACCACCTGGCTAACAGGTGGAATCTTAGGAAAGAAAGTGGGAATGGGCATGAAAAGATGTCACACACTGCTGCTATGTCATTTGTGCCACCTTTTCAAGACCATGTCTCATGGTCACACCACCCCAAAGAAGGCCAGATAATATTTTCAGAGAAATCTGTGTTCAGTTTTTTAATCACAATTGCGTCTTGGTTCTCCCCAGTCCACCCGTGGGCTCATGTGTGAACTATCAAAGGAGGTGTGTTTTGGGAATGTTGACGTGGATGTAGATAGAATTCAGAAAAGGCGTATGCCTCAGGCAGAATAAGAATAGATGCAGCTTTCTGGAAGTGAAAGGGTTTGGGAAGGGTTTGAAGTTTCCCATGTAACCTGAAGTACCAAAGAATCATTGAGCAAATTTAATAAGATGCCTAAAACCCTTTGATCCACCTGGGCATGCAGAATAGGACTCAATATTGCTGACATGCTCGGTGATGGTTGAGAGGATGCCTGGGTTGCCTGCGAGCTAGCAGAGAATGCAGACAAACAGGTTGGCACAGTGGTCCATTCTGGAAGAGGGATAGCCTCGGACACTGGAGCATGTTCTTTCCATTTCTTAGCTTGCTATGGGAATTGTGCAGTTTAAATGAACAGCCATGGGCAATGAAGAGAGAGCTTGAATCCCATTGCTGTCATTGCATCATAACTACCTTCCAGGCCATCCCTTCACAGGAAAATGACATCATATCACCAAAATAGATCACCAGGGCTGCCATGTCAAACACCTCAACAGAAGTGGCTTAAACAGCAGAAACTGACTCGCCATTAGAGAAGCCAGGAGGCAGAGATCACCATGTCAGCAAGGTCAACCTCCCTCTGAAGATGTTAGGGAAGGATATACCCCAGCCTTCTCTCCTAACTTTCAGAAGTTTCCAGGCTTGTAGCTGCAGCATTCTGGATCGCATGCTATTCTCATGGCATGTGTCTATATCTGCATTTTTCCTTTTCATAAGGATGCCAGACACGTTGGATTAGAGACATAGCCTTCTACGTTGCAACCTCACCTTAGATGATTGTATCTGCAATCACTCCACTTCCAAATACGGTCACATTTGACAGCACCAGAGGGTAATGTGTCTACATATACACTTGGAGGTATGCTTAAATAATGCCCCCTAAGTGACCAACCATTCTGGGAAGTATGCATGTACCTAGCAGCTGTGCGTTCAGCCGTGGACCTATCTGGGAGAGATGACTTCAGGTAACAGGGCCCTTAGAGGATATGATGTAATCTCCTACTCCCCCAGGAACTATTTATGGCCCACAAGCCTGTGAACATTTGAATGTGTGTGAGCAGGAAAGACAATGAGCCAGACAGACTTCGCCACCCACCGAGGAGCCCTCGCGTGGCTCAGCCTCCCCTTCCTCCCGCTCTACAAGGGATTTGACATGTGAAGTAGGCCTGGCGCTTTCAGGTAGAGGAGCCTCTCCAAAACATCACGTGGGTGTCAGCTCTTTACTAGCTCCCTAAATGAGTCCAAACACAGAGACCCACAGGGATATTAGCTCATAGATAACCAGCCCTCCACGAGCCTGGGATCAAATGCATACAGAATGGGGATGGTTAAGGATTGCTAAACTTGGATCTTGTTATTCACACAGCCTAGAGTAGACACTATGCAAAAGCTTGTGAATACGAGCTGGAGAAATGGCTCCGTGGTTTAGAGCCCTTGTTGCTCTTGCAGAAGACTTAGGGTCAATTCCCAGTATCACTGTAACTCCAGTTCCAGGGGATCCAATGTTCTCTCCTGACTTCCAAAGGCACCAGGCATTTATATGGTGTACCCATGTACATGCTGACAAAACATTCATGCATGTAAAATAAATCTTAAAAAAAGCAAAACAAAACAAAAACAAAAATAAAACTGTGTCTAGTGAACAAATACAGCATATACCCTGGCATGATTTAAAGGTCCCTCCCCTTCTCTTGGCTTCTGTTTTAAAAGAGGCTTGCCTGGTTTCTGGAACCTTATCCCCACAGGGCAGATCACCACTGATCATCAGGCATCCATCACACCTATGTAACATCTTGAAAGGAGTCAAAGAAGCACCACCCTGCCCTGTGGTAGACTTCCTTTGAAGTAAATCCTGCAACCAACCCAGCACCTTCCATACCCACCCACTTTCATCATTATGGCTGTGATAACAAAAAAACAGAGTTGGGCAGCCCGGGTCAAAGGAAGCTGAGACCAGATACCCCCAGAATGAACCTCATTAGGAGAGAGAATCTCACAGCAGTTAGGCAGGGATGAGGCATGGTTGGAGCTTGACGGGAAAGAGCATTACAAACATAAGAGACCATTGGGAAGACTGCTTAAAGAGAAAGCAATAGAGATAGTTAACATGTGCACCAGGACAGAGGACCTGAAGGGACACGAAAGAGTGCCTTCAGAGAAAGTCCTTAACTTCATAACAGAGGGAGGAAGCAGACAGCCTCTCCACAAACTGTTTGATTCACCCAGAAAGGTTGGTCTGGGTCTTTGCCAGTAGGAAGAGCAACACCTGAGTCACCATCAGGAACCACACTGACAGTGTGGTGAACACTGGAGTCACATGATCTATCAGAAGCCGTCGTCTAGACTTTAGAGGGAAGGTCTTGTTTGGTCCAGCAGAATGATTTCAAGCTACTCTCGCTGGCTTAGTTTTAACTTTAAATGGTGTATCTGTCCATTTGTGCTGTGATAATGAATGATAGCCTGTGTAGCTTAAAAATAACAGGAAGTGTGTGTCTTATGGAAGTCTAAGGCAGCAATGGGCCTGGTTATAATGAGGCCCATTCCTGGTTCATAGATGTCACCTCCTCACTCTGTTCAGACGGTGCAAGGGGCAAGAGAGCCCCCATGGGGCCTCTTTTATCTAGGAACTGATCCCACGCCTCTGGTCTCCAGTTCCATGATCTAACTCAGTGCTCTACCCTTGGGGATTAGAACTGGGATAGAGGTCGAATTTAGAATGTAGCAGACAGAGATAATGATGGAGCCTTGTCTGCTAATAGAAACGGTAAATTACAGTGCAGTGGTTTAAATGAAAAAGCCCGCCCCCAGTTAGCGGCACTGTTTGAAGAGGTTTAAGAGGCATGGCCTTGCTGAAGGAAGGAAGTCACCCGGGATAGGCTTTTAGAGTTTAAGGCCTCCTGCCACTTCTTTTTTTTTCTTTTTTTTAAAATTTATTTATTTATTAAAGATTTCTGTCTCTTCCCCGACACCGCCTCCCATTTCCCTCCCCCTCCCCCAATCAAGTCCCCCTCCCTCCTCAGCCCGAAGAGCAATCAGGGTTATCTGCCCTGTGGGAAGTCCAAGGACCACCCACCTCCATCCAGGTCTAATAAGTTGAGCATCCAAACTGCCTAGGTTCCTACAAAGCCAGCACGTGCAGTAGGATCAGAAACCCATTGCCATTGTTCTTGAGTTCTCAGTAGTCCTCGTTGTCCGCTATGTTCAGAGAGTCCGGTTTTATCCCAGGCTTTTTTAGACCCAGGCCAGCTGGCCTTGGTGAGTTCCCAATAGAATATCCCCATTGTCTCAGTGTGTGGGTGCACCCCTTGCGGTCCTGAGTTCCTTGCTCGTGCTCTCTCTCCTTCTGCTCCTGGTTTGGACCAGGAAATTTGGGATCAACTTACCCCTGGACCCAGCAATACCACTCTTGGGAATATACCCAAGAGAGGCCTTATCATACAACAAAAGTATATGCTCTACGATGCTCATAGCAGCATTGTTTGTAATAGCCAGAACCTGGAAACAACCTAGATGTCCTTAAATGGAAGAGTGGCTGAAGAAAGTATGGAATATATACATATTAGAGTACTACTCAGCAGTAAAAAACAAGGGCTTCTTGAATTTTGCATGCAAATGGATGGAAATAGAAAACACTATCCTGAGTGAGGTAAGCCAGACCCAAAAAGAGGAACATGGGATGTACTCACTCATATTTGGTTTCTAGCCATAAACAAAGGACATTGAGCCTATAATTAGTGATCCTAGAGAAGCTAAATAAGGAGAACCCAAAGAAAAAGATATAGGCATCCTCCTGAATATTAACCTTTATCAGGCGATGAAAGGAGACAGAGACAGAGACCCACATTGGAGCACCGGACATAAATCTCAAGGTCCTCCTGCCACTTCTAATGCACTGTCTCTGCTTTGTGCTTGTGGTCGGGGCGTGTTCATTCTCTCAGCTTCCGGCTCCTTCCAACATGTGCATGTTTCCCCTCCCTGCTGCCAGGTCTTCCTTCTACGGTGGATTCTTATCCCTTCGGAACCATGAGCCACAGTAAGCTCTTGGTTCCGTAAGTTGCTCTGGGTCATAGGTCATAGTGTTTTGTCACAGCAATAGAAAAGTAACCGAACAAGTAAGAGTTCTTTGGCTCTTTTTTTTCCCATTAAAGCTACAGGGATCTTGCAATGTAATTTTTGAGGATACTAAAAGCTGTTTGATGCTGTTGTTTGAATGGATGGATGGATGAGTAGTTTTGGTTGCTCTTAAAATTTGTTGATTTTGAGACAGAGTTTTGCTAAGCATCTCTGGCTGGCCTGGAACTTGCTAGGTAGACCAAGCTGACCCTCACCTTGTAGACCTCCACACGACAGTGCCTCCACAGTGCTGAGATGAAAGGCATGCACCACTGACCCAGCCCAGTGAAAGAGCTGTCAGATGAGGTCCCTGAGTCCTTCTAAATATCTTTTGGCACGTGCTACTCGTCTTTTACAAAGAGCAGCAGATCTTTTCACACACAAACTTCCTTGAGTGTGTGTACCTATAGATGACAAGGCTTTGAAATTCAACCATCCTGGAGTGTGGGGTATTTTTGACACCAAAAAGTATAATCGGATATCAACAGTGTTTAAGAGTTCTCACAACTATTCAGGTTTCAGGAGGAAAATGTAACTTATGTGTTTAAGACGTTGAATTTTTTTGTAGTCTAGGTTCTTAGAAAGAGAAACTATTTTTGAAATGTGTTAATTTTTTAATTAAAAGGTGACTTTGGAGCTGACACAATATCCTTTTTGCCATCAGTGTGAGCACAGTCTGTCTCTAATCTTTTACTCGCTTCTACCACCTTCTCTCGACCACGGCCGGGGTTGCCTCATAGCCACTGCCGTGGTTTTTTAGTCCTTCTTTCGTTTAAGCTACAAGCCATAAAAATTTCATTGTTTCATTTCAAAAACAACAAAATGCAAAAAAGGAAAACAAAAACAACACAGGTTTGCGAGCTTGAGGGTTCAGTTTGTCATCTGAACATTTGAAAGTTCTAAGCAGGAAGAAAAACCGTAAGTTTGAGGTCAACCTATACTCCTGGTTAAGTTCAAGACCAGCCAGGGATATGGATCAGGACTGTTTAAAAAGAAAAAAGAAAAAGGCAAGAGAAATCCAAATAAACCAACCCTGAATCTGATTGATAGCAAGATCTTTTAGGTATAATTCTGTGGGTGCACACCATGGTGCTAATACAACCCCCACAGACCCCAAAAGAGCGTTTCTTCTCATTTCAGATATGCCGTGGACACAAAGAAAGACTTTAGTCCAGGGTGCCCTGGGCTCTGGCTTAGTGCAGAGTGTAATTTTCCCCTCTTGGCCCCACAGCCATTTCCTTTTTACCATTGTCAAAAGACTTTTTTTTTTCTCTCCTAATGAAGCATGAAAATTGATTGTATCTTGCCAGGAGGGTTCTTCCTCAGTCTTGAGATATTAAAGATTTTATGAGAACCTCATGAAGAATATCTTCTTGAATCATTTACATTTTCCCCTTTTGTGGGCTTATGTAACCATGCAGAAAATCTAAGAATAAGTGAGAGCTATTAGCATGCCATGTGCTCTCCTGCAGGCGCAGGCTGTGGAGGTGGGAGACACCAGCGCCAGGGGTTCTCCATAGTGGAAAGGGCGTGTGGTTTCTGAAGAAAAGCCCTGGGGAACATCTGTAGCTAATTGAACAGCTAATCAATTACAATTGGGCTTCCTACTCACTCTTGCCCGTGTTCAATCGTCTCTTTTCTGTGGCAACAGGGAAGTATGGTGGCTCTGAACGTTGCACTCGAAGGGTCTCTTCCAGTACAAACAGCTAAGACTGTCTGTAGTCACAAAGAAGTCTTGGTAGACACCGACAAATGAATTGGGAGTCAGAGAGAACCCTGATGTTAGTTGCACAGGAGAGCGGTAGGCAGTGTTACCATCAGTGGAATTAACCCAGCTCCCGTTTATAAAAGACCCGAAGTTAGGCCAGAATTCCTCCCGTTTCGGCACATGGTTACAAGTTCGGTCTATGACCCCAGAAATGTGAGCCATATTGCCCTGCTGTCTGAGGCCCTGCGATCTGCTTCTTTTATGTTTGTTTTTGTTTTTTCAAGGCAGAGTTTCTTTGTGTAGCTTTGGAGCCTGTCCTGGAACTTGCTCTGTAGACCAGGCTGACCTCAAGCTCACAGAGATCCACCTGCCTCTACCTCCGAATGCTGGGTTTAAAGGCATATGCCACCCCCTACTCCCCCACACACCATCCCATCCCCTCCACACCCACCCCCTTGCTGCTCTCTGCTTCTTGATAGCAGAAACAACCTGACTAGTTTCTTGACTCTCCAGTTGCCACCTTTGGCCCACAGTTGAGGGGCTATCTTCACCTTCCCCTCAACTATGTCTAGTGTCTGATATTTTGTCTCAGCGATAAGAAAGGTAACCAATGCTGCCTAGCAATAATACAGTCTTTCTGACTGTACTCACCGCCCCTGCCCCCTGTAACACCACAGTCTCCTTCCTCTTACTCCTTGGTGCTCTCCCTTTAATGTGCAGATAAGACCTGAACTCAGCTAGGCTCTATTGAACTGGAGAGAGGCAGGAAGTGTTGGCTCTATCTAGCAGCTGCCTCTCTCCTTTTCTCTCAGAATCCCAGGGTGTCTATGTGTGTGAGTGGGCGTGGGCGTCTTTTCTCTGTCAGCCCAAGCTGAGCTCTGAAGACAATTTAGCAGGAATCAGCTGCTGCAGCGAGGTAGGTCAGGACAATTCTTTTTTTTTTTTTTGCTCCGCTGCAAAATTAGACATTATTAGGGGCTCAGGTTGACCCCAATACCCTACGTTTGTCCTTGGAAAAATACCAGCAAGCACACAGGCTACACTGGAGGTACCCCGTCCTTCTGAGACACTTGTGTGCTTCTGGCATCTCCTCTCTGATAGCATTGCAGTCATAATTAAGTACTGGCATTTCCTCCTTTCATCCTAGGCCTCAGCTTAGCTCCATGTCAGACAGGGCCAGGAGCTGCTGCTCCCAAGGGGACACACTTAGCCTGCAAAGCCCTCTGGCCCCACAGGTGTCCTTTCAGCCCCATGGACCGAGGCAGCAGTGCCACGGCAGATGTCTCGCCCACTTCCACCTTTGGAGACGCTGCCTCTCTAATTGATGCTCACGCGGACCAGAGCTATTCCGTTAAGGTCCAGAGGTGCTCATTAACACGGATGCTGGATTGCGTGGGCGATGTGGCTCATCGTTACGAATCTAAGAAGGGGCACTGAGGAACTTGTTATGGAGGGCATTTATAGATTGTTAAATTAAAGGATTAGTGTTATACTAAACCATGTTCAGGTTAATCAGTTGTGGGAAACCAGATTTGATGCTTAAACTGGCTTGAACTATGGATGGCTTTATAGTTTTTTTAAGTTATTAAGCTACTTTCATTTCTAATAAACCATCCAGCTTGCTAATTGAGCATACTATACGATTTTACACATAACTAAATATGCTCTTGTTCCCTCATTTTTTTTTAATTTATGATACAATTTTTTCCCCGAATTGGATCATAAACTTTTTAAGCAGGACAGGTGTGTGTGTATGTGTGTGTGTGTGTGTGATTTAATGTATTTCTTTATTGTTTGTTTACTTTGGAGGGGTTTGTTTTGGGGGGTATTTATTTACTTCCTTGAGGATAGTTTCACATTGCAACCTATGTAGCACAGACTAGATGCACATTCAATGTGATCCTCCTGCCTCTGCCTCCTACATGTTGGGATCACAGGTAAGGGCCACTACACCCGGCCTTCTGTTTTCTTGTCTGAAGGTGTGTGTGTGGGGGGGGGTGATGTGCACAGGTGTACACGTTCAGGTATATGTGCGCCAGCATGTGGCGCCCTGAGGCCAGCCGTGGCTGCTGTTTGCTGTTCAACTGTGTTTCACCTTGTTTGCTGAGGCAGGCGCTCTCGCTGCACTGACGTTCATCAAGGAAGCCAGGCTGTCTGTTTTTGTCCTCCCAGTGCTGGGACCACAAATGTGAAGCACCATGCTTGGCTTTTGTGGGGGTGTCTGGGTCTTGATCTCAGGTCCTAACACTTGCATTAGAAACACTTTCCCAACTGAGATATTTCCCCAAGTTGTTTTTTAACAGCACGTGATTCTGTAGGTTGGCCTCGAACTCAGAGCAATGTTCTTGCAATGGTCTCCTGAGTGTTGGAATTACAGACTTGAGCCTCCACATCCAGCTTTGGTATAATTTTCCCCCCTAAACTAAGAGCTTCTACCAAAATTCTAAATAGATATAGCAGATGCTAAAAAACTTTGTTTATGGAGGGGTTGCTTCATTTTTAGAAAGTGATACATGTGCGATCATGTGATTTACTCTAGGGGTGCTTCATGTAACACATGTCAACTTTCTATACATCCATAGGATATACTGCTCTATAGCCATTGTACTGTTGGCAATAGGAAAAGTGCTACAAGGCTCATACAGAAGTAGAAAGGACCAAGAAGATTAACCCAGGCATGATGCTGTTGCCTGGGTAAAGACAGGACCACCAAACTGCTCCTGGGATAGCCTCATTTCCCTCACCAAGAAGCATGGCTGGGACAGATCAAAAGATCTGCTTGTCTTTATCTTTAATTTGGCAGCAAATTATTGCCTTTTAACCCTACCGAGAGCAGATAAAATATTCAACAAATAAAGATTCCATACACGGAGAAATTTATAGACCAGAAATTTTCAGTCCTTTGAAAGGGAGGGCCTAATGACACAGCATCAAGCAGTCACAGACTCCAGGGAACAGAGCGAACCTACATGAGAGTTACTCACTGAACGGACGATGTCCCGAACTCCTAAAGGAAGAATTTCCCAAGGACCCATGTGGAGCCTCTTGTTCACCCTCATGCTCCCAGTCCATGTTCTCCCTCTGCCACATAGCCACGTAGATGTCTCCTGCCATCTCTTTGTTACAGACCCATTTTCAGATGGCTGCATCGCTCAGAGTCCTCTACAGGAGCACAAACAATAGACTCAACAGATATTGTAAAGCAGCTTCACCAGGATGGCTTGTGCCATCGGACCGGGCAATCCAACAATGGCTGCCTGTACTCTGGAGAGTCTGAGAAGCCTGGATCTGCCGTCCACAAAAATAGCTGCCTCAGCAGTCCCAAACTGGCGCTGAAAAGTCCTGAAAGATCCTTGAAGAGCCTCTAGTCTTGAATCCGCATTAGAAGGTCAAGAAGCTGAATTCTGGCCAAAGGCAGTAGCAGGGCCTGCAGCGGCAGTAGAACAGAAGAAGCCCTTACCAAGAAGGAGTAAAGGCAGGCAGCAAAGAGAGCGCACCACCTCTCCCTGGACTTGTACGCATCTGTGCAGCCCCGAAGGTGGCATTCTGTCTAGGGTGGATGTCTTCTCCACCTCCCTAGTGATGGGATAGCAAAGGCACCCCCCTAGAGACCCACCCAGAGGTATATTTCTCTTAGTTAATAGACCCGATCAACTAGACAGCCAATGTTAACTGTTACCCCATCCAGTTCAGCATACCAACCTGAAGGAGTCATCTGATTAAACACCCACACCCTGACATTTCTGCCATGGTTGCTGGCGCCAGTTGTTTGTGGATGGAACCCACTTCATTAGGCTGGCTGTGCTGGGGACCCTGGGGCGTGTCACTGCACTCAGGCCTGGAGACCCTCACTCGGTTGACAGTTTTCTTCCCAACTCATGCATCTGTTGTGCCTGCAAGCCATTCTCCTCCTTCCTTCTTCCATTTCTTTCTCATTATATCAGTGAACTGTCCTCACTAAGCCAATTAAAGGAGCCAAACTAAGAGGAAAAACCAGAAAAAGACTTATCCAACGTGACCACATTGGAAACCGGGGACAAAGAGATTCGGTGACTGCTCCCCTCCAGCTCCATCTTCGTATGGCTCCTGACATGATAATAGGGTTTAAATCGAGGTTGTGTTACTAAACAGTCAACCCACCATGGCCTCAGCCCTTTGACTGGCCTACAAGGTCAGTGTCTCCAGCAAGCTGTCTTTCTCTGGAAGACAAGTTCTTCCTCTGGCTGCCTCCAGGGCTTCAGCCATTTGACCACTCCTGCAGGAGATGCCTGGGGACATTCTAATTTTATTGGGATCCATTGTCTCAGAACTCAACTACCTGCAGAGGACTATAGAGTGTGTTCACTCCAGGCAGGCTGGTTCCAGCCTGTCCTCCTGGCATGGACTCCCTATTAGAATTCATTAGTTGCTCTGTCTCCTGTTTTCCCGTTTACTCCTTCTGCCTTTATAACTGAGATGTGGTTTGAACAGTATGTATCAACAGTATTCTCTAGAGACAACTGACTTATTTTCTCACATTTACTCTCGGTTTTACCAACTCGTCAATATATTACTGAAATTTTATAATATCACACGGTCCAGTAGAGAAAGACCTCAAAGAAATGAGCAAAGTCCTTTCAAGACCCGTGGGATTAATTTAAATTAAAATACTTATTAGCTTGACTCAAATACCATTTTATGTTTCTTAAGAAGCAGGCTACTGTTTTAGTGTTCAGCTCTCACGGACTCGTTACCCAGCCAGCTGAAGCAGAACCCATACCAGCTAAACCACCACTGAAGACCTAATATTCCCTGTGGTGTGTAGCACTTCCTCACTCACAGGCAGGAGAGAGCCTGGTCCCGCTGTGGCAGAGCATGAGAGGGATGAAGCCCCACTGGTAGACTACTTACCCAGCATGCACAGAGCCCTGAGTTCCAATCCCAGCAGTACACAAAGGCCGGCAGGGTGACGGGCACCTGTAATCCCAGCAGTCCAAAACTGGAAACAGTAGGAACAGTAGCACAAGTCAGGGACCAGCAAGGACTACAAGAGACCCCGTCTCAAAAGAAAGTGAAAAGCACAGAAGTAATGTGGCCACATTGTTTTTTGATGGCTGCCGTGCCTTAGCTCACATGGAGTGCCTATAGGTGTTTGAGCAGATACTCATCTTTAATTAACAAAAATATTTGCGTGCAGTTGGGTATTTTTAAAGCAATTAGGATGTTCCTTCCTGTAAGTAAATTAAATGCTATTCTTAGAGTGTGGTCTACACCATTCATTTGCCTTGCAAAAACCATTCTAGATGCTGTGGAAGCAAACGGAGCACAGCTCTGCTAGAATTCTTTGCCTTTCCCTGATTTCTGAGGTGCTGAATTTAAGCGTAAGCTCCCAGCCCTGGGCTCGTGGGGGAGGGAAGAGTAGGTGTCCTGTCTGCCCACCATCAGACCTCAGGGCCTGGCTCCTGCTTTGATGTTTAGTTACTTAGTTCAATCAGCATTTGGCAACTCAGAAAGATTTAGTTCTATTAATTTATATGCCAATGTTGTTATTGTATCCCAACATTATTTTGCATTTGACAGTTAAAACCGACTTTTAACGTTTTTTTATTATTTATTTAGTTAGTTAGTTTAAATCCTGGCCGCAGTTTCCCCTCCCTCCTCTCCTCCCAGATCCTCTCCCTCACCCCAATCCCTCTGTTCCCACCCCTCAATCCACTCCTCTTCTGTTTCTGTTCAGGAAAAGACAGGTCTTCCATGAGTATCAATAAAACATGGCATATCAAATAGCAATAAGACTAACTACCTCCCATGTATTAAGGCTGGGCAAGATGACGTAGTATGAGGAGTAAGGTCCCAAAAGCCAGTAAAGGAGTCAGAAGCAGTCTCTGTTCCCACTGTTAGGAGTCCCACAAGCAGATCAAGCGACACAACTGTCACATATATGCAGAAGGCCTAGGTCAGTCCCATTCAGGCTTTCTGGTCATTGGTTTGGACTCTGTGAGCCCCTATGAGCCCAGGTTAGTTGATTCTCTGGGTTTTCTTGTGGTTTCCTTGATCCCCCTCTGGCTCCTACAATCCCTTCTCCCCGTCTTCTGCAGGGTTCCCTGAACTCTACCTAATGTTTAGCTCTGAGTCTGCATCTGTTCCCATCAGTTGCTAGATGAAGCCTCTCTGATGACAATTAGGCAGGACAACAGTCTATGGCTCTAGCAGAATATCATTACCATTACATTGACATTTCCTCCTCAGTCATGTTCTGTTCTATCCCAGGTCTGCTCTAGACAGTGTTGGGATGGGCATATTCTACAGGCATGGATTTTAGGCTAGACCAGTCATTGGAGGACTACTCCCTCAATCTCTAGGCCACCTTACCCCAGTACAACCCAAAGGTAGAACAGACTGTAGGTCGAAGGTTATGTGATTGGGTTGGTGTACTGGAAGTCTAAGGTGGAAGTGCAGAGCTGGGGGGATATATTTCAGGCATATGGTACAAGGAAATCTCCCAGGAATCTATAAGGGTAACCAGCTAAGACTCTTAGCAATAGAGGATACATAGCCTGAACTAGCCAACTCTTGTGACTTTCAACATTTTTATTTTATTCATCTTTTAGCTAATTTTTTAAAGTTAAGAGTTAGAAAGATGGCTCAGTGAGCATCAGTTCAGGTCCCTAGCACCTGCATGCAAATCACCCCAACACCTAGGATCTAAGGGCACGGAAACAATCTCTGAATCTCAGCTAGACAGCTAGAAAAATCAATGAGCTCCAAGTTCCGTAAGAGACTCTGTCTTAAATAAATAAATAAATAAATAGCGTTAAGAGCAATTCAAGACATCTGAAGTCAACTCTAGCCTCTACACATCTGTACATAACAGACACAAACACAAGTAGACCACACACATAAGATAAAAAATAAAAATAAATGTAGCTAATTCTGTCTTACCAATCAAATTAACAATGTAATGTCAGCATAAAATAAAAATAAGAATTATACATTCAAAATAATTCCAATATTTAATTATATAAATATATGTGAACCTTTAAGAGAAAAAAATTTATATGTCAGATTTGTAGGGTTCATTTTCTATCTATATATGTATATATAGATATTAGAAAATAATATAGTGTGTCTATCAGTCTTGTGAGATATAAGTAAAAATGAGTTATTTATAAATATAATATCTAGAGATATTTTATGAGATTATGAGTAGTATGTTTCTAAATGTGAATACCTTCATTCTTGTGTATCCATGGCAAGTGCCTGTGTGTATGTGTGTATGTGTTGAGTGTGTGCGCATTGGGTGTGTGTGTATGTGTGTGTGTAAGCCGGAAGTCAACCTCCTGCGATCCTCAAGAGCCATCCACTTCAGGTTTTGAGACAGTCTCTCACTAGGAACTGGGTCTTGCTTCATCAAGGATAGCTGCCTGGTGAAGAAGCTCCAGGGGTCCCCCTGTCACTGCCTGCCCTGCCCTGGGATTGCAAGCATTTCACCATCACACCCAGCCGTGGGTTCTAGGGATCCAACTCAGATCTTCGTGCTTGCATAGCTAGAACTGGACCAAATGAGCCACCTCCAAGTTCTATATCTGATTTTTATAGCAGAAGAAAAAAATGTTTTATTTATGCCCTAAAAATGTAAGTTTTTCCTATAACTCAAACTCTGGGGAGAAAGCCATTTCTTCTCTCCTCACTCCACATGTATCAGCTCCTTCATTATGACTCAGGGTTTCGTTGTGTTTTGTTTCTTGTTCATCCTTGAGACTGGAAAGCCAATGGAGAAATAATTGTAGTGGCTTCTCTCATTCTCTAACACACCCTTCGAATCTTTGAGTAATTAATCTAGAAAAGATTAGTAGGACATAGTAGGACAGGGTTGTGAAATATACCCAGGGCCCCATGTGAAGGAGCAGCCCACTCCACCAGAAGCCAAGACGGTGGCTCGTCTGGGATCTGTCTGGGCCCCTGGGAGTGTGCCATTGTACTGAGAGCAGTTCCCTCTTTTGGATGTTATAATACACACTGCCTCCAGCATGAAGAGTTAGAAGATGAATATTCGTTTTCACATGTAGCCCAGGCTAGCCTTAAACTCACTATGTAGTTGAGGATAACCTTGGACTTCTGATCCTCCTGCCTTCACTTCCCAAAGACTGGGATTAAAGATATGGGCTAGCATCCATGGCTTTTGTGGTGCTGAGTTTAGACCCCAGGGCTTGTGCATGCTAGCTACATTCCCAGCCCATTAATATTTCTCACATAACCAATAGCTGAAGTCACAACAGGTAAGCATTAGCTTCTCCTTAGCATTTCAAAGAGCACAAGCATAGCATCCTTTGGAGAGGTTGAGAAAACTCATTTTTCAGAACAGACAGTTTGAAGTCAGGGTGTTCAACTGAAGGGTAGCATAGAAGAGGAGCATTCTTGAAGGGAAACTAGCATTTAACAGATGGTGGATGCTGTCAGATTCTAGGGAGGGGGGATATTTATTTAGTAGGCTATGGAAGGGAAGGGGAAAGCAGACAGGGAGGATGAAGGGGGACAAGGAGAGAGAAGCAGAGAGAGAGAGAGAGAAAGAAAGAGGAGGGAGGAGAAAAGTAGCTACCTCAGGGGAGAGAGACAGAAAGAGAAGAAGCTCACAGGCTGGAAGATCCTCTTGCCTAAGTGGACTTGGGGAGGGAGTGGGCAGACCTTGTCTCTTAAAGGTACAGGACAGAGCATTACAGTAGCCCCTTTCTGAACATCTTTAAACATGTGTACATGTTTGCCAGGATCCAAGAGAGAAGGAGGAGTGGGTTATGTAGATGCTACAAGTCAACCCTGATCTCTTGGTATGAAGCTACCCCTTTACTTCTCCAAGTCTCAGCCCCTTTGTTTAACAATTATCTTCCAGACTTCAGGGGCATAACAGCAGGAGGGAAAGGACCTCTGGACCTCTCATACATTAGGTCTGCTTGTCTGAGTGGGTTAAAGTGCAGTCACTGGAGGGAGAATAGAACAGCTACATCTGCCCATCCCTCCATTGTCATGATGAAGACCAATAAAGGAGGAGTTTTAGAAAATAAGGTTGGTGAGCCTGGATGTGTCTGAGTTGGTAGAGTTCTTGTGTGGTGCACATAATGCCCTCTGTTCCATCCTCAGCACTAGGAGGATGCAGAGCTCCAGGCCACCATAGGAAGTCCAACACCAGCTTGGGCAATCAGAAACCCTGTCTTAAACAGAGCAAACCAAAAAGGACAAGTAGGTCTCTTAATGTCACTGGGTTAGACTTCTATCTCTCAGACATGGTACTTCAAGGAAATCAACCCTGTGGCCACTTGGTCCCAAAGCTTTGGGACCATGGTGAGGCAATGTAACAGAAGAGATTAGCAACCAAACCTGCTCACTTCATGGCAGCCAGGAAATGAGAGGGACTGGAGTCCCATTAGTCCTTAAGGACATGCCCTCTAATGACATGACTTCCTCTCATTAGGCTCCACCCTCTAAAGCTTCTAATGCTGCCCAATCATGTTATCGGCTCAGGGAAAACCTTTCAACATGAGAGTTTGGGGTACATTAATACTTCAGCCTTGATACTGGAAAGGCAGGCAAAGCTTCCAGCTGCTGGATGACTACGGGAGGTTTGTAGGAGTGAAGGCAGAGGGACACCAGGGAAAGAAAGCTAATTTACATGTCCCCATTAATTAGATTTAATAAGTGTGCTGTCAGGTTCGCTCATTTACATCCATTTCTAGGGTGTCTGGGAGCTCACAGTAGCATCTCAGGGTGTGTTTGATGGCTACAGTGTTCTGTTTCTCTCACACACATGCTGAAGTAAAGATACCTTTGAACATTCCAACACAGAATCACTGCCCAAATTTGAAAAAAAAATCCCTATTTAGCACTTCCTAAAACATCAGTGCAAATTAATAGAGCTTCATAGATTTATGTACTGAGACTGCAAACAAAGCCATGTGGAAACCAAGGAACTTGGCGGGAAGGAAAATTTTCTCGGGTCTATTCATTACCTTTTTTATTATCTAATAGCTTATTCCTTGCATATGTGTGGCATGGGATTAGATGTGCCAACTGGAAGACCTTAGAGGTTCAGAAATTCACAAATGAGAAATACCAAACGGCATTCATTTAGCAGGTATTGAAAGTCACGAACAGAGGCTCTGCCATCCACTCTTGAGAAGATTAAGCAAAAGAATAATTAATTTGCCAACAGTACTTCCCCAATTGAGACATTATCAAAGTCCATCTTTAGTCGTTAGTATCCTTATCTGCAAAGATGAAGTCTGCTGGGACCTTAAAGGTCTGACAGAAGCTGATTCGGTTCCATGTTACAGCAAGAAGGGTTAGGAAGCAGGGACTTCATAGGGAGTTCGAAGCCAGCCTGGACTCTCTCTCTCCCTCCTGCCCTCTGTACCTCTTCCCTGCCGCCGCCCCCCCCCCCCCCACACACACACCCGGAGCCAGATACCTCCAGCTCTTTCTACAGTGTCCTTCAGCATGAGTTAGAAGGAAAACAGCAGGGTTGCTGTTTCTGTTCATGTAACCCAAGCTGGCCTTGAGTTTACTATGTTGCCAAGACCCTTGAATTTATGGTCCTCCTGACTCTGCTTCCCAAATGCTGAGGTCGCAGGCATGCACCTGGGTGGGGGAGGAATAGAACAGACGTTTACTTTGCCCTTACATACAAGAAGCTGAGAGGTAGGCAGGCTGAGGGCATCTGTGTCGGCTCAGGGGCCTGTCTCCTGCATTTTGTTTTTCTGTCACACATACAGCGCTACTGTCCAGCCCTTGCCTTAGTGTTCCAGAAAGGAGAAAGGTAGAGGGGCCTGGCCCCCTTCTCAAACAGCCTTCCGAAAGATTCCGTCCTACATTTTCAGCTTTCACTGTATCCGCCAGAATTTAATTACAACATACTTAGCTATAAGAGAGGGTACAACTCCAGGCGTCTGCTCGGAAGGGAAGACAGAATGAATAGCGTGGCAAGTGAGGATGGTCTAGCTTGATCCCTTGTTTCTGAGAAAATGTAGCCTCATCGACTGAACTTGAATGGGTTCAAATCAGGAGCTTCCAGCTCTGTGTGTGTGTGTGTGTGGGGGGGTGTCTGGGTCTGTGTTTCTTTCTCTCTGTCGCTCTGTCTCCCTCCCTCCCTCTCCCTCTGGGGTGTGTGTGTGTGTGCATGCGCGCATGTGTGCGTGTGTGCATGCGTGCTTGCCTAAAGAGATCAGAAATCCACCTTGACCATTCTCATGTTTTGAGTCTTTCAGACAGCATCACTCACTAGCTTGGAGCTCTCTAAGTAGGCCAGCAAGCCCTAGAGATCCATCTGTCTTTGCTTCCCTGGTATTGGGATGACCAATGTGCACCACCATACTTGGGGTGTTTTGTTGTTGTTTCTTTGTTTATACTCTGGGTCCTAGGGATCAAACTTGGTCCTTGTGCTTCCAAGGCAAGCACTTCACCAATTAGCCTAGCCCCTCAATATTTACATGTCTACATGTTTAAACTTATGATGTATTTTCACGCCTAGATTATGGTTCTCAGGTTGGTTTTATATGTGTGTGAGCAATTTTATTGCAAAGCATAAGAAATATTCATCTACTAACTCCACAGTTTCTAGCTGCTAGCCCCTCCTCTTATCTACCCCTCCTCCCCGGATCCATGTACACAGCACCTAACTCTGCTGAATCATTGTAAGATAGGGTGTGTATGCTTGCATTGAAGTTACATGGACCTGTTAAAGCTTCCTGGGGGTCACTGAGGCTGGCATCTGTGGCCCTGTGTATTAGGCCACAGGGCTTTGTCTGTTAGGAAAGACATGGGCAGGGAAGGTGAAAGTTACAAACCTCTGTCCTGGGCTCTGTAAAAGACTGAGAAACAAAGAGGAAGAAAGAATCACACATTTGTAGATTTTTAAGGTCCCCAGTTTAGGGGCCAATTAAAACCAGGATTTCTCTGTTATGAGCCAACGTCTTCTGTGAGATGTTTATGAATATTACACATAGGCTCACAGGAGGTCTGTGTCTGTTTTGTTTCTTATGTGTATACTTTTAAGAGTCTCCAACATTTTTGAGCAACTAACAAAATCCACAGATCCCTTTTGTTATATTTTAACTGCATGTCTGTTCCTTGTTATAGCTAAGGGGTCAGCTGATAGGCCAGCAAAACTAGGGTTGAGCTGGAAGGTGGGTCCTGAATTAACATGGTGTTTACAGAGTGATGCCGTCTCCTAGGAGACGGCCTGCATCCAGCTCACCGCCAGGAGTTCAAGTGGTCAGGAAGGCACTGATGGTATTACACTGTCACAGGCAGACATGCCCAGAGAGCTTGCCACCGAGGTCCCTTTCCCATATATAAGAGACCTTGTTGGTAATAAAACGTAGACATCTGAGATGAGGTCTCTAAATGAGGCTGTTGGTCTGACCAAGACTGAGCTACAGATAGAAGCATAATCCCTGAGCTAAGATGAGGTCAGAAGTTGTTGAAACACGGGAGATGAAAGAAGTAAACAGAAAATAAATGCCACATTGATGGGGATAAAATATATAGAGGGTCTCTAAATAGATCCGTGACATGCGGGGACGTCAGTAGGTGTGATTAACATGTCGTGGTCGTCACAGATAACTCTGTGTAAATGAGCAGTGGCAGGTTCCTAAAGCTGGGAAGGGAAAGAAAATGTTCTGGAAAACCAAGGCATTGCAGGCTGGTTCCTGTTGTCTTAAATACTCTAAATGGTTTTCAAGTTTGAACACACCTCTTGTTTGTGTTACAAATTGATTAAATAGCAGACCAACACTAAGCATAGTAGCAACCTGGTAGACCCCAGAGGCTGAGGCAGGAGGATCACTCAGGCTCTAGTATTTGAGGCCAGCTTGGGCAACACAGCCAGATCTCCTTTCAAAAAGAAACTCCCTGTTTGTGATTGCCACCATTTCCTTCCACTGCAGCTGTGGCCCAGGGTCATGACAGCCCTTATAATATCTGTAGTGCTATTTCATATGTATTTTAATAAATAAGGCTTGCCTGAAGGTCAGTGCAAAACAACCACACTAGTCAGGCATACAGGCCAGACAGTGGTGCACACACCTTTAATCCCAGCAACAGAGGAATATCAGGCGGGATGAGACAGGAACTCGCCCTCTTTTCAATCTGAAGATTTCAGAGAGGTCAGAGCTCTCTAGTAGCTTGACTGCTTTGCTTTTCTCATCTTCAGGTTGAACCCCAATCTATGTCTCTGCGTTTTGATTACTTGTGCTGCAAGTGTCGGCCTTATGTGTAACACCACCCTGCTGAGACGATAAGAGCAAACACATTCCACCTAGGCTGACCAGTGTGTTCCTGTCCCCTGTGGAGACCTGTGGGGATGGCCAGCAGATCACATTCTGCTTCAGACACCCACAAACCAGCTGTTGGGCCTGACCCAGAAATCTTTGTAGAATCATCAGAATGGATGGGTCACTTTTAGTTTAATAGGATGGAGTTAAATCTACTTTTATTACTTTATTATATATCATATTAAAGAGCAATATGGCATTTCCCCTTATGCCTATGCCTTTCTGTTGAGATAAGCTGGGTCCCTCGCTAGACAAACGCTCTCTCATTGAGCTACATCCCTAGGCTCTATCTCAGTATTTCTCAAACTGTGAGTTTCAACCTCTTTGGGGTCAAATGACCCTTTCAACGGGAGTTGCCTAAAGTCATCGGAAAACACAGATTTTTATATTATGATTCATAACAGTAGCAAATTACAGTTATGGAGTAACAACAAAAGTAATTCTATGGTTGAGGGGTCACCACAACATGAGGAACTATATTAAAGGGCTGTAGCATCAGGAAAGCTGAGAACTCTGATTTTTTAAAGACAATATTTCATGTATCTGTGTCTAGCATGAAACTCAAAATCCTCCTGCCTCGGCCTCCTGAGTGCTGAGGTTGTACACATGTGCCACCATGGTCTTTATTAATGCCTTATTCTTTCATGCTGAAAATGTCTACAATTATGGGATGAAATCGCTTTAGCAATGGTGCCCCACACTAAGTCAAATTAGGCAATTCAGCTTGGGGACTTTGTTGGTATGAATGAAGCGTTTTGGATGTTAAGTTCTGGTCTCGGTTTTATTCATTTCCCAAATGCTAATATTTAGCATAACTAAAATGTAATAGGCAGAGAAGTCTGCAGACGTGGCTCAGTGATAGAATACTCACCTAGCATGTGTGAGACCCTGGATTTAATCCCCCAGCACTGCAGAGGGAGAGATGGGGGAAGGGGGAAAAGACAGATACAGAGAGATGGAAAGGCAGGCTGGATGTGGTGCCACACACCTAATCCCAGAAGGCTGGGGCAGGAGGAGCTCTAGTTTAAGGCTAGCACATACTATGTAGTGAGCCTTTATCTCAAAATAAACTATAAAATGAAGAAATCCGTGTGGGGGGGTTACTCTTCAAGTATCCTTCAGGGTCTACCATTCACAGACTTCAGCAGGCAAGTTTATGTAACCAGACCCTTGTAAGTCCTGAGCTTAATAGATACAAGCTGGCACCTGCTCTCATCACTCTTTCTAGAGTTCTGAGTGACTCCGGCAGCAATCTCAGGTCAGGATTGGATTCAAAGCCACTTAACCAAGATTTCATTTGGCGTCCTGATCTGCTATTCACCAGTTAGGTAGGTCAGGTGGTCATCTCAGCAAGCCCACTGATGAAAACAACAAGCGTCATCCTCTCTACTCCCAGGTGGGGTACAGTGTTCATAACCTTCTCCTGAGCTCCGCCATCACACCCCACATCATTGTACAGTGAACAGGTCTAGAATGGACCGAGTGTTCGAGAGGCAGAAAAGGGGTAACGTTGGAGGATGCATTAGAACCCTGCTGGTTGTGAAGGTGAAGGCAGAAGGCAGGCTGCCTCACTAATCCTCCACTTTAAAACTCCCAGAGGGAGCTCATCAATGCCTGGAGGAAAGGCCCGACTTCTCCTGTGGTTAGATCAGGCCGACGAGATCAATTTGTGTTAAAGAGCATCAGCCTCTACTTACTTATACTGTGACCCAAGTTCCACCTCACACTGTATTTACTCCTAACAGAACCCTGAATCAATCCCTCATTTTGTTTTGTGTCCTTTGAACAGAGCAGGCTGCAGAAAACCCCAGTCAGCAAAGGCTAGACACTGAGCTGTTACTGGAAGATACTGTAGCACATCATGGAATTTGTTTGTGGGACAAATATTCCATGTGCACCTCCCACGTATGGACGTGGCACTGAACCAGGCTTGGGGGCTGGAGTGAATGGAGACCTAACTCTTGTCCAGAGTGTAGCGTTGATTCTGTTTTCCAAGTCTTTCTACCTGTGGCTTTGGAAACTGTAACCAACCAGCCAATATCTCGTAAGCATCCATTGCTCCAAGGAAGCTCTTCTAGGAGCAAAGTAGGCAGAAGGGGTAGAAAGCAAGGAAGTAAGTACGAAGGAGTTTAGACTGGTGTTTGTGTCTGTGGGTCATCTGGCTTAATCCGATAATACAACGGCAGGCAGCCAGAATGTTCACTGGGATGGAGCTATGGACAGTCCGCAGTGTAAAGCCAATATAAACCTGTTCTCATTTTCAACTGATGATCTCTGATATCTCTATTGCAGTTGCAAAAGCTAACACAAATGAGATGTGCGTGTAAGTAGGCTGTACATGCTTCTAGGCATTAGCTCTTTGTTTTTCCTACTGTTTGCCTGTAATGCATAGGGGGCGGTCAGCAAAGGTTTAGCTACGAGAAGCTGGCAGATTGCATTGAGTGAGTATACCACATTAAGTATTGTAATTTAAGCCTGGATGTAAACTGGATCTTAAATCTATATGAAGAGAGAGCCTTCTGTAGTACAAATACGAGGAAGATTTTCACATTATGCTCTGACAGAAAAATGATCTGCAAATTTAGCTTTGCCTGAACGGCTTCAAAAGTGTTTCTTGGCCCAACATGACCTTCCATCTATCTACAGAGCTGGCGGCAGCATCTCCATGGTGCCTTCAGCATCCAGAACCATGGTAACGTGTCTCCTTTGTTTCCTTGTGGTGGGAGTGGGGGCTTGATGGTAGTGGTGGCAGTGAAAGGGGTGTGGGGATAAGAAGGGGATGTGTGTGTGTCAAGACTGGTGTCAAGATGTCACCCTATTCTCTGGGTCACTTCCCAGTAATCCCCTGCTCTAAAATGGATAACACGGCTCCTTTAATGAGTAGAGATGAGCTGTTTGCTTTTCAAGCAGGAAGTTCTAGGTGTTTGCATCTGGTTCCTCCATGATGGACATCTAAAACCATCTTCTCATGAAAAGAGCCAAGCACCTTATTTCTCCTCCATCACAGACCAGGTAACATGAAGGGGAGGCAGGAATAGTCTCTCTGTTGCAGATTTTTGCCTTGGGTGAGTTGAACTTTGGCATTGATGCAGGAGCCAGTGACAGACAACCCACTGGTGTGGTGAGACACCTCGTTGCAATCTTGGCTAGCCAACCAGGAAAACCAAGGTCCTTTACACACCAGACCAGGCAGGCCCCATGGAACCTCCTAGATTCATGGGTGAAAACCAGCCACGTGCCAAATCATTATGCTTCATAGCACAGCTTCAAGAAGGTGAGCCATTTAGATCTAATGATGCCTGAGGCTATGGGAACACATAGCCTGTAGGGCGCCTCTAGGACCAGAAGCCCTCACTCAAGGTTGCTGTCACCAAGACATCAAATATAGGGATTGGTGCAGTGCATTCAAACTAATCAGCTGATCTGTGGGCGTGGCAGTAAGAAACTATGGGAGCATCAGCCATCTTTAGGAAGATGGATGGCAGTATATATTTACGGGCCTAAGATTTATTACCAAATATTTTTAAAGATACGCATGTGAAATTGAGACACTTTGTTTATACTCCAAATGCCGCGCCATTCTTTCCTGTGATTTGTTTATACAAGTTTTAGTGGAAAGTTACATTTTTAGCATATAATCTACATTTCCTTCCAGAGGACTTGCCCTCAAGACAATCCATCAAGTACTTCCTCGGGGCTCTAGGAAGGGAGGATGAAAGGCATATTTTTAAAAGTGGGTGTGTATGCACAAAACATGTTTGTTTTTTAAAAAGATCACAGGCGCTGTAGAAATAATTAGCCATGTGCCGGAACCAAAATCATGGATGCCAAATGGTGCGATATCCCTTCTGAATCCTGTTTCAAAACAGAACGTGAATGAAACATGAAGTTCTACCATCCTTCCCTCCCCACACCTCCCGCCCAACTCTGTTCCTACTGTGTCTATGACAGTCACCAATGCCTCTCGCTACAAACGCCTATATAAAACCTGGTGCAGATTCTTCTTGCCTTTCAAACAGGCAGTGTCTTTGAATGCCTAGCTCTGTATTCATTCTTAGAATGTAGTTCGTGGGGGGAACCTGGGGTTGTACAGGGACATTGGAGGTAGGTAGGGCTGTCTTGAGTCCCTTGTATAAAACACTGTGTTGTTTACATGCAACCTAACGTCTGAGTGTTCCTTCCACCTGTCTTATATCATATAGGTGGCTTCCAATACCTGAACATGATAAAAACCGTGTTAGTGCTTGTTAGATTGCATTGTTTAGGGAGCGGCGACAAGCAATCCTATACATGTACATACATACACATTTTTTAGTAGAAACTATTTGGGGACCAAAGAAGATAGCTCGATAAAATGCTGGCAGTGCAAACATGAGGCCTTTAATCTCAGTGCTGGGAAGGCAGGGCCATGTGGATCACCAGGGCTCCCGAGTCAGCTAGCTTAGTCGACTTGGCCAATGAGAGACCTTGTCTCAGAGCAAATTTAAAAGCAGGTGGTACCAGAGGAACAACACCTATGCTTTTCCTCTGACATCAGTGTACATGTGCACACATAAACATGTGGACCTGAGGGTGCACATGCATACATGAACACGGGTATATGCCCACACACAGATATTTTCCGAGATTATGTCTAAGGATTCAAAACCATGGATACAGAGGGACAAATACACTATTAATAATTCGTATGACCCTATGAGGTTTCCTTTTCTCACCAACTGTGCTACCACCAGGGAAGTTGGTATGAGCTAAAGTGCTTTCTCAAATGAATCCTCGACTTAACAACCAGTTGAAGAGGGAGTAAACAAGTCGAGAGGTTTAATCGGCTTAGACCGAGGCACGGTCGTGTTCCCTGGCTCTTGGGAAACTCACATAAAGCCTGTATGTTTATTCCAGCATTCGTGTGATGATGCAGGAGGCTCAACAATGTAATCTCAGGAAGGGGATTTGCAAATGCTGACTATGTGATGGGAATCCATTATTTCTTGTCGACATATGCAAATGGAGAATTAGACATCACTAATACACAAGTACGCGCTGAGCCCGGAGGCAGGAAAACACATCTCAGACACCCTAAGATCCCACCCCCTTCTAAGCAGGACTTGTGGAACTATCCTCTGATGTCATCCTAGCCAGAGAGCTCAATCCAGTGATCAACAGTGTACATTCTGGCCCAGAACCTCACAGAGGCTGTGCAGGGGAGGTTGGGAACCACTGGTCTAGTAAGCGTCTTATCTTAGTTACTGTTTTCTTCATGTAATGCATATAATGCATTAAATGCTACATGATATGTAGCCAGTGCCTTGGTTTTCTTCCTAGTTTTTTTTATCCTTTTTCCTGTCCTAACCAAAGTTACATCAGGGGTGTGTACTTCTTTTTGTTGCCTTTCACGGGGATGTCTCTCCTCACCTCCATTTCCCTCCTGGGTCCAATGCTGCTTTCTGTATCATGAGCCCTTCACGAACCTCTCCATCTCCCAGACAAAAGTGCTGACACAAACTCTCCCGAAAGCTTCCAAAAGCTAAACAAGTTCATCGGGAGAGATGGCTCAGCCAAGCAAGACAATCTGAGTTCAATCCCTGGGACCCACTTGAATAGAAAGAGTACACTCCCAAAAGTTGTCATCTGTTCTGCTAAAAGTACCCATGGCATGCATAGGCATACATATATACATGTATACAAACATACATATATACATACACACATAAATAAATAAATAAATAAATGTTTTACTTTTTTTAAAAGAAAAAGTTCTGCAGTCCTGTGTGCACACATATATACATGTGGAGGCAGGAGGACAGCCTTGAGTGTTCTTTGTCGAGAGATGCCCACCTTGTTTTCTGAGGCAGGTTTCTTGTTAGAACCTGGGCCTAGCTGATTAGGCTAGGCTGGCTGGTACCAGAGTACCAAGGACTCTCTTACCCCTCTGCCTTACCAGAGCTTGTATGGGAGAGCCACCATTCCTGATTGGTTTATTGGTTGGTTGGTTGGTTGGTTTTCTTGCAAATTCTAGGGATCTCAGCTTTGCTCCTCATGCTTGTGCAGCAAGCACTTGACCAAGTGAGCTATCTTCCCAGGCCATTGAAGTCCTAAACTTCATTGGCATCTCTTCCTCAAAACCGCATCCTTTTCATTTTATGTATCTATGATAGCTGTGCCCTTCTCATCCCTACGTGGATGCTCCAATGCCATGGCTTACCCCAGCTTCCTTCTCCCGTTCCCTCTGCCTTGCTAGTCCTTCCTACCTCTCTTCCCCATTTACTGTCACAGCCCGAGTCTCAACTCCCCAGAAGCTGGTTTGACTCTAGCCTTCCTCTGCACAGCGCACAGAGTGAAACTGGGAGTGGGAAAGAGTGAGTCTAGACCCGATGATTCATTTACTCAAAACACTTCCAAGCCGCAGCCCCTTTGCAATAAACATCTCTCTGGACTTCGGTCTCATTTATAGGATGCTTCATTTTATAAATGGAATAGCTATAAATAAAGCTGAATCTCTGTAAGATTTGCATAAATTCCAAAGAGATTTAGATTTCTTCACATTGGCTTGAAACAAGTATTTCAAAATGCTGGGACAGTTAACAGCGCTGGCTACTCCTGCAGAGGACCTGGGCTCGGCTCCCAGCACTCAAATGGTGGCTCACCACTGCCTGCAACTCCTGTTCCAGGGGACCGGATGCCCTCTTTTGACTTGATGTGCCAACACACCCACAGGCACACACATATACCCGTAAAACCATAAACAAATCAGCCTTTAAATGATGCCACATGCCTGGAATCCCAGCACTTTGGAGGTGGAGGCAGAAAAATGAGGAATGCAAGACCAGCCTCAGGTACATGTTGAATTTGAGGCCAGCCAGGCTAGAGTAAACCCTGACTTGGGGAAAAAACGGTCAAAAATGGCAGAGCTCAGATCACTTTCTGCTTTATACTCTTTCTTCCTGTCATTCATATCCTCTGTGTCATCTTTCTGTGGATTATATATGCATGAATACATATACATGCACATATATAATGTCATGATCTTTGTTTTCATATACATATCCAAAAGTTCTCCTTTTCTAAATTACAATCAAAATTTGGTCTGCTCAAGATTTATCTTGCCAAAAAAAAAATGTCTGACAGATGTCATATTTGAAAATTAACTTGATGTCTTGAGTCACTGTGGGAGAGAAATCTAACCCAAAGGAAGCTGGCAAGCAGTTAGAACCCTGGGAATTAAAACGTCAGGTCGTGGGGCTGCAGAGATGGCTCAGTGGTTATCAGCACTTACCCCTCTGGCTGTGAGCCCAGATCCAGTTCCCAGAACCTACAAGGTGGCTCCAATTCCGGGATATCCAGCACCCTCTTCTGACCTCCTCAGGCACCTGGTACACATGTGGTATGCATACATACATTCAGGCAAAACACTCATACAAATAAAATACCAAACAGTCCAAGGAAGTTTCTAGATAAGATGTGTTCCTGTGAAGAATGCTGGGCCCGTTGTCCTGGTGTCATCTCACTTATCCTGGAGATCTCTTAGTCCCAGGATTGTCCATACTTTCAAAAGCTTACAACACGCGGAACAGAGGGACTGCCATTTAATCTACTTCTCTTTGAGGAAAACTTTTAAAATTCTGCAGAGGAAGTACCGACAGCCTATTAGTTATCTGGACCTTGACTGTAGCCTCTCAAACTTTTATTCATGAACGGACAGACTATATCACTACTGCCAAGACATGACCAAAAGCAATAAGCTTAGCCCAGAATGGCATAAAGCCCTGTCCTTTTCTCCTGTGCTTTGAAACCTCACTGTGAGAGAGAGCGATGGATCCTTCTCCCACTTTGAGCCAAGCGAGGTCAGAAAAACTTTCCCTTTGAGCTTTCTAAGTCACGGTGTGAGTTGGAAAGAGGCGGACACCCATGGCCTGCACTGGCTTAGTCACTAAGACGTCTGTCTGAAACCTGTCCGGTTTGCACAATGTGGACAGGAATAGAGATGGGAAGAAGAGAAGCAGTCGCTTCTGGGGATTGACTCCACTACTTCAGAGACTGGCATTCCAAACCTCTGCTTTGCTAAACCATGCCAACGTCAGTGCGAAGAATAGCCTAGATAATGCATCTAACTTGTGGAGTTCTCTCTGTTGATGAGTCTAGAGCCTTCCGGAATGGATTAGGAGAATGGTTTCCAGGTGGAAATGAAGGCCTGAGAGACTGGTAGCATGGGCACCTGAGTTCTGTCCTCAGAACCTGCTTGTGATGGTACACATTGATTACCAACCCAGAAGGATCTAGAATCACCCAGAGACAGGGATCTAGGAATGCTTGTGTGACATTACCTTGACTAAGGTAATTGAGGTGGGAAGACCAACTCTGACCTGGGCGGCATCATTCCCTGTGCTTGGGTTCTGGGCACAAGCAGTCACTGGTTTCTGACTGGATGGATGCAAGGTGACAGACTCCCTCAAACTCCACTTGCCAGGTTATAGTCCTTCAGCCTATAACCTTTGCCTGTGAGTCAAAATAAGTCCTTTCTCCCTGAAGTTGCCTTTTTCAATGGTATCGCTGTGACAGGAAAAAGTAACTAATATGTGACATTAAAAAGCAAAAAATTGGCTGGTCGTGGTGGTGTTCCTCTTTAATCCCAGCACTCGGGAGGCAGGGTCAGGCAGATCTCTGAGTTTGAGGCCAGCCTGGTCTACAGAATGAGTTCCAGCGCAGCCAGGGCTACACAGAGAAACAAAAGAAAAAAAGGAAAAGAAAAGAAAAAGTTGGACATGGTAGCAGACACTTGTAATCTCAGCACTGGAGAGGTGAGGACAGGCAGATCCCTAGAGCTCACTGGCCAGCTAGCCTGGCTTACTGGGTAAGTTCCAGAGGCAGTGGAAAAACCTATAACAAGGAAAAATAAAACAAGGCGGATGGTGTCCAAGGCAGGGAAGAGCTGAGGTTGTCCTATGCTCTGCACATATGTGCGTGCACACCCACATACATGTGCACTTGCATACATGCACACATAGAACTAGGAATAGTCCTTGTCTGTGGAACACCCAGATCTGGCCTTTCCTCTGAAGTTTCAAAAGATAGTGATTGGAGCAGCTGTGTGTGGTTACAGCCAGCAGCCGAAGAGGGTGGTTCAAGTGGCTAGTCCAGCGGGGCAGGGGAAGTGTTCAGCCCTTTGTGGAAAGAAGATGCAAAAGGAAAAGAAACACTATCCCTTACCACGTTGAAGCTTTTCCTCCCCTACCAAGTTCATGCATCAGGGACACACTGCTGTTTTGTTGTGTCTTAACTTAGAAGAGCATGCTAGAAAAGTGACAGATGAGTCACCTGCCACCAGGAGTAGGTGTTCTTAGCGCAGAGGGACTGGAAAGGTGACAGCAAATTACCACTGAAATTTCCATATGATTGAATTACCATTACTTAGCACCCCAGATCACAGATGCTCAGTGTGGCAAAGCACGGGAGCCTCTGGGCAACCACCATAGCTGGATTTTGCCCTCGGCAAACTGAAGCAAGCCTGGGTCAGTCCCAGAGACCGGGACTACAGGAATAAGAGCTTGTCTTGGCCGGGCAGTGGTGGTACATGCCTTTAATCCCAGACAGGCAGATCTCCGTGAGTATCAGGCCAGCCTGGCCTACAAGAGCTGTAACACAATGCCTACTCTATGTGCTATGGTATAGTTTGCAAGTCGGGCAAGGGGCTGGAGACTGAGACACACACAGAGACAAAGATAATGCCAAGAATGCCCAGATTGCTCACCTGCTTTATTTTGTGCCAGGGCAGCTTATATAGGGTCTCCTTCCACGCCATAACTCTCAGCTGCAAGCCTACCAGAAACCACTCCCCTGTTAAGAGTTTACCAGAGCCAGAATCAATGGAACTGTCTAGCCTTAAACTTCAGCCTCCAAAGCTGTGAGCTGAATGAGCCTCTTTTCTTCAAAAGTAGCCTACATCAGGTATATCATAGCAAGACAAGATGAGCCAATCTGTGTGTTTCCCAAGGTCGCAGGGCTGATAAAGGAAATGAGCCTTTTGAACAGAACCTGTTGCGTTTTTACGTTTCCATTTGTTGAGCACTATTGACTGTTCACATTGCTCTCGTTGAACATACCATTATCCTCTGTTAGCTTTCATTTGCTCTTAGGCCTTAACCACAGTCAATAGCTGGCCAGACTCTGGGCTTGTCTAACGCGTTGTGGAGATTCCAAGAGGACCATGGGCAATGCCAAAGCCAAAAAGAGAGGGAAGGGCTAGCCTTATTTTTTCATGAGTAATTGTGTCAAAACTGTGCTCTGTGGTCTATGTTCAAATAAGTCCAAAAGCTTCCAATTATACCCCAGAAATGAGTAATGGTACAGACAAAATCAGGTTTAAAATATGGACGCGTTAGAATTTTGTGTTTGGATACAGATGCAACTGAGCATTTGTTATACAAAGTTTTATTCCAGTTTGAGATGCAGAGTATATGTAATTGTGTGTGTGTATATATGTGGGTATATGTACGTATGTCTGTATCTGTGAATGTATGTATCTGTATGTGAGTATATGTATGTATATGTGTATCTGTATGAGTGTATGTATGTATTGTGCATCTGTGTGAATGTATCTGTATGTGAGTATATGCATGTAAGTGTGTACCTGTATGTGAGTATATGTATGTGTGTATATGTATGTCTGTAAGTGTATGTGTATCTGTGAGTTTATATATGTATGTGAGTCTATGTATGTATGTATCTGTATGTGAGTCTATGTATGTATCTGTAAGTACATGTATATATGTATATATCTGTGAGATTATATATATACGTGAGTATATGTATGTATGTTTGTATCTTTAGTATATGTATGTGTGTATGTATTTATCTGCATTGTGTATCTGTATGTGAGTATATGTGTGTATCTGTATGTGAATATATGTATGTGTGTGTAACTGTATGTGAGTGTATGTATGTATCTGTAGGTGTATATGTATGTGGCTAGACACGTAAGCACATGGAGTGTTTGCTATGAGATGGTTCAAAAGACCTGGGTGCTTCTGAACTGAGGAGCTCTGAGATGCCTCATTACGGGAAGTGAGGGCAGGAACCTTGTAATTAGAGAACGTTTCACCCAGCATCATTTGGAGTTGACCGGTACCTACGATGTACCTTTTTACCTTGGGAAAAACTTAGAGGGACAATGGGGACATATTCACACAGATGAAAACAGGAACTGAGTAAAGGAAGGCCTCCTTGGGAGGTCCCAGCAGCAGCTGCTGTTCCTGGGCTTGCCACACTCCAACCTTGGCTGGTATCTCTCTCCTATGTGTGCTGCAGCAAGCTAGCATTGGTATTGTTCCCACTTTAGAGATGAGAAAACTGAGGTACCTAGACATGAGCTAACAGGCACCAGGTAGATCAAGACAGCCAGGATAATAGCTCACACGGTCTTGACCCTAAGTGTCTTCCCTCCACAGTGACAATGCTGGGATGTTTGATCACTGAAGGCAGTATGTAGCCAGAAAAGACTATTGTGTGCTGGGCATTGCTTCATCCCACAGAATTCTAACAGCCTCCCAGGCTTGGGCTTATGACTATCTCTGTGCTCATTCCGTGTGTTTCTCTCGTGTGCTTTGTGTGTATGTACATGGGCCTGTGTTTCCCCAGTGCCATCTACCTTGTTTTTTATTTTTAGGCAGAGTATCTCATTGCCCCAGAAATCACCTGCTGGCCAGGGGGCCCCCAAGGACCCACCTCCCTCTGCCTGCCTACTGCTGGAATTATAGGCATGTGACACCACACCAGGATTTTACTATGAATTCTGGGAATTCAGACTCAGGTCTCCATGCTTGCAAGGCAAGCACTTTGCTGACTAAGTAATTCCTCAGCCCATCTTTTATCTTATTATTATTTTTTAAATGTGTATTGTGCATGTCTGCTTGTCTGTGTGTGCACCACATACATTCAGGTGTCCACAGAGGCCAGAGAGGGCATCAGAACCTCTGACTGGAGTTACACGCATGTGAGCTATCCACTATTACCGGATGGTAGAGACCGAACAGGTCCTCTGCAGCCAGTGCTCTTAAATATTGAGCCATCTCTCCATCCCCATCTCCGTTTTCTTCAAGCTCGCAAAACTGAATGATTCTCCTAAAGTCACCAATTGCCAAAGGCCAGCAGCTAGGAAGCTAGCCTAGGTCTTAGGTAACACAAAGCTAGGCATGTACTTCAGCCCGCTGTCATGTTCCTCAGGCTGACACACTATGGTTTCAAAAGCAAGTTTCAAATGATTCGGCAAAGCAATTCTTCCTCTGGGCTCTGACGGGCTCATCCTTCCCACAGCCCTTTCCCTTCATAGCTAAGGGTTTCAGAGTGGGGCATTCCCTTCTTCCATGAGACCTAATATTGAAAAACTGCTCGGCCATCTCCTGTGCCACAGTCAGTGTGGCAGTGTGCTAGACCAGAGGACACCAACATTCATCCAGGAAGAATGTAGATTTCTGACTGTTGAACAAATACCGAACGGAGTTACCGATGCCCAGCCAGGGAGAAGACGAGTGTTTGGCATGCCGACATTGTAGATTTCTGGGAGCTGGTTCAAACATCCTTAATGTTCCACTGGCTTCGTGTGGCCCTGCATGTGAGCCCTGGGAGAGGCTGCCATAATTGCTCTGCTTTCTGATTGAAAACAGCTGCAGGTAGCAGGCCAGCCCATTGTCGGTTTCGCTGGTTGATTGGGAACGACCCAGGCATTGCAGACGCCACTCTGCAGCCTCGCTCTGAAATGAACGGAGGTAGAAAGTAGGTTTTCGCACTTGCTGAGCTTTTCAAAATGAACCATTCATCTTCTGAGGGTCAGAACGCAGCCGTCCATTCACACAAGTGTGAGTCAGCCGCCCCCACCCCACCCCTGATGCTAAAACAAGCATTTGTTTCAGAGAGAATTCCTACCTTGGCTGATCTTTACAGCTGTCCTTTCTCCACTTGATTTGGGCTGGTTTTTGATAAAACTGCTGTCTTTGTAACAGCTTGTTCCCTCCTGTAAATCCAAAGGCTTCGGAAATGGTTCCTGAAGATTGGTACTAAGGGGGCACAATGGTGTCAGGCCTTCCTGAATGGCAGGATCCTAGCAACAGCACCTCCAAGCAGTCTACTGCACTGCCTGATCTGGAGAGTCTTGGGGGTCACTATTTCTCTTGCTGTCTGTGGTAGAAAGCGAATTTCCAAAGCAGATTCTTCACAGGTGCAGTGTCCTGTGTCCTCCCGTCGTGAGCTCAGGTTGTCTTCCAGTACTGCACCATCACATCCAGAACCTACAAACCCACCGCCTGCCAGAGAAGATAAAACAGGGAACCCACAAGAAAAAGGAGTCATAGTGTTTGGTTGGTGACTGCGGCAGAATTTACAGTGCAGTGAGCAGCCAGCACCAAGGATGGCCCAGGTGGAAATACATCTGCCGAGAGCGTAGGAACTGTTCCTGAAGAATGTCGTAGGCAGGGGATCCTCTGTGGGCAAATGCATGGAGAAATGGCCAGTGGCCACCTAGTTGAGGTCTGAATGTGTTGTTGAGTCTCCAGCAACTGGACTCTCCGAGTGAGTGTGTGTGTGTGTGTGTGTGTGTGTGTGTGTGTGTGTGTGTGTGTGTGATATGTATGTGGGATGTGGGGACACATATGCCACAGAAAGCATATGAAGGTCAGAAGACAACTTCCTGGAGTCAGTTCCTCCCTTGGATTTTTTGCATAGGTTTCCAGGATGAGACTTGGCCACCATGTTTGTCCTGCAAGCACCTTCACCACTGAGCCGTCTCGCCAGTCCTGTGTTGTAGTTTTAAGGGGTTAATGGTACTCCCAAAGTTCAGGTGAGGTACAGACAAACTCTGGCAAGTATTCTGGGAACCTGGTGGCTTTACAGAGCTGAGGTGGGGGGCAAGGTGCTGTGTCATTTACAAACAATTACCGTTTTTTCACAAAGTATCACAACTACAGTGTGTCCTGTTGAATTATTGAAATATGCACCATATAAAATGTATTCTTTTCACTGTCAGAGCGTACAACTGGGGGCATTGATTACGTACTGCCATGCTGGCCGTCTATCCACCATCATTCCAGACTGCGATCCTATACCCTGAGCTTTCTCTGAGCCATCTCTGCAGGCCCTACTGAATTTTACCGCTACCGGTTATTTTCATTTCATACAAGCAGATTCCGATGGTGTTCTTATGGGTGCAGCTCCTTCCTGTTGGCATGATGACTCCGGTTTCATTGTACTGCAGTGCATATCAGAGTGTCAGTCCTCTGACAAGAATGAGGACTGGATGGCAGTAATGGCTAATAGGTATATCCACTGTCCGTCTGTCCCTCTGTTGATAGACATGTGGGCTGACACACTGATCCCGGCTATTATAAACAAAGCTGCCATTGGGCTCCAGTATCCGTTTGAGTTGATGTCCTTGGATTGTTTGTAGGTAGCTTCTTAGTTACATCTCCTGTTGTGTGACAGAAACGCCTGACACAGGCAACTGAAGGAAGAAAGAGGTGGTTCCGCCTCATCCCCTGGGAGCACAGTCCACCATGGGAAGGAAGGCAGGGGAGTGCTAGTGGTGGGGGCAGCTGCTGGTCACAGGAAGCTGAAGCCAGAGGAATGCTGGAGCTTAACTCACTTTCTCTCCCTTTTCCTTCTCATTCATCTTGAGACCGCCCACTTTTGGCATGGGTCCTCTTTCCTCAGCCAAGCCCCTCTGGAAGCACACTCAGAGAAAAGTGTGTGTCTCCTAGGTAATCCCTGATCCAGTAAGTTGACATTGAACATTAGCCATCGTAGGTGTTATAGAGAAATGGAGTCACTGGAGTATGGGGCAATTAGTATAGCCAGTGCACCATGGCTATGGAAGATTTCTAGGTGCATTGGTTGTACTAAGTGGATGGTGGATGTCAGGTCCGCAGCCAGCTGGCTGATGAACCCACCCACACCTGTCCTAACTAACCCAGACCTGCAATAATGTCAACAATCATTCATTAGGGCAGGGCCCTCCCTACTGACCTTAAAAATGCTACCACACAACACTTTTGCTTTGGAGGTTGCATGTCTGAAATGGGAACCTTGAGGTTGCACGCGAACCATAGAGACTGTACAACCGCCCCGAAAAGAAAGCAGTGTGGGATGCCCTTGAGAGATGGCAGAGGAACTTAAGAACTACCTGGAAGTTTCATATCAAGAGCAAAGGATACTTTAAGCCCCTCCCAAAAGAATCCTCCGACTTGATAGACATTCTCCTCTTCTAGAAGTTGGTCTCTCCTAACTCCAGGAAGACCAGCCCCTGGTGGCCCATAGTGTAGGATGCAGGATGTAGCTGTTCCGGTATTCAGCTTCCTGGGGTGCCGAGGAACCCTGAGAGTATGAGTAAGTAGTCTGCTGGCAGCCTTCCCTGGGGGAGGGAAGAAGAGTCTCCATCTCCTTGCAGTGCCTTTTGGGAATTACTCATCCAAAAAGTATTGAAGAGCCAGCAGAGTAGGGACAGGAACTTTGAGCTTAACCCTTGCCAAGAAAGGCAGTGTTTGTATTTCGCATCCGGCCCTGCTGAGCCTTCTTTCTGAGGAATCACTCTCGCTTTCTAGTGTGAATGGACTCCTGTGTTGGGAATAATTGTAAATAAGGTCCCATCTGTTAAGCAAAGAAAGGCAATAAATTTTAAACAGCTATGCAGACGTGAGAAAAGTAAAAGCCCAGATGTTTGGAAGGATGGGCATTTTGAAAGAGTCAGATTGATATCATCACAGGACCAGGAGACCCAGGCAACAGATAACTATGGGTGATTGCTGGGAAACAGTGAGGAGATTTCTGTGAGATTCTCTTTATGATGGCTACTATTGATTGAGCACGTGCACTATGCGGGGAGTGAAAATTAATTTCTCCCTATTCTATCAACAGAGAAATTACTTATAAGATTCTATGCTGGCCAAATGATTATCTCCTTAAACTAGGCGTATGCACAATTTCAAGTCCATGCTGTCCTGATCAGTTGTCTCCTCCATTACTCTCGGGGCTGAGGCTACATGGAGGGTCACCTCCCCCTCTCCTTAAAGCAGTTTGCACTAGACCAGAGGGAGAACCCTGAAGGTCCCCACCGCTATTTCCAGCCACCCAGCCCAAGTGGTCCATCTCCAGCCACGCAGGCGCCTTGGGAAGCTGTTCCGGCATAGAGGACACTGGCAAGCTGAAGGGGTTTGTGTTGGCACTGAAACCAGGGAAGGTCCTGACAGAAAGGCATTTCCAGCCTTTCTCAAAACCTCCAGTTCTCCTGGGACCTGTTTGGATCCAGATGGTCATTTTCCTGTCTTGAGCCTTTCCAGGAATTCCAGGGTGGGCAGGCAGCCAGAGCATGCTGGCCACGCTGAGCTAGCTGCAGCCTCATTCTCCATGGGAGCAGCTTCTAAGGATGTCTCAGGCCAGATGTCAGCCTCGTCCCCTCCACCCTGGTACAGACTCATGTTCCTGGGCTCCCGAGAGGCAGGGACAAGTGTGCTGGACTCGTGTCACATGACAGCTGTTGAGATGTTTCCAGACACTCCCAGTGCCCTCTGTCACCACATGGACCAAAATGGCATGGGAAAAAAAGCCAGCGGCCTAAGGATAGCTTCACCCAAGCCTTAATGAAGGCTGTCCCTCCATCATGCTGACACATAACAGCAAGTAGTGCAGCCCACAGAAGGACAAGTGGGGACAAGTGGGGCAAGGCTTAGCCACCTGCCACTCAAGGACATCAAGACAAGGCAGCCGGCACACCAATCAGATATCCAGTATAAGATGGTCAGCCCTGAAAACATACGTACAAGTAACATCACACAGACTGAGCAGGTTATCTTTAGGAATATGTATGCATTTTACATACGGATATATATACACACACACACACACACACACACACACACACACTAACTGTTGATGAAAAAAGAGGATGTGCATTTGAAAGAGAGCAAGGAGGAGTATATGAGGGGGTTTCAAGGAAGGCAAAGGAAGAGAGAAATGTTTTAATTATAGTCTCAAAAAGAAAACAGAGAAAGAAGACGAGACAACCAGGTCACTTGAGGGCCCCACCCCTCCCCATGGCTGGCTATCCTAAAGGCTTTTAATCAGAGAACCATTCTGCCCAGACCATAGCCTCTGTGACCCCAAATGGGACTTGTGCTGTTTTGAGAGGCTTCAAATGTTTTAGTCATGCTGAGTGATAAATTTAGTCATATCACTACAAGGGGGAAAAGCCTTCGAATATGCACACACATACACACAAAGAAGCCTTTTTCCTGCTTTGCATCCACCTGGGGACTGCAGCTTCTGCAGTAGTGCCTCCCAACCCATCTTTCCCTCAAACCAGGCCACTGTGATGCGCAGCTGCTGCCAGAGAAGGGGAGTCCGCGGGATACAAACTGAAACTTAGGGCTTCTTGTCCTTACAGGTTCTTTTGTTGTTTTAGGGTTTTGCTGTTGTTTTAAGACAGTTCTGCAGCCTCCGTTTCCACAGTGCTGAGTTTACAGGTGTGTGCGGGAACACTTGACTTGAGTCTGCTCTTTCTGACACACGCAGAGCTCGCCTACAAGTCATGTTGGTACTCACAATTCTTAGTGTCCCACAGGGGCAGGAGGTGCCGTCTCAACTCTCTTGTGGCCTGAGTCCCACTGACCTTGGGCGCTGGGTCTGGAACACCAGCACTCCTGTTTCTTGCCTATGAACGACAGCCTGATATCTCTTCTTTTGTCGCTCGACCCATGACACTTATCACAAAAGCTATAGTGATAAACAAATCACTATAAATATAAATAGTGATAAATATATGGTGACAAAGCTATCATATAGTGCAAGGCTTCCTTGAACATCCTCACCCCCACTTATTTCTATGCATTTTTTTCCTTTTAGCACACGGGGGTGGGGACCAACCTTTGCAATCACACCGATGTCACCGCAGTGCTCCCGACATTTGAGTGCGACATACAAGACCACTGTGTTAGGGAGTTTTAAACCTGGTATGGTGGCACACACCTGTAATCTCAGCACTCAGAAGTCAGAGGCAGGAGAATCAGAAATTTAAAGACACCATCAGCAACATTGCATATTTGAGGTCCACTCTGGGCTACCTGAGATCCTTTCTCAAAAAAAAAAAAAATCCTAGACTCCTTCCTTTAAACTCTTCCTAAGCCAGAGCTCTCCAACTAAGCTAATTGAGCTATTAAAACCAAGGGCAGGCATTTATTTCTATTCTCATTAATCTTAATTTTCTTGGTTCTGTGCCATCACTTCCAGCCTCTGAGGATAGATTTGCATATTAATCACAACATACTAAATATCCCTTCCAGCAGCCTTCTGCTACCTCCAAAGACCATAACCAAAACACTAATAAAATGTTGAGCAGAGCAGAACTGAGAAGAGGGCAAAGCCCTGTCCTGGGCTCCATGCCGACACCGAGCAGCGAAGGTTCTCTCAACAGTATGAAAATGACGTAGTGTTGGGTGAATGAGTAAGTGATCCTCTCCCTTTGAGACAAGCCTGCTCCGTCAGCCATGAAGACATCTAATTATGACCGCTGTCTCCTTCCTGGGTCCTCCAGGGAAGCTGGAGTTGGGCTTCTTTTCTGAAGTTCACCAAACTGAAAGTCGCCTGCCAGCTTAGAGTTTTCTCTGGTGACATAGTCAGATGGGCAAGGTATTGGTGAGTGAGAACCTCAAGAATTCTCGCTGTCTCCTCGTGGCCTCTGCCATTACATCAAGTGCTTCACTTCCTGGTATAGTTTAGTACCCCTTATCCAAAGTGTTTAGGCCAACAAGTGTTCTGCATTCAACATTTATTTTTAAGTTTTGAATACTTGTACTTATAAAATCAGACATTCAGAATGGGACCCAAACTTGCATCTGCACTTTCCCAATGGAGACATCTTCATCTTATGTAATATTTTTAGCAAACCTACCTTCTGACTCAGTAAGGTCAGTTGTGGACTGTCCCACTTGGGTCATGTGACTGCTCACAGACTCGGGGACTTTTGGAGCATTTTATGTTTCAATTTGCAGGTTAGGGATGCCGAGCCCACCCCAACCCTGACGAGCCGTCTGCATTTCCTCCTATGTGTGCAAGCCAGGGCCTACAGCTCACTCAAGCTGAGGATCTAGGGACAGCCTCTCCACTCACCCTTTCAAGGACGCCCTTGAAACATATTTTTAAAAGCATCTGTGTCAAATGCTAGAAGTGCCTTCTAGTCTGAGCACCAGCTTCTTATTTCCAGGTCTTAAAACCAGTGGCCGTCTATCCTCATATCTCCAGCCCAGAAGGTTCCTCTTCTGTCGCTTCTCAACCAGGAGAGTAGAGAGAAAATGGAGCCATATTGGAGCAAAAACATGGTTGAGTCCTGTATAAAATGTATAGTAGCCTAAAGGCATGTCAAACCTGCAGACCAAGTCGGCCCCCTATACCTATGAATGTGGCTGATATTTAAGCTTATTTAAAACATCTTTAGATTTTTTGGGGGGGAGGAAATTTTGTTGGGGGAAAAAAGTCTCATTGAACAGTTCTGAAGCATGGACTTTGCAGATGACAATGCTGTGTCACGATGTCAAACAGTTGATATACCTACAAATTTGAGTCATGTTTCTGTATAGATTGTATGAGAGAATAGTGTGTGTGTGTGTGTGTGTGTGTGTGTGTGTGTGTGTGTGTGTGTGTGTGTGTGTGAAGAAAGTGTTAATATTTTAGGGGAAGAAGGAGACAGTATGAAGAGGGGACAGAAGGGCAGAGGGGAAACTGAACAAAATATAATGATATATATGTAATGAAAATGTCACAGTGAACCTCATTACACAGTAGCATGGTGTGGTGCCCCCTAGTGGCTTAGTAAAAATCCAGCAGGATCCAGTCCCACTCTGGAAGATGCAGACAGTACAGACAGCTAAAGGACCAGACTTTAGAGAGCCCTGTCTTCCCTGGTGCCTGGTAAACATCCCACATTTAGGAGAATGCCAAGACTGGTGACAACTAGGGAGCCTTGTTCAGGAAGATCTTGAGCCCAGACAACATAGCAAGATTCCCCCATTCTAAGTAGAAATATAGCTCCGTGGATAAAGCAAAGCCACCAAGCCCGACAACCTAAGTTCAAATCCTCAGGACCCACACAATGAAAAGAGAAAACCGGTTCCATTGATTGCCACATTTGTGCTGTGGCATGTGCCCCCCCCCACAAAATAATAACAATAACAATAATAAATATATTAAATTATAAAATTTGCAAATATAAAAAAAGACAATGATGGGTTAAGATTTGTGTCGGTTCAGCCTGAGACGCTCCTGAATCTTTATTAATTGTTCCCTCCTTGTTTTACAAAGCCAGTCTCTAGCGTAGGTGCTACTGTTTGTTTATCAGTGGATAATTTTTCAGAATGAATTCGAATTTGTCAGCATCGATACATCATACCAGGAGTTAGAGCTAAGTGATAGAGTGCCTGCCTGGCATTCGCAAGGTGCTGGGCTTGATCCTCAATACTAAAAATAGATATTTGATGCATCTTGTTAGTTCATTAGCAGAAGCTCAGCCCAGTTAGTGTTTGGGGCTGAACAGCCAGCCTCTATCAAACAGGCAGAACAAATAAACCCCTGTACCTCTGAGAACCTCTTCAAAGGAGCTGCTGGGTTTTTGCATACTGCAGTCAATAGCTCAGGCCGTTTTCTGTTTGCCTGTTGCTAATAGCGCTTCCTGGATGTGTTTGACATTTTACTTGGCTTCGAAAGGACTTTCATGCCCCCTGCGTTTTCTTCCCTCAAGCTGCCTTGAGCTAATTAACCTATTCCCTAGCTGGCTGGGCCCACTACTGTATGCAAATGCTCTCATTTCCGATTCTGACACATCACTCTTGCTTGCACGTCCCGAATGAAATCCTGGGGCGTTTTATGGGGCAGTGCACCTGTGCTGCCAGCAGAGGCCGCATGAACAGTTCTCTGAGTAGATCTCAGCGATGATTATGTTCCCTAGCCTGCTGTTATAAGAAAGTGGGAACCAGGCTGGAAAGATAGCTCCGTAGTTAAGAGCACTGGTGACTCTTTGCAGAGGACCCGTGTTTCAGACAGCAAAAGAGCAGCAACATTTTGTTGGGGTTTGATTTTATGCTGTCCTTGCAATGGATTTATAAACACTGGGTGTAAACAATGCTCTGTGTTCTTAATAGGAGAGAGTACTGTACTTGGAATTCTCTTGAGACTTAGAGTGAGCAGAATTATTTTGGGCTGCTACTGTTGAGTTGGGGTACATGGGTGTGTGTATGGGAGGCACTGTTAGGAAAGGGGACACCACCATAGGTTGAGTGCAGCCCTGACACCAGATGAAATCTTAAGAATATTGGTTCTGGCAACTGGAGATGGAGAAATAGCCTGAAGACCCATCAGGCATCTCTATTCCCAATCTGTGTCTTCCCAAAGCTGGGCTCTTGGGATCTCATTTGACTGAGATAAAGTTTCTCAGGTGATAAGGAACAGCACCAATCATTTTGCGGAAGAAATTTACAAAATGCATCCTCTACCAAAACACATGCAGAGTGCCATAAACCTGTGATCCCAGGCCTCAGGAGACTGAGACAAGAACATCATGAATTCAAGGCCAGCCTCCATTACACAGCCAATTTGAGGCCAGCCAGAACAACAAGAGACCATGTCTGAGAAAAAAAAAAAGAAAGAAAAAGAAAAATTATCTACCCTCCAAAAGGAAAAGGAAGGGATGGAAGAGGAAAGAAGGTGTGAGGTGTGGAGTAATGCTTGAATTGCCTACTCTATTTTATTAAGAAAGTACATCTCAGCTGGAGAGATGACTCAGTGGAGGGAGTGGGGGAGCAGTGGCTGCTCTTCCAGAAGACCTGGGTTCAATTCCAAGTACCCAAATGGTGGCTCACAACTGTCTGTAATTTCAGTTCCAGGGAATCCAACACCCTTACACAGATGCACATGTAGGCAAACACCAATGCAAATAAATAAGTCTTTTTTTAAAAAAATAAAAAGAAAGAAAGGGAAAGTACATCTGGGTAAGAGATGACTGGTGGTCAAGAGTACTGTTCTTGTAAGGGGCCCAGGTCAGGTCCCAGCACCTACAGGGTGGTTTACAACAGCCCATAACTCCAGTGCCAGGAGATCCAATGCCATCTCTGGCCTCTGTGGGTACTGGCACATACGTACATAAACTCCCACAGGCACGCGAGCATACACACACACACACACACACACACACACACACACACACAAATAAATTATAAGCAAACAAATGTTTAAGAAAAGTTCACCTTAAACTTACTTATATCTTGATTCTTATTAGCTCATTTGCCTAGCTAATATTTTATCTATTTTAACAGTTAGGCTATCAGTCACCCAAGGTCCCCTTTTAATCTTGTTGGTAATATTGTTTTTTGGTTGGTGAGTCGGTTGACTGGTTGGTTGGTTTGGCTTGATGGGGATTCCCCCACAGAGCTGATGTTTCGCTTTTCTTCTTCCCCTCTTCTGTCTTTCCTGTCCCTATTCCCTAACCCACCCCGCACCCCCACTCCTGGTCCGTTCCCCCTTCTCAGAATCCGGAGCTGCTACTGCCAGCCGAGCGAACCCACGGGGAGATGATTCCTCATGAAGGGCCTGGATCCCCTACAGAAATCCCATGCGACTCTCTGTTTATCAGACTGAAATCCGAGCCAGCCAGCCAGTGAAACAGCCACCGTGGAGGGGGGACGGCGAAAAATGAAATCCAACCAAGAGCGGAGCAATGAATGCCTGCCTCCCAAGAAACGTGAGATCCCCGCCACCAGCCGGCCCTCTGAGGAGAAGGCCACCGCTCTACCCAGCGACAACCATTGCGTGGACGGTGTGGCATGGCTCCCCAGCACCCCTGGCAGCCGCGGCCACGGGGGTGGGCGGCATGGGCCAGCAGGGACTTCCGGGGAGCTTGGTTTACAAGGAATGGGTTTACATAAAGCACTGTCCGCAGGGTTGGACTACTCCCCACCCAGTGCCCCCAGGTCAGTCCCCACAGCCACCACGCTGCCCACGGTGTACCCGCCTCCTCAATCGGGGACCCCGGTGTCTCCCGTGCAGTACGCCCACCTGTCACACACCTTCCAGTTCATTGGCTCCTCCCAATACAGTGGGCCCTATGCTGGCTTTATCCCTTCCCAGTTAATCTCCCCATCGGGCAACCCGGTCACCAGTTCAGTGGCCTCAGCTGCAGGGGCCACCACTCCATCACAGCGCTCCCAGCTGGAGGCCTATTCCACCCTGCTGGCCAACATGGGCAGTCTGAGCCAGGCACCAGGACATAAGGTTGAGCCCCCACCACAGCAGCACCTCAGCAGGGCTGCTGCGGGGCTGGTCACCCCGGGGTCCCCTCCACCCACCCAGCAGAACCAGTACATTCACATTTCCAGCTCTCCGCAGAGCTCTGGGCGGGCAGCATCTCCTCCCCCGATCCCGGTCCACCTCCATCCCCATCAGACGATGATCCCGCACACGCTCACGCTGGGGCCCTCGTCCCAGGTGGTCGTGCAGTACAGCGACGCTGGAGGCCACTTTGTTCCTAGAGAGTCCACCAAAAAAGCAGAAAGCAGCAGGTTGCAGCAGGCTATGCAGGCCAAGGAGGTCCTGAATGGGGAGATGGAGAAGAGTCGGAGGTATGGAGCACCATCCTCTGTGGAGCTGAGCCTGGGCAAGGCAAGTGGCAAGTCAGTGCCTCATCCCTATGAGTCCCGGCACGTGGTGGTCCACCCGAGCCCATCAGACTACAGCAGTCGTGATACCTCTGGGGTCCGTGGATCTGTGATGGTCCTGCCCAACAGCAACACCCCCTCAGCCGACCTGGAGACGCAGCAGGCCGCACATCGAGAGGCCTCTCCATCAACCCTCAACGACAAGAGCGGCCTGCATTTAGGGAAGGCCAGCCACAGGTCCTATGCACTGTCCCCCCACACGGTCATTCAGACCACACACAGTGCATCAGAGCCTCTCCCGGTGGGCCTACCAGCCACAGCCTTCTATGCTGGGACTCAACCTCCCGTCATCGGCTACCTGAGTGGCCAGCAGCAAGCAATTACCTATGCCGGCAGCCTGCCTCAGCACCTGGTGATCCCAGGCACCCAGCCTCTGCTCATCCCAGTGGGCAGCCCTGACATGGACACACCTGGGGCAGCCTCGGCCATAGTCACATCATCGCCCCAGTTTGCTGCAGTGCCTCACACGTTCGTCACCACCGCCCTGCCCAAGAGTGAGAACTTCAACCCCGAGGCTCTGGTCACCCAGGCCGCCTACCCAGCCATGGTGCAGGCCCAGATACATCTGCCGGTGGTGCAGTCGGTGGCGTCCCCTGCCACGGCGCCACCCACGCTGCCGCCATATTTCATGAAAGGCTCGATCATCCAACTGGCCAATGGGGAGCTGAAAAAGGTGGAGGACCTGAAGACGGAGGACTTCATCCAGAGTGCAGAGATTAGCAATGACCTCAAGATCGACTCCAGCACAGTGGAGAGGATTGAGGATAGTCACAGTCCCGGTGTGGCCGTGATACAATTTGCTGTTGGTGAACATCGAGCCCAGGTAACCCTCACCCAGGGTCATAGAGGTGGGGGGCCCCTACCCCCGGTTCTGTCATCTTTTGGCAAGGTGGTTGCTTTTCACAGGTAGGGTTCCCATTGGTACCTGGTACATGGCTATAGGCAGCCATGCTGGAGCCCTCTGGAGAGAGACAGACCCTACAGAGCTAAAGAAGAGCTTCCTGAACAGAGAACCACCTCAGATAGTGTGATGGGTCCTGAGGACAGCATTGGGCGGGGGTCTGGTCATTGGGGCTTTAGGGGGCTTTAGACCGTGTGCCAGAAGTCACAAAGTAGGAAACCACAGATACCCAGTGTCCTCACCTCCACAGTAGCTAAAGGTGCCTGGGAGCTTCTGGTCCTCCTGCCTCTGTCTCCAGAGTTTGGGGGTTACAGGCATATGCCACTGTGCGCAGTTTAATTCAGTACTGAAAATTCAACCCAGGGCCTCATGCCTGGTAGGCAAGGACTCTACCCATTGAGCTACATCTCAGCCTCCTTTCCAGACTCTGACATCATCTTCCAGCGTTTAACCCAGGGCCTATTTATACGTAACGGCAGTTTTACTGACCACATGGCTGGGAGGTCAGCCAGGCTTGTCTCTGTCTAGGCACAGCCCCTGACAAACCAGATGTGAAATCTGGCTCAAGGTCACGGGCCCTGCTTCCCTGAAACCCTTCAACCTAGCATGGTCTTTGTGGATAGAGACCACAGTCGTTCAGTATTTGGTAAGAGCCAAGAAAGTTTTCCAGAAAGTTCTGATTCTGAGAAGATAATAGCGTGCTTATTTAAAGTGTTATATGTGCTGTTGCTCACTTCCAACGTGAAGTGATGCCAGTAGAAAGGACTCTCAGGCCCTAGGCGAACCATGTAAATAGACCAAAATGTGTTCTTCCTCATAGTTTTAGCCTTTAGAAGGTGATTATGACAAGTGGAATCAGGCAAAATACTGGTTTACTTGTTTCATTGTTGGTCATTGAACCCGGAGCCTCACACATGTTAGGTGGTCACTTGACCACTGACCTCTATATTCCTAGCCCAGTTTTGAAAATGATACTCTCTTCTGAGCAGCATCTTTCAGCTAGAGAATAAATTCAGCCACTGTAACCCAGGGATTGTACATCCAGGACCAAACACACCAACAAGCCCAAAATGTAAGCCCACAATCCTCCCCAGTCTGGAGGGGCAACAATCTCTGTTTGTTTGCTCCTGCTCAGAACTCTGCAAAATTAATGTACAAGCTGTGAAGAGACTGGCTTCCCTGTGAGGTCAGACCCTGCTCTCTCTCCTCCCCACAGCCTGACAGCAGAGGTTCTAGCCACACGACAAAGCAGACAAAACATTCGCTTTTCTCCTAGGGTGAAAAGTGCTATTGCAAAGCCAGACAAGAGGCCTGAGGTCTGCAGAAGAAACTGCTTGGGTTTCAGGCCATTGAAATAAAAGTGCAAGGCTCAGACCCAACCAGTGATTTGTGGCTTTATTCTAGAAGCCTATCAGCCTATCAGAGACAGGCTGACGTCATCGCAGAGGCAGGGCTCCACAGGCAATGCTGGCTGGCAAGCACAAGGGACCTGTTTTGAATCACAGAGTCAGAGGGAGGGGAAGAGAGCAGGGGAACCTGGTAAGGGAGTGAGAAGGGCAGCAGACTTAATTGAGCTTACAAGGGCTGCCCTCCCTCTCGGGTAGCTCTCAAAGGACCTTTCTCCCTAGCCTGAGCAGATGCCCAGGTCTCTGCAACTGGTTAGATAGAGCTATACAGGGATCCACAGGGAAATGTAGAAGTTAGCCAATTGTTGGATTTGGAGAGCAAAATCACAGATCCAGTTAGGGAACTTGTGGGGGAAAAGATGGTTTTTGCTAGGATAGATTTAGTTTAGTGACCCTGAGCATAAATCCTTCAAGCCACAAGAATGCTGGCTTCAGACAACCTTCATGGTCCTTCCCAAAGAACACTGAGGGGTAGGGGAGAGAGCTAGAAGTCCAGCTGTGCATTTGTGCAAACCAAGTTACTTTTCCCACTCCCCTCCACCCCCAGCTGATATTCTTTCTTTTTTAAAATAGGCTAGCCTACTGATGCTGCGTAAGGACAGTCTTAGAGCTTGTAGGCTTTTGTTTTTGGTTTTTCAGTAGTGTGTGTGTGTATGTCTATGGGTTGTGTATATGAGTGTCTATGATATATGCATATGTGTGCATGTTTGTCTTTGGGATATATATATGTGTGTGTATGATGTATGTATATGTGTGCATGTGTCTATGGTGTGTGTGTGTGTGTGTGTGTGTGTGTGTGTGTGTGTGTGTGTGTGAGTGATGGATTCTAGTTCCTTTTCTAAAGCTTTCTTTACCTTTTCACCCTCCTCGGCTATTTTTGTTTGTTTGTTTGTTTGTTTTTGTTTTAAGCCTTTACTTTTCAATATTCCAGAACAAACTTGATTGTTCTTATTTGGTTCAGTAACCAAAAGTCAAAAGTTTATTCAGGGAAGCTCTTACTGACTTCCAGCTAACCAGCACATGCATAGAGTAGGAACTGAGGCAGGGATCTGTGTTGGTGACTGTATGCGTGTTGCATGTTTAAGTGCTTAGGTGCTAAGGCCCACAGACCCAATAAGGAGTCCAGAGGAGTACGTTGGGTGTCTACCTCTCCACCTCCCTGCCTTACTACCTTCAGATGGGGACTCTTACCTTTAGGGCAGGCTGGCTGGCCAGCAAGCCCCAGAAATCTGTCTGCTCTCCAATGCTGGAGTTACAGGCACACACAGTCACCCTGGGTTTTTATGTGAGTGCTGGGGACTCAAACTCAGGTCATGCTGTTTGCATGGCAAGTGCCCTCACCCACTAAGCCAGTCCCCAGGCCTTTGGTGACTATTTTAAGAAGGCTGAATCCTAACTGATCTTGTGGAAAGATGCCTCCAATGCTGTCTCTGTCTGATGTTCACATGAGGTAGCAACTACCACTGCCTGGGGGCAGCCTCCAGACAGCTCAGGACTCAAAAGGAACACATGGGGTCGTCGTATACCCCTCCACATCAGCTTGAGCACCCATAAAGGGCCTGTGAGAAGCTGTCAGCAGTGTCACTACTGAAGTGACACCGCACAAGAGCGCCCCAGTGGGTGCCTTTGACTTCTGTCCTGCAGTGTCCCATTGGGAAAGCAGCCTGCCAGTCTCTGTCCCATGCTCCTAGACAGCAGCATTTCTCAGGAGTACTCAGGATGTGCTCAGCGGCGCCTTCATAGAGTGTTCTGTCCGTAAAGTGCTCTAGGCTGCCACTTCCCTCTGGCCTTTGCTCTCCTCGATGCTAAGCTCCATGTTATTAGGGCCATCTGTCACTTCCCAGGTCCTTCTGAGCTGACTGCTTCCCTTGCTTCCTTGGCGGCTGGCTCCTTAATATTCACTGCTGTTTTCTTCTCCCAGTTTGAGTTGCACATGTTCCTATGGCGGCTACGCTGCTGTGCTCACTGTGTGTGCCCTGATGGCTTTTCTTTATTCCGCTCTTTCTCAGTTTGGCTCCCGTGAACTGTGAGTCACGGGCAGCACTGTCTTAGTGGATTAACTGGATCCTAAAAATAGTCCAGGCTCTCCTGCAAGCAGCAAATAAGACCGAATAGCCAGTCCCTTAACTACTCAACCATATCTACTGTTCAGTCTGGTAGAAAAAAAATTTATCAAAGTATCGATGCTCAGTGGCCTGAGTGAAGGCCATGTGCAAGCCAGGTCTATGGACCAGTTGTAGATAGGCAATATCTCACTACTTAGTTCTGATATCAGCAGGCTTCCCCTAGGAAACCATGTCACCACACTTATTCAGATGACCCATGTGGTGGCTCTGGACTGTAGTACCTAGGAAGGACGATTGCTTGAGCCTAGAAGTTTAAGAGGAGCCCAGGCATCATAGCAAGACCCATCTCAAAAACAAAAGAGAGGAAATTTGTAGCTCTTCAACCTTTATGGGATATAAGTGTCCTCTGTTTGGTCTTATTCTTGATGAGAGGTTGCTTTAGACCACAGTTATTATGGCTTGGCTTTATTTCATTTTGTCTTAAGGAGTCACCAAGATTGTCCTTGAACTCTGGACAGTCCCCCTGCCTCGGACTCCTGAGTGCCAAGACTTTATTGTGTAAAGTGTTCTGTTTAGAGACTGGAAGATAGCACAGTCAAGCACACCTGAACTTGATCCCTAGAAAGTCAAGTGTGGTAAAACACACTTTTCACGCTTTCGATATTGTTACAACCTTGTAATGAGGATGGGTGAGATGGCTTAGCAGGCAAAGGCACTTAACACCCAGCCTGGCACAGTGAGGTCAGCCCCCATAATCCACAGGGTAAAAGGAGAGAACCAACTCCCCCAAGTTGTTCTCTGACTTCTGCACATTAAGCACCACATATACACATACACATGATAGATAGATAGATAGATAGATAGATAGATAGATAGATAGATAGATAGATAGATAGATAGATGGATGGATGGATGGATGGATAGATAGATACATAGATAGATACATAGATAGATGATACATAGTTGTAAAAGTAAATTTGGCATTTTATTTATTTTAATTATGTGTATATGTGTGTGTCTTATATATGAGTTTATACATGTGAATGCAATAGCCATAGAAGCCAGAAGGAGCATTGACTGTCCCTGGAACTAACGTTATAGCTGCTAAGTGAGCCACCTGGCATGGGTGCTGGGAATCGATCTCAGGCCCTCTGGAAGAACAATACATGCTCTTAACCTTTGAGCCATATTTCTAGGCCCCAATTAAACACACACACACACACACCCTTGCACTGTGTGCTAAATTTATTGCAACTGAGCCTGTATGAGCAGGCCGTTGTTGACTATAGCCACAATTCACACTGTACCTTCTTGTGAGTTCTAGTAAATGCATGTTGGCCCTGTAGCCAGCATTCCAGTACCATCCAGAAGAGATTAACCCCTCTAAAAATCCTTTATACATTACCTGTTTACCCATATCCTACTGTCACGTCTCAGAGCACTAAGAACCACCAGTCTTTACTGTTCCTAGTTTTGTCCCTATCCAGAGTGGCCCACAGTTGGGATCATGCAGGATGCTGCCTGTCAGACTGGCTTCTTTCACTTAGCAACGTGCCTCTGAGGTTTTCCTCCGTGCATTTCTGAGGCTTTGACCACCCTTGTTTTTTGTTTCAGTGCTAAACATGATACCTATGGTTGTTCTGGTAGCTTGTTTTGTTTTTTGAAGTATGGCATCACGGTGTAGTCTAGGCTGTGAGCCTCCTGCTGCAGTTTTACAACAGCGAGAACTGCATGTGTGGGCTACCAAAATAGATTGATTCTCATTCTCTCTCTCTCTCTCTCTCTCTCTCTCTCTCTCTCTCTCTCTCTCTCTCTCTCTCTTTCTTTGTGTGTGTGTGTGTATTTGTATTCACATGTGTCTGTCTGTCTTTACTAAGAATTGAATTCAGGGCCTGATACATGCTCAGCAAGCTACCTTGGTGACTTGGTGACGCTATCACCAAGCTACCTCTCCAGCCTATAATGTTAAGACATATGGGGTAGAAACTGTGTTAGCAGTGCAGAATGCTTCAGCACTAGCTGCGTGTCCATCTTGACCAACCACGAGCCTCCTAATGGGGCCTTCCCTTTGGAGAGTTCTGGGAGCCGTGCCCTGATCTGTGGCTTAGGGTTTATGTTTGAAGGTATCCGAATGCGAGGCTATGGGTTTCCTGAGCAACCCTAAGTTGCTTTCGCCCAAGGCTAAGTCACGTGACTAGATGCTTTAAATAGAATGTTCACAGATCCTTTCGCACTTCACCAAAGAGCTGGATGATTTTTATTAGTGATTTTCAAAAACTGAAATTAGTAGCTCCCTCTCTGCCCCTTCATCGGCAGAACTGTGGAGTTCTCTGGTTTACTTCCCGTTGGGAACGTAGTCCTGCAAATCCTTCCCCGAGGAAAAGAGCAGACTGAACCTACCGGTGAAAAAGAATCTATAATTTCACTTCACAGGCAATCAGGAGTTCCCAGCTCAGTAATCTGACCCCCAAACAAGACCTCCTTTACTAAAACGCAGCTTCTGAGAAACGCAATGGCTTCTAGCTCCAGGCAGAAGCTGTATTTAAGAGATGGTGCTAACTTGGGGCGAGGGAGGAACGCTTGGCAAAGCAGAAGCCCTTCGCAGTTGGGAAAGCATGGAGTCTCGGGAAGGAAGGAGAGGCACGCTTAAACAACAGACGTTTTGTTTTCCTTCTGCCCGGCTTTTGGTGAGATGTCCATATGTGTTTGTATGGATGCAGCACTAATCTAAGATTGAAATATGCAATCAAACAGCCTAACTATATAGTGTGCATCGTGTTTAGATACGGCAGTTGTTGACTAAGTTGTTACGGGAATTTTATGTTGTTTTTCACATAGCAGAGCTAAATGTAATGTTAAAAGCTAGTCCTTAGCTGCAATATGAAGGTGGCACATGACTACGAACCTGGAAGTGAGGCCTCATTGCTTCCATGTCTGGCTTCCTCCATCAGTCCCTAAAAATGAGAGGTATTCCCTACAAGGGACTCACTGTAATTAGGGGCTTCATCAAGACCATCATGCAAACTGTTTGGATCCCTGATACGCTGGAGAAGGAAAGCAGGAGGGGAATGAAAGCATAATCCCATGAAGTTATGGCCGGCTCAGCAGCTCGCAGGAGAGCTCTGAGAGGAACAGCTATGGCCTAGTTCACAAAGATGCCAATGGGGCAGGCATAGACCCTGAAGGAAGGGACCATTGTGATTTAAAATAAATTTTAAAAGTAAAGTTTGTTCATTGTCTTACACAGTGCTTTCTCTTGGCCACCTCTTCTACTGCAGTGTCTTCCATTAGAAGACAGGAATCTCTTCAAAAGTTTCCTAGACTCTGGGAATAGCGGCAGGAGTGTGGGGGGAACAAGTGACAGACTCTAGAAGTAAGGTACGAAAAAGGTGCATCAAAATGTAAGTGTCTGTAGGAAGGAAGCTAGGGATGGGTGGCCACTGTACGGCACAGAATGTCGGCGAGGTGCTGTCTGAGAAGATGGGCAGGCAGCAAGTCAAAAAGAACCCCAAACGTAGGGAGTGCAATGCACAGACTAGGCAGGACGCATGTGTCTTTGGAGTTAAAGAAACACACACACACAAAAAGGCAAGGTTGCTTTGCGAAGGTGAGAAGTGGTGGCAGGTGAGTCCTGTGGGGCTCGTTCTGGTGACATTTTTCTCCAAGTGACATGCTGGGCTTGGCCAAAACTCAGGCGGTGAGCGTCATGAGAAGTTACCTAGGTGTTTGAGAGGAGGATGTGGTAGTTTATCTGTGATTTGGATGTGGGTAGGACAAGATGATGAAGAAGACTGTGATTTCCAGGGATCTGAGCTGAACAACTTGAAGAGAGGGATGGGGAGGGAACAAGGGAGGCAGCAGCAGATAGTGTTTCTCTCATAATTGAGGTTGAGTTGCCGATGGGACACCCAAATGGCTGTATGTTCAGATAACGGAGTAGCCAGTATCTAGCCTATAAGCTCCTGAGAAGATGCCTGTATCCCAGAAAATGAGGACCTCTGCTTTATACAAGTCACCTTTCACAGTCTCTCACACTTAGTACACGCTCACTGCTCTAACGGGAATGTTAAGTCACCTCTTTACCATATTGTAATGTCACTGTTCATGTAGGGCGAGATCAGGAGGCAGAGAGGAAAGGGAATGTTGGGTGTGGGGACGGGGTGTGGTCTAAAACCTAGATTCACTCTCAATTCCATTGGCTAATTGCTATACTATAAGGAAAATGATTTTACTACTTACAAAATTAAAAGCTGAAATGCTGCTGCTCATCTTGTTAGTATGTTATAAGCACGAAAGAATACTTTTGCCAAGTCGGAGCATTTGACAAATAATAGTCACAAGACCACACCCTCCTCGTGGAGCTCATTAGCATCTTAGTCTGACCAGTAGTTAGCATGAATACAGCTGGGCTTCCAAGGCTCATGCGAGTCTTATAATTGAACTCTTCAGTGGGTATTTTGTCATGGCTGTAGGTCGGGAATGGTTTAACAGACCCTCTACAGAGCAGGTATTTAGTAAAATAGTTTCAGTGATAAATGGACTTTACACTTGTCTGCTCAGGTCTGAGTACGCTGAGTTCAACTGTTGCAGCAGTTAGCACCCCTGTTTCAGGCTACGGCTGCAGGCATGAGAGGCTGGTATACAGAAACTTATTTTTCGTTCTCATCTGGCCCTTGTGTGTTTATGTTAAATAAAACACTCACTGCGGCCTCGGGAGATGGCTCAGTTGGTAAAGTACTTTCCATGCAAGTGCGAGGACTTGAGTGTGATCCCTGGGCCCATATGAGTATGGAAGGCTGCACCTGCCATCCCAGGACTGACAGAGGCCGGGAGGCAGAAATAGGTTCCTCGAGGCTTGCTGATGCGCTCCAGGCCGTTGAGAGACCCCGTCTCAAAAGAACAAAACCAAACCAAAGGTGGACAGCCAGAATCACAACATCCTGTCTAGAAGCTAGCATCTCCCAGCGGTCCTCCTGGACTCTGGCTCCGACATTCTTTGCTCCTCCGCCATGATGTGTCCTGAACCTTGGGGAGTGGAGCTTAACATAGACTAAGGCTGACGGCTCAGTCCCTTGCTCTCAGCACTTTGACCTTTTTGTTGTTGGTAGTGGCTGCTGTGGTAGGAGGAATCATCAAGGGTGTGGCCACTGGCGAGTCTCCTATGTGTAGGGGATGTGCAACACAGAAAGGGGATGCTACATAGTCTTAGTGGGTTATAGATTTTAAAAAGACATGAAGTTTGAAAGGAGATTAGAAGGGGGAAAATGGGGAGTAGTGTGTGTGTGCGTGTGTGTGTGATTTTTAAAAGAGAACTTAAAGCATCGAAAAAGGAAAGAAAAAGTGAGTGTCTGAGGAACTCTGGCCTCTGCGCACATGCATTGACACGCCTTCACACCAATGTGTGGGCGCATGCAAAACCCACACACGAACCATTTTCTAATATCTCCTTCCTTCTCTCTCCTTCCGCTTCTGTCTCCACAGGTCAGTGTTGAAGTTTTGGTAGAGTATCCTTTTTTTGTGTTTGGACAGGGCTGGTCGTCCTGCTGTCCTGAGCGAACCAGCCAGCTCTTCGATCTGCCGTGCTCCAAGCTCTCCGTTGGGGATGTCTGCATCTCGCTCACCCTCAAGAACCTGAAGAATGGCTCTGTTAAAAAGGGCCAGCCTGTGGACCCTGCCAGCGTCCTGCTGAAGCACGCAAAGACGGACAGTCTGGCTGGCAGCAGACACAGATATGCTGAGCAAGAAAACGGAATCAACCAGGGAGGCACCCAGGTGCTCTCTGAGAATGGTGAACTGAAATTTCCAGAAAAGATTGGATTGCCTGCAGCACCCTTCCTCACCAAAATAGAACCGAGCAAGCCCACAGCCACAAGGAAGAGGAGGTGGTCAGCCCCGGAGACCCGCAAACTGGAGAAGTCGGAGGACGAGCCACCTTTGACTCTTCCCAAGCCTTCGCTCATTCCTCAGGAGGTTAAAATCTGCATCGAAGGCCGATCTAATGTGGGCAAGTAGAGACCGTGCCGGCAGCGGAGGCCTGGGCCTCCCTTGCTGTCTGTATCCCAATTACTGTACTGTAGGCTAAATAACACAGTATTTACATGTTATCCTATTACTTTAGGTTTGTGTTCTAACCTTGTCATTAGAGTCACACAGGTGTGTCGCAGGAGACTGGTGCATTTGCATTGTCTGCGAGTGTCTGTTGAGAGCTGGCGGGGTGAAGGGTGGTTAGAACCGTGGCCGTGGAGCTCCCGGGCATCCTAGGTGGCCCTGAATGTGGCTTGATTGGCACCTGCCTTCTCCAGCAGCACAGAGCCAAGGGGCATCAGTTCTCACTGGTTTCAAGAGCAAATTCAGTGGGAAGTGACCTGCAAGGGTGTCTGGGTGTGCCCCTGTGAAGGGGTGCGTGGGTGCCATGGTGGCGAGTGACGGTCTCTCTTTCTCTGCCTCCCTTTCCCATGCTTGCTCACTCTCGGCATGGGATTGGGGGACCTGGGTTTCCTACATGCAAAGTCATCCTCAGGAACCCAGCTTCAGGGCATCATGGGGAGGTGTCAGATGACAGATAGGAAATTAGTTTCAAAGAACGTGGTTCTCTCCAACATATTTTACAATAAAAAGCAACTTTTAATCTTATATATATATATATAAATATTTCCCCCCATGGGGCCTGACTGCACTGAGATTTTTTTTTTTAAAGCAGCTGCCACAAGTGGGATTTCATTTCTGCTTTACCAGTCCAGTGACTCAGTGACGTCACCAGGTGTCATGGTGGGCAGGGAAGTCCTTCCTCAGGTCACCCCTGGTCCGGGGGGTGGCCGTGGGGCTGGGGGACAGAAGGAGTACCCCACACTGGTTTCTGTGCAGTGTTAGGAAAACCAATCAGGTTATTTGCATTGACTTTTGCTCCCAGAAAGGAAATGCGAGCTCCCCTCCAGAGAGAGCCAGGCAGCTCTCGGAGCTGAGCCGGGCAGCTTCTCAGTCTTTTAGGTCTAGTACTGTTTCTAGTTCATGACTATGGACAACTCCGGTGCCACTTTCTTTTTTTCTCAATCCCAGTGTGATGTGGAGAATTAGATCTGGAAGACGCACACCTGTTACTATTCTTCAGCTGTCAAAAGTGCTGTGTGCAGACTTTTCTTAACCAAACATCTTGGTCTGTCAGTCAGCGAGAGTACTGTATCTAACTTGAAACTCTTTGGCAAGAAAAGACAAACCTAAGTTGCTTTTGATTTTTTTTTTTCAACACTGTAACTACTTTTCAGCTCTGCAGGACTGCCCACGAGCCAGAAAAGCTTCCGTCTGGTGTAAAGGGATGAGTGTGAATTATGAACTAGTACGTGACAGTAGATGACCACCAAGTACTACGGCAGGCACTTGTCACTTTGGTGTTGGAGAAAGAGCTAAAGGCACATGCAGATTTGGCAGAGAAACTGGGAAAACACAGGGAGGAAAAGACACTCGTTTTTGTCCAGTGTTTTTAGGGTGAGCTCCTAAAGAACTTTGCGATTTGCACATCTTGAGATTTTAGTTTGTGTGATATTCCTGCAGTTTTTATCCAATAACATTGTGGGAAAGGTTGTGGGGGGGGGTGTCGAATGAGCATAAATAAATGTAGCAAAATTACTTTCTAACCTGCCTAGACCTTAGGCCATTCTTAGAAGGTTCTGTTCCTTTCAGGGTCATTTTTGTCACCTGCCACATCTGTCATGAGAAGCCAGGTCTGAGAGTTTTTTTTCAGAATCACTGAGCGTTTCCCATATAGACATTTTATATATGTGAGCAAGTGGGTTTTTTGTTTGTTTATTTCTGGGGGAAAAGTGTTAATATTATTTTTCAGAATGATTTTTTTTCTGTTTGAAATCAAACCAAGATTTAATGTTTGGTACAAAAACCCAGAAAGGGTGTTTCATGAAGTCACAAGTTTTCATTCCCAGAGATCAAAATATCATTTGCAGGTTCTGAGTGTGTCTTAAAGTGCTTTAAACCAAGTTTTATAAATAGAAGTTTTTAAATATTCTTACTGGGTTGCAACTAACCCAAGTAAGTACTTATTTGGCTTTTCTTTTAACCATTGAAAAACAAAAAGGACTTCTTCTAATTCTCAAATTAGAAAAAAAAAGAGACCTCTTCTCCCTTATACAACCCAAATGTTGGCTATCCAATCTGCACTCACACAGAGGCTCTCATTGTGACTGATGATTTTTGTTTGTTTTTGTTTTTTTTTTTTCTGGGATGTACCAAAAACCTTTGAGTAAGTTCAGAATAGCTGGCCTCTCCCTAAACTTCATTACCCTCCCAGCACCTAGCAGAGCTGGGCGGGCCCATTCTTGCAGTCACATTGCTTAGTTAGTGCTGTGATTTTTTTTTTTTTTAATGTTTCTTTTCAGAGACCTTGCTTAATCTTCCATATATTCTGCTCAGGGCACTTGCACTTATTAGGGTTTTTTTTTTCCTTTTCTTTTTTATTGTTTGTCTTGTTTTAATCTTTGATGGTAAGAGGAATAGGAGGCCGCCACAGGGGTGCTGTGTGGCACTAATTACAACAGCTCAGAAAACACATACATCACTTTCTGGCTTACTTCGGGTATTGAACTGACTGTATTCACTAAACCGACACTAAAATAGGTAAACTCACAGTTCAGAGCAATAGGAATATCATAACTTTTGTGGTTCTATTTCAGGTATAGGAACTTTAAAAATCATTGGTCCTTCTAAAGCATTTGTCCCGTTTCACTCTCTCATTCTCTTAGCATGTGCAATACTTTGTGTGCCAATAGTGAGCTATCTAGTTAAAGTTCATTCGCTTTGGGCTTTTTCCTTGTTCTGTGGGTCGACCTTCCTTCCCCTTGCTGACCAGAGAAACGCTGGAGGGAAGGAGCCAGGAGAGGCGAGCCTGCTTGCTTTCCCTTAATGTGGATACAGAGTACTGGGGTAGGGGAGCTGTATCTGTCACCAGGACATAGCGCCATCCATCCAAGGAGACCAGAGGGAAGCACACGCTAGCTTGCTGAGAAGGCCCATCGCTCTGCACTCTGCGAAGGCCCTTCACTCTGTAGTGAAGCTGGAATGCGCCAAGGAGGCAGATGGTTCCTAGAACACGCTCTGGAGCAGTGTTGGGCTGCAATCAGCCCGCTTTTCAGTCTCTTCCGGGTCCTTGAGACTTTGCTCTCTGCCTTTGAGCGCCAACAACTTACTGCCTATGTGCAAATGTGCGTGTGTTCTGAGCTTGCCCACCGGTGGCTTTGGAGGGGACCACCTGGCAACCACAGCCACCATTTCCTTGTGACAGCTTTCTCCTCAAATAGGAAGAGCACTCAGAGGCAGGAGCCACCTCTGGTTTGCAGACACGGGTGGGGCCCGCCAGACTCCTGAAGCAGCTGCGGTCACCCTTCCGTGTAGGGAGCACAGTCACGGCTGTGCCATCGGCATACAAGGATCAGCTACGCGCCTCTGTACCTGTCCACTTGGCAATATTTTACCAACAGTTGTCTTTCATTCTCTCCTCCTGCTTTCCATTTTTTTAAAAAACAAATAACAGCAGGCCTTTTGCGTTTACAGTGGAACACACAATCACCAAGAAATGAGTCAGGGCGACAAGAAAACATAGTAATATTACTAATAAGAAACCAACAAACAAGAACCTCTCTTTATAGGGATTTCTAAATATATAAAATGACTGTTCCTTAGAATGTTTAACTTTAGAATTATTTCAGTTTGTCTGGGCCACCTTGGGGTCAGCAGGGGTGGGGTAGGGGTTGGAAAGAGAAGGCCATGGATGCCACTTACCTCAAATCTTTTTAGAAGTGGAAATCCAAATTGCATTTTTTGGGGGGACGGGGCTTGCAGGATAGTTGTCTATGTTGGTCACATTTTGCTTTTCTCAATTCTTCCAGCTCAGTTTGGGATGGCCTGATTTTTTATGGTGGTGGCGGCAGCAGAACGTCCTTAACTCTGAATTTTGACCTTGTATGTTTTCTGTTAGGTGAGCTTGTTGGGTTCCTCCCCTCCTCCCCTTACCCCCACCAGGAAGTGGCAATGTCCTTCCTGCTCCCCTGCCAGGAACTCTGCGGAACCTTTCACACCTCTTACTCAGGGATGGGGCTGGTGTGTGTGTGTGGAACACGGACGTGTTCAGCAACAGCACTTTGGACTGCTCTGGAGTAGGGTTGTACAATTTCAAGGAATGTTTGGATTTCCCCGCATCGTGTGGATTGCTCCTTGGCTACTGCACAGATTGCAATATAATGCTGCACGTTCAAGACGAACAGTAGCTCCTAGTGATCAGAAGATCCACTCTTTGCACATAGTTTGATCTTTACTGAAATACGTTGCCAAAATCTGTTTTTGTTGTAGCTTTGGGTTTTTCTTTTTCTTTCTTTTTTTTTTTTTTTTTTTAAGGAAACAATTGACAATACCCTTTAACATCTGTGACTACTAAGGAAACCTGTTTTGTAGATGCTTTTGAAGACACTAACACCTATTTCAGACATGGGTGAGGAAGCAGAGCTCTTGGGATAGAAAGCCAGACATTTTGAGCTGTGTTCGTTGGCATGGCAACTGTTTCCTGAGCCACAAGCTGCTCAACAAACTGGTCTGTTCTCTCCTGGAAACCCTCTGCCCTTCCAAAATTTCCTAGTCGGTCCCCTTGGACGTCAGGGGAATGCAGGGCCTTGGTCTCCATGGCCCAATCCAGTTTCTTTGGTGGTTGAGATGAAAGGCAAGAGAATTATACTTTATTTTCTAAAAAGTGGAGCAAAGGCCTTTGCTTCCATGGTTGTGTTTTGAACCCAGAATTTCTGAAATAGAGAATTTAAAGACAAATGGAGTAATAACTATAGAGAATCTACTTTTTTATAAAGCACATGCATATGACCTGTTGTGTTGGGTTGGGTTCCTCCCTTTTCCATGGACAGTGCTGTGTTTCTGTTCCTATGGCAACTCCAAACAGTTTGCACATCTTCTACTCTGGAGCTGAGATTCCTCTCACATAGATGACCTCGCTTCAAACGTTACCTTACTTACTGATAGACTTTTTTTCTTGTAGCACTATACCTTGTGGGAAGTTTTTTCTTTTTTTTCTTTCTTTAAAGTACACCTAATTTGAGCAGCCAAAGGGGGGTGGGGGATGGGAGATTTTTTTTTTGAGGCACTCACTTTGGGGAGTACAGATAATTTTTTTTAATTGCACAAAAGAAAAATGAATGTTGAGATGATTCATTCAGTGTTTGAAAGAGACAGATCTGTTGAAACCGTGAGTTTCATATTTTGTGTGTAAAAAAAAAAAAGACAAAACAGAGGAGGGATGAAAGTTACATGTTTTGGGGTTTTATTTTTCTTGTATATAGGAATTGTTGTCTTGATGATCCAATTTGTATGGTTATGGCCTGGAAGAATTACGACGTCAGAGGCTCTTCAACTATACTATACCTATGCTTACTGTTCTGTTTTTGTTACATGCGGTTCTTGTGTGAAGAATGGGCAATTGTATTCCACTATTTGAGGATACTGTCCATTCCTAGGCCGGAAGTACTTCTCTAAGTTCCCTTCTTAAGCCATTGCAACTTCTTTTCTTTGGATGATGTCTGACATTTTCAGCACTTCCTGTTCCTATAAACCCAAAGAATATAATCCTGAACATGAAGTGTTTGTATAAGGGATCCTCCTTCCCAGTAAGACAGGACTCACATAGGGACAAAAAGAAAAAGAAAAGGAGCTTTCCTTCTGCCTCCCACCCCATGCCTCATTTACATGGGGGTAAAAACATCAATTCCAATTTGAATGCCTGGCTTTCATTTGGATGTTTCTCAAGCAGAGGCCAGAGGAAAGGCAGAGCGGTTTGTCAGAGTTAGATTCCTGTTCAACAGTTGAGCTGGGTGCTTCAAATCAGACAGTTTAGGGGGTAAACAGACCCTAGCTTTGATTCTTAAATTTGGGGTTGGGTCCCCTCCCGTACTGTGTAAGTTCTTGTAGCTGACACTCTCCTTGATAGAGGCAGAAGAGGGGACAGAGGCTTCAGCACTTTGCATCCCAACTCTTGCATACAGGAGCTTCGCCTGTATCCCCAATGCCATGAGTTTGGACATTAGGTAGCATCTACACAAATCAGTCTACAAGAGCTTCCCTAACACTGTTGAGCTGCAGAACACTTGGAGAATGCCATCCACTCAATGTTTTCTTGTTCCTTTGCTGTCTGGATGGGCAGTCTGAAGGCCTGTGTGGGAAGAAGCACTGTTTACAGTAACCCTTACCGAGATAATGCACTGTCCCCTAGACTACCCAGCTGAGGTGACACTGGCTTAGAACTGTTGTCTTGAAAGATCCGTGACCAAGACGGATGGTGCCTAGGTTTCTCTTGGTTCTTGCCCACACCACCTACTCTGAAGTTATTCTCTAGACCAAGAGAGGGATGAAATGTTGAGTCAGTGAGGCATAACCCTGACAAGCCACCAGGGTCCTGGTCCTAACCTGTGACTACTGCCCCTCCCCCACCTGCACAGCTCAAGTGTAATCCCGGGTGGTGCTGACTGAAAGGGGTCACAGCGGAGTCCTGTCAGTATTTGTGGTGGCCTTTCAATAAGACAGTCTTCATCTCTAACCAGTAGAGTCCTGGCCCTAAAGAACCTGAGATCTGAACCAGTGAAGGTTTTCACATCAGGTTCCCAAACTCTCCAATTTCCATTCATATGCCTCCCACAGGCCAAGGGGAAACAGACACCAAAACTTGGGCTGAGGGTACTACCATGTGGAGAACTAGGGAAAAAAAAAAAGTTTTTTGCACCTTATTGAAAAGAAACTTTTAAGTGCATACATAGTTAAGAGCTTTTATTGTGACAGGAGAACTTTTCCATATGCGTGCATACTCTCTGTAATTCCAGTGTAAAATGTTGTACTTGCACTAGCTTTTTTAAAACAAATATTAAAAAAATGGAAGAATTCATATTCTATTTTCTAATCGTGGTGTGTCTATTTGTAGGATACACTCGAGTCTGTTTATTGAATTTTATGGTCCCTTTCTTTGATGGTGCTTGCAGGTTTTCTAGGTAGAAATTATTTCATTATTATAATAAAACAATGTTTGATTCAAAATTTGAACAAAATTGTTTTAAATAAATTGTCTGTATACCAGTACAAGTTTATTGTATAATACTCGTACTAATAATAAAATAACAGTGCCAATTGCAAACCTGGGTCTTTGTCTTCTCTTGGGTCCCTAACAAAAACCGTGGCTGAGAAAACTGTGTGGGTTCCTCCTCACTGCCTCTGCCCTGTCACCTCAGTTCACCCTGGGGAGACCGCAGTCATGTGAGGCATGGATGTCCCTAATCTGCATCTCCTATCTGCTCACCATTCTAGGTTTTTCTTCTCAAGTGACCGGCAGCTTTGCACCTTCTGTGGCTTTATCAATGCAGGCTCTGCAGCTTTGCTCCAACTGGGAAGTGACCTAGAGTTGAGGAGTGTGTTTCCCCCAGGGTGCGTGCCCCATGGAAACCTACAGAGCAAGTCTTCCGGCACAAGAAGCCACTTCCATGGTTGTCTCGAGAAGACCGTGCACAGCTTGGTGTTGGGCTCGGTTTTGGAAAGATGTGGCTCAGCAGCTGCCTAGGCAAGTCATGCCTCCAGGATCAGCCATCCCCAGGTATGTCCTGTCCTGCTCCCATCCACACCCGTGCCTATGGACTTCTGATTGAAATCTGAGCTCACACCGGGGAGAAAGAGAATGCCAGAAATAGGTCAGAGTTCTCACATGGCTGGGGAAGAATGGGAACTCTTCGACTTTCTTCTTGGTTCTATCTTTGACCTATCTAATTAGGACTCATCCCAGCAAACCAGGCCGCATAGCAGCATGTAGCCCCTGAAACAAGGATTTGGGGTTCTCCATACTGTAGTGTGTGGTGGTGGAGGGGGAACTTTCATGCCAGGAAGCCTCAAGGGACCAGACAAGAAGAGCTGTTCCTGGTGTACGGTGCAGGCAAGCCCTCTGCTCACTTGATTAGATAACGAGAGACTGCTTGTGGCTAAGAGAACGCAAAAGACTGAATAGGAAAAACACACAGCTTGCTGTGTTACTCTGAGGCATGCCTCAAAACTCAAAGAAGCATTGCACCAGTCTGAGACCAAAGGTACCACGTTCCTGCTTCCCTACTCTAGGGTTGTGCTTGCCTTTCCCTGATATCTATCACCTAGGAGGTAAATGCCAGCATTGATTGCTCTGCTCCCCTGTCTATGGGGATGTGAGCAGGCAGCCTCGTGCTGTCACAGCCGCCGTCACTTCTGCCACCATACCTCCCAGTCCATCGCAGGAAGTCCCATGCATACACGGACAACAGGACTTCTCTGTCCATGTTGTAGTGGGTGCCTGAGCTGAAGGATGTCCAAATAGTGGGTCCTCTAGGCCCATTCCATCATGGACCTGCTACAGCAAAGGGAATGTGTGTTCTTTTGCTGAAGCCTCTGCTCCAAGATGATCCTGGGTATCTGGAGCTTTACAAGAGCTTGGCCATCATCTGCCTAGAACCAGATGGGGGTGGGCTGGCCTCTGGACGTGTAAGGCCATTAGTCTGCAACAAGGCTTATAGAGAACAGAGATGAGTAGCCTGGTTGCTGCGGGGGAAGAAAACAGAAGCCCAGGGCGGGAGCATGCTGGACACATGGCATGGCACCCTCAGAGCAATGTCCCCCACAGTGGCACATGCTGCAGTGTTAACACAGGGGCCAGGCCTAAGAAAGACACAGGTGATACATAGCTCATTGCAACACCGGAGGTTTGGAGAAAGGCACAGGTCCAGACAGACCTTCCTTACCAGCTGTGTTAAGTCCACTTCAATGGACTTAAACGTTCCTTTTCTTCTCACTTATTCTAGGCTCATTAAACCGACTTCAGGGCTAAAATATGAAACTCGTGCTCCAGAGAGGTGGCCCCTTGACCCAGGTGGGACAGAAAGGAAGTAGCGTCCTCTAGACAAGTGCCGTCTCTCCTTGGCATTGCATAGCCTCTTGTGCAATGACTTTGTGGCGGTTAATCTTGTCGACTTGTCTATGTTTACAGTCACCAAGGAGATACACTCACTCTGTGAGGGGGTTTCCAGAAAGGCTTCACAGAGAAGGGAAGACCCAACTGGAAAGTGAGGGGCACCATCCCATGGGCTGGGGACCTGGACTGGATAAAGGAGGTGGGGGGAAACCAGATGGAGCATGAGTAGTCAGTAATCTGATTTCCTGCTTTGTAAGCAAGCAACCTGTGTTGCTGGTCACAGCCGCCAGCCACTCCCATCCTTGCCCACCATGGTGGTCAGTATCACTTGAACTTTGATCTAGAAGAAATCCTTTCTCCCTTAGGCTGCTTCTTCCAGGTGTTTGGTCATTTAGATGAAAAAAAGTAGTGAACACATCCATCACAGAGTCCTCCTGAGTACAACCGTTCACATTTCTACAGGTATAAGAACAACTCTTCTGGCCTTGGGAACAGGGGTTGGAGAAGGGCTCAGAATGCAAATCTCCCAAACTTAAACTACAGCCTTAAAAAATACCAGTCTAGAAGTGGGCTGGCAATCCCCCATGTACTGGTGTGTTTGGATCTTCCCTACAGCATCAGGTAGTGTTGACACCGGACAATTAACTAGCCCTTGCTCAACAAGATCAAGCACACAGGACAGACACACTGCAGGACAGCTCTCGGGGCTTAGAGGAGCCTTTTCCCAGGACACAGTCCCTCTTACCAACCAATAACATCCACGCTGCTGCAGAGCTACCTGCTTCTTCCTAGGCAGAATCAGTACAAGGGACTTCCTCTAACTCCCACTTGAAGTCCCTTTAGGCCACAGAGCACTTGGTTTTCAGCAAGAATTCTTTATAGTCTCATAAAACATCTGTAGGACTTCAAGATGGTTTGTAAGCTCTTGGAGAGGAGCCAGCCTAGCTGGGCTGAAGCAGGAGGATGGCAAGTTTGGGCTCATCCTGGGCTAATAGCTAGATCCTTCCTGGATGCTCTTCCAGAGGACCCGGGTTCAATTCCCAGCACCCACATGGCAGCTCACAACTGCCTGTAACTCCAGTACCAGGAGATCTGACACCCTCACACCAATGCACATAAAGTTAAATTATTTAAAGAAGAGGAGCTAGCCTTCAGGTTAGGACTGAGAAGGGAAAGAAAGAGGTTTGGTGGGGTCTCAGTCTATGACAAAACTATACAAGAATCTAAGACAGGACAGGCTTGCTAGCTACAAGCAGCTCCAAACAGGTAGGGAGACAAGGCCTGTTTCCAAGAAGGACTTCAGCAGGAACATGGGCAGGATCTTCATGTCCATTGACCCTGCTCATTGCGTTCTTTTCTTTTTAGCAACAAAAGCTGGAGGCAGTAGGTGGGGTGTGAGTTGCTTAGGCTCATGCCACACCTTTTCCCCAGCCAGGTGCCTTGTGTGTTAACAATTGAGGGTCACTTACCTGACTGGGGGAGGCTTTCCCAACTCTAGCGACTCTATACAACTATGCTCCTGAATATGCAAACTCCAGAACTCAATCAAAACCACAGCATTCTATTAAAAGTGAAACAATTGTCCTTTAGAAAGAAAGCAAAGGTGGAAGGATAGGGTACAAAGGTTGGTTGAAACGAGGAGGCAATGAGTTCTAGGTGCTGGCCCAGGGCCCCACAAGCACCCTGCTTCTGGGCTCCACACACGCACCAGGGCAAGCCCCAAGGCCTCTGGGTGCAAGATCGGGACAAGGACTCGATGTCGGCATCAGCGGTGGCACTGTTCCACCATGCAGCGCAGCCAGCCCACTGGGACAGACAAAAGGAGGACGGGAGAAGCATGGTGGGAGGTGGTTTCCACTCAGCTCAACATCTCTGCATCCCTGAGGTTAGCCGAACACTGTGTTGTGCTGCTGCGTCACCCGGATGAACGTCGCCCTCCTGCTAAGCTCTTTGAGTTTGGCAGCCCCTACATAGGTACAGGTAGACCGCAGTCCTCCCAGGATATCCAGAATTGTGTTTTCCACATCCCCTTTGTAAGGCACTTCCACAGTCTTGCCCTCAGAGGCCCTGGAGGGGGGAGGAGAGGGAGAGGAGGGTTAATCCAGTTCGGTTTCCCTTAATCACCCAGGTAGAACTATCCCCGCTATAGCTTTTGTTTTGTTGACAACATCATACGTGCTGATGATGTATTTTGGTCATTTTTACTCCCCCATTATCTTCTCTTATCCTGTTCCTGCACCCACCAAAGCCCCTCTCTTTCCTCACCACGGCCCCCTGTTTCCATGTCGTTTTGTTTTATTGATCTGCTTGTGACCCATTGCATTTAATCCTTCCTTCCAGGTTGAGGGTATTTAGTAGTACACAGGCGCCTTACCAGTGGTCACACCACTGAAGAAAATGGCTGCCCCTCCCCCCCAGCAACCATTGGCTATAGCTCCTTGGAGACAGGTGGGGTGTCACGAGGTCTTCCCTTATATGGTGCAAGTCTGAACCACGTGACAACAGCTTCAGTGAGTTTATGAGGCCAAGAGCGATGGTATATCCACAGGATGGTGTTTGACCCCGCTCTGCCATCCCTACCAAGTCCCTAGCAGATGGTGTATTCCTCGAAGACTTGAGGAACTTCTCTACTCACCAAAGAAAGAGAAGTCTTGGTCAGCAATATGAGACAAAGATGGAGACACCTGCCCCCACTGTCCCCAGGAGTGACATTCTTAGCAATGCCTCTCTGCTGTTATGGTTCCTATTGGAACCGACCACCAAACAGCCAATCCCCGAATTCCTCCCTGGGGAAAACAGACCCACTAGGTCAGCTCCATCCATCCCTTTTCACTGATAGAAAAGGCACAGAGGTTTTCTGTCCTCAGCACCAGCCCTGTGGATGCTAAACGTCCTCACCATGGACAACATAGGTCTGCCTAGGACATATAAAAAGTCTTGCCCTCCAACAAAGGCTATCATTGGTGTTTATCATTGCTGGAGAGGTTGTGGAGGAAGGGGTACACTCATCCATTGCTGGTGGGAATGCAAACTTGTGCAACCACTTTGGAAAGCAGTATGGTGGTTTCTCAGAAAATTCGGGATCAACTTACCCCTGGACCCAGCAATACTACTCTTGGGAATATACCCAAGAGAGGCCTTATCATACAACAAAAGTATATGCTCTACGATGTTCATAGCAGCATTGTTTGTGATAGCCAGAACCTAGAAACAACCTAGATGCCCTTCAATGGAAGAATGGATGAAGAAAGTATGGAATTTATACATATTAGAGTACTACTCAGCAATAAAAAACAAGGTCTTCTTGAATTTTGCATGCAAATGGATGGAAATAGAAAACACTATCCTGAGTGAGGTAAGCCAGACCCAAAAAGAGGAACATGGGATGTACTCACTCATATTTGGTTTCTAGCCATAAACCAAGGACATTGAGCCTATAATTAGTGATCCTAGAGAAGCTAAATAAGGAGAACCCAAAGAGAAACATATAGGCATCCTCCTGAATATTAACCTTCAGCAAGCGATGAAAGGAGACAGAGACCCACATTGGAGCACAGGACTGAAATCTCAAGGTCCAAATCAGGAGCAGAAGGAGAGAGAGCACGAGCAAGGAACTCAGGACCGCGAGGGGTGCACCCACACACTGAGACAATGGGGATGTTCTACTGGGAACTCACCAAGACCAGCTGGCCTGGGTCTGAAAAAGCATGGGATAAAACCGGACTCTCTGAACATAGCGGACAATGAGGACTACTGACAACTCAAGAACAATAGCAATGGGTTCCTGATCCTACTGCACGCACTGGCTTTGTGGGAGCCTAGGCAGTTTGGATGCTCAACTTACTAGACCTGGATGGAGGTGGGGGTTCCTTGGACTTCCCACAGGACAGGGAACCCTGATTGCTTTTCGGGCTGGGGGGGGACTTAATTGGGGGAGGGGAAGGGAAATGGGAGGCAGTGGCGGGGAAGAGACAGAAATCTTTAATAAATAAATAAATTTTAAAAAAAAGTCTTGCCCTTAAGATGGAGTGACCGCACCCCCGCAGCCTACCTGTCCTTTGCCGGGTTCTAGCGCCCACCAGCTCCAATTGCTCTCATGTATCACCACACCCGCTGCTCAGAGCCAGGGGAGAGCTTTTTGAGTGGGGAACCCCCAGAACTTCAGGTGGCATCTCCACAGTCTGAGAGCAGGGCTTTGCCATTTAGGCTGGGCCTAAACACACAAACATCAAATGACATCATCCCAAGGCCACCAGGAAACCTTGGTCCTGCAAACTGGAGATGCAGTCTGCCCATGCTTTCGTGGCAGCATCACAGAGGGCGCAGACCAGGCAAAACCCAACAAGTACCCAAATTCTTGAACGTTCTGTGCCTAGTCATTAACTAGAAAAATAGAAACTCAGTCTGAAGCTCATTGTCTAGAATTCAAAAATCCTATCTTAGCATCTGTGCTCCCAATACCTTTCGTGAACTCCGGCACCTTAAACCATTGGCTGGATGGGCTGCTTGGTGGCTGCTACAGAGCAGAAAGCTCAAGAAACCAGAGTCACTGACACATACAGATGGTCAGATCACAGAACTCTGTGACCTGAGACAGACACGTGCCCATATGTGCCCACAACAGCTGCCATTGAGTTCTTCTCAGATGCTGCATGACCTTCCCAGATTCTTTCCCCTTTGCTAAGGTGACATCATCTTTTGTGAGTAATTCACAGTTGGACCCCAACATCTGCTCATCTGTAAGACGCACATAAGTGCTAATGATTGACAAGCAGTAACCATAGGGTCAAAGGAGGGAGTCGTCTCATGGGACGTCAGAGAGACAGGAGCAGGCTAAGCTTGTGATGCTCAGGCTAACTGTGGGTGGAGGACCTGCAGCATTCTAAATGAAGAACTCTAAGGTCTGGATTCGCTTCCAGAACCGAGGCTCGGCGTTTCGATGGCACTTTCATCCTGTGGAACTTCCTGAATGCCCTGCCACTCCATGGCTTCTCCCTCAGCTCCTGGCATCTGTATTGTTGCCTGCCTTTCCCTCTCTGCTCTTTCTAGGACTTTCTGCAACAGCTGGGAGAGGGGGAAGTGTACTTCAGAGGGTGGCTCAGGTTCATCTCTGCCCAGCACAGACTCCACATGGCCCTCGGAAGGTAACTGGCTGCTGGTTAGACAAAGGGATTCTTGGCCAAATGTCCAGGTACCATGGAGGGAGGGGACAGGAAGCAACAGTAAGGAGTGTGCTCCACTTCTCAAGGAGGCTGGCCCCCACACCTTTGCCTGCCCAGTTCCCCTGCTACTGTAACACCATGTTTATCAAGACTCCCATTTGGAGGGAAATGATGAGGGTTGGGGGAGACATGGCAACTGCAGTTAGCTTCCCATACTCCAGAACATCCCACACCACTGCCGCTGCCTCAGTGGAGTCTTTCAGGACAAGGCAATACTCCCTCCCATTCAGCCACGTGCCCCTCCCAGACCTAGAATCACATCTCCAACTTTCCCACGCTTGCTTTCACAAATGCCAGTAGGATAGAAGTCAGTGCAGCATACAAAGATGTTGGGGGTGTTTTCTGGCACCCCTCCCCCCACTTAAAGGGACTATAACACAGAGTAGCCAGCCAGACTGGTGGACGCAGCCTGAGCCACATAGCAGCCATACCTGTACTCAGCGACGCCCCCCGCGTGTTTCTTCATGGCTGTGTCAGAGCTCATGCCATAGAAGAGTTTCAGCTTCTGCCCGTTCCTCTCGATCACCTCTCCTGCACACTCGGTGTGGCCTGAAAACATGCCTCCCAGCATGACGAAGTCTGCGCCGGCTCCTACATACCAAGGAATGGACAAAAGGACGGGTCAGAGGCGGTGGGGGGTGAGTGGGGGACGGACAAGAGGACGAGACAGTGGGCACTTGAAGGTATCAGTGACTGGCTACGACACCTTCCAAACAGGTCTTTCTCCTTTAGGTGCACCAAAGCCTGAAACATCACATGTGTCTTAGTGCATTGTCTGACTTGAATTCAGTACAATCACTGCAGCTCTGGGGATGCCGCTCAGTTGGGAGTGCGCTTGCCTGTCATTCAGGAGGCCCCGGGTTTGATCCCAGCACTGTGCACTGTGTAAACCAGGCATGGCAGGGCATGCTGATAATCTCAGCACTTGGGAAGTGGAGACTGAACAGGGAGAAGTTTTTCAAGGTCAGCCTTGGCTACATCGCTAGCCTAAGCTACATGAGCTTCCATCTCAAACCAAAAACAATTCAACAGAATTTTAAGTGATCTTTATATGCTGTTCTTGGGTAACTACGGATATCAAATATGATGCACTAGTTGAGTTCACCTATCACAAACTCCCCACCTCCAGTTTGCTAAGAGGGTGGATCCTGGAGGTGAGGCCTCTGGAAAGTCATCACTTATCCACAGCCATGAAGATCTCAGTAGCTCTGTAAAACACACTTGCTCTTCCCCCGTGTGATACCCACCGTCAGGCTGTGGGACAGCAAGGAGGTCCTCTCTAGGGACCAGGCAAGTGCCAACGCTGTGCTCTTGGGCATCCCAACCTCCTCGGCCACAAACCAAATTAATGTCCATCAACAGAAAAGTGGCCTAGGAAGTGGAACACCAACAACCATGCCTCTCCCTGAGTCACTGAGGAATCTAAAACTAAACTGATTCATAATGGGTGCTGAGTAAGCGGGGAAGGGGCAGGTCAACAGCAGGTGAGATGTAGCCTTGATGTCACTTATAAGGAAGGCTCTACCCCTCGGGTATGTGCGGAGTCAGCCCCACTCTGTTTCATCCGTTATAAAGGGTTGCTGAGTGGGGCTGGCCCCTGGTAAGCAAGGCACAGCATGGACTCCACAGGGTACTGTCAGCAGCTCCCAGACACCGATGATGACCACAGCCCCCCTGCTGTGGTTTTAAGGGGACACTGGATGACTGATCTGGCCAAACCTCCAGATGAAGGGAGTCAACAGCGGCACCCTGAGCACTGCTCCGTTAAGCACAACCATTAAATGGTTCCTGGGGAGTTCTATTTCTCAGCACTCCACTGGCTTTCCGATTGGCCTTTTCTAGCTAAGGTCCCTCCCACTTCTCAGGGCATGCAGGGCTGAACTTCGGAGAATGTCGGAGGAGAGCTGAGCAAAGGGCCAGATCCAGGATCAGGAACAAGGTCCTTTCTAAAGGAAGGGGCTTTTTAAATGCATTCGGCTTCAAGTGCTGTGGTCCCTGGGAGATTGCAGAAGAAAGCACCACACAATAAAGGATGCCTAAGGATATGACCAAGAAAGCAAGAGTTCTCTCTGCCCTGAACTGTAGGACTATGACCATGTCATTCTTTCCTGGGGCCTCTGTCCTCTGGACCATAAGCCAGGCAAGATGGAATAGACAGAGGTTTACGTTTCCTTCCACGGCTGACCTAGGCCACTTGGGTTTTTTATGGTATACTTGGGGTTGCTAAGAAACCCTGCCAACAGGAACTCTGTCTGCTCCTCTGTCTCTAAAGACAGAACAGGGGCTGGTGAGATGGCTCATCGGGTTAAGGCACTTGCTGCCGAGCCTAAACACCTGAGTTTGATCCCCCAGATCCACATGGTGGAAGGAGAGACTGGCTCCAATAAGGTGTCCCCTGGCATCCACGTGCAGGTGCCTGCACACATCCAAGTATTAAAAAGAGAACTTTTGTTTTTATCACTAAGAAAGTTTCCAGTGTGCGTGCATGCGTGCGGTGTAGTGTACCATTTAACAGTGCTGGGCAGCTAGTTCTGGTTTCTATAAGGATTACGGAAAGTTAAGCAGCCAGCACAGGGCTCGGAAGTCCTGTTTTACCACCCTGCCTCTTTTGTTGAGATATTGGACAGTGTGGAGCAAACACCAGGACCCCAGAGGCCCTATGAGCTCTGTTGGGTTACAGTAGGCACTGCTGCCCTCTAGTGGGAAGTAGGCTGACCAGCCTCCTGCCAAGACTGGGTCCAGCCAGGATGAGGTGGGGACTCAGTCAGGTTGAGCCAAAACCACCTGGTGGTCTCTTCACAACAGACCAAGTACTGCGCAAGGCCACTGGTGCTCTGGGCGTTCTCATGAAACCATCACAATTTTACCCGTTCCTGGCTGGCATTGCCTTCACCACAGATCCCCATTCTGAACACCCAGCTTGCTCAGCTACAGACCAGAACCAAAACTGAGCCAGGATTTTGTCAGATGGGAATGAAATCCAGGCAAAGAAAACTCCCGATAAGCCCAGAAGCCCCTCAGGGGTTCCCTCTTCCATCTGGTTCTTCCGGGCTGCCCAGAGCCCCTCCTTCCCCTTTTCCTCCAATAACAGGGCTGTCCCTGGCACTTACCAAAGGCTTTGGCGACATCTCCTGGACATGTACAGCCTCCATCCTTCAAAGAAAGGAAGGAGAGGATCAGTAAGGTGGGGCCAGGGGACAAGCCAGACCATGCCTCACCCATGAGAATAAAGTGACCACCTTCCACCCCTAGCCAAGCAGATGGCCCAAGAGCCTGGAGGCTGACTTTCTAACTAAGGTACTACCCTTGGCACTTCAGCTCCCCAACCACATCCTTTCTCTGATGGCTAGAGACTGGCATGCCAGCCCCTCCTCCATCTGGGCTCAAGTACCCTTGTCTGGGGAGGAAAACCAAGTGTGGCAGACCAACCACTGTCCTCTGCTAGACCGTTACATAACTTGCCCAGCCACCCCATGGTCCCTGCTCCTTCCTACTCAGAAGCCACTCCTCCCTCCCTGCCTGCCTGGTGAAAGGTGAGATTTATTTAGTCTGAGTGCTAGATTATTTTAAGAGCCGAGAAAAGGGCATAGACCTGGCTTCTTTATCTTCTCAGCTGTCTTGTGTCTCCAGTCCATCATGTCCTTAAATAAGAGCTCACTGCCAACATGTACTCTGCCCACACAACACAGGCTGTCCTCCTGGGCAGTGGGGATCAGTTGCAACCTCAGGCTACTGCAACCCAGTTTTAAATTCCTAAGATGTGGCCTCACATGTTTCCTTATGAACAGACCCTAAATGCCCAGACTGCTACCTGATAGCTCCAACAGAGCCTGGATGATACAGACATAGGAGGGTGACAGTGCTCTGGGGTGTCAGGAAAACATAGGACAGCCCAGGAAGCAAAGAGAAGAGATGGGGACAGGTGGGATAAAGTGACAGGGATGGAGGCAAGGCTCAGCACAATCCTCCAAGGAAAGGCCCAGCTCCAGAAGGTAAGAGCCAGCTATGTGGAGCTGGATGTTTGGGTTAGAAAGAGAAGACAGTATGCACCTGTGGGAACCACGCATCTCAAGTTGGGGGACAATTGTGTTCAAGTGTAGCAAGGCACTTTTTTTCTTTTTTTGGGGGGCGGGGGAGGGTTGAGACAGGGTTTCTCTGTAGTTTTGGAGCCTGTCCTCGAACTAGCTCTTGTAGACCAGGCTGCCAGAAGACTGTAGAAAGAGCTAGCCCTGGGAAAATCTGCAAAGCAGTAACAAGTGTTTCTTGTTTTGTCTTTCAGCATGGTTAACATGATATTTAAGGACAAAGGCATCATGGGATGTAAGTGATTTGGTTCATAAGTTTTCAGTGGGCCTCTTATGCTTAAAAAGAATTGCTCAGGGGCTGAGGTAGTTACCCTGTTGGTGAAGCATTTGGTTCCTAATTGTGAGGTCCTGAGTTTGAAGACCCAGAACTCAGGTATAAAAGCTGGGTTCAACAACACACATACAACCTCAGCACTGCCATAGATAAAGCCTGGAGAAACTCACCAGACAGCTGACCTGGCCTGTATGGGAAAGTCCCAGGCCAATGAAAGACGTCGTCTCACACAAAAGATAGAAAGTGCCCGAGAGTTGTGACTCATGGCTGACCTCTGACCTTCTATGCAACACGTGCGCCCAAGCACACATTATGGCTCAGAAATGAAGGATGGTGAGAGCAAGAAGGGGACAGGATGGGGGGGTGGGGAGAGGCACGGATGATGACTAAGGACTCAAATACTTTCCTTGGTTGAAAGATACTCTAAACTTACTCAGTTCCTCATTCAAAGTCAAGATTCTAAGGTTGGTATCTTGAACTGGGTAGAGAAACAAGACTGAGAGAATGCCAGTGGCTCTCCCAGGACCACAGAGCTGAGAAACCGTGGCTCTCCTAGGACCACAGAGCTGAGAAACCGTGGCTCTGCTAGGACCACAGAGCTGAGAAACCGTGGCTCTCCTAGGACCACAGAGCTGAGAAATCGTGGCTCTCCCAGGACCACAGAGCTGAGAAACCGTGGCTCTCCTAGGACCACAGAGCTGAGAAACCGTGGCTCTGCTAGGACCACAGAGCTGAGAAACAGTGGCTCTGCTAGGACCAAACATCTGAGAAACCGTGGCTCTCCTAAGACCACAGAGCTGAGAAACCGTGGCTCTCCTAAGACCACACAGCTGAGAAACAGTGGCTCGCCTAAGACCACACAGCTGAGAAACAGTGGCTCTCCTAGGACCACAGAGCTGAGAAACCGTGGCTCTCCCAGGACCACAGAGCTGAGAAACCGTGGCTCTCCCAGGACCACAGAGCTGAGAAACCGTGGCTCTCCTAAGACCACACAGCTGAGAAAGACTAGAACCACACAGCTGAGAGACTGCTTGACGCCCCTAGAACCCCACAGCTGTAACAGTGGAAAAATGATTAGAAACAACCCCTTCAGACAGCCTTCCGAATGATGCTAGTTTTCTTCGTGTTTATTTGGCATTCCTCAGACTTTCCCGAGTTAAGTACTAATTTATTGGTGAATTTGCCAAGCCTCCCAAAATTTAATTATTTAATAGATTTGGTTAGATCTTTCTAAATGATGATGCAAGTAGACAATTAACTGGTCACACCTTGAACTTTGCCTGAAATATCATGACTGGATCAGGAGTCCTCCCTGCCTCCTCCCATGTGGGCCATGACAGAAACACTTGAAGCCTGGCCTGTTGGTTCCACTGCCTGCTGAACAGACCCCACAAGGCTAGGCTACTAGGTACACTCTTCACAAAGCAACAGTACTGCAGGCCTGGGCTGTCACCACTGCTAATCTACACAGAAGTGGCTCCCAGTACTCCAAGTGGGACCTGGCTCTGGAACTATCCAGTGAGGCCTTATCTCCTCTGTAGAAACCAGTGGTTCTCAAGGTCAAGGACAGGTGGGGGAGGATCTAGAGGGATCCTTGGGCTCACCTTCTGAGCTCTTGATTTAGTTGGTCAGGTCTGAGGTAGGGCCCAAGACTTTCTAACAAGCTGTCATTGCCTTGCAGAATGGCCGAGTTAGGCTAACTGTGATGTGATGCTGTGCACAGGTGGATGACCTCCCTTTAGTCACCTGGGAGGCACGTGTATGTCTATCCCACCATACCCCAATCTTTGGGAAGTTTGAAGTTTTTAGACATAAGGATGGTGTCTGAACGAGCCTATAGTAAGACCTTGTCTTGGTTAGGTCTCTGTCAACCTTGCAATGGTTTTCAACATGTGGGTCACAACCCCCATGGGATCATCTATTAGATATCCTCCATGTTAGATGTTTATATTACAATTCATAACAGTAGCAAAATTTTAGCTAGGAATCAGTGATGAAATAATCATAGTTGGGGGTCACCACAACATGAGGAACTGTATATAGTAAAGGGTCATAGCGTTAGGAAGGTTGAGAACAACTGAACTACACTCATCTGAGAAGAGGGACTATCAATTGAAAAAATGTCCCCATTAGATCTGCCTGTAGATAAGTCTGTAGCATTTTCTTGATTGGTTTTTGATGTGGGTAGGCCCAACTCACTGTAGGTGGTGCCACTCCTGTGTCGCTGGCCCTGGGTGGTATAAGAAAGAGGCTGAGCAAACTATGCGGACCAAGTCAGCAGCACTCTTCCATGGCCTCTGCATTAGCTCCTGCCTCCAAGCTCCGGCCCTGACTTCCCTTGGTGATGAACTATGATGTGGACCTGGAAGCTGAAATAAACCCTTTCCTCCCCAAGTTCCTTTTGCTCGTAGTGTTCTATCACAGCCATAGAAATCCTAAGACAGATGTACTAACATGGTATAACCTCCTCTCAATTGCTAGCAGGAGCCATTCACGACCTGTATGTGATGTGAGGTCAAAATATGTGACCCCTGATGGCAACGATCACTGGTAATGGAGACTTACAATCACACCTGAGGCTTTGGGGCTGTCCTCCTGCTAGTAGACAGTCCTTAACGTCGCAACATTGGAACAACTGTGATGACCTGACCGTGTGACCCTTACAAGATCAGGCCAAGTCCTCCTAAGAAGGAAGGGGTGGGGGGGTCTGATGAGAATGAAAGCCCAGCCACTCATGCATTCCTGCCCAGCTGTGTGTGGTTTTGGATTATAAAGGAGCTAGGAGGTTTGACTGCATTCGGGACCGCAGCTACATTAAGTCACATCTGGGAGGTGGTCACTCACATCCGGGTGGCACTTGGCAGTGATGCAGCTGTTTCTGAGACACACATCCTCCTCAACCATGTCCTTGTAAGCAAGCCCCATAATCACTGGCTCACCAAGCTGGCTATGGGTGGGATCATTTCTCTGTTCTGGCGTCTGTGCCTAATCTGGTGTAAACAGATGCTCGTTCCCATCTCCCCTGGAAAAGTTATACAACCAGGCTAACCTCGGAAAGAGTTAATGTTATAGAGTCCAGGAATGGGTAGGTATAAACACAAGCTTCTTGGAAGCATCCTCACAGCTAGTTCCTGACAGGGACTTGGAGTCACAAGCAGACTAGAGCCTGGTATTCCAGGGTGGCTCCAGCTAGATTAAAGGCTTTTGCTTGCAAATGCAGATTCGCTATGCTGTCAGTATTTTACATGCTACTTCAATAAGTGTGTGCTCCAAAGAAGAGCTGGAGTCCACTGCTTGAGAATACCAAGAAACAACCGGACACATCATCTATCCATCCATCCACTCATCCATCCATCCATGTCGGCTCCACAAGCAGGTGCCATGGTTCACCACAACATGAGCCCAGAGTGAGCAGCTCAACTCCCAAACCTATCGCCAGCAATCGGCATGGTGGCTCAGGGCATGGTGTAGAGTAGGTGCACAGAAGGAAGAACCCACCGCACCTTGTCATTCAATCACTCAGTCCTCAGTAACACTTGATGGCTAATGATGGTGAGCAATGTCCTTGTTCAGGAGCTCTGTCAGAACGCTGTCACCATGCTCAACTCCCTTGTTCTCATGCCCTCCACAAGTGACAGGGGAGGCAGAAGCACCCACGGACCTCAGCTCACTCGCTCCTCCTGTCAGATGCCCCTGACACAAGGTCTGAGGTCTGCCTCTCATCTGCTCACCCTCCTGCTTCCCCAGCCATACATAGATTCCCAAGACCAATGGGCTCCTCAGCTGCCAGGTCTCCAACCCATGAATCCTCCTCAGTGCCTGTCCTGTCCCTCAAAAATCAACATGAACCCACAAACACAAAGTGAATTTTTTTCTCATTCTTGTGAACCAGCACATGCAGCAGAATCGGACTCTTCCTCCTTTACCAGCCCCACAAATACCAACTCCACTGCCAAGACTTAGTTCTGTTCCCTAAACACCCTTTGTATTGGGATGTGGCTCTGCAGACTTGCTGCTCAGCCCTTAGTGGATGGCATGGTCACCTCCCGTCTGAATCACACCTTCCCAGCTAGATCCCTCCCTCAGCCTGTCCTGCCCTTTCCCAATCCTTCCCAAAGGACAAGCCACTCGCCCTCTGCACTGACATCTTCAATGACTTCCTATGATCCTCCGAAGAAAGCCCAGCTTTTCACATGTCTCCCAGACTTCTTGCCCACAGTCACCCTGGAATTTATCTGTGACACATTCTTCTGCCCCCTCCCAGGTCACCACTCCAAAACGGTGACGTTGAGGTCTTTTTAAATGTCCTCTTCTCTTGTTTCGTAAATGTTCTTCAGCTCCCTTATACCATTTTATCTGGAACAAACCACCCCCCTTTCATATCACTTCCCAAAGCATTTCCCAACTCCCGGATCTGAGATATGATGACCTATGTCAGCCTTACGCAAATTCATCCTGACATCCAAATCCCTAACACATGTAGAATGTGACAGTATTTGGAAAAAGGTTCTTTGAAGACAGCATGGCCCCTGTGGGCCAGGGCCACAGTCATGATCTCCCATGGTCCCCACAGCTTCCAAACCCTCCTAATACTTACAGAGATGATGTGCCCCTTGAGGCCATGGGCAGAGTCCGCGCACTCTATTACGGCACTCAGCTGGGGGTAGCCCACTCCTGTCTTGGTTCGGGTAGTGCACACAGAACCTGCACGGAAGGAGAGGTGGATGCAGGGATGGTTCGGATGAGTAGAACACAACATAAAATGATGCCCTTCACAGTTATTGCCCTGCCCCAGTGAAGCCGTGGGCATGCTTGCAGGATCAGTGCTTGTAGTTACAAGGTCTCACTATGGGGACCACATCACAGCCACTTGCGCCCCTCAAGTCTTCACCACTGTCCTTGGCCAATGTCCTAGACATCTCTCACACGACCCTCAGTGCCCCTTCTGCTGCGATGTCTACTCCCCGGCGATGGAGGAACACTGGCTCTAGCTTCCTCTCTCTTCCACACATCCTTCACTCTTCCACATATGCAGATTCCACTTCCAGAGCTCACCCCGAATCCTCCCAGCCTTCTCCAAGCTACTCTCCACACTCCACTGCTCAGCCTAGGAGGCTGGAAATCCAACACCTACCTGGTGTGGCTATAATGGAGCACATTTGTATTAGGGAAAAGAAGGGCCTGTCCCTGGGCCTGATCTTTACAAACCCTCGGGAGGAGGAAGCCCTATAACTGTTTTTCTATTTATTCAACCCTGGGCCAAACATAGCCCAGCTTCCATTCATCTCCTTGGCCTGAGTCCCCACTCAGCCCAGACCTGAGGTCAGCTTAGCTTTCAGTAGTCATGCCAACACACGGATATCTTTCTCCCTTGCCTCTTCCTGTCCCAATGTACCATTCAGTCCTGGTCGTGTCCTCTTGGGTCCAGAAGAACACCAATATCCTGATCCTATGTCGCCTGTTCCCACTTTAATCTCATCTTATCCCCAAAGCAAGTGAGTACCCACCTCTATGCCCCACCCGCCTCCCATCTTATCTGCCCCTCTTTCCCTGTGCACTTACCACTGACTTTTCAGCAAGTTTCTTCTCACCTCAGGGGTTCTCTATACTCTGAGTTTTTCCCTCCCCTCCCTGTCCCCCCCTCTCCCTTCCTTTCTTCTCTTCACTCTCCCCTCCACCACCCACCTAACATTCCCTACTGTCCAGGCAACCCTTTTTCATTTGTCAGACTTCATCTGAAATGTCACTGCCCCAGGGAAACTGCGTATTGCATTGTCTTTTGAGAAGCCCGCTCCAATTAATATTTGTGTAGGAGTTCTGGGGACTGTTTTCTCTGCTGGATAGTAAGCTGTGGAGATTTCACCCTCTCAGCTAACCTGACAGGGAGAAGGAGCTTCATGCCTGAGAGCGCTATAAATAGCATGGAAAGAATGCAGGGACTCAAGCGTGAGTGAGTCACCGCCACCCTCCTGCTCTGCAGCTTGCTCACCTCCTGCGGCATGTCTTGTGGGGTCTCCGTGTGCTGCTGGAGGGGCAGACCAGGGACTGTTTATCTTGCTCAGAAAGTTACGCACTGCCTAGGTGGGTGGCAGTGAGGAAAACCACAAGAAGACAGTCAGGCTTGAAGTCTTCCCGAAGGTTAGAAGCCCGCACGCTTTGTGAGCAGACGGGACTGGTTTTCAATATATACACTGACACGCGCTAGGTTCCAGCACAAGAGGTCATCCGCCTATGGCAGCACTTACCCATATGCCCCTTACAGGAGCTTCCTCTCTGCTTCCTTTGTAAGATTGTCTTTTGGGGGTAGAAGGTTGTTATTTTTTAGTGGGGGGGGGGGGCAGTCTATCTGCTGTTATTTTTAGTCCCAGATAAAGTGTCTATCTTCTTTTTTTTTTCTTCTCTCCAATGCTAGTGTCTGGGTAATAATGGCTGTCCAGGGCAGAATTTTAAAACATGGTGGTGAGAATGCATGCTTGGGTGAGGGAAACAGGAAGACAAATGCCAGCCAGGCCCAGAAGAAACAGCTACTTACACGTTAAGGCTGAAATGACTTGACTTAGTTCCTTCAAGAGGCCCCGCGGGTGGCCCTAGTGTCTAAGAGGTGGATTAGTTATCAGGTGGGGAGTCAATGTAGGCCACAGGTCATGTTCAAACGTTGACGCTTAGTCACAGGCCTGTCTACAATGTCTGGGATCCTTCCAACACTCACATGAGCCCAGCCATCCTTGTTCGTTCACCATCCTCATGTATTCCCTAGCCCGACCTTCCTTCTTCAGGGATCTGCACAGCCTGCTCTTCCCACTAACATGCTGAAGCAGGGCCTCAAAACTCAGCTACGTGCCTGTACTGGATTTTCTCTGGACCACCAGCTCCCGAAAAATGACATGGAGACTTTTTATTAATTATGAGGTAAAACAGAGACACATCTTCACAGTGTACAAAAAGATTATCCCACAGCACATGCCTGCTCATGGAGAAGGTCATCAGGGAGCAGCTCGGGGACATCGCTTCATGGAGACACTCAGTGATCTTCCACAGAATGTGTCCTGAGCCCCTGGCTGTCTTTCATGATTCCCATGTAGCCACCTCCAGAAGCCCAAGCCCCAGTAGCCTGCTTCCCATAGACAGCCCTCCTGGGATCAACCGGTCTGACCCTGTCCCCTGCTCCCCGCAGACAGCCCTCTTGCAGTCAACAGGTCTTACCCAGTCCCCTGTTCCCCAAAGACAGCCCTCCTGAGATCAACAGGTCTTACCCGGTCCAACTCCCACTTTGATGATATCTGCTCCAGAGAGAATGAGCTCCTCCACCATCTCTCCTGTCACCACGTTTCCTGCCTGTGACAACAAGAACACAGTTCTCCATCACAGGAAATGACTCTTGGGGGTGGGGGTGAGGTACAGGGGTCGTGGGGTGGCCAGTGGGAAGTTTCACTCCTGACCCAAGGGTATGTGTATTAAGGCTACCAGGGTTCCAGGAGACAAAAAGAAAACACTACATCCAATTTTGAAGATGGTAAGTCTAGGAATCAGTATGTTCCTGGCTTTCTCTTCGCGTAAATTCCAATGCAGAAGCTGATACCAGGAGATCCCTTCTGGGAAAGTCACCTGGGTGAAATAATGATATATGAAGCTACCGGAAAGCAGAATGTTTAGAAACATAGGAAATCTAAGAATATACAGGCCAGACTTAAGGAACATCGCAACACTGGTCAGATCAAAACAAAATCTTCTAGGGAACCCCAAATCCATAAGCAATGAAACACAGTCAGCTGATCAAAACCCCCTTAGCAATGGGCATAAGCTACTTTGGCATCTGTGAAAGCCCTGGAGAATCTCTACAGAACCCAGAAAGTCATGGTTAGAAAATGGACCTTCTCGCGATTGAGAAAACACCCGAGTGTCTGGCCCTAGGGCTGGGGTTCCCACCTTGGTATAAAAGGGCAGGCAGGCCCTGCTGGGCCATATGCCACTGGCACAGGCTCTGTCTACAAATGGAGTGAAGCCTCGGCCCTAAGAATAGACCCGCAAGCCAGGAAGTGGCGGAATCCATCAAGCGCGAGAATGCATCTGCGCTGGAAATAGTACAAGCTCTCTGACTGCAGGAGCTTGAGGGAGCAAAAATAGGCCTTTCATTACAACTCACTGCCCCCATGGCGTCTTCAGCTGGTACTCAGGATGCCTGGCAACATGCCCTGACTGGATGTTCACAAGCGGGCAAAGTCCCATGTTGCAAAAATGCAGCCTTGCTCATTGTATTCCCACCAAAGCCCAAGTGGCCTTTCGCTAAATTAACTCCCTGAGGGAAATCACCTTCTTTAACGTAAAATAACTTGAACTTCACAGAAGAAAGTTGTGAGAAAGAGGTGACAAGGCCAGCTTGAATGGAAGCCCCAGCTGCCCACAGAAAAGCATGGCAGATGTCACAGAAGGAGGACTGGGACAGGGTTAAAGGTAGCGCTGTTTTCCTGTAAACTCAGCTGGGGAGTGTAAAGGCAGAATTAGAACCATCTACACAAAAACGAAATGCATGAGAGTAGATGATCCAACCAACAAAGAGCCAGCTAGAGAAAAGCACGTGTAGCTGTGACAAAGGGTGACCGGCTGGAACATATGCAGAACTCAGGAGCGCCATAAGAAAAAACGCTGATCAAATCAGTAATAACAAATATTAATGTGCCACTGTGAGCCTGATTTTCATATATCAAATCATCAGTGGTTATAGTCATAAAATACTAAGAAGAAAATATCACATAAGCTCTCACTACTGGTGAGATGTCCTTTCTAGCATAGGTTTCCTGAAAAAAAAAATGAGACCACAAAAGAGGGTATGTCCCATGAGCTCCGAGATTCTCTCTCAGTGAAACCATCACAAGCATGACCAAAGAGTTAGCCAGCAAGATGTATCCTTCCCAAAGTGAATTTCTCCCACAGGAATGGATCATCTGGAAATCACAGAGACTCAGTTCAGACAAAAGAAGACAAGACCATATCAGAAATAGAAATAGCAATCAGGCTTTGCCATGAAGTTTCCAGTTCTGCATAGGTGGCCCCTTGGTCACGGACCAGAGGTCTGTGGGCAGGGAGGGCTGGTCAGGGTCATTAAGTGAGTGTGTTTTATGTCAGTACAAAGCACCTTGTGTAGGGAATGAACAGAGGCTTGAGTGTGTGGCAGTCCGTTGGAAGCATGATGCGCCCTGTAACTGTGATAGTTTAATGCCTGTTCACTTCCTGGACTATGTGCCCTGATCTGAGGCACAGAGACAGGCAGGAAGCCATTCCGGTCAGGCACCCCCACTATCCCAGGGTCATGAGATATCCAAAATATCCTGAAAGCTCATAGGCAAATGCTACATCTACAATGCAGCAGTATTGGCGGGTGGGACTCGGGGGAATTGAGGGTGCTATTGTATCAATAGGTTCATCCATTGATGAATTCCTGACTTCTCAAGTTCTTTGGGGGGAGGATGTGGGAATTTCAGGAGACCAGAGTCTGGTTAGATGAAGTGGGTGCTGAGGACATGTCCTTAGGGTGTGTCTCATCCCTAGCCACCTTCATCTCCGAGTCTCTGCTTCCCTATGAGGTATGTGGTTTTACTCTACCAAATACACCCTGCCATGATGTTCACCTCAACATAGACCCAGAGTTATATGACCATGACCTGCAATTTCTGAAACCCGAAACCAAAACAAACCTCACTTTTTCTCAGGTTTTTTTTTTTTTTTTTGGAAAGCAGATTAAGAGACCCAGGGAAGCAAGGCAACTTCCAGCTTCAAGGCCCTAGTCAAAAATGAAATGATGCCCGGGCCTGGTGGCACATGCCTATAATCCAACCAATATAGGAAGGCAATCAATAGGATCACAAATTTAGGGCTAGTGGAGACAGCTTAGTGAGGTCCTGTCTCTAAACATTAACAAAGATGGCTGGGGGTGTGACTTAGTATAACATTCATCTAGTATTTTTAAAGCCCTGGGTTCCATCCAGGGCTGAGGGGAGAGGGGGGCAGAATAAAAACATCCCTGTCTAAGCGTATGAAACCACAGGTTCAATGCCCAAAAACGAAATCAGAAAAGAAAAAAGAGAGGAAAAGAAAATAGACATGCCGAGTCTGTATTAACCCAATTAAGAGCATCTAGAATGTTGAGCAGGAAAATACCAAGGAATAGTTAGCCCCTCCCCTCAGCCAGCACCTTTGCCTTCCCTTCCCCAGTTGGCCAGGGGTGAACAGCAAGGCAAGGAGCCCTGGCCTGGTGCGAGGCCAGGAATCGCCTGCTTGTGCAATGATTCTAAAAGCACTCAGCATTCACCTAGTACCCTTCAGCTCAAGAACACCGGGCAAATGCTAATTCCTCCCCACAGTACCTCTGGAAGCCCAGAAGAGAAATTAACATTTTCCAAACTGCAGAGAGCCAAAGGCATGAGCGTCAACTGGAGGATTCCAGGGGTCAGCGCAGGCAGTGAATAGCTTAGGAATAAACATCTACCTTGCCAAAGTCTTCAGTTCATTGCTGTGGAAACCTGGCCAGCCAGCAGGCACTGCAGAGCCCTGCTGCTGGAGGTTGCCTAGAGGCTTCTGGGAACTTACTACCCACCCCTTTCTGCCTGGCTCCCGCTTGGCAACCCCTGGCTGTGCACTTGCAGCACAGGCTTTCCCTGATTCCCATCCCCCACTCCTTCCTGTCCTCCCAATCTTCCCTCGTCTTTGTTCTTGAGCCTGGCACACAGTTCACCTCAGTCTGCAAACAGGCCAAGTGCGGCCCTCACCACCAGCCTGCCATTTTAAGCTTGCAACAGCTTGAGAAGTGGGGCCTATCTTTATTTTTGTGTGTTTGTATGTGTGTATATGAGAACGCACATGTGTGTGCCTAAGTGTGGGGGCCAGAGGTCAACCTCATGACATCATCCACCTTATTTTTCATGATGGGGGCCTCTCCTTTTTTACTGGATGCGCTCCCATTCAGCTAGGCTGGCTTACCAGGGAGCTCCAGGGACTCCCCTGTCTCTACCTCCCCAGCACTGAGGTCACATGTACCCATTTTTGTTTTCTTTTTCTACATACTCAGGTCGCTATGCTTGCATGGCAAGCACTCCATACCCCTGCCCCTTCTCTTTCCTTCTTAAAGCAATCCCGCTGCCCAGGTCCCACCTCTCTTCCATGAGTCACTACTCAGAGGACAGGCTTTCAATGCAATGTACTACCTAAAAGCAACTGAGCAACTACTGGGGTTCACTGTATGGGGAAAAAAACATAGCATGTGCTATGTGACTCCCCACAGTTATTCTCCATTTCTTAGTGTCCTCAAACTCCTTTTCCCTTTTCCTGTAGGGCTCAGGTCATGAGCCCTTGGACTTCAGGAATGCTTTGGTCTGAATGTCTTGTGTCCTCTCGAATGCCATATCCTGAAACCTAAGCCTCAGGACACTAAGATGAAGAAATACGGCCTTCAAGAAGGTGTTCTCATAAATGGGATGACTGCTCCATCGAGAGGACCAAGGGAGCACGTGTGGACGTGTCTGCAATTAGGATATACCTACAAATCACCTTTTCAGGAGCAGAGTCACCAGACAGTGGCAGACCTTGGTCCTGGACATCCAGTAAGTTTCCGCTGTTTATCAGTCACTGGGTATATAGTATTTTGACAGCAGCCGGAATGGAGTCAGACAGGACACTGGGCTGGAGAGTTCAACAGTGCTACAACTAGTTCCCAGGTGGAGACAGGAGACTGGAGCCAAAAGGGCTGCTAGGCAGTAGCTATGGCCTTCAGTCTCGGCAATCACAGATCCAGCAGAGAAAACAGCAGGGAGGGCGTCAAATACACTATGGGGCCAAAGATGACATGGACGGCCTGGCCATTCACAGAAAACTTGAACCAGACTGACTCAAGTTGTGTCCTTTCTTTCTTTCTTTCTTTCTTTCTTTCTTTCTTTCTTTCTTTCTTTCTTTCCTTCTTTCTTTCTTTCTTTTTACAGTATCCTGCGGCACCAGATCTCATAGGTGGTTGTGAGCCACCACGTGGTTGCTGGGAATTGAACTCAGGATCTCTGGAAGAGCAGTCAGTGCTCTTAACCGCTGAGCCATCTCTAGAAATGCGTAGGTGGCAACATCAGACAGCTGCCAAGCGGGAAGCAGTCACTATGAGAAAACCTGAGGTGAGGAGTGGGGGCCTCCGGGTGTAGGGTCATTGAAGTAGGGCTTATAACTCCCTATTAAATGTCCACTGTTCATAATTTATAAGGTTACCAAAGATGTGAAACAGAACCACTAAGCCACCTCCTTAAGCCTGCGTCATTTCCCATTAATCCTCTGGAAGCAACCTGCATGCAGTGAGGGTAATAAATGGAAGCAGTCTCTCAGCTGTTAACCCTCCATGTTCACAGAGCAACTAAAGCAGGGGAGTTAGATCCCACCACAGCAGCCTTCTCTCCCTGTCTCATGGAAGCCACGAAGGGCACAGTATCTCCAACAATACATGTTGAGATTTCTCTGTCTGACCTAGCATCAGAGAAGTTAAGTTTACTGTCAAGTGCTATTCACGGTCACCACATCCCCGTTGGGGATCGGGGCTTCTGTCATTCTGGAATTGCAGATTTCTCTTCCCTCTTTCAAGTGGCCTGGAAGAAAGGTACCACAAAGGCTAGGGCTGGGGTGCCAGGTGTGCCTGAGTGGTACCAGGACACAGGAAGGGACAGCAACTTTACCATGCTCCAGTGCAGGCCCAAAGTCAGTCCCCATACTGCGGTGGCAGGTAGACAAGGACAAGGGGATGTCACCAAGTCTAAACGTGCAGCCAGCATAGCGGATGGGCTCTCCCTTCAGGGCTTCCTTCCAAAAGCAGTTTTGTTTGTTAATGCAGCATTGATTATAAATCCCCAAACCATAGAACAAATCTGAGCTTTTTGGCTTTTAAATTTATTTCCTTTTATTTTATATGCCTTGCCTGCAAGTACTTCTGTGTAAGAATGATAGGTCTTGGAGTTAGAGACACACAGTGGTGAGTTGCATGTGGGTGGGTGCTGGGATTTGAAACCAGGTCCTCTGGAAGAGTAGTCAGCCATCTCTCCAGCCTCACATATCAGAGTTTAAGATTCCTGGTCTGTAGTAGATAACTGTTCCTAGTCTTTACCAAGATGTTGGAAACAGGAGAGGAACCTGGCATCTCCCTAAAATAGGCTGAGTACTTGTGGATGTAGGGGAAAGCTAAACTCTTACTCTTGCATGCAACAAACACATGGGTGTCCTCCCAAGCCTTCAAGAATTCCCAGCAGAACATCCTACAATTTAACTCTGTTCAGATGGTACCTGGAGATAGTTTCAGATCCCACAGATCTGATGGAGATGGTCTCAGATCCCGCAGATAGAATGGAGATGGTCTCACATCCCAGAGATCTGATGGAGATGGTCTCAGATCCCACAGATCGAATGGAGATGTTGTGAGATATCATAGACCTGAGCTCAGTCCCAACCACTAGTCTTCTTGGTTTTAAATCCAAGGTTTGATGACCACCTTCTCAGGTCATTTGCTGGAGCAGCTCACAGACTCCCACACAGTGGCTGGCTTACTAGCTCAGCAAAGTCTGCAGAGGATGTAGAGAAGTCGGATGAAGATCTGTCTCAAGGGAGGGTAAGACCTAAGAGGAGCTAGGTCAGGAATCTGCATCAAAGACTCAACAGAGAAAGATGTTCCTGGCATCTTGATCATTAAGAAGTCAATCTCAGGAAGTACTAGCAAGGGTAATGAATGGGCTCCCTAAGAGGTTCGGGTGTTGAAGACTCAGTCCTTAGCTGGAGGTACTGCCGAGAGGTGACTGGATCAAGAGGGTACCGGCTTCACTAGTGAATTAATTCACTGATGAGTTCATAGGGAGGCAGGCTATATAAAGAACTGAGACCACACTGAAGAAAGTATGTCATCAAGGGCGTGTCTTTGAAGGGGAATACCTTGACCCTGACCCAATTTCTTCCAATGAGGTGATTTCTGTATTACTTAATCTTCTGTTGCTGTGATAAAACACCATGGCCAAAAGCAACTTAGCAAAGAAAGGCCCCTAAAGAGACATTGAACTCCACTAGCAGAAACGATACTTTTCTACCAACTTCCCGACAGGGAAATGTGAGGCAAACAGGCTTGAAAAGACAGAGGTGGCAGGGGTAAACCAGGCACTGGTCATTCCCACATACCCTACTAATGAAGACCAGGAAAGACAGGTATAAATACAAGTTCTGTCCCCCTAAAGTCCAACTGTAACTCTAGTGATGACCACCTGCTTTTAGCCTTGAAAGAATCAACACAGCTTGAGTGAGTAAAGGTACTAAGAGTTGGGAAAATATGGAAAAGTCACCAAAGGTCTTTGATATAACGCCATCTCAGCCAAGCTGCCATCATTAATTGATTCTCATAAAATTACGGTCACCGAGGCTAACCCTAGTGGCAAAGTTTTCTGCTGATGAGCATGGGTGGGGAGGAGGACAACATGCTGAAATGAAAGCCTGGCATGTGCTTCCAACTTTAAAATAAATACATTCTACCAAGGGGTGGTGAAGATCCCCCTCTCTTTTTTTAAAGGTCACATCTGGTAACAGACAATTTATCAAAACTAAGGAGCCAACATCCACGATGTTAACCAGGACTGTATTCATTTTTCAAAGGCAAGCTGGTTCTTCAGGTCTTCCATGTCCTGGGGATTCACAGCTCTAGCAACAAAAGCTATGCAAAGGCACAGACCCCTCCCTTAGCACATGGCATCTCCTGGCTTCCTTGAGGGTCTCCCATCAAACCTACCATGATGGTGTGTTCAGGAAATTTGGATCGGACCAGCTTCACGAACTCCACAAAGTGTTCTGAATACCCGTTGGCCACATCCAGGCAGATGAACTTCACCTGCGGCACGGCTTCCAAGATGCGGCTCATCTTCTCCAGATCATTCTGCCCACTGCCTGAGCTCACGGCTACATGCTATAGCAAAGTGAAGCAGAGAAGGTGTCATGAACGGCTGTATTCAAAGACCCTCCTCCATCCGGCAACCCTCGAGGTTTACCCTGAGCAAACATGAAGGCTGTGTTCAAGAAACAAACAGCAGCAGAGGTAAAAGGAGACCTGCTCCTTCCATGGTCAACCAAAACTTCCGGTTTTCTTGCCCACCCTTGACTTATACCTATCCCTGAAGCTGGGACTCAGCAACAAAACCTCCCAGCAAACACATTTGGAAATATTCAAGACCTTGTCCTCAGCTTCTACTCAGTTTTCTCAAGCTTGCTGTGTAGAACTTTGTGCTGTACAGCTACTGATGCAAACGTATCCTAGGGGGAAACCTTGCAGAAGGGCACCATGGGACGTTTCCAGAAAGAACAAGTGAGAACAACATTTACAGGTTAAGGACGTATGTGGCTGGATATGGAATATGCCTCAGCTGGAAGTGGGCTGTCAGTGATTCTCTTCTACCGACTGAGCTCAAGGGCAGTCTGAGCTACACCATATACTAAATGGTTGTTAGTATTGTCAACTTGAGAGATTCTAGAATGACCTAGGAGTCAGGCCTCTGGGGCATGCCTTTGGGAGATTACCTTGTACACAGTAATTGAGGTGGGAGGCTTGTGGCATCCTGGGATATAGGTAAATGGAGCAAGGGAGCTGAGCAGCAGCATGCATTCATCACTCTAGGCTTCCTGACTGTGGATACATGTGACTCGCTGCTCCAAGTTCCTGCCACCTCGACCTCCCTAGCCTGACAATCTGTACCCTTGAACTGTGGGCCACATTAAATGTTCCCTTAAGTTGCTTTTGACAGAGTATGTCATCACAGAAATAAAGGGGGGAAAACTAAAACATCATGTCTTAAACATGGAGAGACAGTTCAGTGGTTTCGAGTGCTTGCTACTCTTACAGAGGACCCAGGTTTGGATCCCAGCATCCCACACGAAGGCTTACAACCATATGTAACACCAGTTCCTGAGGATACAACACCTTCCCCTGGCCTCTGTTGGTACTAGGCATACATGTAATGCACCAGACACATGCAAGCAAACACACACATAAAAATAAGTCTTTTTTAAAATCTACACCCAGGGTAATGTGGGATTTTTGCTGTTTTGTTGTTATTAAGCAGTAGGTTGCAATACCTAGCTTCATAGCATTTGCATTGAATGGGCCATTACAAGTCATATAGAAGTGATTTAAATCTATAGGAGAATATGCATAGGCTATATGTAGATTTATCTGCAGAACTTGAGCAACCAAGGACTTTGGCATATGCAAAGACTATGGAGAGATACTCTGAACAATATAGCAAAATGAAAAACTTTATATCGAGCCAGAATTATTTTATCTCCTAAGCTAACATTTTTGTAGTGGAAGCCCACACCTAATTAAATCATAGTGACAGCAGCAGCAGCCATGCCAGTACTCGAAATCATTATCTCATCATAAATGATCTGCCCACAACGAGGCGGGCCCAGACCTCACTGCTGGATTTGGCTTAGAACCAGCAGAATGCACTGGATAGGAACTCAGTCATCTTATGGGAGGGCTTATAGATATCATTTTAAAACACCCATTTTCTTAGAGGAACAGGGATACAGAGACACAGCAACTCAGCATGGAAGTCACCTAGACTGGCTAATTTTATGTCAATGTGACACATGCTATAGTCATTTCGAAAGCGGGAATCTCAATTAAAATAATTCCCCCACCGGACTGGCCTATAGGCAAGCCTGAGGTACATTTTCTTGATTGACAATTGACACAGGAGGGCCCAGATCACTCTAGGCAGTGCCACCACTGGGCTGGTAGGCCTGGGTGATATAAGAGAGTAGGCTAGGCAAATTCTAAGCCAGTGAGCAGTACTCTTCCGTGGCCTCCGCTTGCTTCAGTTCCTGCCCGTCTTGAGTTCTGACACTCACTTCCTTAGATGATGGAGGACACAATGAACCCATTCCTCCACAAGCTGCTTTCTCACAGGAACATTATCATGAGTGCACAATGATTTTTAGCATGTTCAGTGATATCGTTATTATAGAACATTTTACTGGTTTCAAAAAGGATTTTAATTTTTTTTTAACAGGTACTGAATCTAGGGTGTCATATACTTTTGAATCCTTACAGATAAATCTTGGCTGAACTGCATCTCAAGCTTCCTTCTCTTCCTTATTACAGAGACAGGTCTTACTAAATTGCCCAGGCTGCCCCTGACCTTGAGTTTCCCTTGCCTCAGCCTCTTAAGTATCTGAGATTACAGGCTATAGCACCAGGCCTGGCTCCAGAGGAACCTTAGGCATTACTCTTTTAATTCCTTCCTCCTGCTACCAGGCCCAGGTAACCATGTCTCTGAGTATTCACCCACCATGGGCACTTAGCATCAATGAAATAATTCTTGTTGGTTTTTGTGTTTGGTTTGCACTTAGCGAAATGTTCTCAAGGTTTGTTCACACTTGAATATGAGTCAGTACTTCCTTCCCTTCTGTGGCTGAACAACAGCCTATCGTATTGACAGATCATATTTCATTTATTTGTTCATCAACGACACATTTTAGTTGCTTAGTTTACATTTTCTACTTTTGGGCTATTGTAAATATCATGAGCATTCATGAATAAGTCTATGTGTGAATACATAGTTTCATTTCTTCTAGAAATAGAACCGCTGGGTCACATGGTAACTCACACTTACTCTCTTGAATGTCTTAGTCAGGGTTACTATTGTTGTGACAAAATGCCATGACCAAAGCAACTGGGAGATGAAAGGGCTTATCTGGCTTCTGCTTCGAAGGAAGTCAGGGCAGGAACCTGGAAGCAGGAGCTGATGCAGAGGTCATGGAAGAGTGCTGCTTACAGGTTTGCTCCTCCTGACTTGCTCAGCCGGCTTTCCGAGAGAACCTAGGACCACCAGCCCAGGAATGACACCACCAATAATGGGCTGGACCCTCCCATCAATCACTACCTAAGAACATTCCTACAGGCTTGCCTACAGCTCTATCTTATAAAAGCATTTCCTTAATTGAAGTTCCCTTCTCTCGGATGACTTAGCTGTGTGAAGTTGACATTAAACTACCCAGCACTAGGAGTTTTTAGGTCACTGGGAAGGCAGCCTCAGCACCTACACGCCTGCCAACTACACATGAGCACTCCAACTTCTCCACATCAACATAACTCACATTCTAATGACAGCCATCCTAGTAGGGGTATAGAGTATTGAAATAAAAGGCAGTTTGTTACAATTAGGACCCCTTGTCTGTAGCCAGGAAAAAGCACTTAGATTGGGTTCACCTGGAAACTCCTGACAGGAAGCAAGGCCTTCCCCAGGCTGTGGTGACGGATGCTTTTAAAGGCGAAGCTGTCCTCACAGGGCATCCTGGCATTTGCTAAGACCCCACGAGGCAGGTTTCCTCAGCAACGCTCTGGCAGCGACCCACCAGCCTCCAAATACTTTTGACATCAGGGAAGACTTTTCTTCTCCTCGGCCCTTGTCACTAAAACGCGCCATCATCGTACCTGCAGACACTCGGGGTGGTTCTCCGCAAAACGTCTCCAGTCTTCCAAGGAGTAATGCTTGTGAACGGCTGTAAACATGGCATGCTAGGAAACAAGACAGCTTGTCAGGAAGGAGCCAGGGAAGAAGGCCCTCCACCTGCCTGCTAGATAAGCCCCAGACAAAACCATCTGCGGCTGCCATTCAGGCCTCATTTGCTCTGAATATGTTCCTAGCAGCCAGCAAGCAAACCAAGGTGCATGCGGTGAAACAAGGGATCACAGAAATGCTCTCCGGCTTCGATAGGATTTAGACAATGTGTGTTCAGCCAGGGAGAGTCTGCCAAGAGGCAAGAATAAAGGAGCTTTTCTACCCAGCTGGCTCACCTAGTTTTTGCCCACACCCAAGGCAGGTCAAGAACACATATGTAGACGGTCCCCCAGACCAGGAGAGTGACCATCCTAATGCAAGCTTCTGCTCAGCCAAACAAAGGACCTTGCCCTACACCCAAAGTCTCAACTAATACATAGCCTAAATGCTTTTTGCTGAAAGCTAGGAAGGGAGGGGATTATGTAAATAATAACCCTACATCTTTGGCTATTGAACCAGACTTGATTACCATGGGGCCAATCCTTTGCTGACACCATGGAATTCTCAGAACAGCTTTGAACAGAATTATTGTTGTAAGAGAAATGGGACTTAAAAGAAGTTAAGAAATATATAGCAAAGCTGGGTAAGGGGGCCACACCTGAAACTTTAGCACGTAGTGCCCTGAAGGCTGAGATTGGAAGTCTGGTGGCCGCGGAAGACCAGTCAGAGCTGGAGGGCAAGATGGGGAGCAGAGGGCAGAGGAGGAAGAAATAATCCATTTAGCAGTCAACATCAAACGTCCCTCCTCTGAGGCTTCCTCTCTGACTTCTGAGTCACCCCACACCTCCAATGCCTTACTCTGAAATTCTCTGACTCCCTTAATTCACACTGTCTGCGGATCCTAAAAATAGAAAACTCACAGAACCCACACACGGGCGACCTCGGTCAACGCAGGCGATGGCATTCCCGGAGAACCTCCCAGTGGAAGTGGGAGGGGCACGGCAAGCTCCAGGTTATTCACGGATACCACTCAAGCGCACAGACAACCCAGACTTGGGTGTTGCTCCCTGAGCCCCACACTCATTTATACTGTTAATTGCTATCAGCGATAACTATAGCCAGGCACCTGAGAGAATCAACTTCCACAGAGGAAAGGTTCATTTTGGCTTGCTCTGTCAAAGGGTCCGTTGCTCTTGGGGCTGTGGCATGCCAGCATATAATGGCGGGAGTACAGAGCAGACCAAAACCGGTCACCTTATCCCCAGTCGGGGAGGAAGGGCGAGAGAGGAAGACACTGGGGACCCACACTCCCTTTCAAGGCCACTCCTCTAATGACCTAAAGACCTCCTGCCAGGCCTCACCTCTTGAGGGCTCTACCACCCTGGGAAAATCCCTTTAACACATGGATCTTCAGGATGCTTGCTCCTGCCACAGCTCCCGCCACAGCATGCACGGAACATCATTACGAGCAGTTAATAAGACAAGCAAGGATTGGGAGGGAGAACCACCACATCCCTTTAGCAATTCATTCATTCGCCTCAGACCCCTCTCTGCAGACAGTCACACGACAATCCTCAGTCAGGTGGATGACCTCCAACTCCACTTTCTGAGTTTATAATTTGAGACCCTCTTCCCCCCTCATCGCCGCTTGATAACGAATCCAGCGCCTCCCGCCGTCAGACCTGCCACCCACAGGGAGCTGCTTTTCCGACTAATTGCATTTATCTCCGCACTTGGCAGACAGGACGAGCAGAAACAGATACACATCTCCACGCTCATCATCAGGAGACACTCTGGTCTCCGAAGTAGAAGATTCTCACCCCCAACACACAGCTCTGTGAGGCAGCAAAATACTTATGACTGGTGTCCCTCCATTTCTCCTGAGGCCAAGACACGCATCAAAAGGCACCCTGAACTTGCCTTGCGGTCCATCCATTTTAGAGATGTGTCCGGCAGATTCTGGACTCACTTTGGGGTTATGTCCTGCCTCTCTACTTGACTGAAGGCCCTGGGTCGAGATGTCCCTCCTCTTTTTCTGTCTGCCTCAATTTCCTCATCTGCAGAAGGAGCCTACCCCCACGAAGTTATGATAAGAATTGAGAGATACATTACAGCATAAACAATAGCACCCCCCAACACAATGCATTACGTGCTACATGCAAAGTGGCTGTCTTGGTTTTAAGGGGATGGGCCTCTCCAATATGGCATTCATCCTGCTGCCTAAGTTCCTTTTGAAAGCCTAATTTCTAAAACCATCATAGGTATCTTCACAGAGGAGACAGACGTACAGCTAGACCATTTCACAGAGGGCAGAGTTTATATGTGGCCTATCTTCTGACTACAGAAGCAGGAAAGGCATGTCCCTTGTAGCAATCAGACTTAGCAAGGAATGACTCCAGGCGCACACACACAGCCAAAAAACTGAGGATGTAGTGATGGAGTTCCTACCTGTGACATTACCACAGCCATCTCAAATGTCCCCACAGTGTCCATGTTGGCCACAATGATGGGAATCCCTGAGTAGGTCTGCTTTGAGTTTCGAAATGTAAAGGTTCGCTCAAGATCCACCTGTAGGCAAAAGGGAAAGAAATGAGAGTAAGCTCTTTATGTAACACATGCAGGATTCCCAGTGTTCAGAGTGGGTGGGGAGGACACCAAGGATGGGTCTGTCCCTCAGTCCCTAGATTCTCTTAGGGCTCTGACCCGGTGTTCCAAGGACAGGGCAGCCCCCAAGAAAACCAGGCAGCAGGCTATACCCACATACAAAAGCAGTGGCTATACCCACTGCCCCCACACACCCAAATAAGTCACCAGATATTCTATGAATCCCAAGATCTATGTGAGATCTTTCCTTCAGCAGCCTCCCAATATCTCTGCCATCTTCCTTCCTCACCTTGTCTCACTCTGGCCCTAAGCACACATAGACACATTATTATTTCCCCCCACTTCCAAGCACTGGAGGGTGTTGGGATATAATAGTTGAAGATGTGTTAGATTTGTTTATACTGTGGAATATTTGTTTAATGATGCAAGGATGTGTTGTTGCATTCTTCTATGAGGCATTTGTTTAACTTTGTGAAGCTGTGTTACTTTGCCTGTCTAAAACACCTGACTAATAAAGAGCTAAATGGCCAATAGCTAGGCAGGAGAAAGGATAGGCGGGGCTGACACATAGAGAGAATAATTAGGAGGAGGAGTCTAGGCTCAAGAGAAGAGGGAAGAGAGAGAAAAGGAGAAGGACCGGAGGATGCCAGGGGCCAGCCACCCAGCCACATAACCAGCCATGCTATATAAGAAGTAAAGAATGGTATATAGAATAAAGAAAGGTAAAAGCCCAGAGGCAAAAGGTAGACAGCATAATTTAAGAAAAGCTAACAAGAAACAAGTTAAGGCCAGGCATTCATAAGTAAGAATAAGTCTCCAGATGTTTACAAGCTGGCTGGCAGGCCACCAAAGAGTAGTAAAAAAAAATCACAGAAGGGCCCATTCCTCTTCTAGGAAGATCTATCCACTCTTCCCAAACAGCAGTGACCTTGCTTCTGCTCTTGCCAGGCCCTTCCCATTTCACCATTCACATTTCACCAGCACTAAGCCACAAACCCTTGATCCCTTCGCCTTTCAGGCTCCAGCAGCTGGTTGGTAATTATGAGAGCTGGGAGGGATATAGTGCAACCATCTGTTTCCGCATAGAAACACTTGTTCCTCTGACTTGCAGACAGCTGCAGGGAGGGCCCACCAACTCTCCTGGAACTCCAATTTCAGTGCGCACGTGACTATGAGCTGTCAGGAACCCTGTCTGATGTTCAGCCAGGACTGTGGGCTTAGCAGGATGGTGTGCCAGAGCTGGGTCCTCGCAAAAAAAAAAAAAAACTGGCAGAAGTCAGGCAGTGGTGGCGCACGCCTGTAATCCCAGCACTCGGGAGGCAGAGGCAGGCGATCTCTGAGTCTGAGGACAGCCTGGTCTACAAAGCAAGTTCCAGCACTTTTTACACAGAGAAACTTTGTCTCGATAAACAAAAACGAACAAAAAAGCTGTCAGAGTCAGAATTTCCCTTGTGACCTGGGGCAAGTTTATGCTTGAGATTATCACAGAGTAGCCATTCCAGAGACTCCATTTCTCAAATTCATGTCTGCCTGGGTTTGACCAGTGGATACCAAATGAGAAACTGGAGGATGCTGGCGGACAAGGGTAAGGTGAGATCTAGAACCCCTTCTCCTTTGGGCAGCTTCTGCAGGGCTGCTGCGGCCCCTTCAGATCTGTCCATGTACACTCCTGGTTCTATTTTCCCAGCAAAGCCCGTCCCCCCCCCACTCACTGCCACCCTAGGGTGCTATTGCCAATCTCTCAGTCACATCAGGAGAAATTCTGGTAGAGATGCCTCAGTCAGCATGAGAGCCTCGGTTAGGATCCCCAACCATGAGGAGATGGGAGGTGGAACTGGTGGATTCCTTAAAGCTCTTAGGCCAGGCTAGTCTGATAAACTTAGTCAATTCCCAGACTTTGTCTCAAACAAAAGACAGAAGGACCCTAAGGATCCACCACCTAAGATTATCCTCTGAACTCCATATATGTCTGTGCACACACACACCCCACACACGCACTGTGGGTTAATAAATCTATTGTTTGAAATATTCTGCATCGTTCATTCCTTTGACTGGACCTGGACCCTGGAGGTAGGTGTGTGGCCAAGGTGAACTGACAAGGAAAAACTTGAACTTTAGGCTTCTAAAATAATTTAGTTTTACATGGACCCTGGTTGCCTGAGGACCAGCAATTGCCATTTGCAACTAGTATTCTCTAAATGTTTTTGTTCCATTCCTTCCAACTTGCACTTTACAGTCTGAACTAAGTGGAAGCACACTGTGCTGTATCCCAGAGCCGTTACCCTTATTCATTTTCTTGCTTCTCCAAGTCCGGAAGGCTTCCTGGCTAGCAGATGTCATAAAAGGGCTGTGCTGGCCCTAAACAGCAGTCAGCGAGAGGAAGCGAGACGCTGTAAGTCCATGAACCTCCCAGGCAGTGTTCACCCCTTCCTGAATGTCCTCAGTAGGAAAGCAGGTCCTGCTGACACCCTGCAAGATGACTGAGGGGAGCCCCTCTTGGCAACTCTGCACTATTAACTGGCCTTCCTGCTCTTTGCCCAGACTGAAAACAATCAGAATTCCTGGTCTCAAATACTCTTGTAATTCTGCCCAAGATGCGTTGGAGGAAAGAGCCTCTGTCCCCATGAGATCACAATGGCTTTTTCTTGGCACACCAAAACCTATCTACATCACACACACACACACTTCACAGAAAAGGGAAGCTTTGACAATGAACCCTTCGCTGCCTATCTTCACAAGGCAGGTTCGTGGGGCTGGAGGTGGGGAGTTCAGCAACAGAACTTGTATTTAGCATATGCCAGGCTCTGCCAACAAACCTCTCTCCCCCAAAATGACACAAGGCAGAGTTCTAAGAATGAGAAATGAAAGTATCTGCCCTAACCTTATCTACCCAACACACACACACCCCCAAGACAGTCCACTCGCTCAGAGAGATAAATGCTATCCTCCAGCTTCCCTGGCCTTTACTCCACCACAGTGGCTGAATGCTCCAGATACAGCATCTCCAAAGCCCCACTCAGAACGTAGCAAACTCCCCTCCTGCACCCTCAAAATAGCTTCTGTCCTTTTGGGTTAGTCATTACCCAGCATTCTGCAGGTCTAAAGTACACACCGCCACCTTTCTGAGCAGTTCAGTGTAGTGAGTCAAGCTCCAGGAGTCACTTCAGGAAATATGTGCTAACCTCCGCCACTACCCTAACAAAAACAGTCACACCTGGACAGGACAGGAAGGGACCAATATGCGGTGGCATAGGGAACCGGCCCTGCCTCCCACCCATACTTCCTTTCCAATTCCTTAAGGACACAGAAGACAATGCCTGTATGTTAAGCTCCTTAGACACCAACCAAGGCATGGCCAGAAACAACAACTGCCACTTGGCTTGGGGTAACAAAGGGTACTCTAGAAGCATGCCTGGCCTTTGGGAAGACATTCTGGGAAGCAGTCCACAAAGGCCCCAGGATCAGATTGAAATCTTGTGGGGAGAAGCGTCCAGTGCGCTGACACCTGGAACGGGCCTTCTGGATGCTGATGTGGCCCAGGCAGCTTCTGCATCAGATAGCGCACACAGCTCAGCACCAGTGTGAGCCACAGTCTCTGAGTGAAGAACGCATCATTTGTCAGGGCAGTGCTTCCCACAGAGAAAGCCCTCTTGATGAGCTCGGCAAACATGTCAAGACTGCCCCAAGCTGCATCCATCAAAGCCGCTGTGTTGGAAACTATATTTTTGGAGTGTCTCCCTAGGTGAATCTTCTGCACTCATGACTAAGAACAAATCTGAGCAAATCTTCTAACTCCACAAAGCCAAGTTTACATAGGCCGTTACAGGTTGAATTGTGGCTCCCCCAAATGACACCGAAGTCCTAACGCTAGTACCTGTGAAGGGAACCTTATTCGGAAATAGGATCTCTACAAGTGGCCAAGTTGAGATGAGGTCACGTGGGGTGTGGAATGGTTCTTCTCAAAAGGGGAAACACTTGGACACAAACGCACTGAAGGAGGACAGCTTACAGAGGTGACGTTGGTTGAGGGTTAGATGGGACATCTACATGCCAAGGAGAGCCAGAAGTGACCAGCAATCCAGCAGGAGCTGGGGAGATGCATGGGGCAGATGCTCGCTCCATCTCACAAACAGCTTTCCAGAGAAACCTACCGCATAGACACACCTAGGTTGGGGGGCTTCCAGTGTGCCCAGATGGGAGATAAAGCCTCTTGACCGAGTGGCCTCTTCTGTAATTCTGTGTCATAGCAGCCCCAGGACACAGTGTCAAGGCAATAAAATAAGTAGTGACAGAACTCAGACTAAAACTGGAACCTCCTTTCTTCTGTATAGTCTCTCCTCCCTGTCCTGTTCTCTATTCCCTATGGGTCGGGCTGTTGCAGATGGGGACTGCTAGCCCCATCTCTCCTTAATGGTCCAGCAGTTATTATGGAGCTGTTAGCAGATGGGAGGGTGTTTGCATTTGCCCTGTCTTAGGACAAGCGGGTGGTTCTCTGCTGCGAATACTCTCCAGTATCCAGCTTTCAAATCCCACATTAATATGTTAAAAAAAAAAAACAAAAAAACAAGCAAGCAAAATTCTCTTGTTGGCTGGGGCAATGGTCCAGCCTTTAAAGTGCGGGCCATACAAGCATGAAGATCCAAGTTCGATCCCCAGAACCCATGAAAAAAAGTTGGGTATAGCAGCACACATGTAACCCCCAGGGCAGGTGTGGGGAGGGGAGAGGGGGTGGAAACCAACAGAGATGCTTGGAGCTTATTGGCCAGACTAGACTGCTTGGCAAGTTTCAGGCCAATGAAAAACCCTGCATCAAGATCTTTTTAAAAAATAAAAAAAATGATTTAAAAAAAAAGGTGGACAGTGCACGCACATGTGTGCGCACACACATACATGAACATGTACACACAAGCAAAATTCTTACTTAAGAACTGGGCTTGGGTGGTAAAGCCAGGATTGGCTCCCCTGGAAGGACACAAACCCCATGTGTATCGGATAAATCCAAAAGTCTTAACGCAATCAACCCATCCTGGGACGCTTAATTACAAGACAACAAAAGAAACACCGAGATGGAACGCGAGGCTTAGGTGGTTCCTTGAGCAGTGCCAGGCAGGCAAGTCACATTAGGTGAGCTCATCCACCAGGCAAGAGTGCTCCAGCCCCAGGAGGCTAGCCCACAGACAATTGGAAGAGCCACTCCACTTAACACTTCCTCACAAAAGCTACTGTGTGAGGACAATCCTCAAGGGCACCAGTCCTCACTGCGATGGGTATACACAGATTGCAAGATTCAATCCATGCATGGACATTAAGAGTGGCAATCAGCACAAATTATAAAACCAAATGAGGCATGACATCATACCGTTCACATAAATATTAATATTGTACCTTCTCCTCAAGAGTCTTCCTAGTTCAGAAAACGCATAGATCCTCGCTTTGTGCCGATACATATCTATTAATAAATAAGTGGCTAACACCTAAATAAATTTTAAACAAACATTAAGAAAACAAACAAGCAATGAGGCCGCCAGATTATTAACCCTGGTCTGAGTTTAGTTACTTACTGGCTACCAGTTTCTCTAAAACAGTCCAGGTGTTTTCTCTAGTGTTATTTTTTGTTACAAAGGCTTGCCTGGTTCTTTGGCACCTGAAAGTATGTGATGAAGGACAGGCCCAGGGGCATCTAATCTGGGTGGATAAGGGTCCATTACACCCCCCCCCCCCCCAACACACACCACCACCACTTCCTGTCTAGAGCAATTCTGGTTCCAAGCAGCCTATGCCCCTGCTTAGGGAAAGTCACTTGGTTCTATTTGTTCATTGGCTAGCGCAGGAGGCGGACCTAATTCGGTAGCAACCCTCAGCTGGCAGCTGCAGGCAAGGCAGTCCAGCCTGGGCACCTGAACCGAGTTGTTTGCTGAGGGGATTTATTTATGGTCTTGTTTGCGAAGCAAGAGGGATGGGGCGGGCTAACTGGCTTAGCTCCCCTGTGTTTACCCAAACTCAAATCCAGTCCTTTCAGGTTGTTCCTCCTTTCCTCCTCCCACCCCCCTGAGAGTGGCTAAGCCACTGTCCAGGAACACTACTTCTCCAACCGGCTCCACCTTTCCAGAAAACTCTGTATCCTTTAAGGTCTGACCTCGGCAGTCTCCCGACTCCACCTGTTTCCAAGCTTTCCTCTTATTATCGCACAGCTAACTCCCAAATGGCCCGAGTGACCCTCACCCCAGCTCGTCAGTTTGCCTCACTCCGGGCTGGGACTGCAGACTGTCTGGTACCGCAGAGTGACACCAAGAAGCAGGTCCCCAAGCTCAGCACCCGCAAGACCATTTAAACTCAAAAAGAAAAATCTTAAACTTGAGTGCTGGGGGCGCCCGGGTTTTATTGTTTTGTTCTGTTCTGTCGTGTTCACAACATTCCACCACAGGACCTAATGCTAAATCAGCAGAGCCAGGTCCCAGCACCAGGGGACACTGCTCCGAATCCCGAGAGTCTGCAGTTGAGTTTCTTTTCCTTTCCATCCTAGCCTCACCGTTTCCTCTCCTCCCTGAGTGCCCCTCCTGAGAGCCGTGCCTTCTAAAGTCACCGGCTACTTGATTGGTTGATCTTAGCTGCTCTGCGGTTGAGTCTCAGTGTGAACTTCCCCCAAGCCCACCAACGGTAGTCAGACGCATTTATAATTCTAGGCCCAAACTAGGCCCCCTTGTCACTGACCCTAGAGACAGTTCAGGTGTAAGAGAAAACCGACTGGCCTTCCCCTTTCTCAGAGCGGGGAGAGGGTGTGACAGCTCTGCCTCTGGCACAGATGAGGCACCCTGTGCCATCCCCTGCACCCACTTCCCCCTTGCCAGCCCGAAGGCGGCATGCCAGCGGCCCCCACCTCGGCTCGGCTCTTGAGGCTGCTCCGCTTAGGTCGCAGCAGAACATCCTTGAAGTCGAGTTTAAGGTCTGCATCTATGCGGGGCATGGTGCTGGCGGTGTGCTGTGGCTTCCTGCGGCGGAGGCTGATGCCGGCGTCAGCCAGGAGCTGCGGGGCGCGTGCGTACAGCGGCGCCGGGATGGCTGTGCGCAGACCGGTGCTCCGCAAGCCCGGTACGTACACGGTGTTCTTATGCCCGTGTGCTCCGAGCCCCCGGCACGATTCCACGAGCCTGGCGCCCCTGGGGCGCGCCCCGCCCCGGCCTCTAAGCTCCGCCCATAGCCTAGTCTCCTGGCTGAGCCCCTCCTCCAGGCCCAGCTCCCTCTGCCTAAGCTCAACCACCTCCTTCTGCCTGAACCTAGCTGTGAACCTGGACTCTGCCCGGCAGGACCCTAAAACCTCTCTCTGGGCCGGGGCTGAGCCGCGAGATGAGTGCGAATTAGAGGAAGACAGGAGACAAAGTCTCCCGTTCCCTAGAGTGTACCCTAGTCTGACTCATTGAGGGGACCAAAGGAGAAACCGGGGGAGAGGGGGCATAGTATGTAAACCAGGATGGCCTCAAAATCATAGAGTTCTGCCTGCCTTTGCCTCCGTGGTGCTGCCTCCTGAGTGAGTGCTGGGATTAAAGACGTGAGTCACCATGCCTGGCTGTAGAATCTGACCTTTATCCACGGCAAAAATGTCAGGTCCAATGGGAACTCCCAATCCCCTCTCCGCGGGGGAAAAAAAAAGAGGAGGCCCACTGACTTAGTCGAAAATGACAGTCTGAGCTCAGCGCCCCCTGAACCCTGGCAGGGTAAACAAAAAGATAAATCAAAACTTACATGCAGCATTCCTCGGGGAAACCCCGAGAAAGGGTCACTTCCTTTGGTGTATACCTGTGATAAGCTAACCTTCAGGTGGCTCCAGCCCCTAGTAACATGCACTTCTTATGAGTGCCAAGCCGCCCACGAGAGCCTTCAGGTTCTTCTCATCTCCCCAGCTCCTCCTCCACTATGCTGCATCCCAGCTAATCCACCCTCTTTCCTCCGCAATGGCAACGCAATGGGCAGGACTCTCCCAGCATTTTTTGCTGCTCTTCTCTCTCTCTCTCTTTCTCTCCCTCTCTCTCTCTCTCTCTCTCTCTCTCTCTCTCTCTCTCTCTCTCTCTCTCTCTCTCTCTCTCTCTCTCTCTCTCTCCATCTCTGTGTGTCTCTCCCCCCTGTTATTTCTTACCTGCCCCCATAGCCCTAGACCTAGCCAGTCTGCTTTTTTCTTTCTCTTCCAGATGCCCCTCTGGCTGTTCTCACCCCCCCCACACACACACACCATGTGCAATAAAAACTGTCGTGGTTTGAATAAGAAAAGCTCCCATTGGCTCATACATGTGAAGGTTTAGTAACCCAGAATGGAATCCTTTGAATGGATCAGGATTAAAATGTGTGTGCTTTGTTGGAGGAAGTGGGCCACTGGGTTTGTTTCTGAAGCCCATGCCATGCCCAGTGTCATTCCATCTGCCCATACTGTCTGTCATGATGACCCTTTTATAAGAGGTGCCTTGGTCCTGGTGTCTCTTCACAGCAATAGGACAGTGACAAAGACGAGAACCTTCTCTGGAACCACGGGGTAGCCATCCCATCACCTCAGCGGTTTCTTTACTGCACACTCACTTACAAAAAGGTTAAGGATTTTGGCTTCCCTAATTTCACTCCCAGTGTGCCCACCACGTGTTGAGTCAGGCCTCGAGTGTGCTGAAGAAGAAGCCACTGGGAGGTTAGCAAAACAGAGGGCCGGGGCAGTGTAACTCAGTGACGAAGTGCGTGCCCAGTGTTCCAGCTGGAGCAGAAAAATGAAAGAGGGAGCAGAAAAAAAAGGAAAATGAGACTTACGTAAATGAAGTGTCTTGGGGCCTCTACCAAGTTTGAAAACTTGGCTATGTTACAGTTGGGTGACCTTGAGGGTGTCTAACTTGAGTGTTTCCACAGGGTGAAAAGAAACGTTAGCGCAGGGGTGGTGGAGCGAGCCTTTAAGCCCAGTACTCTGAAGAAAGAGGCAGGCAGATACAAATATCTGTGAGGCCTGCCTGATCTACATAGCAGTCTACATAGTGAGTTCCAGGACAACCAGGCCTTTATGGAGAGACCCTGTTTCAAAAAAAATACAATTAATTATTTGACAAATTTTAGCTGTCTTGGTTACTTTATATTGCTGTGATAAAACACCCTGACTGAGAGCAATGTGGGGGAGACAGGGTTTATTTTACTTACAGGTTACAGCCCCTTATCAGGAAAGCCAAGGCAGTTACTGAAATAGATACTGTGGGAGGCATTCCCTTTGCCAGCTTGCTCTCCATAGAGAAGTTCAGCTAGCTTCTTATGCCCAGGCCACCTGCCCACAGTGGGCTGTGCCCTCCCACATCAATCATCAATCAAGAAGATGTCCCACAGACTTGTCCACAGAGCAATCTGATGGAGGCAATTCCTCAGCTGAGGCTTCCCAGGTGACTCCAGCTTACGCCACGTGGACAAGACCTTACAGCTATTTGGAGTCACATGTTCCTTATATTGTAGAGCCTCGATTGCTAACTGCACCCGACGGGACTTGTCAGCAATAGCAGGAACAGAGGCACAGCACCATGCTGTCCCTTGCAGCAGCCCCAATTAAGTGTCTTAGCATTAACCATATATCCCATTTTGGTGGCTAGACTGACATCTCAAAAGGGCACTAAGAAACTCCTCCCTTTTCCATGTTTTGAATGAGTGATGTTATAGGGTACTTTGGGTGTGATTACAATCTGATAAGACAAAACTTTTTAGTTTTGTTTCAGTGTGTGTCCCTTTACTGGAAATGTGGCTGAAGGAGTTATTACTAGAAAATTGCAGGTTCACAGCTGGAAAAGAAAAAGCAATTTAAAGAAATGTCCTGAGTTTCTTTTCTGTTGCTCTAATAAGACACTGTGACCAAGGCAACTTATAGAAGAAAACAGAGTTTCTTTGGGGCTTACCATTTCAGAGGGTGAGTCTGTGACCACCAAGGCAGGGGCAGGCAGGTAGGCATGGCGCTGCAATAGTAACTTAGAGCTTAGATCTTGATCCACAAGCACAAGGCAGGGAAAGGTGGGGTGGAGGGGTGGAGGTGGAAGAGAGAGAGAACGAGAGAGAGAGAGAGAGAGAGAGAGAGAGAGAGAGAGAGAGAGAGAGAGAGAGAGAGAGAGAGAAACTGGGAACAGAATCATTTGAAACCTCAGAGCTCAACCCCAGTGACACACCTCCTCCAACAAAGCCCAAGGCCCTAATCCTTCCCAAACAGTTTCTCCAACTGGGGGCCAAGCACTGAAATATTTGAGCCTGTGGGGGCCACTCTCATCCAAACAGCCACAACAAATGTTCACCCTGCTGGAATTTTTGATTCTCAACACGGTAGGAGACTTCAGCCAGACTCCAGGGTGAGCGGCTCCTTTTCCCTTCCCCGGTTCCATAATTTCCCCTGTCTTTCTAGCCCGCCTCAGGACCACTTTCATTTCCTTCCTGTTCTCTGCAGGCTCGCCCATTCTCTGGGAACTAGCGTGTGGCCCAGCTAACCATAAAAACCCTGCTGCCCAATAGTCAGTCACCTTAACACAAGTGTCCACAAATGATCGAGGCCCATCCCACGTGCTCTCATTATCTTGCCCCCCCCCCAGGAAGTTCACACATTTTCATGGAAGGAAATCAAGCTTATCAAAGAGAATGAAAATGACCACACTGGGGCCAGCCAGTGAAATATTTAAGGCCCTTTACAAACTGTGGAAGCCAGCCAGCGAAATAAGCAAAAATCAAAAAAGTAAATGTGCTTTGTGTTCATTGTCATGGTCATTGTCTGAAAGGAAAGCCCTAGGGATCTGTCCTCGGGTACTCTCTGGTACTGAAAAGACAAACGTCCACAGAGGTCAAGCTTTGTCTTCTCTTTCTGTAATAGTCTATCTGTTCCTTTAAAAACTCTGTATGGGTTCTAATTCTTTCCCACACAGTTAAATAGATATTTCTTTCAGACTGAAATAGTCTCTTCTGGAGAGAAGAGGTTTAGGGGCTCAGGAAACAAACAAGACTCTCAGGGTCCCTCCCCGAGTTACACAGGCTACATGCAGTTGCTGGGGAGAAGGGGACCCCAGTGCTGTAGCTGTCTACAAGTCCCACAGGAGCTATGGGGCTCTTCTGAGTTTGCCTGCTCTGGGCTGCGACTCTTCAACAATCCAGCTGATTTTGAGTCACCCAAGCTCCTGGATGTAAGGCCAGTAACGTCTTTAATTGGTTTACCAAGCTGGATCTAGACATAAACTTCCCAGGAAGAGAACCCTGACACAGGCCATCAGGGACTCTGCTTCTATCTGTGTCCTCAATGCTTTACAGACACCAGCATGTTCATTATCTGGCCGGCAGAGCCAGCTTCTCTATAGACTTACACAAAATACAGGTTCCAAAGCCTGGACCCCATCCAGGGTTATTGAAGTAAAATTTGCATATCGTCAGATTCTCAGTGATCGTTATGCTTGATAAGACAGGAAACTCCCAGCAAGGCGGCTGCCCGGGGTCATTTATTAACTTTTATAAATACTGACTGAGCAGCTGGAGCCACATATGTTAGGAAGAAACCGTATTTCATTGCATTTGCTTTATCTTTTTGCTAAATAAGATTTTTTTAAAATCACATTTATTTTATTTTTTTTATTTTTATTTTTCAAGACAGGGTTTCCTTGTGTAGCCTTAGAGCCTGTCCTGGAACTTGCTCTGTAGACCGGGCTGGCCTCGAACTCACAGAGATCTGCCTGCCTCTACATCCCAAGTATTGGGATTTAAGGCATTCACCAACACTGTTTGGCTAAAATCACATTTATTTTATGTATATGGGAATAACGGGGTAGGTACAAATGGTGGCCAGAGAACAACCGGCTTTGGGATTGAAGTCAGGTCTTCAGGACTAGCAGCAAGTGTGCCTACCCACTGAGCTATCCTGCCGTTCCCTGAATAAGATTTTTAAGCAATAACCTAAACAAAAAACAAATTTTAAAACGTATATTAATAGTAGTTAAAATATTAATTATAATTAAATAGTAACTAAAAATTACTCAGAATGCCCAGATTGCTACTTCTGTGAATGAATCAAAACTTCTGCCAAGGGACCAAAAGTACATATTTAACACCAGCTCCTTCCTCTGAGTGACAGGCACCTTGCAAAGAGTTTTATTCTATTTTCTTGGCTCACCCTCACAAACCCTATGCCATTAACACCCTGGTCACCATCACCATCATATAAACAAATGTGTAAACCCAGGCTTAAACAGGGAACTGGGCAGGTCAGAGCTAAGTCAGGGACAGCTTTGTGCCCTGACATGTCACAGGACATCATACGATATCTCAGCTTCCAGAGGTTTCTTCGAGTCTATGAACCCCAACCGGTTTTTTGAATGAGATATTTCAATAACTTCTCACTGAAACTGAGCAGTGAAGGTAGACCACGGAACGCGGCTGAACTAATCCAGCTGATTTTGTTGTCATGGAGACCACAGATATTTGCATACTTCACCTCAACTCTTGAGGTCACGCAGGTCGAATTCTAAAGCATAGCATCTATCGAATGTGCTAGGAGAGCTTGCCGGTTAGTGAGTTCATGAACAAACTCTCGCGTGACTACAGCCCAGTTTGCTCACATTCTCACACCCATATCTCAGCACATTTACTTTCTTTTGTACTTAATCTTCTATTATATCCTTTAAAGCATGGTTTTCAGGGTTATACTTATAGACAAACTTTTAAAAAGTTTTCTATTGATTTTTTTTTTTGCAGGGAGGGGGAATTCAAAACAGGGTTTCTTTGTGCAGCCCTGGCTGTCCTGGAACTCACTCTGTAGACCAGGTTGGCCTTGAACTTGGAGATCTGCTTGCTGCTGCCTCCCAAGTGCTGGGATTAAAGCTGTGTGCCACCACTGCCTGGCTGCTCTAGAATTTTTAGAGTGTGGCCCTGTTACTATATTTGTTCATGCTCGATTAAGAAAAAGAACCTGAGAAATAGCTCAAAGGTGCCCATGATGCAAGGGAAGGTGAGACAGTGCTGTCTTGGTTGAACCAGATCCTGTGTTTCCTGAGGTCATGAATTTTATTTTCAGCCCTGGAGCTGAGGTCTGGTTGAAGTAGATGCTTCTCTGTAGGCTGCATCCCTGAAAGTAGCTGCGTAGGAACAAAGAAGGAATAAAAAAAATAGCACTCAGTGGTGGTCTTGTGGTAGATGCTATTTAACATTGATTCATTTTCATCTGAGCCAAGGTTTGAAGTAATAATTCCCTGCCCACACTAAGTGTGCTGGCTAGTCTTATGTAAACTTGACGCACAAACCAGAGTTATCTAAAAGGATGGAATCTTAATAAAGAAAATACCTTCATAAGTTCCAGCTGTAGGAATTTTCATAATTAATTATTGATGAAAGGGGGCCCCACCCATTGTGGGTGTGCCATCCCATGGTTGGTGGTCCTGGGTGCTCTAAGAAAGCAAACTGTACAAGCCATAGGGAATATGCAAGCCACAGAGAGCAAGCCAGTAAGCAGCACGCTTCCATGGTCTCTGCATCAGCTCCCACCTCCAGGAACCTGCCTTGTTTGAGTTCCTGTCTTGACTTCCTTTAGCCATGAACAGTGATGTGGAAGTGTAGGTCAAATAAACCCTTCCTCCCTAGCTTGCTTTCGGTCATGGTGTTTTGTCATGGCAACAGAAACCCTAAAAGGCATCCTGCTCTAAGAAGGCCTCATTCTTAGGACTATGCAAGTACACCGGGCACCTCTGAGAGTCAGACCTCCATCATCCTCTTTTCCTACAAGGCTTGATGGTACATTCCTGTAATCCCAGCACTCAGGAGGCAAAGGCAAGAGAATTGAGAATTGGATGCCAAACAGGGTTACAAAGCAAGACCACATCACCATCTCCCTATATATGCTATTTTTCAAGTCCCAGAATGGCTTCTTAGAGTTGAGGGCGTGCATGTCTATAATATTGGTTCATTTTAATATCTGCCTCATTAAAATATAATTCGTATTTTGAAGAGTTTACCTTTCTGAAATCTGCAATTCAGAGATTCTTTTGTCTCTTCTCACAACTGTATGACAATTACTATGATTTTAGAACATCTTCATCACCCCCCCCAATCTCTTATGTATAATCAATTATTTATATGAATAATTTCTCTCCAAGGCCCAGACTTGAGCAACCAGTTGGTGATGGTCGGTAGTATCTGCGTGACCTGTAGGCTGCGCTGCTGATTTTCTTAAATTTTGCAACTATGTGCATCATTTAATTTACTTTCCAACCTATTATCACGTCCTTACAAAAGGTTTTTTCTTCTCAATTGCTTTGGAAGTTGACCCCACACCTGAGATGCCATTGGAAAGGTGAGCATGGAATCAGAGATCCCACGCATTTAACTTTGAATTCCGAATGAAATCTCTATAAGTGGTTTCAGTTTCTGGCCAACCAGAAACAGGGCCGAAAGTAAATTTTAAAGGGCTTCATTCATAACAAGAGCAGAGTCCTTTATATCTGAATGTTGACCATATTCTGCATCTTCACTTCCATCAATATACTTGACAACCTCCCCTCTGCTTCAGTTGACACACACATACACACGCGTGCACACACGCGTCCGTGTGTGACCTTGAAATATATTATACCGAGTTTTGTAAATTATTAATGTCACACATCGAGTAGCCTTCATCTAAAGATCTGGAATCTCACTGAAATTTAAATGCTGCAGCCAGATGCCACAGTACACGCAAGACCTCCACACTCTGATGAAAACGGTCATCCCAGATCTAAAGCATTTCTGGTGCCGAACATTTCCAACGAGAGAGTCTCAACCTGTGCCATACCTGGTGCAGCAGCAACCACAAGCCGCCAATTCACAGAACATTGTGGGGTTAGATACTAATATTAAAAATGGAAAATCTGAGAGGCGAACTCATTTTTTTCCCCATTGTTCCTGAAACAGGCTTTCTTGTAGCTTGGTATGTAGCTAAGGATTTCCTTGAATTTCTGAGCTTCTTGCTCCATCTCCTGGGAGCCAGGCTTGCAGGCTTGTACCACTAGTACCAGCACATGCAGTGTTGGAGATGGCACCTCGTGCATTCAAGTCAAGCACTCTGCCAGCTAAGCCATATGCCCAATCTGTCAGCTGACTTAAAAATTCCAACGCCTGGGCCAAGAGATAGCCAAGTGGCTAGCCTCAGTGGCTGCTATTCCTGAGGACTTGTGTTTGATTCCCAGCACCCACATAGCTAATTACAACTGCCCATAACTCCAGTCCCAGGGGGTCCAATGCCCTCTTCTGCCCTCCATTGTGGATTTGTGGATGCCGGGCACACACAAGGGGTGCACAGATATGCATTCAGACAAAATCCCTATGCACTTAAAAATCAAACATCAGAACACCTGATCTAGTGGATGGTTGTTCTACCACACCCCACTACCCAGAATTGATTTTCAGGTTGGGCAGTGGGAGCCTCTAGTGAGCACAGCTGATAAAGAACACAGGTCAAACACACCAAGTTACTTTCCACTGCAATGTCTGCCGAGAAAGAAAATAAGAAAATGTAAATTTAATTTGCTGGTCATGGAGTAGCAAAATTGTGTGGGTGTGTGTGAGGGGGGGTGGTGTTTTGTTTATCTAATTAAGCAACTCAGAACCATCGTGATTGAATTTAGGCTACTAAATATACCACCCTGTAGAGGGGGCTTGGCTTCAGGACCTGCCTTAAAATGTGGCTGGAGATGCCCCCCCAGGGTGGCAGCTGTTGTTAAGGTTGTTAGTCTTTCAATTAGTCTGTTGTAACCATCTCATTACTTGCTTCTTGCTATTAAAGTCTTTCATGTTACAAGTAAAGCGGAAGGGAAGAAAAGAGCCCCCTAACGAAGATTCCCAGTAGAGTCGTCCTTTAATCTGATGCTGTATTGGAAGGTTCCACATAGTTTCTCTTCACGGAGATGGAGCCTCCATGTCTTAACTAAATTTCATAGTTGGTCAGAACAATGTGTTTCATCGGTGCAGCAGGTTAGTTTTTCTTTTAAAGATTTATTTCTAATTGTGTAGGGGGGGGAGTGTGCATGGGAGTGCATGGATGTGTGTGTGTGCGTGTGTGGGAGTGTGCACGGGAGTGCATGGATGTGTGTGTGTGCGTGTGTGGGAGTGTGCACGGGAGTGCATGGATGTGTGTGTGTGTGCGTGTGTGGGAGTGTGCATGGGAGTGCATGGGTGTGTGTGTGTGTGTGTGCGTGTGTGGGAGTGTGCACGGGAGTGCATGGGTGTGTGTGTGCGTGTGTGTGTGTGGGAGTGTGCACGGGAGTGCATGGGTGTGTGTGTGTGTGCGTGTGCGGGAGTGTGCACGGGAGTGCATGGGTGTGTGTGTGTGTGTGCGTGTGTGGGAGTGTGCACGGGAGTGCATGGGTGTGTGTGTGTGCGTGTGTGGGAGTGTGCACGGGAGTGCATGGGTGTGTGTGTGCGTGTGTGTGTGTGGGAGTGTGCACGGGAGTGCATGGGTGTGTGTGTGTGCGTGTGCGGGAGTGTACACGGGAGTGCATGTGTGTGTGTGTGTGTGTGTGTGTGTGTGTGTGTGCGTGTGTGGGAGTGTGCACGGGAGTGCATGGGTGTGTGTGTGTGTGCGTGTGCGTGTGTGGGAGTGTGCATGGGAGTGCATGGATGTGTGTGTGTGCGTGTGTGGGAGTGTGCACGGGAGTGCATGGATGTGTGTGTGTGTGCGTGTGTGGGAGTGTGCATGGGAGTGCATGGGTGTGTGTGTGTGTGCGTGTGTGGGAGTGTGCATAGGAGTGCATGGATGTGTGTGTGTGCGTGTGTGGGAGTGTGCACGGGAGTGCATGGGTGTGTGTGTGCGTGTGTGGGAGTGTGCACGGGAGTGCATGGATGTGTGTGTGTGTGCGTGTGTGGGAGTGTGCATGGGAGTGCATGGGTGTGTGTGTGTGTGTGTGCGTGTGTGGGAGTGTGCACGGGAGTGCATGGGTGTGTGTGTGCGTGTGTGTGTGTGGGAGTGTGCACGGGAGTGCATGGGTGTGTGTGTGTGTGTGCGTGTGCGGGAGTGTGCACGGGAGTGCATGGGTGTGTGTGTGTGTGTGCGCGTGTGTGGGAGTGTGCACGGGAGTGCATGGGTGTGTGTGTGTGCGTGTGTGGGAGTGTGCACGGGAGTGCATGGATGTGTGTGTGTGCATGTGTGGGAGTGTGCACGGGAGTGCATGGGTGTGTGTGTGTGTGTGTGTGTGAGTGTGCACGGGAGTGCATGGGTGTGTGTGATTATGGACTCATGAGAACGGGAGCCTGTGGAGACCAGAAGAGAGCTACAGATCCCCTGTGAGCTGCTCAGCATGGGTGTTGGGAACCAAATTGTGGTCCTCTGGATAAGTAGCAAGTGCACTTAGCCACTGATCATCTCTCCAACTGCTACTTTTGCTTTTTCTTCATCCTTTACCCCGTCATTATTTCCTCTAGAGACCACTTTTAGAAAGTCATGCACCTGGAAATTCTTAATAATGTGTAGGCTAAAATAACCACATTTCCAGGTAACTACAGAGATACATGACACAGGTCATAATTTGTCCCTTCCAATTTGCAAATCTCTGCCTCTCCTGTGTGGTCCTCTGCTCAGAAACTCCTGTTGGGGGCGTTAAATAAGAATGGCTCCCACAGACTCATGTGTTTGACTGCTTGATCACAGGAAGTGGCACTATTAGGAGGTGTAGCCTTGATGGAATAGGTATGGCTTTGTTGGAGGAGGCATGTCACTAGGGTGTGGGCTTTGAGGTCTCAACTGCTCAAGCCAGGCCTAGTGTGACTTTCCCTTCCTGCTGCCTGCCGATCCAGATGCAGAGTTCTCAGCTACCACCCCAGCGTCACATCTGCCTAGGTGCCATGATGATAACGCACTAAACCTCTGAAACTGTCAGCCAGCCCCAATTAAATGGTTCCCTTCCTAAGAGCTGCCGTGCTCAAGGTGTCCTAACTAGAACTCCGTCCTTCTTTCCTTAATTGGCTTTTGTCTCGTATTTTGTCAACACGGTGAGACAGTAAGCAATGTCCAGTGACCTCCTGTCTAAGGGTTTCCTCTCTGGTCTCTGTACCATGCTTTCTAGGTGCTAATGTGGAAACATGAATGTGGCAACAGGTTTGTAGAAGGTTCCATCTCCTTTTCAGGTCCAGAAACAGAGTTCCTATCTCCCCATCTCACCAGTGTTCTCTATAGTGCCTCCATTTTTCCCCAACTCCTCACCAGGACACCCAACATAATCTCTTCAACGCCTTAAGTCTCACCAAAATCTGCAAGAATGATGGCCTCTGCTTAAACTCTACAAAGACTTCCCAGGCCATATATATATATATCAATAGCTCTGTGATGCATGTGTGATGGGAGAATTAGAAGGTACAGGAGGTAGCTGGGTATATGGCTCAGAGGCAGTTTGTCTAGCATGCACAAAGAGCTCAATCTCCCGCCCTGCAGACAACAACACACACATACTCACACAGGGACCCAGGGATGGCGGCTCATGCCTGCAGCTCCAGTACTTGGGACACTGAAGCAAGAAGGTTGTGAGCTCAAGCCCATGAGACCAACATTTTGGTCTGCTAAGTACTCCTGCCATGAAATGCCACCACAGGTCCAAAGCGATTGAGGTAAGACGGCTATGGATTAAACTTTCAAAAACCATAAGCCAAAATAAACATTTTGCCTTCATAAATTGATGAATCTCAAGTATCAGTTACAGTATCAGAAAGCCAACTCAAACTTTTTTTAAAAAAATAATTGATGGAGGAAGGTCATTGGTTAAATAAAAAGAAACTGCTTGGCTCTCATTGGTTAGGAGATAGGTGGGAGGAGTAAACAGAACAAAACGCTGGGAGGAAGAGGAAGTGAGGTCAGACTCGACAGCACTCCTCTCGGGAGCAGAAGAGAGGCCATGCTCCGCTCTCCCAGGCAGACGCACACGATGAAGCTCTGAACTAGAATCTTCCCGGTAAGACCGGTGCTCACAGATTGTTAGAGATGGGTTGATCGGGATGTGAGAATTAGCCTAGAAGAGGCTAGATAGGAATGGGCCAAAGCAGTGTTTAAATGAATACAGTGTCTGTGTAATTATTTCGAGGCATAAGCTAGCCGAGGCAGGCGGCTGGGGTGTTGGGGACGCAGCCCCGCCGCCGCTCCTTATTACTACAAATAATATTGCTTATAAAGTTGTTTAACTACAAACAACTGCTGAACACTTGCCCAGCGTCACACTCTTGAGCATGAGGTCAGTGATCCCTATCAAGACCTATGATTGTGCTAGCTAGCATTTGTTAAAGAGATGCTATGCCCCAGACACTGTTGGATGCTTGGAGTAACTGTGTTATCCTCACCCCCAATTCCAGCAGGCATTCCCTGGGAACCCACAGACTACTCAAGCCAGGAGAGCAGGTAGGCTGACTGCAGATCTTCACCTCTCCCTCCTCTCCTCCAAGTCCTCTTGTCTCATCCCTGTCTCTGTAGCAGACCACCGATGTGGCCTCCTCCTTCGTGGATCACACAGATCTCCTCCAACCTTCGTCTCCACTCCTCTTGTTAGCACAGCCCCCAAACTCCTGAAGATAATCTCTGGGAACCCCACCAGCCAAGCCCACCAGCGAAGAAAGTAGGCCAGCGAAGCAGGTGGGCAAGCTTCAGCTCTCGATGTTCCTCCTCTCCTCCATGTCCAACTCCACAGGCCCATGCCCAGCTCTGTGGCAGACTCTGCCCTCTTTCCTGGGGGACTAAGCAGATCCAGGACAGTATATCTCTACTACAGCCCAGCAGCCCCACCACAGCAGGCCCTGACTAGCAGCACAGCATAAGTACAAGAAAAAGACCTTTAAAAAACCTTCATGAATATGATAGAGATCCTTGTGGTGGTTTGAAAGAAAATGGCCCCCAAAGGGAGTGGCACTATTAGAAGGTGTGGCTTTGTTAGAGCAGGTGTGGCCTTGTTGGAGGTAGTGTGTCACTGTGGAGGCGAGTTTTGAAGTCTCATATGTGCTCAAGTCATACCCAGTATCTCAGACCACTTTCTGTTACCTGTGAGTCAAGATATAAGAACTCTAAGATCTCCTTCAGCAGCATGTGTGCCTGCATGCTGCCGTGCTTCCCTCCATGATGATAATGACTGAACCTCTGAACTGCAAGCCAGCCACCCCAATTAAATGTTTCCTTTATAAGAGTTGCTGTGGTCATGGTGTCTCTACATAACAATAAAAACCCTAACTAAGACAGTTAAAGGGGAAATGAATAAATCCCTTAAAGACATCTATGAAAGCACAAACAGTGGAAGGAGATAAATAAAACAACTGAAGACCTGAAAGTGGTAATAGAATCAGTAAAGAAAACTCAAACTGAAAGAAATCTGGAAATGAAAAATTTAGAAATTCAAAAAGGAACCTCAGAGACAAGCATCACCAGCAGAGTACAAATGATAAAAGAGAGAATCTCAGGCAATGATAAAAGAAATGGATACATTAGTCAAAGAAAATGTTGAATCTAAAACATAGATTCTGGCACAAACCATTCAGGAAGTCTGGGACACTATGAAAAGACCAAATTTAAGAATAGTGGGAATATAGAAGGTGAAGAAATCCAGGTAAAGGACAGAGAAAATATTTTTTTAAAAGATCACAGAAGAAAATCTCCTTAACCTAAAGAAGATGTCTATCTATCAAGTTTCAACAGCATACAGAACATCACAATAGACTGGACCAGAAAAGAAAGTCCCTATGGCCTGTAATAATCAAAACACTAAATGTAAAGGACAAAGAAAGAATATTATAAGCTGAAATGGAAAAAGAACAACTAAGCTACAAAGGCAGACATATTAGAATAACACATCACTTCTCAATGGGGCTCTAAAAGCCAGTAGAGCCTAGATAGTTGTCTTGAAAAGTCTCAGAGACAATAGATGCCAGCCCAGACGTCTATACCCAGCAAAACTTTCAAACATAATAGATAGAGAAAGAAAGACATTCTATGACAAAAATAAGTTTAAGCAATGTCTGTCTGCAAAACCAGTCCTACAGATGTTCCAGAGGGAAAACTCCAAACAAAAGAGGTTAACCACACCGAAGACAACACAAGGAACAAATAATCCCAGACTGACAAATCAAAAGTGTACACACACAATCCCTACCACCACAAAACAACAAAATAACAGAAGTTAACAAACACACTCATTGATATCTGTCAACATCAATGGTCTCAGTTGCCCAATTTTTTTTTTAAAAAAGCACAGACTAATAGAATGGATGTGAAAACAGAATACATCTTTCTATTGCATCCAAGAAACACACCTTAACATCAAGAATAGACATCATCTCAGGGTAAAAGGATGGAAAAAGATATTCCAAGCAAATGGATCTAAGAAGCAAGCTGGGGTAGCCATTTTAACATCTGACAAAATAGATTTCAACCCAAAACTCATCAGAAGGGATAGGGAATGACATTATATACTCATCAAAGGAAAAATCCACCCAGAGGATTTTTAACATCTAGGCACCAAACACGAAGGTACTCGAGTTTGCAAAATAAACACTACTATAGCCTAAGTCACATATTAACCCCCTTCACAGAATGACAGTGGGGTGTTAGGCCATTCAGATAAAAACTAAACAGGAAAATGCTGGAGTCAACTGACATTATAAACCAAATGGGTCTACCAGATTTCTACAGAACTTTTCATCCAAACACAAAAGGGTAGACCTTCTTCTCAGCACGTCATGGGACTTTCTCCAAAACTGATCACATACTCAGACACAAACCAAGTCTAAACAGATACAAGAAAATTGAAATAATATCCTGAATCCTGTCTGACCACCACAGATTAAAACTGGATTTCAACAACAACAGAACTAACAGAAAGCTTACAAACTCATAGAAATTGAACAACTCTATACTGAATGAAAATGATTCAAGGCATAAATTAAAAAATGAAAGACTTTCCATTCACAGACAGCCATTCTTGGATTGCCTGGATCCTCTCTCTCTCTCTCTCTCTCTCTCTCTCTCTCTCTCTCTCTCTCTCTCTCCGTATATGTGTGTATGTATATGCTACATATATGTGTATGTATAGTATATACACACAATATTATCATACAATATATAAATATATAATATAATATGATACAATCTATATTTTCTTTCAAACCACCACACCCCCATGTCATATATAAATTTAATCCTTGAGTTACAGCTGAAGCCTCACACATTCCTTTAAGTGACCATCCTAAGTATTATTATCCCTTCCTTTGTAAGCTATGGGGGTTGAGAGGAAGGCCAGTTGCAATGCTATTTCCAGCAGGTTTATTCGGGGGTCATCTGCCATCTTAAGTGCCACTCAGAATAGCACCTGCGAGGCCCCACTGCCGATTCCACACTCTTGCCCTTTTCTGATCCTAAATTAGGTTCTGCTGATCAAGGAACCAGTTGCATTCCTGTATCCTGTTTGCATGGTGTCTGTCCTGAATCCTGCTCGGAGCTGCATGGACACCAGCCAGCCTGACTTCAGTTAGGTGAGTTCAGCGGTCAGAACCTACCGTCACTCAAAGCAGGTTCTCTCCAACCACGGCAGATGCTGAGCAGTGCAGGTGGGTCCATTCTATAACACAGCTGTGAGCGCTGAGTTAGCAGGCGTGGAGCAGCGGCCTTCCTGGAGACACAGGGTTAGACTCCTGCAAGAGGAATATTCCCAGCATCCTCATCCATCAATCACACATGACCTTATTTTACAAGTGCTCCTAAGGAAGATTCATGTACATAGTAATGGTAGCTCCATTTCACTGACATCATAGCCCACAGCCCTAGCACTCCAGCCCCAATGGAGCTTAGATAACACGCACATATATTCTCCCTAAGGCATATTACAACCTTCTCATACCTAGGAATGCGCTGCCACCTTCAGCACTGTTTCCTTAGGGAAACCTGACCCACAAAAAAGCACAAAAGTAAAAACAACAACAACAACAAAAAGCAAACAAACAACAACAAAACAGCACTAGGTACACCTTGAAGAGATTGACCCTTGCTTACAAGATGATTGTCAAACAAAGAAGGCAGGACATCCACTGGTCCTGCCAGGAATGCACACCCCAGGCAGATGAAGTCTTCTGATGCTCAGTACCTGTATTTAAAGCACAGGGAAGGTACAGTGAGTATGGTTTGGGGGCTGAAAATACATTGTGGCTCATAGGCAGACTTTTTGATTGTAGAAGCCATGCATAATGGTAGTGGACGTTAGAGACTGAAAAAGGGGTGGGTGTATGGGGTCAGGGTTGAAATAAGATTGTTGGGGCCACTAAAATGGCCAGAGGTTTGTTTGTTTCCAAGGACACTTGCTCCTTTTGGGAAGGACCTGAATTGTTCCTTGCACCCACATGGCAGCCCATAACATTCTCCCTCACTAATTGCAGGGGATCAGATGTCCTCTTCTGGCCTCTGTGGGAACTGCACACAGGTTGTACATACATATCCAGGCAAAATATTTATAAAATAAAATTCTAAAATGCATTAAAAGATCATGCTTCCCTTGATGCTATGCACCCTGCTCAGTCATTAGATATAAGATTAAGTGTCTTCCCTCTGGGTTGCAAACAAGGATCCATGGTACCTGGCCATGACCTCTGGGTCTTGAGATTAGCAATTTGGAAAGACAAGCACTAGTCTTCATGGAACAGGACAGGTAAGTACCTGGAACGGTAAGACTTCCATAGTCCAAAGCCACTCCTCCGCTCTGGGAGGATTTAGAACCAGAGAAATACCCAAGGGTATCAACCCCATAGCATTCTTTTCATTTTAAAGTATCCGCTCATATTTGGTATGCTTAGGAGAATTTCATCATTTGGTGAAATAGGTAGGCATGCTGATTCCAACTTAAAATACAAAGTGGAGCAATTGAATTAGATTTACTATTTTAAGGTAACTTTCTTACCAGGTTTAAATGCACAAGAGGACATAAGCTTCAACATATTTATTCTTTAATTTATTAGATTTTATAAGAGTTATTTAAAGGCATAGGGGTATCTTATTTGTTAAGTCAGATAACTGAAGCCCAGAAGAAAGAAATGTAATATTAAATATATTAAATTTAAGTATTCAGGCTAGCTATGCTAGGAGTGATTTAATTTGCAAAGAGGACTAACCATTTTTTATAGTTTTGCTCATGTCAAGCTGTACTAAATAAAATAACACCATTAGAAATATAAATCTGAAAAATTTAAAAATAACTCTGGCTGGGTATGGTGGTTTATGCCTGTAACCTCAGCACTCAAGAGATTTATCTCAAGAAACAAGAAAGTGGTTTTTATTTTAGCTTAAAAACATAGATTAGTTTTCAAACTAATTTAATCATTTGCTGTCATCTGGATCCGAAATATCCCCAAAGGTCCACAGAAAAAAAAAAGTCCTGATCTCCAGCTTGGCATTATTGTAAAGTGTGTGTGTGTGGGGGGGGGGGTGCTTTAGGTGGCAGGGCCCAGGGGAAGGTCTTTGGGTCACGGAAGTGTGATCTTGAAGGTGACAGTGAGCAGCTAGCTGCCCTTCCTCTTTCTCTTTGCTCTCTCCCTGTCCTGAGGTGAGCAGTTCATTCCTGGACATGATCTTGCCATCATAGGCTGCTTTGCCACAGATGGAAAAGGAAAAGGATCTCCCCACCCTTGGCTGAAACCTCCACAACTATGAGCGGAGACAATCATTCCTTCTCTTTAGCTTAATTATCAGAGGCATTTTGTTACAGTACTAAAAAGCTGACCGACACATAATTTGAATTTCAGTACACAAAAATTTCGCATATCTGACAAGTCTGTCTCACTGTGCCACACCAAGCAGGGATCATGTTCCCTTCATCGACACTTGCCTGATGTTCAGGTGCTTGAAGCATTAGCAATCCACGGTGCTGATACTCCTCTCTTTCTGTGAGTTGAGCGTAAGTGAAAAATTATTCCTTGCTTGGTTTTCCTGTAGGTCTCGTTCCTCATCAACCATGAGTTTATGATATTTATTTCGTTCAATGTTCATTTTTGCTGTTCTACCATACACCACTCTTCTTCAGTACATCTAAGAACCTCGTGTCCTCCTCTGACCTCAGCATCGGCCTGGGGCATGTACACACACACACACACACACACACACACACGTTATCAGACATACATGCTTTTTTAAAGCTTAGAAATTACAATCCATTTGAGATCAGTAAATTTACTCACTCTCGGATTTTTATTACTTGGGTAATATCATGCTTCTTTCTCTTTAATTTCCTAGTCTGTGATCTCTGTGAAGCATGGGTTCAAATAAGAAGCGATCTGATTTGACTTCTCCTAGATGAGCCTCTGGTATTTGTCGGGAGCTGTTTTAAGAAATATCATGGAGAACTCAGTAGTTCTCATTGTCTGCTATGTTCAACGAGTCCGGTTTTATCCCAGGCTTTTTCAGACGAGGGAGGGGGACTTGATTGGGGGAGGGGGAGGGAAATGGGAGGCGGTGGCGGGGAGGAGGCAGAAATCTTTAATAAATAAATTTTAAAAAAAGGAAAAAAAGAAATATCATGGAAGGAGAGTGAGTGGAAGGATAACGTCTCTGCGTGTGTGGCTCATCTTTGGGGACTATACAAAATTCCAGGAATCTTTGAATAATTGACCCATTGAGCCCCTCTTTGGAACTGTCTTCTGAGTGGTAAGGAGGCTGGTTTATTCATTAGCTCAGTCTGCAGGTTCAGCTCTCTCCAGTCTAAATCTCTTAATTCATATGCTGACATACACTTATAATTCCAGCATCCGGCAGGCCAAGGCAGGAGAGTAAGGAGTTCAGTACCAGCCTCCAACATATAATATGTCCCAGCCCAGTCTGGGTTCCATGAAATTCTGTCTCAAAAATAAACACACAAACAAAAAACAAAAGACAATGGCAGCAGCAACAGCCAGAAGGATTCTTAACTGTTGTCAATATCTTGAGACAAAGGGAAGAGCCCACTTGCTGCACATGGATCACACATCAAGAATATCACTCAGCTCTAGAGACTGGGAAGCCCATGGATGTGACACTGGTATCCGCTGAGAGCCTTCCTGTGAGTGGGTGCTCTCTACAGAGTCTCAATACGGTGATGGGTGACAAACACCAAGGAGACTTACAGTCTCACGGACTGAGAGATCACCAGGTTCTCAGGCTCTCCAGTGCAAGACAGTTATTTCTGGGCTACATAGACTGTGTTATACATGCCAACCTAGTGTGCCCCCGACACACACCGTCAGTTCTGTCCTAAAGAGCCCACCACAGAGTTCTATGACCACCACTAACTCCAGAGGGAATTGTCAGCATCCATGTGGTCAAAAAGAAAAGTCTGGAATTCACATGAGGTCCTACATGGATCCACGGGGCCTTTCTTGCATTCCTCCATTAGTTCATACATCTACAGGTGAGTATTACTTGGAGCAAGAAAAACATGGAATTCAACCCTGCCTCATTCCTAGCATTTGTTTGTCTTTATAGACAGAAGTTATAAGAACACGTGGCCACATAAGTAGGTGAGGATTGACATTACTTTCTTATAGCATTTTCTTCAGTGGTGTAACCACATGTAAGATGTTCTCTAACTGTGTCTCTAAATAACCCTTCATTCATGTTCGTATAAATAACCTCAATTCAACCTATCAAGTCACACTCAAAGTAGAAGGAGGATTCACTGGGAATAGGAAAGGGATTATTGTAGTAATATGGGGCGGCGGTGGGGCTGCGTCCCCAAACACCCCAGCCGCCTGCCCTGCCCGGCTAGCTTATGCCCCGAAATAATTACACAGACACTGTATTCTTTTATAAACTGCTTGGCCCTTAGCTCTAGCCCTTACTGGCTAATTCTGATATCCCAATCAACCCATCTCTAACAATCTGTGAGCACCGGTCTTACCGGGAAGATTCTAGCCTAAGTCCATCCTGGGTCAGAGCTTCATAGCGTGCGTCTTCCCTGGAGCAGGTAGCATGGCGTCTCTCCTGAAGGCGTCTGCTCCCGAGAGGAGAGCTGTGGAGTCTGACCTCACTTCCTCTTCCTCCCGGCATTCTGTTCTGTTTACTCCACCCACCTAAGGGTGGGCCTATCCAATGGGCCTAGCAGTTTTATTGCTTAGCCAATGAAATCAACAGATTGATACATGACACTCCCACATCAGATTATTGAGACTAGGATGAGATAAGAGAGGGCAATGGATGGCGAATATGACCAATATACATTATATACATGGTAAAATGAAGCCCATTATTATATATAGTTAGTTTGTGTTAAAGTATTATGGATAATGAAGTGTATGTTCCTGTACCATAGTAATGCTGATAATTCCTTGAACTCCTGAGTTACATGCTAAAAGCCTGTAAAAAGCTGAAAGTTACCCCCCCCCAAAAGGGAATCTTGCCTTGCATTTAAAGATCAATAAATTAAAGCTCTTCTTCACTATCTTTTCTTAGCTATTTTAGAATCGGGTAACACCACATGATGAGCTGAGCACATGAGGTTTGCTTGGGCACCAAAAACAGCAAGGGTAGGCTGGGCGTAGAAGGGAAAAGCCAAAATAAAGAGCCAAAAGCATAGGAATGACTTCACAGTTACTTTTCTGGTCAAGGTTAGAGCAAATGAGAATTTTTATTATACTAGTTAAAACTGTCCTGCTTATGGATACAGTTATTATTTCTCCTTCTCTATTGATTTGAAAACAAAAACATAGACACCAAAGTTGCCAAGGGATTTGTACTCAGTGGTGAGAGTCCTAATTTGTCTAAATGTCTACAGGAACATTTCAAAGAGCATTTCGGGGACAGTGTAATACTCTTAGTTGGGCAGAGAGGTGCCTTGCTCGTGGGAAATGGGGAGTCTCTCCTGACTGCATGTGGAAGGCCTGGAGCAAAGGGAACCCAGACACCCATCATTCACATTCTGAGGCAGACCAGTTGTAGGAAGAGAGTGGATGGAAACCGGACCCTTTAAAGCACCTACACCCTTTCCGTACAGCGCTTTTGCATGGAGTCCATGGGCCCTGTGAAGCCTGCTGTACTAAACATCACCGCCTGAATCCACGACAGCATGAACATCAGAAGTATGTTTCCTGCCGTAGGAAGTCTGAGCATGGGGCTCAGGCTGCTCTGCTTCCTGGCCAGGGTTCTTTTTCTGGCTTGTAGATGTCCGCATGTGGTGGAAAGAGAGAGGATGAGTGAGCTCTCTTTTCTCTCTCTTTTTAAAATTTATTAAAAAATATGGAATACTTCATAAATTTGCATGTCATCCTTGCATGAGGCAATGCTAATCTTCTCTGTATCGTTCCAATTTTAGTATATGTGCTGCCGAAGCCAGCACTCTGGTGTCTATTCTTACAAGTCAGAGGTTCTCAAAACTGTGGGTTGTGACCTTTTGGGGGTCAAAGGACCCTTTCACAGGAGTCACCTAAGACCACCAGACAACAGATATTTATACATATTTACATTATGATTCATAGCAGTAGCAAAATTACCATAATGAAGTAGCGACAAAATAATTTCACGGTTGGGGGTCACCACAACGTGAGGAGCTGTATTAAATGGTCGCAGCACCAGGAAGATTGGGAACCGCTGTTTTAAGGGTACTAATAAAGAATTAATTTTTTATTTAAATTATGCTTTGAATTCAGAGCACCACCCTAGCAATCTCATTGGATTTTAACGACTTCCTGCCTCTGCAGACAGTCACAATAGGAGCTAGGTCTTCAGTCCATGAATGTGGGGAATATGGAGGGACACAGACATTAAGCCTGCGATAGCTTCCTACGTAATTATTTCTCCGGAGAAGCTAGCTTGTTTCTTTCAACTTGTAGATAGGTTGCTCAACAATCGGATAGTTGGCTGGGAACTTGGCGGCATTTTCAACAGTGACTTTGATCAGGCGCGCTGAGCTCTGTGTGTGGTCTGTGGCAGAAGCCAGGGACCCGAGGGCTTGACCCACTGCGCATGTGCCCTCATGTCGAGGGACTATCTGACCTCCCCACGGGAGTCTGTAACTGCCATACAGACAGACTCCTTGACGCAACAACTTCCGTCACGCTCTTGGGATCACTAGCTCTGGTTTACTGCCAATGGCCTTTGGCCTCGATGGAACCTTGCTATGTTTCCATAAACTTCCATCTTCTTGAGACCGTGGTAGTTCTACAGATAGCAAGATCGTGGCTTTCTCTTACAAGTAAGTCCTAGACTTGATAGTCATGCTGGGACTGTGTGGAGAGCATCCCTGCATCCCTGCAGGAGCTGGGACTGGGTAGAGAGCAGCATCCCTGCATCCCTGCAGGAGCTGGGACTGGGTGTGGAGAGCAGCATCCCTGCATCCCTGCAGGAGCTGGGACTGGGTGTGGAGAGCAGCATCCCTCCAGGACCTCAGCATCCTTCTATGGCCATGCTCTGTGTGTCTTCTAGGCTAAGAGCAGCTTCACTCAGAAGATCTGGGCGGACCTGCCAAGTGGACTTAGGTATACCTAACTGTGCCCAGGGCTGAGGATCCAGCAAGGGGATCTCTTTCTACACCTGCCAACAGCCAAACTACATCCTGATCTATAAAGGAGAACTCATTCCCAATCAGGAAGTCAAGTAGAAATGAAAGACCTGAAGGAATGAAATGCTCAAGTTCAAGTTGGGGAAACCTTATTCTGTTCACATAAATGTCTACTGATTAGTAACCCAGGAAGGAACTTTAACCGTCTGATCCAAATCCATCTGCCTGTTACTCTGTGAACGGCGCACACACACACACACACACACACACACACACACACACACACACACGAGTAAAAATCTTGTGTTTCTCCAGGAATTCAGAAGGGAATACATCATATCATTCCTGATGGTTGGTTACTTGTCACCAGATTGAAGAAGTGTCTTACCAGAGGGGCTTGCTCTAGACTACCGGGCAATAAAGCCATAAATAATTAAGCAATCAGGTTCTGTCAGTGCTGACTAAAAACCTGATGCTAGAACTTACATTTTCCTGGGCAGACTGGCAGGAACCGCTGAGGATGCTGTTTATCCCTAGTATCCAACAGAGTCTATTCCGTCTTACACAGCCTTCAGTATTCGTTGCTTTTTCCTGATCTTGGATGCTAGAAACTTCTTTTAATTAACTTATATCTTATATGGCATGTCCTGTCTCAACGTGGGAGGGTTCTGGAAGAAACTGAATATGAGATTCAAGCAAACTGTAAGCCAATTTATGTCTTTTGTGCTGGAAAATGATGTTGGGGAGTAATGTGCCCTGATGACCACGAGAGGGCGCTCAGACACTTGTTTTTGAATTTACAGTTCTTCAGCTGACTTGAGTTGAAACTGTTTTTATCCACAGCTGTACCCCCACGTGAATAAAATTTTGTCATAGCTCTAGTGAAATGTTCTGCCCATACAACAACACAGTACAGCCTTATACGAATGCTGGCTGATAGTGGCGGTGGGGTTTACAGTGGAATCTGATCAACCGAGGGAAATTGAAGGTGTTACTGGCCAGTGGTGTGCAGGAGTCTAAAGGATCAGAACGTGACTCAGAAGAGCTAATAAACGATGTTTCAGTCCCAGAACCTTTATGGAGAGCACTCAGAAGCAGGCATATACTTACATAGAGCAAGGCAGGACTTCAGTCTACAACAGAACCAACTGTGCAGCTGGCCCAGGCCAGAGACTTCAGATTCCATAGCCAGCAAAAACACAGGGCTCAAAATACCCACCTCTTTCTCTGTGCTCATAGCTGATATATGCCGTATGTATACATATTGTCTATATGTATATTGCATATTGTCCATTTGTATATCATGTATTGTCTATACGTATAGCAGGTATGTCCCTATCTCTAGAGACATAAAGAACATGGCTGACTAGATGCCCAATCACGGTGGAGAGAAAAGAACACTTTATCTTAAAGTCTTCCTGACACCAGTGTTCTCCCCCTCTTTACATGGGATTCTGGGTGCCCTGAGGCCAGGCCTGCCAAGAATCAGAATTCTCGTGGGTTATGTTTGCTTCCTTCAGAAATGATATCCATCATGAGGGACATCGGTGGAAAGACATAGTCACACACATACATAATTATAAGAGGGAAAACTCGCACCATTGAGCTCTGGAGAAAAAAAAAAAGTAAATCTCCAAGTGGTGGCCTGTGGCCTGATTTCAATCTCTACCTGCTGTCTCGATTCCTTTCCCCAGTGATTCTTATTTCCAAACACAGACCTCATCGGGACCCTGGGCTGCAGGAAAAACCACTAGTGTTTCATTAAAAACGTTTGGTTCGCCAGCTGTGGTAGCACCCACCTTTAATCCCAGCACTCAGGAGGCAGAGATAGGTAGATCTCTGTGAATGATAAGCCGGCCCTGCCTACAGAGTGACCAGGTTACACAGAGGCCAGCTTGGTCTACAGAGTGAGTTTTAGATTAGCCAGGGCTGACTGTCCCAGAAACAGTTTCGCTTTTTGTGCCCTGGGAGTAGAACCCAAGGGCTCATGAGCGCTAGGCAGGTGCTCAATCGTCCGTCTCTACCTCCAGCAGGAGTTCCTGCTTCGGTTCCTCCGACTAAAATGCTGTGTGTGCTACTTTTCTGATTACCTCCCCTGGGTTTATCTTGGTCTGTGCTGCGCTTCCCGAAGACCATAGTAGGGGCTGCCATCTGCCTTCCATGCTTGCTGGCCTATCAGATGACATGCACAGCTCAGAGACACTCCTTTGTGTGCCTTTCCCTAAGCCTGAGAGGTTTCTTTGCATAAAATCCAGCACTTAAGGTTTAAAGTCAGCCTAAGGGCAATTTCCCCAACCTTATGTTAAAGAATTAACATTGATCAGATAGATGTTCGTCCATGATTAGCATTGGTCAGACTTCTGCAGGTTTTCACCTGGTCCTACACTTCCATTTCTCTGTGATAAGTGTCCAAGGTCACCATGTCTGGGCCACACGACAGTTGCATGCTTAGTTTCTTAAGAAGAAGCCACCAGGCTTTTCTGGAGAGCAGCCATTTCCTGAGCACGCCTTACTGTTTTTCCACTGCTGTCAGCAAAGCCTGCCTGAGCCCGTCTCCACGTCCTTAGCATTTCCTGTCCCTACCGGGTCTCTGCCCCAGGCTGACCTTGAACTCCTGATCTTTCTACATGGTGGGTACTGAACCTGTTTTCTTCTGTGCTGGGGACCAAACTCAGAGGTGGGGTACCTGCTAGGCCAGCAGATCCCCTGACGACTACACTCCCAGTTCAGTGCCTTGACTTTGCATTTCTCTAACAGCTAATAAGTTTGAACGAATTCTTGCGTGCTCATTCGCCATCTGTATGTCTTCTCCGGTGACATGCCTGCCCTGTCTTTTATCTGTTTTCTAAGATATTGTAGGCATGGGAGTTGTGATCTTCTAGTATTTTACATGTCCATCCTTTGATTTGTAGTTTGCAAACATCTTCTCCTGGGCCTCTAACTTATCTTCTCATCCTGTGGACAAGTGTGGTAGTCAGGGTTTCTTTTCCGTCATGAATACCGTGGTCACAAAGAGCTTGGGCAGGAGAGGGTTTATTTCCTCTTTCAGCTCTCGGAACACGCTCCATCACTGAGGGGAGTCAGGGCAGAAACTCAAGCCAGGCACCCAGAGGCAGTAATGGAAGGAACATCACCTACTGGCTTGCTCCTTATGGCTGGCCTAGCTGCTTTCTTATCTACCCCTGGACCGCTGCCCACAGTGGGCTGAGATCTCCCACATCCATCACTACTGAAGAAAAAATTCCGCAGGCTTGACTACAGGCCAGCCTCATGGAGACATTTTCTCTACCGTAGTTCCCTTCCCCTGAGGAACTCTAGCTTGGGTCAAGTTGACAAAAACAACCAGAACAATGGGATCTCTCACTGATCTGTTCCATTAGGATCAGGCTGACACTGTCTAGGTGAGCAGGGACTACCTACATGGCCTCCCACCACTGACGGCAGGTACGGGAGGGTGGCGTGGCTTCTCTAGATCACTGTCAAAATCCTGCAGCTTCACACGACCGCCATAGGAAGACTTTTTATTCTCCGAAGTGTCCCATCCCATAGGCTGCGTTCGCGGACTGAGTATGAGGGAGAGAGCGAGTTGGACAGCAGCGTTCAGTGCTTCATCACTGCAAACATAACGTGATCAGCTGCCTCGTGGTCCTGCTCCCAAGGCCTCACTGCCAAACTGTGAGCCCCAAACTCCTTGAGTTGCCTTTGTTTGGTATTTCTGTCACAGGAACAAGAACAATAACTAACATATGTATATCATATACATACATATTACTGACTCAAAGTCCCCGGGGATCATTGCTTTAGGATAAGCTCTTGTACACACCAGGATGAAAATCAAAATGGACTGACTTATACTGATGTTTCACGTTGCCAAGTTAAAACTACGTTGTTTATCTAACCTTTCAAAATATCAGTGTCGAGAAATCAGAGACAACAGCCAAATGTCTCAAACAGGTCAGTTTCAAGTGACAATAAAATTTCCTTTGCCTAACCCCTTATCCAAACCTGAGGTTCCAGAAGGACGTGATGCTAACCAATCAGCAGCTTTCTTGTTAGTCTATCCCCACCCTCCAGTATCACCTTATAAGGAAAACGACTGTCCCTCGGCTAATCCAATTTAGGTTTTGTTTCTGTTCTTTTCCAGTCCTTTGTTCTGTTTTTACAGACTAAAGCTTGTGCTCAATTCCTGAATGGAAAATAAAGCCAATTAAGATCATTAAGCCAAATTGTTGTCATTTCATCCTCTGACAATGTAATGTTGCATTTCCCAGAAATGGCAGGGAAAATCGCATTTACTCCAACTTCCCAGAGGAATCCAGTCTTGTCTTTTCTTTGAAATGAGGAAGTTGATCGCTGATGTGCTCTTGAAACTTCCCAGCTCAGAACAAACAAACAACTCTGTTCTACAAACGATTACAATCCTGCTGGGCTTTGGGTTTTTTTTTTTTTTGTTGTTGTTGTTGTTGTTTTTGTTTTTTGGGTTTTTTTTTGGACGGGGATGTGTGTTTCCAGGTTATATTAAAGAAAATAAGGAGGCCATTAGTCTGAATTTCTCTCTGCATTTAGAAATAATACACAAGCAAAACAAGACTTAACTCTGAGGCAGTTCCTATAACTGGCTTTGAAAACACAAAAAGTCTTGGCTGGGTATACTGGTACATGCCCATGGTCCCAGCTACTAGGAGGCCTGAGATCCAAAGAGCTCTCTCTTAAGGGCAGGAGTTTGAGACCAGCCACCCTAACATGGAGAGACCCTTGTCTTCAAAATGAAACAAAACAAAGAATCTAAAACCGACCAACAACCGGAACCAAAAGCCCAAGTCTCAGCCTGTGCCGGTCCAACAGCAGACAGGTGACCCAATGAGGGCCCCATTAACCATATTCAAAGAAGGTGGGTTCACAGCTCTCACCAGTTCAGAAGAATTCTGAACCCTTTGTCCATGCTCAGTCCCTCTTTGAACTTCTTACAACTCTAAAAATTATTTACTTATTCATTTTATACGTATGGGTGTTTTGCCTGCACGGCTGTCTGTTCTCTGTGGGTGGGGTGTGTGTGTGTGTGTGTGTGTGTGTGTGTATACATGCACACAGTGTCCTTGGGGGCCAGAAGAGGGCACTGAGTCCCAGGGAACTGGAGTTCTAGATGTTTGTGGCCTGTGAGTGTTGGAAACCAAAGCCAGGTCCTCTGCAAGAGTAGCCAGGACTCTTAGTCACTGGGCCACCTCTCTAGCCCCCCTTTTCCAGTTTTGAATGTTACCCAGGTCATGATCACTTTTGCTCAGATAAACTCCATTAAACTTACTTATCTCGTTTTCCTTTTTGTAGAGGCCGCTGTTCCATAAGCATAGCTTTTAGCTCCAGCTTTATCATGTGCGTTCTTTCTGCACAGCTGAGGAGACAGAGAAGCTCTTGAGAGAGGGTCATTCGGTCCTTCATGGAAAGGCCAGCCCTGTCTTTACCTGTTGAGAGGCGAGGCAGTGCTTCACGAGAATGTGACGATATTTGAGGACCACTGGTGGGGGTAAAATAGACTCCACAGAGAAGCAAAGGCTTCCGTCCACTCGGAAGACATTAAAACACGTACTCAGATCTTGTGGTAAGCCCTGGCATCGGCATACACTCCCGAATTCTTCAGCCTTTCATTTACAAGCTAATGCCCCAAACAAGATGTTTCCATCTATAAAATGGGCCGCACTGATATGTACAGCAGGCCCAGATTTGTTCAAATGTTAATGCAGGCGATTGCTGTTTATTTTGTGTTTATCCCCATGCACAGACGTGAGGCTTCACCCATTCAGCCAGCATTTGGTATGTTCTTCCCAGATAGACCTGATGTGTCCTTCAAGGATGTCACTCGTCTCCCTTCGCTTGGTCTCACTCCTGCAGGAGTTCGTTTCACTCTCCGTACCCCTCCCCCACGGCCCTACTACCGTCATTCAGTTATTACCAATAGAACAAATAAGATAGGCCCAGGTATGGTGCCCCTCCCCCTGTAATCTATATGCTCAGCCGCTGAGGCAGGAGGATTGCATTGTTGACTATACATATAGTATTGCACAGCAGACTTGGGGAGGTTTTCAGTTTTGATAACTCACCCTGCCAAGCACATTCTACTCCTTGATTCTGCAAGGTTGGCCATTTTAGCTACTTCATATAAATGGAATCACATACTGTGAGTTGTTTATTTTATATAATGGAACAACCTAAAGACTTATCCATATCACTTTATATTGGAAAATTCCCCATATCTTTGCCTGTACTTTTTAAAGGCTGAATGGTATTTCATTGTGTGTGTGTATGTATGTGTGTGCGCGCACACATGTATGTTGTATGTACCCCAAATCTCATAATAAATCTCCTATGCAATGGCATATGTCCTTCTGTTCCATTTTTTTTTTTTAGAGAACACTAGCTCTGAGCTTGAACACTCAGCAAGAGCTTTCCGGTTCTCGCTGATCTCTCGTACTAACCTTCACCTCCTTTCCTTTTCTTTTTTCCATCTCCAGTTTCTCAAGCTGTTTTAAAAGCACTTCATATGGCCGGGCAGTGGTGGTAGCAGCACATGCCTTTAATCCCAGCACTTGGGAGGCAGAGGTAGGTGGATCTCTGTGAGTTCCAGGCCAGCCTGGTCTACAGAGCAAGTGCCAGGACAGGAACCAAAGCTAAAGTGGGAGGGGGCACTTTATATGGATTAGGATTACCTTGTGGCTTTCCCCAAACACTATGAGATACAGATTTCACTTTCCCAGTTACACATGGAGGAACTGAAGCTGGGTTTGGTGGTGCATGCTGGTAATCCCAGAACCTAGGAGGCTGAAGCAGGAGGATAGCTGTGAGTTTTAAGCAGTATGGGCTACAGTGAGAGTCCATCTTAAACAATCAAACCAAAACAAAGAAAGGAAAAAAAACGGGAAAGGGAAGTAGGGGAGGGCAAGGGAGAGGAGGAAGGGGAAGAAGGTGGAGGAAGGAGATGAGGAATAATTGAGGACCAAAAGTCCCTCAAAGTGACAGAGTAGATGCTGACCTCCTTGTAGTAGGTAGCACGATAAAGTCCAATTCCATCTCAATGGCCTTACTCCTTGGTCAGTTCTCTGGAAAGTTCCATGAGCTTTGTTCAAAATTTACTTCTGCCCATCTTCAGTGTCATGGAGGTTGGCTATATAGCAGCTCCTGAACACACGGCCCAGGAGCTTCTACAAAGCCACTTAGAGAAACAGCTACAAAGTAAGACCCTCTCCTGACAGTCTCACAGACAGACAAGGGTTTGTCCTCTTCCCACCCAGCAAGGTGCAGACACACGAAACCCCTTTATCCCCGTTGGTTTTAAATTCAGTGCTACCCGCTATGGTGTCTGGGGTTGAATTTCTGTGCCAGACTTTCCAGAGAAGTTGGGCGGGTGGATTAACCCTGCGGTGCTGGGCAGGGCTCACAGTATTCTTCCGTGTTTATTTTAATTAGATTTCAGCAGCTGCTGCGGTTGGCGCGGGCGGGCAGGGCAGTGCGGCTGTTCTGTTTCTGGCTCGGCATGCTGCTCCAGGAATTTGGCACCTCAGCCCTTTGCACAAGTCCGGTGGATGTTAAGGGACAGAAGGTGCTTGCAGTCCGGTTAGGGAGTTACAGGAACCAATGGGAAAACTTAGTTTGTGACCATGCCTGACCAGCCAACGAAACAGTCCGGTTTTGGTAACTGGTTGTCCAGCCTGGATTCTGGGTAGCAACAATCCAATACCCCAGTACCTCTGGCGACAGTGTGGTGTCTCTGTGGCAGTTTATTTTGGGCGTCACGGCTGTTACCCAAAGTCAGGAGTAATGCGCTTCATTCGCAGACATCGAAACCCCCAACCACAGGCGTGTTTTCTTCCAGGGCAGAGGGCAAATGCAATTACATCTGTGACCAATTTGCACAGCTGGGAGGCTCAATCTCCTGACAGAAACATTTATTTGAGATTCAGGGGAGCTGGGTCACCAGACAGGAAGCAAGGTCCAGCAGGCATTATGTTGGCCAATCTCTGAATGCTCGCTAGCCTGCAGGACAAAACAACAGAAGCTGTCACCGTCAACGCTGGCATTTAGTGGCTGAGAAAGAGCGTTCTTCCTACACACGAGGAGAGGTTTGAAGGCACAGACAAGAGTAAAAATTTTGAAAACAAGACGTGGTTGCCACTGAGCCTGGCGCAAACCCAGAGAGCACAATTTGCACAGAGAAGCTGCGGAAGGCCGACTGCGCCTTTGATCCGTGGCATGGTGGCCAAGTCTTCCCACCCAGGCCTTTTTTGTATCAGGCCCAGGCAGAAGTTCCATGTCTCTTTGGGCTCACCAGCTTTTGAAGGAGCTGACAACATTTTCAGAACCTGAGGGGGGGAAAAAAAAAAAAGAAATGCCTTCCCTTCCAAATTCAAAAGAGAATAATTTAGGCTGAAATTGAAAGATCATTTGTCTTCTCAAAAAATATCAGTTTCTCCAATTCATTTTAAATAGACATATATTAAATTTGCAAGAAGCTTGTTGGGTGAGATTGTTCTCTCTTCCTGAGAATCCACCAGTGGGCCTGATAAGCACTGAGAAGCTGTTTACTGCAAGCTCCATGTTTGGCACGATGCATAGTTTTAGAGCGGGATGAAAATCCCACCAGCGTCTTAGAATAAAAGTTGAGTATTAATAAGAATATTTTCTTAGTTGTTGCTATTGCTGAGGGTTCATTTCTGAGCCAGGGTTTTACTGTGTAGCCCAGGTTGGCCTCAGCTTGGGACTCTCTTGACTCTAGTTCCCAGTGCAATCATCTTCATAACTGGCTTAATCCCCCTAACAGCAGCCACACAGTAGCCACAGACATGGTACTACATCTCCACATACACCTGACAATCTTCAGTAACCACATCAGTCACACAAGGCTCTAGGGAGGTCTTTTTTGGCTTTAAAACTTTCACCACCTGCAGAAACAAGAGGACCCCAACAAGTTCAAAGGCAGCCTGATCTACATAGCAAGTTCCAGGCCAGTCAAAGAACAACAACAAAACCAAAACTCCATCACCTTATATGGTGTCATAGGAATACTGGTAATATCCACCCTTTAAAAACAAGATTTATTTTGTTTCTCATTATGTATGCTGGTGTGTTACTGTGTTGGGATGTGAACCAGAGAGTATAGGTGGTGTGGGAAGTCCTTCTGTCTATGTGCTGCTTTTATTGGTTAATGAATAAAGCTGTTTCGTTCAGTGGCTTTGCAGAATAGAGCTAGGTGGGAAAACTAAACTGAATGCTGGGAGAAAGAAGATGGAGTCAAGGAGAAGCCATGGAGTTGCCCCCGGAGACAGAAGTAAGCCATCAGCCAGAACCTTGCTGGCAGGCCACGAGCCTAGTGGTGAAATATAAAATAATGGAAATGTGTTAATTTAAGATAAAAGAATAAGCCAGAAATATGCTTTAGCTATTGGCTAAACAGTATTGCAAATGATATAGTTTCTGGGTAATTATTTTGTGGTCTGGGCAGCCAGGAATGAACAAGTGGCCACCCCCAACATACAGGCATCCCTGAAGACTAGAAGAGAACATTGAATCTCCTGGAACTGGAGTTACAGGGGTTGTGGGGCACCCTGAGTGGATGGTGGGAACCAAACTCCTGTCCTCTGCACTAGAAGTGATTGCTATTAACTGTTGAGCCGTCTCTTCTACACCATCTCAACTGGGTGCAGTTTGTTTCTTAACAAGGCTGATTTATCCTTTGGATTGGCCAAGCTCTTATGCTAGTGTTCCCAGTCTTCCACATGATGCTCCCGATGTCCCAGCTAGGAACAAGGCATCAGCATGCAGGTGTATTTACCAACAGGCAAGCTTTCTGTCATGTCCAGGAAAGACCATGCTCTTGTGCAAACCAAACAGACTGAACTAGATCCATTAAGTGGAGGCCCTATACAGGGAGCTTGGTGCATGGTACCCTCAAAACGCCTCTGCCCCTTCATCACTGCACAACCTAGACTGAGCCCCATAGAGGTGCTGATGCTTCTTGTAGCAAGATGGTAGCTTCCCGTGGTTCAGCCTGACGTTTGCTGGTTCAGAGAGGTCCAGTCATGGAGGTCTCAGGAGAGGGCAAGAGGGAGGGCTAACTGGAGGGGGCAAATTTCTGAATCTCCTAACAGGATTGTCCTTTGGAAATGACATAAACTCCCACTCTATGAGAAGAATAATCTTAAGTGACTGCCCTCCCTGTCAATTCCTGTCCCCATCTCTCCTAAGAGATTGTTTTGGGATTTCTCAACTTACTGGGGTTCCTTTGCTGTTACTCTAGCAAGCCCCTGAAGTGTGTGCATGCCATTTCTAGAGCTAGAAGACATCAGAAAATCTCCACAGAAGTACTGACTAGATCAAGTCTAGAATCTGGCTTTATAACTAGTATGTACCAGAGGGCAATAGCTCTGGGTTTTATTTCTTTGCTTCTTTGTTTTAACCACAGTTTTATTTTTGGTACTAGATCTCAGACTGTGCTCCACAAGCAAGTTTTCTGCCATGGAGCTTTATCTCTAGGTCTGGAGGGTCTATATGGAATTTTAATTCACTTACCACTGAAAATGCATGTATTTCAAATGTGTTTCTCTGGTGCATGCATGTAGTCCCAGGTACTCACAGAGCTGAGGCAAGAGGATCATGTGAACCCAGGAGTTTGCAAACAGCATGGAAAACATAGAGAGACTTTGTCAAAAATGAAAAATAAAATCAGTGCCGTTTCATTTCAATGGCCTTAAGGAACACTCATAGAATGGGCAACCAGCATCATAGTCGGTTTTAAAACATCTCAATAACCCCAGAAAGAAACCTTCCTCTCTTCCCTCCTTGCATTGTTCCACAACCTCCCTCTCCGTATTTGTTCCAGTTCTAGGCAGCAAAGAAACTACTTTTGTCTCTGCAAATTTGCCAGTCCAGAACCTGACGTGCAAACCTAAGCTAAGCCTAAGCTTTTGTAATGAATAATAAATCTCTGTGTCATTATTTGTGGGCTGGAAGTCCAAAGATAGTCTGACAAGAAAACTTGCTACAGCCGTCTCATTCTATAGTCCAATAAGCAGTGTACAGAAACCCCAAGGTGTCCATTCCCTTCTTGACATTTATTAGTTTCTGCTTTAAAAAAGTCCAGCAGCCACCCTAATGGGTGTGGAATGGTATCTAATTGAGGTTTTGGTGTCTGTTCTCTGATGACTAATGGTTTTGACATTCTTGTAAGTGCATTTCCAGCCACTCATGTATCTGCCTTCGAAAAACATCTGCTTGTATTTCTGCTCATTTATGCTAGTTACGTGTTGTCTGTTGGGTTGTAACAGTTCTTTGTGTAGCCAGGGTTCAAGCCCTCACCAAACACTGTCTCTGCCAAAACTTTGTTTTTATTTTCTTGATCGTGCTTCTCTTCACAGAGCTCCTCATGCAGCACCCTACTGTCCCAGCTACAGCTGCTTAGTAGGCAAGTGTTGAAACTCACCCAACATTGCCAGTTTTTAAAAATAAATATATTTTATATTCTGGATCTGTTGAATTTTGATATGACTTTAGGATTATTTTTCTCCATTCCTGCCAAGATGTCTGAAGGGAACTTGACAGGAATTACCTTTGATTCCACTTGCCAAATTGTGGAGTATTTCCATTTTAACAATGTCATCTTTTTTCTCTCTCTCTTTTAAAAAACTTTAACCAGGCATGTGTAAGTGGAGGCTGCTTGTTTGTTTCCAGCTTCCCAGACCCAAAATAATCACATAGAAACTATATTAATTGCAACCCTGCTTGGCCTATTAGCTCAGGCTTCTTATTAACTAACTCTTTCATCTTAAATTAACCCACCCCTATTATTTTGTATTTTACCACATGACTTGTAGTTTACCACTAAGTTTTCTGCAGGCAGGCATCTTTCTCCTTTGGTGGCTACATGGTGTCTCTCCGACTGCACCTTCTCTTCTCCTCTATCTGTGCTTGGAATTCCCACCTTGCTCTATTCTGTACTGTCATAGGCCCAAAGCAGCTTCTTTATTAAGCAATGGTAAACATATTCACAGCATACAGAGGATAATCCACATTACCGTTCCTTTTCTGTCTAAATAAAAAGGAAGGTTTTAAGTTTATTGTAGAAAGATTATATACAACAAAACAGTAATCAAGCAAGAGTTATAGTTACAATATTTAATCCATTTACATTTGGAAAATTAAGGAAAATACTCTATCATCTATCCTATTTTTGTGAGTCTTAAGTTTTATATCTAATTTATCTTTTATATTAAAGACTCCAGAAGGATATAAGAATTCCACATCAGGCATGGTGGTGCACACCTTTAATCCTTAGCACACAGGAGGTAGAAGTAGGCAGATCTCTTTGAGGTCTTGGACAGCTTAGTCTATGTAGTGAGTTTCAAGACAGTCAGTTGGGACTACAGAATGAGACCCTATTGCAAAAGACATTTTATTATCACATAAAATAAATGTACAAATTAAGGTTTCATTTTGATATTCCCATATACGTATGTGATATACTTTAACCACATTTAACCCCTTACTCCTTTCTCTTGTTACCCCTCCTTCCTTTCCACTCTTTTCCTAATAGCCTCTCTAATTTCTTGTGTCTAAAAACAAGAATCTGATTCCACATATGAGTGAGAATATAAAATTATTTTGAATCTGACTTATTTCACTTACCATAACAATCACATAACAAAACGTCATCCATTTTCCTGTAAACAGTATGATTTTGTTTTTTATGGCTAAACAAAACTTCAGTGTGTATGTGTGTTGTGTGTGTTGTTTGTGTGTGTCTTTGTGTATCTCTGACTTTTTTTGTGTGTTGTATATGTCTTTGTGTGTGTTGTGTGTGTTGTGTCTGTGCATATATGTGTGTATGTGTGTATGTGTTATGTGTGTCTGTCTCTGTGTGACTATGTATCTTTGTCTATGTGTGTGTCTGTGTGAATGAATGTGTCTGTATGTGAGTTGTGTGTGTCTCTCTGTGCGTCTGTGTCTCTGTGCATGTTTTATCTGTGTGTGTTGTATGTATGTGATGTGTGTGTTTATGTGTTTTGTGTGTGTCTGTGTATCTTTGTCTCTGTGTGTTGTGTGTCTGTGTGTGTATTGTATCTTATTTATACAGTCATCTGTTGGTGGACAGCTAAGATGATGCTGTAACTTAGCTATTGTGAATACTGTCATGATGAACATGAATATTCAGGTTGCTCTTCAACACTCAGTATTAGTTTTTGAATGCAGAATAGCTACCTATTCTTTATTTATCAAATCCTTATTTCTTTCAACATTCTTTGTAAACTTTTCAGAATATAGGCAAAAAAATAACATTTTTTGTTATATTTATTCCTAAATATTTTTCTCTTAAGTGCTACTATACGAATAATTTTTTTCTTCTTATTTATGTATTAAATTTTTATTAAGTTCATTGGTGTGTGTGTGTGTGTCTGTGTGTTGGTGCACACGCTATGGCCTGGGAGGGGGCACATCAGGGCACTTGCAGGAGTCGAGTCCTTCCTTCTACCACGTGGGTGGTAGGAATTAACCTCAGCTCCCAAGCTTTTTCTGCTGAGCCGTCTCACCAAGCTCTAATTTTATTTCAGTTTATTTATTGCTACTGCACAGAAACACATTGATCTTTTTGTGTATTGATCTTTTATCCGGGGGCCATGCTAACTACCTGTTAGCGTTAATGGTTTTTAGTGGATTAGTCAGAACTTATTTTGTAGTCCAAGATTACGTCATCTAGAAATGCATTTTAGCTCCTCCCTCTCCACCTGGACTGTCCTGACTTCACACTTGCCCCTTACCTAAGTGAGGACCACTCCAATGGCAGCTGCACCAAAGCTGTTTCTTCAGCCCTCGGTGAACTAGGTGTTCTAGCTCCTTGAACCAGGAGGCCAGTGCTGCCTCCCAAGTCAGGAGAGAGAGTCTTCCCAGGGCCTATTGCACAACTCTTAGGCATGGTGACTAATCGAGAATAAGTCAAAGCAAGTTCTGAGGCAGACCGTTCAGACACCAGGAAAGGCACTTCCTGCGGTATAACCAAGGGGTAGAGCATTTATATAACATGTCCAAGACATTGGATTCCACCTCCACCACCACCACAAACAAAACAAAGCAACAACAAAAAACCCCAAATCAACCAACCAACCAACCAACCAACCAACCAACCAACCAACCAGCCAACCAACCAACCAAAAATCCCAATAAGAAAAGCGACAGGACAGTTTTGGATGTGAGATCTTTTCTGCCCAGGCTAATGCCTTCAAGATGCCTGCCAGACAGGGATACAGGGTGTGGTGAGGTGTGGTGGTGTACTGTGTGTGTGTGTGTGTGTGTGTGTGTGTGTGTGTGTCATAACAACTGGACAGAAAACTCAGGCTGAACTGTAGCCAGGACTGTACAACATCCCAGCATCTTAATAACCCACACTGACCATGGCAGGGCACAATAGAGCAGAAACTACTGTGCTTTTTTTTTTGTCTTTCTCTCTCTCTGTCTCTCTGTCTCGGTCTCTCTCTTTCTCCTTTCTCTCTCCCATCTCTCTATCTCTGTCTCTGTCTCTCTGTCTATCTTTCCTGTCTACCAACGCAGGAAGCTGTTTTCTTGCAGGGAAGTTCTATAAACCATTCTGATCATGAGGAGAGTTCCAGCTCAGGCGGGTTTCCAGTTACTTTGAAGCAGTCTGTGCCTCCAGCTTGTCTTCATGTCCAGGGTAGGAAGACCTCCACAGAGATCTGTGTTTATCCTTGTTTGTGGTGACTGTTTGGTGGAAACAAGACACCCCGGACTTCAGAAACAAGATGAAATAAACTTCTTGGTTCGTGGGCAAATTGTGCAGAGTGGGCTTTGTGCGGGAGCCTGCAAAGGTGGAAGTGCCATTCAAGGGTTGCCAGAGCCCAAAAGCATAACCTTGCCTTGCCGCGGCTTCTGGACCGCCTCCAGTTCCTAGCGAGATCCATGCCCAGCCTTCCTGAAGTGCACCGTTGAGAAAACGCCTGGAGAATAGGTTGACTGACACAGGGAGCAACACGGAGAGAATGGCTTTAATGAGCCAAAAAAATGTGGTTTCAAATGGCCCTGTCTCCCAGTGTCCCTGCTGGCCTTCGCCAGCAGAGGCAAATTCTTGTTCACTGGCACAAACTTCGAGAGACACCGAGCAAGCCTGTACAAACTCCAAGGCTGCATTCACATTCAAGTCTGGAGCTCTAGAGCATTGGCTTTCTGTGAGGACTGAGAAGTCTGAGCCCATTGGGAGCTTTTTGGCCTTGAATACTGCCTAACCTGCAGGGGGAGCCCGCGGGTCTCCAGCAGGGAGAAGTTTTAGTGGGGCTTTGCCCTTGGTTCCTAGTAAGGGGCGGGTGGGGCTGTTTTCATAGGTGGATTACCCAGTTCAAAGATTCTCTGGCTTTGGGCGTGTCCTCCTGTTTAAAGGTTTCCTGGGTGTGATCGTGTTAATGCTAGGCAAAGAGTAGAAAACGAACACACAAAAAAATTAAAACCACCTTGCCACATGCTAGTCCTTTCTGACCACTATTGGCTCAGGGTAGGAGAACAGGACTTGGTTAAAGTTAGAGTCTGGACTTGGCTGGAGGGCTCCCCTTCGGTTTCTTTGTTATCTGGCTGTAGTCTGTCTTGGGAAGAGAGACTCTAGTAGCTTCACTGGGGAAAACTATAAATAAGGAGATACTCTCCCTGCACCTTTTTATTGAATGTTAGTAATATTCTTTATATTTTCAAAGTTTCCTACATTTGTGCAATGTATATTTTCCCACTACTGTGTGCTCCAGCTCCCTGTAGTGCCCCATCCCACCTCCCTCCCAACTGCATGGCCTCTTTATTTTTATATTTATATAAACGTATATATTAAATAATTAAGTAAAACAATATTTAACATATTAAATATCTATTACGGAAATAGGTTAGATATTAAATAAATATTACGCATTTAATATATAATACATCTATATAGTTAAAATAATTGTATTTAAGTTTATATTTTGTTATCGATAACTCCAACTCCAATTAGTGCCGCCAGCATAGACATGGGTATGTGGCCATTGCTAGGTCATGGGCAACCTACAGTTGGCCATGCCATCAAAGGAAAGTGACTCTTCCTTATCCAGCAGCCATCAATTGCCAATGGCTCTTGCCATAATGACGGGACCTCTGGTCCCTCCCACGTGCATGCTGAAATTTTTGAATGACTTGATCTTGTACATGCTTCTGTATTTTTTGAGACAGGAGCTTTCGATGAACCCAAAGCTTATTGATTCTGCTAGGCTGGCTTTTGAGTGAGCTTCGGGAGCCCCCCCCCCTTACAGATAGCAGGTATTTTACTAACTAAACCATATTCCAACCCTGCTAAATTAAACTTATTAAATTATTTTATTTAGACAAAGTTTCACTATGAGGACCAGGCTAGCCTTGAACTTACAGCAAAAGCAAACCACGTTGCCTCGGCCTCCTGTGATCTGGGATTACAGGTTTTGTACCAACATGCCTGGATTTTGTGGTCATTTGGAAAAGATAACAATGTCTAGAGGAAAGAAGCAAAAATTGAGATCTGGGAGGACACAGGGAGCCCAGATCCCTGCCCCAAATCATAAAAATGGCGAATGAACTGAACTCATTACTTTGCAGGGAAAACTGAGTCATCACAGGGTGGGGTCACCAGTGTCAGAAGCGGTCCTGTGGCTTTAAAGAAGTTCTTCTGATAAACATTCTCTAAAAACATCCATTTCTCTTGCAAGACAATGCTGCTGACTTTGTGAGGTTATCTGTTCATTAATTTCTCTCACCTTCTGTGTTAGTGGCCGCTTGTGCTTTAATTATAAAATAGATGTATTAAAATGACCACAATTATACTTTGAGCTGGGAAAGGAGATTTTTAAATTACTCACACTGAGTTTCCAAAGATAGTTCTCTCCTTCCTATGAACCCTCCCATCTAAGCCGACCCCTAAATACAGAATTGGAGGCATTAATAACAGCAAACGGGAGCTACATCAGTCTCGGCCTTTCAAGCCTGTTTTTGATTTCCCCATCATCAAATGTGCAATGTTCAGAGCTATTGGTTTAAATATCTGGCATTAAAAATAATAGAAATTGGTATTATTTCTATCTTCATGGTTAGATGGGGTTCATTAGTGGAGCCATTTGAGTCAGGAGTTAGTTAACTGTTTTTATTTTTTCATGCGTGTGTTTGTCTGTGTAAGCGAGGGGACGACTAGAGAGAGTTGGCTTACAGTGTGGGCCCTAGGGATCCAACTCAGGGTCTCAGGCTTTACTCACTGAGTTGTCTCAAGTGACATTTTTATTTCTAACCATTATCTTTAAAGATTTATTCACTTTATTTATATGAGTGCTATGCCTGAACGTATGTATATGCATCTTGTGAACGCTTGGTACCGAAGGAGACCGGGAGATGGTGTTGGATCTCTTGGAGCTGAAGTTACGGATAGCTGTGAGCTGCCCTGTGGGTGTTAGAAGCTGAACCTGGATCCTCAGCTTTTAACTGCTGAGCCGTCTCTCCAGTCACGTATTTGCAATTTTTGTTTTTGAGATAAGGCCTCATGTATCCCAGGGTGGCTTACACTTCTCTGTGCCGAGGAGGACATCCTTGAACTCTGATCCCCCTGGCTCTACCTCTGAGTGCTGGGATTTTAAATGTGTCACCAAGTCTGACATTGTTCCGTGTTCCAGACACAATCCAGGGCTTTGTGCATGCTAGGCAGGCACGCATGCAGCTGAGCTATCTGGCGCTTTTACTGCTGTATTTCACAGAAGCAGCCACAAAACTCCAGGCCATCTAAACTAGAATCATTGTCTCTTAGAGCCTTCCAAACTTTCAGAATTACAGGAAAAACAAAGAAACAAGCAAACAAAACAGCTATACGATTTCAAAGCCAAACCAAGAAAATGAACAAATGAACCGATGAGAATGACCACAGTAACAGCCCTCAAATGTCTTTGGTCCCATTTAAACTTTACATATCAAATGTGTGGGCCTGCTTCTTAAAAGTCTGTACAGAAGTTTTGGCTATAGCTCAATGGTAGACAGCATGTTCAATATGTTCAAGCATTCAAGGCCTGTGGTCTGATCTTCAATGCAGCAGAAAAGAAGAACAGGGCCATACAAAAGCAAAACCATAGTCTCCTCAAAGACCCTGATTATAATTCCCTGAATGGGAGGATGGATTAAGAAAAATAAAAAAACGAACAAACAAATAAACCAAAACAAAAACAAAAAAAAAAAGGGAGGTTGCAGGGAGCTTCAGAGCAAAAGAAATGTGGAAAGTAAAAAGTAAGAATCAACAGAACTTACTGAGAAAAGTGCAGAGAGGATGATGGGAATGGCCCCTTCCTGCCCGCATGTGGACAGCTCTCCTGTTTGAATAGAACTTGATGGTCACCAAATCACTGTGAGAGCAAGGCGGTGGTGCCAACGACATGGAGAGAGTGTCTGGGAGGAGAGTCTGGATTCAAAAGACCCAGCAGGAACTGCTCTGTGATCAAATCTGACTTGACAGGCAGGGGTATTTGCTGCGCTGTCATCGTCACGCAGGGATCTTGGATGACATATTTGGTATGCTCTTGAGATGCCACAGTGTGTAAGCGGAAGAGCAGACATATGTTCCAGCCATGAGGGGGAAGCGATGCTGGGCATGGTCAAGACGACTCAGGCCTCTCCATGTCCTAGTAAAACCAGGGACGGAATGACTTGTTTAAATTGAAGCTGATTAAATATTCATTGGCTGTGCCTGATGGATGTAGACAAACTGCAATTGGGGCCACCATAGAGCTAACTACTAGCCTGACAATGGCCCACATTTAAAGGGCCGGGAGAAATCGTGGATTTAGTAAAGCAATTTGAAGCTAATAGGTTTGCGCTGAGGAATCCGTTACTTGATTCTTCTTGAAATAACAGCACACAAATCTACCCAAAGATCAGGAGAAAAAGAATACATGTAGTCAGAGTACACGGGAGGTTTGGGGAGAGGTTCAGAAACAGCACACATCAATCTTGCCCACAATTTTTAGCCACAACTCAATTCATCCATATCCCGCTGCAAAGGTGGCTTTTCTCAAAAATTGTTATTATTTCTAAAGACAGTTAAGACACAGGCTAGGAATCGATGGCTCATAAAGTGTGCTCAGCTCAATGCTTCAATAACTCTGCTTGTTCTTTGAAGCATGAACAAAATTTTAGCTATCACGATGCTGGCTACCATCATGCCAAATGGATCCTTACAGACTTGGATAAGCCATCTCAAACCACAAGATAGAAACCATGAATTGAGGCTGGTAGGGCAATGGGAGAATCTGGCTCTTGGCACCATGAAGCCACCAGGTCGACCCTGGATTACATATGCTTAAGCAGTTAGGAGAGAAATAGATTTCTATAATGTTTATGTTGTTATGACCTTGTACACGGAAATCCATAAAACTGAGGACTTGACATGAGTAACTAGAAAAGTTGGGTGAACTAATTACCACATAGGAAAACACTATTCACCAAAGTAGACTCAAGTAGAAGCAGGCTTGAGACCAATCAGCTTTTGTAGTATGTTGCTCTATTGGTTTGAATGAAAATGGCTTCCACAGGCTCATAGGGAGAGGCACTTTTAGGAGGTGTGGTCTTGTTGGAGGGAGGGTGTCACTGAAGATGTGCATAGAGGTTTTAATGGTCAAGCCAGGCCCATGTTTGTCTGTCTGTCTGCTTGTATATCTCTCTCTCTTTCTCCCTCCCTCTGTCTCTCTCTGTTCTTGCTGCCTGCCTATCTATCCAGATGTAGAACTCTTAGCTACTTCCCCAGCATCGTGTCTGCTTGTATGTCGTCATGATTCCCACCATAACGATAATGGATTAAGCCTCTGAAAATGTCAGTCAGCCCTAATTAAATGTTTTCCCTTAGGAGAGTTGCCAAATAGAAACCCTAGCTGAGACAGTGCCTTCCCAGCTCAGGTTACAAAGGCACTCAGTCTTGCCTGGTCTGTCCTACTTCAGTGAGTAGGGAACCAGCTGCTATTTTGGGGGGCTGCAACATGTAGAAGCCCAAATGGCAAGGAACCAGTGTCTCCCACCAACAACTGTCTAGACCTGATGCCAGTTACGGGACTGAATTGGGAACAGATCTTCTTCATTCACGCCAGAGAAGACTGCAAACCCAGCTATCACCTGGACTGCAGCCTTATAAGTGAATCAAAGCAAAACGCAGCAAGCTAAGGTCAAGAATGGAGTCTTGAGTTTGGAGTGATGGCTCAGTGTTTAAGAGCACTGTTGGTTGTTCTTCCAGAGAACCAGGCTTTGATTCCCAGAATCCACCTGGTGACTTACAACCATCTGTAACTCCGGGTCCAAGGTCTCTGATGTCTTTTTCTGGGCTTTGCAGGCACTGTACATACATATTGGATAAACACTCCTATATAAAACAGAAATTAATCTTTAAAAAGAGAATGGATTCTTGACCCATTCGTGACAAAACTGTGTTGACATGTGTTAAGTTTGAGTATTTTTTTGTCATGCAGCAATTACTAGTGTACTGTACTTTTTAAAATTAAGAAACTTTGGTTTTGATTTTTGAGTCTTAGGCTGGCCTGGAACCGTCTTCACAACTAAGAGTGGACTCTGATTCTCTTTCCTTTAACTCATCTCCCAAGTGCTGTCACTGAGGTGTGTGCCACCACACTCAGCTAAATAATGCCTTAAAAATATGAGTCTGCAGTCAAAACCAACAAAGCCAGGCATTCTTATGGGGAGATTTTCAAATCTTTAAGGGGAAAATAATGTCTAGCTTATAAAATTAGAGAATAAAAAAAAACCCAGAAGATAAAAGTTTCCTACTTCACTTTATGGAAGCAAGTCAAGTCTATCATGAATAAGGAGAACACCAGAAAGCAAAAATGCAGAATAATACAAACCATGCATTTTAATATAGAACGTCTAAGTGAACACCACTCGAGGTAGCTCAGCTGTCCCACACGACAAGAGAGCATCGACACACCCATGTGTTTATACTGTTGTTATTATTTGGATGGTATCACTAATGAGAACTTTTGGTACTTTTCCCAAAGATGACTTTTGATTAAAAAAATTATTCAGGATCATTTACTCTTTATAAATCAATACCATTATAATTTAAAAATACTTCCTCACAACAGAAAGACAGAAAGCCTGTTCTTCTCTCTTCTTCTTCTTCTTCTTCTTCTTCTTCTTCTTCTTCTTCTTCTTCTTCTTCTTCTTCTTCTTCTTCTTCTTCTTTTTCTCCTCCTCCTCCTCCTCCTCCTCCTCCTTCTTCTTCTTCTTCTCCAATACTGAGTCTCACTGTGTCATCCTGGTGAGCTCATAGCTAGTACCTTCCTGCCAGAGCCTCCTGTGGAACTGGTAGCACAGGTATAGGCGATAATTCACATTGTTATTGCTGTGACACACGGTGTGGGGGCACTTCTGTGCCATGGCACATGCATGAGGAGACCAGAAGGCAACTCTGTGGAGTTGGTTCCTTTACCGTTCCGTGGGTCCAGGTCATCAGGCTTGAGCAGTGAGCTCTTTACCCATTGAACCAGCCCATTGGCCCCTGGCTCCCTTTCAATCACTTTAATGGTGGCCTGGAAAAGAATGTCTCAGAGGTTTAAAGAACTTGCTGTTCTTGCAGAGCACCAAAGTGTGATTCCTAGCGCCAGCATGGTGGCTCACAACAACCATTAACTCCAGTTCCAGGGGATCCTACACCGTGTTCTTGCTTCCATAGGCACTGGGTGTGCACACGGCACGCATACATGCAAACGTTCCCTAGAGTCTCAGAATCAACCATATGTGAATAAATATTTACAAAATAAGGAGACCTTGAAAATATTTACGTTTTTATAAAACCTTAAGACATTTTATGATAAATCGGCAACATAAAAAGCATGTTATGTTTTGTTTCCTGCATGAGTATTTTCTTTAACGAACTTAAACAGCGCCACCTCAAGTGTTTGTATCCCTTTTATGAAATAAAGCTTACATATGCTGTAAAACTCCAGTTTGAAAAGGCATGTTCACGGGACTGGGAGGTGGGGCAGTGGTTATGCAATCCCTGAAAAGTACGCGCAGCAGAGTTGAATCCTCAGAAAACCATCTGAAAGCTGGGGAGTATGATGGCCCCACATGTAGTTCCAGCCTGGGAGGCAGAGACAGGAGATCCCCAGAGCAAGCTGACAGCAGAACTAGACGAATCTGCGGCCTCTGGTTTGGACTGAGAACCCTGTACACTAAAGGAGAAGAAAGAACAACAGAGGCTGATTCTTGACATTGACCTTGGGCCTCCACGTCCAGGAGCACTCAGGTGAGTACATGTGCACTCACACGTTCAAACATGCATATCCACAGACACATTGCATGCACACACACATACAACACACACACACAAAAAATGTATCCAATATATAAAGCATGAAATAACTGCCGATTAATTGTATTTCTAGATGTACTTTCTCTTCTGATTAGTGATGCTATTAACAGTGTTGGGGGAAGGCTGCAGTTTAAAGTGTGCAGTGTTCTTGCACAGAATCAGAGGTAAGTTCCCAGGACCCATACACATGTTCTTATAGGAAGTTGCCTCATTACTGCCTGTATCTTTAGCTCTAGAGGATCTGATGCCCTCTTCTGGCTGTTGTAAGTAACTGCATTCATGTACACATACACAGATACACAGGAATAAAAACATGATAAATCTTAAGTGCCATAATATTGTTTTTGCATATTTCTATTTTTAACAATTTCCTTTGAATTTCATTTTTATTTTCATCTTGTTTCTTCTTTGCCTTTCATTAGTTTTCATAATGGAAATTTCTAATTCCAAGTCTTCTAATACAAATTTGGGAGAAATAACAAAACAGAAAAGCTTAAAACCCTCCACTCCTCAATAAAAACCAACAAAACACCAACTAAAAAGCAACAGTAACAAAACAAGCTCCATATCAGAATGAATTACAATAGGCTAGCTTAGAAGAGCTGACAGTAAAATGCTTATCTCAAAGCGAGGGCCCAATAGATGGATGCTTGGCATGAGGCGATGCTGATTAGGACTGTAATAGTGACACAGGAACATACAAATGCTGTAATGAAACACAACAGAGTCAAGAAATATGCAGTAGTATGTGGGAGAATGTTGTGTCTGACAAGTTGGAATCATAAATTAGTGGAGAAAGAAAAGCTGAGAAAAATATTCCTTGGCCCACCTAACATCAAATACAAGATAAATTCCAGATGCAATAGTAACCCAAACATCAGTGTGCAGAACTTTCTTTTCATTCCAAAAAGGAACACCTCTATATTCTCTAAGTATGCAATAATTTTTCAAACACCACCAATTGTAAGCCATGGGAGAAAAGGCTCAATTTAACCACATAAGTTTTCTGCATGGTAAAACACTAAGAGCAAAAGGAACTCTAGTAGTAAGGGGGAAACTGACTCTTCCTCCTGAGCGGCAAGTTTCGTGGTGTTCATTGATTCCCTGGAGTCTCAGAATATCGGTGTTGCTGGTTTAGATCAACTGGGAACCCATGGATTCAAACATATTTTGTGTTTCAACAAATACTGTTCTTTGTGTTTACATTCATTTTAGTGATCAACTCTTGCTCATGCTCAATTTATTCTTGTTTGTTCAGTAAGAGTTCTGAGAGCTTTTGACATGATTCAAAAAATGTATGTGTATATATATATATATACATACATACATACACACACACATAGATACATATATATACATACATATATATATACATACATACACAGACAGACACACACATACACGTATTTGGTAAGATAAGCTCTGGGCTCATCTTGTACATTTATAGCCCTGACTCTAGAATTGTCCATTTCTCCAAGGTGCCCTGTATTTTTTAGTGGGACAAGGAATTTAGAAACCATACCCCAGTCGTGGAGGTATAGCCCAATGGCAAACTGTGTGCTTAGAAGGCATGGGACTCTGGGATAAATCTCCAACACCCCCCCAAAAAACCAATCTAAATAAAAAGAAACTATGATCCAAATATGGACTTCTGAGCTTAGTAAATTCAGAGCATCCTCACACTTGACTTATTTCACGTGACAAACCCAAAATAACATCCACTTTGAACTTGGCCAGTGTAGTCTCTGAATCTCACTCTTTTCTCATTTGTAAAGTACAGATTATAATAATCCTCACGCTCAGATTTTTGGGTCACGATCAAGCCGGCCAGTGTGTGTGCACCCTGTGATGCTGAGAGCTTCATAAATGCTAATGATGATGGCGATTTACAACCAAGCATTGGCTTCGTATTCAGGTCTCAACATAGGGCAATTTCAATTTAAAATATTATTTCTCACTCTCTCTGATTAGCCACACAGACAGGCCAGCTCTCTGTGACCTGATCTGAGAGTTCCCACCATCGTATGGGGGGGCTCAATTAAGGAAGTCAGGGAGAAAGAGCAACCATGCCAGAGTTGTTGGGTTTTTTTTTTTTTTTTGGTTTTTTTTTTTCCTTCTTGGAAGACCATCTGCTGCCATGACCCATTTCACAACATCCAAACTCATCAGCCGGTGCGGCTTCCCTCCAGCCAGTGGCCCAGCAAATATAATTACTTTGCAACTTTTACATTCCAAATGACCAGCTCAGATTAAATAATGTTCAGCCAGCAGTCACAGTTGTCCAGTGAGCTGAGGAATTGGAGGGTTTCGTGCTAGGATTTTGATAGAGAAATGGGAAACAAGTTTGTTTCTTCTTATATCTTAGGCTGCAGCATAAAGAAACGCTTCCTCCCAGGTTTTGTTTTGGGGTCAGTGAGTAACCCCATGCTTCAATGAATACACACATAATAAAATTTGTCTGCACTAAACTCAATTGTCTTTTAATCATGGACTGATCCCTTTAAGGTAAACAAATGGGTGAGCTGACACTTGAGGCAAACTTTGCTAAAAAGCCTACATTAAAAAATAACTTAATTTCTGTCTCAAGAATATACTATATATATGTTTGAAATTTTCAAATAATATTCTGTATACATATATGAACTTGTCAAAGAATAAAATGATACTTCTGTCCCCAGATGGGATGTTCTCTAAAGCTTTGCTGTCTCCAAAATGGAATCATTCTCTCTAGGCTGCCCATCGTCTATAATGTAGATAATGACTTTACTTGTTGCCATCCTCCTGAGTAGTGTTTGCTTTATTTGCAGGTTTTTCTTTAAAAACAACTCAGTAACCCAATGCATGTGATTGTTTTGGGGACAAGAGCTTGGCTCACAAATAGGAGGCATTCAGCTCAGTGGACTTTAGAGCTCACAGGTGAGGCATCCCGGAAGCCTTCATCCTACCCCTTGTAGGTCATTAGCAGCTACCCTCCTGATTGCTAAGGGCTTTTATGAGTTCAGGGGCTAAACTATAAATGGAAAAATATATCTGTACTCTGCCAGATTATTTCTTAAGATCTGATGTCCTGGTGCTTAGAGTTACAATGCACTCATTCCTATTCTCACATAATATGCTATAAAGTTCACGTGACAATCCATTTGTCTGTCCTTCTCTTCCTAGCCTGAGTGGTATCTTAGTCCATTTTTGTGCCGCGGTATTACAGAATACTTGGGTGGTCTCGAAAGAACAGAAATTTATTTCTCATGTGTCTAGAGGATGGAAAATCCAAGATAAAGGGGCTGTAGGTGGGTACCTGGCAGAGGCCTGGCCTCTGTTTATAAAATGGTGCCTTGAATGCTGTGCCCTCTGGAGAAACAGAATTTGTTCTTCACATGAAGAACCGCTGAAGAGCCAAAAGGGTGTAAGAAAGCTAGCTAACTATTTTCTACCAACACCAATCCCACCCATCAGGTGGAGCCCATTTAAGCTTCCATCCCTTGATGCCATTGCAGGGGCAGTTAAATTTTACCCCTAGTTTTGCAGGGAGCAAACACCCAAACCAGGACTGCTAGCTTTCAGTTTTTAGCTTGTGTGAATGGTTAATATCCTTCTCCATCTCTTCCAGTGAACTAATGCACTGATCTCTGATGGAACACACCAAGAGTGGTATTGCCACTTCACCATAATGTGGACGTGTGTCCATTTAGAAGCTACCAGCAAACAAATCTTCAGTGTGATTGAATGAGAAATTCTACCAGGTACCATATGCTACTTCAGATTGTTCCACATTCTTGCCAAAACACGTGGTAGTTTACGTGAGAAGGACCCCATGGCCTCGTATGTTTGAGTGCTTGGTCCCTAGCTGGTAGACTGTTTAAAAAGGATTAGGAGGTGTGGCCTTGCTGGAGAAGGTGTTTCACTGGGGCTGGAGGTTAAAGTTTCAAAAGCTCAAGCCAGACCCAGTCTCTTTGGCTTGGACTCCAACTTGTGTAGAAGATGCAAGCTTTCTACCGCTCCGGGTCGTACCTGCTGCCATGACCCCGTTGCCATGATCATGGACTCACCCTCTGAAATGGGAAGCAAGCCTCCCCCCTCCCCAGTTAAATGTTTTATTTTATATAACATTTATGAGTTGCCTTTGTCATGGTGTCTCTTTGCAGCAATAGAGCAGTAGCTAAGACACTTGACAATTTTCTGGGCCAGAGAAATTAGTTCCGCAGTTAAGAGATCTTTTGCTTTTTCAGAGATCTGAGTTTGGTACCCAGCACCCAACGTCACACAGCTCACACCTCTGGGGGGACTCAGTGCCTTTGGCCTCCATGGGTATCAGAGCTCACATGCATGTACGCACACATCCACAATTTAAAATAAAAAATTAAAAAGTTTGTCAGCTGTTTTGTGCATAAGGGTTTTTTCTTTTAGGGATAGGTTCTCAGAAGGGAAATGGCTGAGTCAGGGGTATATATGTGGTTAGTCTAAACAGATGTGACCAGATTGGTTTCCAAGAAGTTTGCATGATCACACGCTTTCAGACATATATTCTCCCTGTGATAGTATCAGTGATAACAGTCCGGGGCTTTCGAAGTGTTATCATCCTAATGCATAAGAGATGCGAGCACAGCATTATTTTAGTTTATGCTCCTTACAATCAGTGCATTTTTATTTGTTGGCCCCTTGGGTTTGATCTTTAAGTATTTTAATTTAACAAATTTAACTTTATTAACTTTGTGGGTGTGGTGGTGTCAGATGCTTGCCACAACATTGAGTGTGTAGGTCAGAGGACAACTTTTGGAAGTTGGTTCTTGACTTCTACCATGTTGGTGCTGGAGAGCCAACTTAGGTCCTCAGGCTGGCAGCAAGCATCCTTACGAACTGAGCAATCTTGCCGGCCCTCAGGAAGTATTTTTATAAAGAAGGGTTTTGAATTTACGACCTACCCGAAAACATTAAGGCAATGATCTTAGCAAATGGGAGAACTGTTCATGTAAACCATTGAAACTGTTTAAATAAAAATGGCCCAGGCTATGCAGGGCTACTTGTTTGAACAATAGGTGGTCAGTCTCTTCTTGGTGCTGACTTGGCTCATCTGTCCCAGGTCGTCGAACCCACTGGAGCAAGGCTTCCAGCAATGCCCGAAGTTCGATAGCCTGGCACCACTTCCTGTTAGCGTTCTGCAGTGTCCCCCTGACTGTTGGCTTGATTCCTGCCATAAAGGAATGATCCTAGATTGTAAGCAGAATAGGCCCTTCCTGCCCCAAACTTCTTTCTGTCAGATATTTGGTCACGGCAACAAAAAAAGTAACTAAAATCGTTCAGAAACAGGTGTCAGTCTGAAAGTCAATTCTGAAACTTTAAAATGCAGATCCCCGGGGTCTTTTCTTGACACTCTGTTAAAGGAAGCCCAGAGAGGACCAGTGTTTTACACACATTCCCCAAGCCACCCTCATGGAGCCTGTGCACACACCAACAAAGATGACTTTTCTTTGCATTAAAAGGACAGATGTGATCTGCAGCTGCTACTGATGACACTGAACCATGTGACCCCGAAGACCTTAGGGACACCGGTCCACAGCTGTCTGCCCTTTGGTTGCTATCTGTTACGTGCTTTCCTCCAGCAAACAAATGCGTATGAACCGTAATCCTGAAACAAACGGAGCTGTCTGTGAAATTATGGGTTAAAGGCTAATAATCTTTAGACAAAGCATCTTTGGAATTCTGCGGTTGCATGTTGGGGGAGGACGGTGTTCCTAGTTAACTGGATAAATCAGCCCTCTTAAGGAATACGGGCTTTGGAGTCCCAATTCTGACTTGCTCCTTTTTGTCCTTATCTGTTTTTATTTTTGAGACAGAGTCTTGAGAGCACATTTTGGCCTTGAACGCACAATATAGCTCAGGCTGACCTTGAACTCATGGTGATCCCCCTGCTTCTGCCTCCCAAGTGCTGGGATTATAATCGGCAGCACCGTATCTGATTTGATTCACGATTTGCCTCAGTTTCCTTAAATCTAAAGTGGGAGATGCTGTGCCAGTGTTCTCCAGGGTTGATCGGGGGAGGGGGAGGGAAATGGGAGGCGGTGGCGGGGAGGAGGCAGAAATCCTTAATAAATAAATAAATTAAAAAAATATCTAAAGTGGGAGATGCTGTGCCAATGCTCTCCAGGGTTGAGGGCAAGTAGCACATCTATGGTGCCCGTCCAGGGTTTGGCATGCGGCAAATCACAGTAATCAACAACATCGCCTTGTTCCTTCCCCCAGGGTCAGAAAAGAGCGACTCTGTTTTCTTTTCTTCTGTCTATAATTCCATAAGTCAGAACATAAGTTATATCTTGATATGGCAGCACAGAAGTATTATAAGCATTTCAAAAATATTCGGCTCTTGTTTTGAATGAAGGTACATAATGTTTTGACCCTAGATGTTCTGCAGACATGTCAAGAGTACTTAAAGGACGAGAAAGCAACAAGGCCTTAAAGGATCATTTCCAAAGGTTCTGAAAGGGGAGTCATTTCAGAGCATGGTCACCTGTTCCGAAAGGGTCAACTACAATAATTCATTCTTTAGTTAGCTGTTTTGAATTTCAGCTACTTCATTAGGTCTATACTCAGCTAGGCATTTGCTTGACTTTATCACTAATGCCTTCTGTTAACCTGTGGGACTAGGGCTACAAGTTTCCCAAGTTTCTCTAAAAGTGGAGGAGTTCAGACTGTGGTTCCTGAATCTTTTGCTGTCCCTAGGTCAGTTAGCTGCGTAGGGTAAGAGACTGTCTCTGAGCAGGAAAACTTCAGAGTCCTCATTCTGCTGGCACTTGACAGAATGAATGTGGTCTGTGTTCTGGAAACGGTCCCACTCAAAACCAAAAGGAGGAGCCTGAGCTGCATGCCCTGCTTCCAAACATTTCCTTCTCTTTAACCCTTTCTGTAAGATTTCTTTGATGTGAATCTCTTCTGAAACCCCTTCTGAAGCCAGAAACGGAAGCATCAGTAAAAACAACTGAAGAACTTTAAGTGGTCATGTTTTAGATACAGCAATTCCCTTCTGTTTAGTTTCTTATTTTTCCAAGATTTCAGGCATCTGTAGTTAACTTTGGAATTAAATGGAAAACTCTAGAGATAGATAATTCATACATTTAAAATAGTTGTCAATAACATAATATGTTGTTATAATAATATATCGTTATAATTTTTCTATCACTGTTAGTTGGCATTCAGCTCTTGCTATGCCTAACTTATTGAACTTTATCAGAGGTATTCAGATATAGGAAAAACATCTTAAAATTATGATTTGCTCTTTGTGATTTCTGAAATCTACTGGAGGGGCTATCTCAGAATACATTCACCCATGGATGATGGGGACATTCATTGCTTCTGATATGGTTTTGTTCTATTGCTATGGTATAAGGATTAAGTTTAAGTATGAAATGTTCCCAGAGCCTTCTGTACTGGATACTTGGTCCCCAGTTAACAACACTATTTTTGGAGGTTGTAGAAACCCTAGGAGATGTAGCCCATCTGAGGGAGTAGGGCATTGCTAGCATTTTTTTTTTTGAGATTACTCCTAGTCCTCTGTCTTTCTTTCTCTCTTGTTCTCTTGATCACTATTATGTGAGCTGCTCTGTTCTGCCACACCCTCCAGACAGTGATAGACTAAACTCCCTGACATCACGAGAAAGCAGTTCCTTCTTCCTTAAGGCGTGCTCTTGGGCATTTTGTCACAGGCCAGAGTGGCCGTCAACAGCTCCGAGACAGTGGTATGTGAAGCTGTAGAGGAAAGTCACTAGGATGTTGAAAAGGGCAGGAACACGGACCGTAGAGCTGGCCCTGGTGCGGCTTTTGGTTCATACGCCTGTTCTGAGGAGCGGTGGGCAGTCTCCACCTGAACTCTTCCACTATCAAGTCAACAAGCAGGCAGACATCAGGCTGGAGGGAATGTCGGACAGCCTCCAACTGAGGAGGCTTAATTCCTACACCAAAGACTTACTTGTTCTAATCTATTTTTCCCATGAAAGGATTTAGAATTCCTTGCGGTTTGAGTCAGGAGGAGGTAAAGGGGAAGGGAAGGAGAGTTAAACCCGGGGATGGTGGTTGAGACCTGTGACCCCAGCACTCAGAATGCTGAGGAATGATTGCTGAGGGGTTGAGGGCTACAGAGTGAGTGCTGGGTCAGCCTGGGCTGTAGAATGAGACCTTGTTTCAACAAAACATAATGGGGCTTAGTGAGCTGGCTCAGAGGGTAAGGGGGCTTACTGACAAGTCTAAGGACCTGAGTTCAGTCCTCATAAACCACAAGGTTGGAAAGAGAGAGCCTACTCCAGCCGGTTGTCCTCTGACCCAGCACATGCGCTGTGGTGCTGGGACACGCACATACACACACATGTTAAATAAAGATCTAATAGCATAACCACAACAAAACAAGCAAAGTAATCCAAGCCCCAATTAAGAGGACAGTTAAAGTGAAGACTGGAAAAACGGTCATGAAATCCCGTGTCTTCAGAGGTGACACACACATTCATTCAGACACGTGTCTACATGGGTATGATGCTCCGGCCTGGGCTATCGGGCGAGATCCTGTCACAAACACAAAACACACTCAACCCAACCAGCCATCCAAACAAACAAAAGCCAGGCACATGCCCTGTCCAGCTGTGTGTCTGCCTCTGCCAAGTTCCCCAGCGGGCCATTCCACTGAGCTTAGCCCAGACTTGACCCAGCAGAATTAACATTCCACAGAAAAGCCAGCTTTCAGGAACAGAAGCCACAGGAAGGAACAGGGCGGGGAGAGAGTTTTGTTCAGTGGTGACTGCAACAGCACAAGGATCCGCAGACAAAGTCCCAGCTGGATGACACTCTGGGTGCCTCCGCGTCTCTACTTTCGTGAGGTAGGCCTTTGTTTCTGAATACAGCCACAGCATTTCTGACTGCTCATCCTGAAGCCATGCCCCAGGGTTGGTGTAGCTGCAAGCCTCCTAAGGATGCGTGTTGAAAATCGCAATTTCTTAGAGATGGCGCAGCCACAGAATCCCTCAATCTGATGTCCTGATTTGGTGCCTAGAAATCTCAGCAAATGGTGAAAATGATTGGAAATCACCATTGTCATTGAGACCGAATCTCACATTTGAAACCCCAAAGAAACTCTGAAGTCCTAATATCAGAAACCCCTTGTACTCTGTCTGTATAGAAGTCTCTAGATAGAACAGTTGAGGGTAACCTTGAACTCCACCTCTCAAGTGCTAGGATTTTACAGGCAAGTGCTGCCAAGCCTGGTGTGCGTGCGTGTATATATGTGACAGCCACAGGCAGCTTTTGGGTGTCTTTCTCAATTGGTCCATCATATAATTTTGACACAGCATCTCTCGCTGACCCCAGAACTCAGTGGTTCGGCTAAACTCACTACCCAGCAAGTCCCAGGGGTCCTTTGGTCTACTTCCTGCCTTTTTCTCTTGTTTGAATCTTAGGCCTCAGGCTCAGGTCCGCATGCACAGCCCCCACTTTACTGACTGGGTCGTCCTCCCAGACCCTTTTCCTGCTTTTAAAGGCACGGTCTCATTCTATGCTCATGTTAGGACTCTATGGCCCTAATAGACACATCATTAATAATTTTTAAACACAAAAACTGTGTTTGCTTGTTTGTTTGTTTGTTTTGAGACAGGAGCTCTTTTTTGGCAAGGCTGGCCTCCAACTCACTATGTAGTCAGTGTATAATCAAGGGTGATCTTGACCTGCCTGCTTCTACCCCCTCCCCAAAGAACTGTACGCAAGTGCAACTACACTTGTCCAATACACATTTTAAAATCTTTTTATTTATTCTTTGTGTCTTTCGCACCATCTCCATCCCATTCATTTTCTTACCCCTTCATATCTGCCCTCTGCCCTTGCAACCTCCCCCACCCCAAATAAAATAAAATAAAATTTAAGAGGAAAAGAAAAGAAAAAGGGGGAATAAAAGAGAGAAGGAAAAACCGATCTTGTCATGGAAGTTGCACCGTGACACAGTGACTCACACAGTGAATTCTTTTGTCCATGCATCTGTACTGCAAGTGTTCACTGCAAAGAGCCATTGGTATTGTCTGAGGCCTCTGGTTTCTGTTACACTATCGGTGCTGGGCCCTCCTGGAGACTCCTCTTGGTTATCCTGTTGTTGCCTTGTGTCATGGAGATCCTGCAGCTTTGGGTCTGCAAGACCTGACCCTTCATGTGCTCCAGTAGATCACAGATGGGGTGGATGTTGGAATGAGCCAACTTAAACCTGGTTCTGGGCCTGTTGGGTAGTTGCAGAGTTGGGTCAACCTGCCAGCTCTCCCTGTCCTCACCACCAGGGTGAGCTCTCCTGCATCACCCTGGCTGGTTAACTCCTTGCAGCAATGAGCACGGGGCCAGTTTTCCTGCTCTTATGACCTAGGGCCAGCTCTCCTACCTGCCTCAAGCATTGAGTTGATGAGTGTGTGTGGGGGGGTGAGGGGTTAGGGTGGGGTGTCGAATATACTTTTAAAAGACTATTTCTGCATCTTAACCCCAAACTTCCAAAAAGAGACAGAGATAAAGAAAAGTGTTACCGTTTTCAGTAAGTTTGGTTAGGATTCACTTTTTTAAATCTGAACCTCACTAGGTGTGATGGTATGTGCCTTTAAATGGATCTCCATGATGTGGTCAGCCTGGTAGATGTTCCAGGCTAGTCATGGCTACATAGTGAGACCCTCTCTCAAAAAATAAAACAAACCAACAGTTTCTCACCAAAAACAATACCCCAAAACCAAACCTCTGTAACTAGTAGCCCTGTGGCTTCTATTCCCATGATCCTTCAGGCAGATTCTATGCTTTACTTTTCTTAATAAAACACTCACCATCTGGATACTTAGTAACGAAAAGGGTTACACTAGAAAGGATAACCATCTTGAGTGAAATTTGCACTGGGCAGATGAGCTGAGGCTATAGGTCAGTGTTAGAGGATTGGCCTACCGTGGGTAAGGCCCTGGGTTTGATGCTCGACCCTCCAGGTCAAGGGATCTGCCGAGGACACCTCTTCTCTCTTCCCTCTTCCTCCACAGGTTCCAGAGTTTCCCTTTGATTTCTTTCTCCTCCTTCTTTTTCTGAAAAAAATACTGGTACTGGAGAGAGCACCCCGAGCCAGCGCTTGCTAGGCAAGCACTTTGATCACTTGGCAATGGGCTCTTTTGGTCTAACTTTCAAGGTCCACGTTGGCTTCTGAGCAGCTGAGGAAGTGTGTTTGTGTTTTCAGACGACTTGCCTTCTGTCATTGTCCTAATCTACCTTTAGAACCACACAAGAGTGACTTGATGACTCCGCTCATCCAGTGGACAGACATGTAGCACTATCTGGCTTCCCTGGGACACCACCTTTTCCTGTTACCCCGGTATTACTGCCTCAGAGTTTGCTATGAGCATAGAGCACGCGCAGACGTTTTCACTACCTTGCCCTTCTCATTTGATTAACGTCAACGCAATGTCTCAGACGTCCTTGTCTGTAGCTTTCAGCTCTCATTTCTAAAACATACTAATTCTTTCCACAGGCAATTCGGGTTGCTTTCATCTAAGGAGGTCTGAATGGTTCCCCTGTAAATGGAAGAAGTAGTAGGAGCTCCCCAACTGAGGACCCTGGGCCCCAAGGCAGCTAATTACAAGCCAAGCATCCCAGTGAATTTTATTGTCCTTGATTTTCAAAGGAGCACGTTGGACGTCAGGCAGTTCTCTTGCGTGGAAACATGAAATACTCTCAGATCCCTGGAGCCAGTGACGCCGCTGGCATCACTTTTGAAAGGAGAGCGCTAACCACAGAAGATTACAGGCTGGAACACCACAGTCTCAGGCTCAAAAGCGCTTGCTTTCCAGTTACAGGAAGCAAAGTCACACGCAGGTCGTTCGCTGAGGAATCAAGTCATTCAATGGTGAAAAAGACCAATGCGTGCGCTCTCTGCTGCTAATGACACTCACTCACTAAACTTGGATGATCTCGGATGCTACTCCAGCCATCCTGTTATATCACACACAGCACCCACACAACACAGGAAGGGGCATTCGATCCCTTCTCCACTCGTCACAACCATTCACCTCAGCTTCTGAAAGGCAGTTTGCCAGCTGGAGGCCAAACCATGACTTGTCCCTCTGACCATGGTTTGCCTGGTAGGTAAGGATTGACAGGACCTACTGGACCAGAACATAGCTCGGTCTCTTACCACAGGCTCTAAAATGGGAGACAGAAAGGGGTCAACTCAAAACCTCCCACAGAATGTTTATTTGGTTGTGGGTGGCCTCTCAGTACCCAGTGGCTTGGAACTAACCCTTTCCCGAGCTCGTAGGTGAACGGCCGCCTGAGTCCAGGGTCAGTCTATGATGATTTCAGAGGCACAGGCAATACGGCAAAGACCAACAGATTTTCAGACACAAAACAGACAGAAACCCCTAACGAGAAGCAAAATCTCAGTCACGGACAATAGTTATTTAAAAATAGCACACGGGGGAGAAACCTACAGTTTATTACTCCTTTTCCCCCTCCTCTGCAATGTCTCAGATGGGAGGTTTTTAAGATGTGTTTTCTAAATATTGAAAAAAGGTCCTCCACTGGGAACAAAATCATGGGTGACATTAAATCTCCATGTTGTATTTTGCCTCTTTCTTGTCTATATTCATCGAAGAATGGGCGAAGAGTCTAGATTTTTAGGACATAGAGCATGGTAAACAGTGTTATGTTTTGGATCTTAAATGCCTCACAAAGGTCCTGGGATGTCTTCATTAGGAGGTGTTGGGACCCAGTGGCAGGAAGTTAGGTCACGGCCACACCCTTAGAGGTGATAAATCAGGACCCAGCGGTTTCCTGTGTCTCTGCACCCCTGGATGCAGGGGTGCGCAGCCTCTCTCTGCCACACACCCTGCCACCGTTCACTGCCTTACCCCAGGCCCAAGGCCAAGGTTTCTCGGTCTAAATTTTGTGAACTCAGAAGCCACAGCAAATGGTGTCTCTTTCAGAAGACTGATCTCTTCCGTGGTTCCCCACAGCGGCAGAAAGCCAACCTAAACGATTACCGTCCCTTCTACAGCCATGAAAATCCCAGCATGCTCCTTTCTGTCTGAGCCCCCTCCCTGGGAAGCCACATGTGGGACTGACAGCCTCCCGCACGGAGCAGCTGTCTCGCATACAGCTTTTAAATGTATCTGTTGATTCAGACAGAGCCACTTTAGCTCAAGGGGCGTGATTTGGGACAACCCACTTTTCTGGCTGGTTGGCCTATTCCTTGATGGAAAGCCCCACTCTTCTAAGGACTGTTCATCTCCCCCGAGGATTTCCTATTAAGCTAGTTGGTTTGTAATGGAAAAACCATAAAATGCCTGGGACTTTACAGCCGCTGTCCGCACATTTTTTTTCTTATTTTTGTAGTACACGCAGTGACCTCCAGGTGGCAGTAAAGGCTCCAACCAATTTTGACAGCAATAAGCAGTCTTTAAATTACTTCATAGGATCTTACAGGGTTAATTGACAAGACTATTGAGAAGGACTTCCTTGTGCTTGTAGTCTAGCCGGAGCGCCCCCCCCCCCCCCCCCCCGCATTTCGCAGCCACAGGTGGTTTGTGCGAGCAAGGAACTCTTGAGAGCAGAGCATAAGGCTGGAAGCGAGGTTTAAGTCTGGGTTATTCTAGTTTAGGTGACACTCGCAGCCCTCGGGCAAGGCATTTCAAGTCAAATCCAGGCATCTTGACTTTTCGTTTATTTACACTGAAAAACATGTCCTGTTTGAAATGGAAAGGTATTGGTCAATAACCTCCATTAACCTGGCATCATTTTAATGAGCATAGGTAAGAAGCCACGGACTGGATTTCCTAAACACACACCTAAGAACCACAACAACACAAATGTTAGAAGAAAAGCATGCTGGGAAAGAACTGCTTGGTCTCCAAAGTCAAGTTTTCCAAAAGCCAGGTGGTAGGAGCAATTTCAAAACACACCCAGGTGGTAGGAAAACCTTCCTAACACACAGGTTTCTATTCTTAAGTTTAATTCAGAGACGGGTAGACAGAAGAAACTGAGTCTGGATGTTGGCAATTTTCTGCATTCTGGGACAAAAATACCTGGCGAGGTAAGAAACAGAAGGCTTATTTTAGGTCCACAGCATTTTACAGGGGGTTGTGACCCTCCATCCTAAGTCTGGCTCAAGAGGCGTCTCTGACTGACACCGGCTTTCCCTGGGAAGGTGTGAGCAAAGGTCTTCTCACTTCCGGTAGAGCCGAGGACGGATCAAAGCAACGATTCTACTAACAAACCAGAGTAAAAGTTTCACCCCGTCCAACTTGGTGAATCGCGAATTGACTGAGATTCCTACCTGGAGTATTGGAAGGGAGCCCGCCGTGTAAGCCTCTGCATCGCTGCAAAGGACCACTCCACGTGGGAGGTGGCTCGTGGGAGGTGGCACGTGGGGAGGTGGCTCGTGGGAGGTGGCTCGTGGAAGCTGCATCGTGGAGCCCTGCCTTCTGGTTAACCTTACTGTTCTTAATACCTCCCAACGTAAACGCGCAGCTGAGGCAGAATTGCATACAGCTGGGAGGCGATTGCAGTCAGAAGTGACTGGCTAGAATCTATGAGGAAACATTCACAGGTCAGATTTGTTGAGAGGCGCCTTGTAGGTAATCACAGCTTCTCGGTTGCTAAGGCTCAGAAGACAACATTCTACAGCAAACCTCTACGCCTTGACTCCCAGGCCTTGCCTGTCACCCTGCTTGTGTGTCACACTGCAAGTTAAGGAAGGAAGGGTTCACGTTCCACTCCCAGCTCGAGGGTCCGTAACAGCATGGCTGTGAGAGCATGGCAGTGGAAGGGAGAGGCTGTCGGGTTCACGTGCCCACAACCAGGAATGGGAGAGAGATGAACATGAACGCGCTCGTACTCCCACAGCTCGCTCCCTTGATTCAGTCTGGGATCTTAACGCGAGAAATCGTGCTCATCCACACTCAGAGAGGGATTTCCTTCTTCAGTGAATATTTCTGGAAGCATCTCTGTAGACACACCCAGAAGTGTGTTTCCATGGTGATCTAAGTCCTACCAAGTTGAGAAGATTATCGCAGCTATCTTTCTTGTTTGTTACTCAATTAGATCACAGCATTGTTTATACATTATTTAAAAAACAAAATCATTTAAAAAATAAAACAGCCCAAAGCCCAACCCAGCAACGATGTGTATTGTAAGCCACCGTTGCTGGTGAAATGAATGCTTGCTTGACCAAGTCATTGCCTGGATGTCCACTGTAGGCTAAGCACTCTGTTGGGAGGCGAGGGCCAGGCTGTTTGAAGACACAATTATTCTTCTGAATCGTATCACTTCCCCCCAAAGAAGTAGAGAATGTGATTTAGAGAAGGTGGCTTACACTTGGTATAACTTGGTGTAAGGGGTTCATAAAACCAGTCCAGGAGCAGCAAGACAGACAGCTATGTGGGTGAAGGTCCTGTCTGCCAGTGTAGTAGGAGAGAACCAGCTCCCGCAAGCTGTCCTCTGACATACACATGCACATCCCAAGTGAAACAGAAACCTACCCTATAACTTTAATGAGACTAGGTAAATTCCAACCATTTCAAGTAAAACCTCCACAATTCTGCTTTCCCAGTGCTTTTCCTGTCCTGAGGCTGGCTATAATATTTGTTGTACCCTATATTAGCAGCCTATTAATGTAGCTTCTGTTCCCACTTGATCCAATTCCAGTGCAGTGTGTGTTGTGTTTATGACGTGATGTTTCTACTGTTTGTGGGCATGCTACTCTGAGAAGCTGCTTGCCCTTCTCTGTGTCTGCACCTAGCAAAGGAGGCTGTCAGAGCAGCTGTCTCTCGGATTATTGTAGGGGCCACTCACTGATATGAGGAACTGCTAAGTACTGAAGAAGGGTGTGTGTGTGTGTGCATGTGTGTATATGTGTGTGTGTGTACATATATGTGTGCATGTGTGTATGCAACTATGTGTGCATGTATATGTATATGCTGGGTGGTATGTGTGTGCCTGTATGTATACGTGTGGTGTGTATGTGTGCATGTGTATGTGCATGTGGTGTGCATGTGTATGCTTGTACTTATGTATGTGTGTGTGGTATTCGTATATGTGTGTGATATGTAAGTATATGTGGTGTGTGGTATTGTGATATGTGTGCGTGTGTGGTACATGTATAGTATGTATGTGGTGTGCATTTGTGTGTGATATGTTTATGTGTAGTATTGTGATATATGTGTATGCCTGTGTCTGTGTGATGTGGGTATGTATGGTGTACATGTGTGTGGTGTGTATGTGTATGCATATGTATATGTGTGTATATGCATGTGTGGTGTGTATATGTCTGTATGTGCACATGTGTGTGTGGCATGCATATTTGCGTGTATGTATGTGTGCATGTATTGTGTATGTGTGTGCTATGTGTACGTGTGTATTTGTTATTGTATGTGAATGTATGTATTGTGGTGTGTGTGATATTTATGTATGTGTGCTATGTGTGTGGAGTGTGTGTATGTGTGTGGTATGTGTGTGTGTAACTACATAACCTAGGTCTCAGGTTGCCCTTAAACTTGGTGATCCTCCTGCCCCATCGTCAGGCGCTGGCTTCACAGGTCCACACCACAGCTTCATTTTCTTGTACGTGGTTTCATCTGTCATTACAGTAACTTCTGTGGTTATGGTTCTGATCTGTATTGATCTGATCTGATCTGCTGCTCAGTTTCTGTTATGGTTGAAAATAAGACAAGCCAGCCAGGCTTAAGACTAAACTCAAGCCGTAGCATGGTACCTCTCTGCCTCTGGAGGAGTTTCTCATGGACCTTATTTTAAGATTCCTTAGTTGACAAATGGGCTCCTTACGAGAACTCAATTTCAGGTTTCAGTTTGATGATTCTGTAAGACTGCATCATCTCTGCTCAGGAGGACTCCACCAGGCACTCAGTTACAGACTCAGTTAGGTACCTAAACCCTCAGGTAGACAGCCGGGTACTCAGTTAGGCACTCAGTTACAAAGGGACTCGGTCAAACAGGCACTCAGGCACTTAGGGACACACACTTAAGTATGCAATTTTGTTCTCTTCCCCCACTTTTCTGTTTTTGTTTTGTTTTCTTTTGTGTTTTTTTTTTGAGATAAGGTCTCTCTGTGTAACAGCCCTGGCCATCCTGAAACTCACTCTGTAGACCAGGATGGCCTTGAACTTACAGAGATCTGCCTGCTCTGCCTCTAAAGAGCTGGGATTAGAGACATGTTTCACAACTACCCAGCCTCAATTTTGTTCTTGTGCCCTTTCTTTTTCTTTTTCTGATAAGGGAAAGTGGGAAATATGATGCTGTGTTTAAAAAATACATGTGTATATTGAGATAGAGTGTCTTGTAGCCCAGGCTGTCATACAATTGAGGATGACTTTGAACTTCTACTGCTCCCGTCTTCACCTCCGAGCATAGGGATGCCAGCTTGTGCCACATGTCCCACTTGGTGCCATGCTGGGGATTCGAACTGGGGCTTTGCACATACTAGGTAAGCACTCTGCTAATCGATCTACACACCCGGCCCTAATGCAGGTTTAACATACAGACTTTACAAAACCAAGCTCTCCCTTTAATGACACCCATATACATGGTGTATTTTAATCATTTTAGTAAAGCCTGACTCCAACATGTTCCTACTTAAATGGAAATAAGAAAATTCTAGTTTCTGTAGTTGCCCAAGGGGTGCAGCTTTGTACAGCTCGGGAAGAAGACTCACTTCCCACAATGTTTGGATGCATCCTTTGGAACAGATGAACAAGCACGCACGGTCTCTCTGGAGAAGTCAGATCTAATATAGATTTGTGTGTCACTGCTTCTTCTGTATACGGCTCTTTGGCCTAGGAAAATTACCTGAACACACTTTTAAAACCTCTCGTCTTCAGCTGTCTTCCAAATGGCAGTCATGTCTGAATGGAGTGTTTTGCTGCCCTTTTCCTTCATGGGCAGTTTTGAAGGTCCTAGGCAGGAAGTGGAAAACGGCCCTCCGACGTGAGTTGTGGGGTAGGGTATGGAAGGAAAGTTACTGACAGCTGGAAGATTAGATCTGTTTCGCAGCATGGCTAATGACAACTGTGCTTGCTGACTGAGGTAGATTGTTAAGTTCAAGGTAAGTCTGAGCTATAGGGGAAAAAAGGTGTTTTTGAAGCAGTAGACCAAATGGAACAGTCAGTAGAATGTAACCAATCACATTGAAGAATTGCTGTTGGCCACTAGATGCAGTCATAGAATATTCTTAGCAAATCTGTCTTTCAGAGCTGCCTTCAAAGTAGTTCTTCATGAAAATATACAACACCTTGTAATGGCTTCTCAATAACTCAGGAAGTAGGTGATCAGAGAGTGGCTGAATGTCCCTGTCCAGAGAGATTGACCATATTGGGGGGGGGTGTATTTGCAGACCAATCAGACACCCACATGGCAACGAAAGAGAAAGCTGTTAGTCCATGCTGTGCTCTGCCCTGTCTAGCAGCCTGCCAGCCTTGGCTGTCGATCCCCAGACAGAAAAGAGAGTTCGTTTGGGAAGCCATTTTGTTTCCCCCACTGCCTCACTATGTCGGGTCACAGACTTAAGCCACAACCACTAATGGTCTTGCTTCCAATCAACACTGAGAAAATGTGGTCAGAGGTGACGGAGCGGGATCCAAACGCAAATGGCAAGGAACTAAAGCATGAAAGGGCTGCTCAGTAGCCAAGGTGAAGACGCCAAGTGGACTGCACTGCCCAGTCAGTGGGCATCCTGCCACAGCCAGGCCCCGGCAGCTGTCTGTCTCCACAATGGCCACTGTTCATCACATCTAGGTCAGTTCCAGGAGGCTGGTGTCTTTCAGCTCGTGTTCCTCCGTAGGTGAAACGCCTCAAGTTTTCTGAGCACGAACCATTGACAGGGGCAGCGAAGAGGAGAGGTGTCCTTTGAGCCTTTGAAACCCGCCTGAGCAGCTGGGCCTACTCCTTTCTCGCTGACAATCCTACCCAGGATTGAGGGACCTCTGGGATGAGGATTCCAAGTTGCTTACACACAAACAGCAGAGATTTAACTCCAGGTTAGGCAAGCAGACTCACAAGGTGGTAAAAGCTGAGAAAAGCCCAGGTCTTTGGAAATGCTGGACTCAGTGACCAGAGTGAAGAGTTCACTGACATGTTTTCCACACAGACTGGAAACCAGGGGCTGCTGATAAACAAAGTTGAGGAGAGGGGTCACAATCTAAAGCAACCGTGCGTGCCTGGGTGGTCCTTCCTTCCTTCCTTCCTTCCTTCCTTCCTTCCTTCCTTCCTTCCTTCCTTCCTTCCTTCCTTCCTTCCTCCCTTTCTTCCTCCCTCCCTCCCTCCCTCGCTCCTTCCTTCCTTTCTCCACCCCCTTCCCTCTCTCCCTCTTTCTCTTTCAATCAGGATCTTATATATCCCAGACTGTCCCTCGTGCCTCAGTTTCCAAATTGCTGGGTTCAGGTCCCCCATGTTTGCACTACCGCATCTTGTCTTAGCTCACAGGCCTGAGCTGACCCAATGCCTCCCTAAAATAAAAATAAAAACAAGAAATGTTTAAATGAAAAGAAAGAACAACTGTCTGCTAAGGCTTCAAGAGGAAGGTGGTGGTTACTAACACCTGGGGCCCTCATTAGCCATCTTGGTTTTTCCCCATTCACTCCACCAAACACGTTCCTTCACCAAACAGACCTAAGTGCACTCCTAGGGGAAAAGGCAAGCTGTTGAGGGATATTCATCTGAGATGTGTTCCACTCATTTATGCCGTGGAATATTTATTTAATGATGCAAAGATGTGTTGCATTCTTTTATGTTGCATTTGTTTAACTCTGAAGCTGTGTTACTTTGCCCTCCTAAAACACCTGATTGGTCTAATAAAGACCTGAACGGCCAATAGTGAGGCAGGAGAAAGGATAGGTGGAGCTAGCAAGCAGAGAGAATAAATAGAAGGAGAAAAAGATAAGAAGGAGGAGCAAGAAAAAGAGGAGAGGAGAATGACAGGGGCCAGCCACCCAGCCACCCAGCCAAATAGCCAGCCATGGGATAAGAAGTAAAGAAAGATATACAGTAATTGCCCAGAGGCAAAAGGTAGATGGAATAATTTAAGAAAAGCTGGCTAGTAACAAGCCAAGCAAAAGTTGGGCTTTCATAAGAAAAAATAAGTTTCTGTATATCTGTGTGTTTATTTGGGAGCTGGGAGCTAGGTGGTGGGGCCCTCAAATAATAAAAGAGTAAAAATAACCAACTGCAGCAAGCTGTGCTCTGCTGACATTAAAAGGAAGTTTGAAAAACACAGACAGGGAATCCAGCAATATCATTCTACTTTTCTTGGTGCCTGAGGAAAAGGTATCCCTGCTCTTTTAAGATTTTTAGTATTTTCACAAATGAACTTTAGGTAGTGGAGTAGTAGAATTCTAGTCTGTCATGTGTGAAGCCCTAGGCTCCATACTCACCATAAAACTAACAAACACACACACAGACACACACACACACACGCACGCACAAAACCCGTCTATACGATATAACATTTCATAAAAATGCCTTTTGCTGGGCATTGTGGCTCTGTTATTCTAGCATTCGGGATCAGAGGCAGGAAGATTTGTTATGATTTTGAGACCAGCCTTAAACGTGAGGCTTCATAGCGAGTCCCAGTTCAGCTACAACAACAACAAAAGCAACAGCAATAATAATAACATCTTTAAGTTTTATCATAGTTTTGTATTTACGAAAGAACTGTTAGGCTCACTCAGAGTCCTTGCCTCCAGCACACCCACATCTCCTTCGTGGTTTGTGTGGTCCACCTGTCACATTCACCATTGCTGAATCAGCCCATAACAGATCCGTTCGTCCTCTCTTTGTTGCTGCCCAGCGTCTTTGTTCGGCTGCAGCAAACTACCACTCTTGGGTCCTACACTGCACAACCTGGCCTCTCTCATCTTTTCTTGGCTGTGACCAATTCCTCGGACTGTCTTTGCTTCTGTGGACCTTGGAAGTTTGGAGACATCCTGTCCCGGGACTTGGTAGACCGGTCTTGCGGGAGGCCTCAAGGGCTCTTTTCCTCACGGTTGTATGGAGTTTGGGGTTGTGAGAAAGAAACTTTCTCTTTCATCCAAGCTTATGCTGGTTGTTTCTCTGCCTCCTTCAAAGCTCTCAGCTTTAGGCAGCAAGAGTCACACTGCACAGGTGCAGCCCTTTTCCCGGTGCTCAGTTATCGTTCAAGCTAAACACCTTTGCTATTTATTTCGCTAAGAACAGAAACAGTTTTAGAAAGTTGAGGGTGTGCTTGGCAATAGCCGATGAAAGGGAAGGTGTGTGTGTGTCTCATTTCCAATTATAGCTGCTATCCAGGGAGATATAGGATGTTCCTCATCAGCAATGGATTATTTTAATCATAAATGTGAACAGTATATACATTATCTTTCCTTTTTGCTTTTTAATTTTTCTTTTTTTTTAACTGGCATAATTTGTATCCTTTTCCATTTTTTTATTTTCGGTTGATGAAAGAGTCAGGTTCACATTTATTTATTTATTTATTTAGTTAGTTAGTTAATTTGGGTTCATCTTTAATATAGTCTGCAGCACTGCTTGTGGATCCTAAAGCAGAATTGAGGTAGGGACCACACTGAAGAGAGCACTCTCAGTTGCTGCAGCGCTTGCCATGTGAGCATGAGACCCCAGAACCCATAGGAGCAGCCACACAGCAGCAGGCACCGTAACCCAGCACCAGAGAGGCAGAGACAAGAGGATCCTGGGGTTCTCGGGCCAGTCACTCTAACTGAATTATCAAGCTCTAGGCCGTGTAGAAAACAATAAGGTGGAGAGTAATTGGGAAAGATATCCTGTGTTAACTTCTGGTCCCCACACAATACACATACACTTACCCTCCCTCCCCCTGCTGCCAACAGAGGGATAATGTCTCAACTGCAATTTATTTTAAGAAAGCAAGAGTGAGTCATCATTAGAAAACTAATATCATCTTTCATATTACTGAGAGCCAAAGAAAGAGCCTGTGTAGTCATCACTACATATGCTCATGTTGAAACAGTCAATAAAATGTCAATTGATGACCTCTCCTTTTCATTGACATGTGATTTTTAAATTTCATTTAATACCATTCAAATGTATTAAACTTCTTCATCAATGTAGCAGATACCTGACAGGAAAATGTAAAGGAATAAAGGTGCCTGGCTCCGACCCTCAGAGGTTTCACTCCTTCCTCATTTGATTCCATTGCTTCTGAGGAGGCGGGGAGAGGAGAGAGCTGAGAATACCACGGCAGAAAGATAGGGAGGAACAAGGCTGCTTCCCTCACAGTAGCTAGAAAGGACAGACCCAGAGCAAAGCACTCTAGCAAGAATGAGCCTAAGCGACCTACATCTTCCAGCTAGGCTCTAGTCGCAGAATTTCATCACCTCCCAGTCCCCCAGCAAATGTAGCTGTTGATGAAGCCATTGATGAAGTCGAAGACATTAATATCTGATTATCTCTCAACAAGTCGGTCGCTCTAGCATCTGGGGACCAGATCTTCAACCCACAAGCCTTTTGGGGAAAGGCTCACACTATAGCAATATGTGAATGATGCATATTTATATTGTTAGTTCTTGGGACTTATTTCAGGCCCTTATGCTCCCTCAAATCCCTCCTATAACACGGCATGGTATTGTTATATCACCTCTGCCCACCCTCCTGTATAGATTAAGATATCTCATTCATAATGCCCAATAGATTGTAGATGTTCCATAAACTGCTGTTCTGTTGTATTAGTCAGGAAAATAGTCACAAACCTGTAGATGTTCAGTACAGACATAGTTCTAGGAAACCTTTTAAATTTTTTTTAATAAAACAGAAAACTTAATTCCAGACAATATCTTGCTCTTGCATTCAGACTATAAACTGTAGTAATAGGTCTCTCTTTTTTAATAAAAAACTTGTGTGAGAATTGTTGGTACACCAATTCCATCAAAAATTACAGGTTAGCATACCTAAAGTCAGGAAATGAGATGTCAAGACAATTAGACACTAGAGATGATGAAGCCTCTCAGACATGGAGTCTTTTCTGATAGTCTTCAATGGAGCTCATTTATAATCTTAAAAAATTCAAGAAGATCAATTATGTTAAGTAACCCCTAAAAGAAAGAGACAGACAACCTAATTGATAATATTCACAGCTCTGTGGTCTGTAACGGCGTAAACGAATGCAGACAGATTGTAACAATATATATAGCTTTAATGTCGAAAGAGACTTACAGAACCACCGTTCCAGCGGAGACCAGGAAAGCAGAAGCAACAGCTGGGAGCACGCTGGCTAAATTTATAGGCAGACAGTAGCCCGAGGCGAACACGCCCCCCAAGGGGCGGGACTTATTCCTACATCTCCCCTTTTTGTCTAAAGAAGACAGAACCAAACCAAATACAACTATATACAATAACAACAAATAATAAATATAACAAACAATATTGAGAACAAAATCTTTGCTAAACATTCTATCTCAAGGAGTCCAAATAATGTAGAGAGTAACTACAATTATATAATCTTCAACTCCGTCAAAGATCTGAGAAGGGAATAAACACTACTCAACAAATGAGATATATCCAAAATGTGCAACAATTGACAGAGACAACTGACTACCTGGGCAATCACCCAAAGTCTCGTTTGCAATGTTGAGTCAACCAACTTTGGCTAAGGCCTAACATAACTGACATACCATTATTAAAGGCAAGGAACTTTTCAAAACTATCTTACCCTGTCTTGGCAGGATATGACAGTCCTGTTTTATCCATTGATGCACGCTCTGTATCACAGAACGCTGGGAGGAAGAGGAAGTGAGCTCAGACTCCACAGCTCTCCTCAGAGAGGCCATGCTCTGCTCTCCTGAGCAGACGTGCACGATGAAGCAAGCCCCCAGGTCAGACATGCTGAATCTTTCCCGGTAAGACCGGTGCTCACAGATTATTAAAGATGGGTTGATCGGGATATCAGAATTAGCCAGTAAGGGCTAGAGCTAAAGGGCCAAGCAGTGATTAAAAGAATACAGTGTCCGTGTAATTATTTCGGGTAAAGCTAGCCGTGGGGGCGGCCGGGTGCCGGGGACGCAGCCCGCCGCCCATATCACTACAAATTGATAATATTCACAGCTCTGTGGTCAAGTTTAAGGACTGTGATCTTGTCTAACCTGGATACAATACGCACATATGATGGCTGTCTTGGCTGCTCCCCTTCCAACTATTTCTATGGTTCCAGGGCTTTCTTCAACAAGGGATTCTATTAGCACTGTGGTTCCATTTCCCACTGCCCATTGGAAGAATAAACATTTTCTAGCCTTCTAATGGAGCCCACACACTGAGCTGGTATGTAGGCATTGATGGCTGACCTGGACCTCTGAATGTCTTCTATCTCTCGTTCATTGAACTCATAGATGGAGAACTACTGACCACTGTACATGCCTTTTATTACGTGTGTGTGTGATTATGTAGACAGTCATGTGTCACTTCATGACAAAGATGGGCTCTGAGAAATGAGTTAGCCGATGTTATCATTGCATGAACACAGTGGAGTATGCTTATATGATGGTGTAGCCTGCCGTACACCTGGGAGATGTGGCACTGCCATCATCTTTTATACGGTCCATTATTGACTGAAAGACTGCTACTCAACACGTGTGTGTGTGTGTGTGTGTGTGTGTGTGTGTGTGTGTGTGTGTACACTGTAGCTCAAAACTTAGCTTCTTGGTTAAGGTGATAGCATTAGAGACTTTGTACTAAAAATAGAGAACAATATAAGAATGTCTACTATTTAACACTGGACTGGAAAGAAAGTAAATAGGGATCAGCAAGATGGCTCAGTGGGTAAAGGTGCTGGCCTCCTGAGTTCTGGGATTAAAGGTGGATGTTGCCACATCTGGTGAGTTTAAACTTATTGAAAAGTTCTTTCATTTCTAAAGGCTTTCTTTACAGGAGTATGTCTTATGTTGCGCATGCTCCCTCCCCTTCTGCTCTCCCATCCCCACCTCCTTCCAGTTAATCTCTTTGGTTCACTGGACAATTTCACTTCTGCTTTTATTTAAATATAGAGATGGGATTTTATGTGACTATGAAATCTAGAGACCATAAATGTCTTTTTGACACTGGCTGAATTCACCGCACATGGTTGTCTCCAGGTGTGTCTAATCCGCTTAAAAACATTTTTGACTTTGAGGCAAGCCTTTGGGAGGATTCAGTGTGTAGAGATGAGGGTACTTGACCCTGACAACTGGAGAGGGTGGGCTGCTGCCCCTGGCTTTATCCAAACAAGCCTACAGTCACCAGGGAAAGAGCCTGTGTGATAGGCAGCCGGCTGGGCCCCAAAGCCACTATAATTTCTGCCTTTCTCCAAATTCAATTCATTTCAGGAAACCCTAACTTTTATCCCAGCCAGCTTTGTTCCCTGCACCTCTGGAGAGCCTCAGGGCATGAATTTATTTGGGAGGGCGGCACAGAAGGTAGAGGAGGAACCATGCTGATCACTGTTAGTGTTAATTACTCTTCCATATCAATACACTTGTGGAATACACGCCAAAATAATGACGGACAAACTTAGGGAAAAAGTTACATTGGGGGCAAACCCCAGTTTTTCGGCATCCCTGACTGACTCATCCACATGGATGCTGGGTTCTGAGGTTACTCGGAAGATCGTCACATAGACAGAGGGCTTAGGCAAGGATGCGTGAAGTTTTGCTCTTGTTCAATTCAATTAAAGCCCAGTGGTAATCTAGACATTTATGTAATTACAGGCAGTTATTATCTAGATTGTTTTCCAAAGGCCAACTTTGACTCAGTGCGCCTTTCAAAGCTTTCCACAGAACAAAATAATTATTACGCACGAGGTTTAGCTCAGGCTAAGAGCTTGAAGTGCAAAGCCTTTTGTCTAAGTTTCCGAAGCGCGTGGGTTAGCATTCAAAACGGCGGCTCTGCAGGCCTGCCCTGAAGCCTCTCCAAACAGGCAGTAGGAAAGAGGCCTGGGCCTTCCCCATTCTCTGGAGAGGAAATTTCCCCTTTTACTCGGGTGTTAGATTGAAAATAGGATTTCACGTCGGTACAGGTTTCTAGACAGGGTTAAATGTGAGGCTAGGTCTTCTCGCTTAGACTGTGAACTGTTAACCAGGAGATGGGCAGTGGACTCTGAAGAGGCCGCTGGGGGGCATTTGAAGGTCAGCATCTTCATGCCCAAGTTAAACTGAGCTCCCAAGGTCTTCGACCAGTGTTCCCCTTTCCCCCTACATAGATGAACATTTAGTGGCTGTTTCTCCTGATCAGATCTGACTGCCCCAGAGGACTCAGTACATATCTCTGTAGTTTCCGTTTCTTTTGGGTTTTGAACCTTCCATAAGAGGGCATGTCACAACTGCCCTTTATAGCCCTTCTTGGTTCTGTTTGTTAACTATCAAAAACAGGTAGAAAATACATCTCCAGCTATTTTGCGCTTTCTCAAGAAGTCTGAGTCCTGTTTCCTAATTTAAGGGTATAATAGAATTCTAGCCATTTCTCTTCCAGGAATCTCCATAGCAAATTCCAACAGATATACTTGTTAAAGCAGGACTGACCGGCTAGGTTTCTGATACTGAAAGAAAGAAGGTAGTTGTTAGGGAGTTGAATTGCAGCTAGAGACAAGGCAGTCTGCCTTCTTAAGCTGTGGGTCATGACCCCACACCGGGTTACATAACTGTGTGTGTGTTGGGGGGGGCGTGTGTAACAGTAAAAGGTCTCAAAATATGCAACAACCAAAAATGAATGGGAAACCAATATGTCTGGCATCTGAGATGCTTGCGGCCATAGGAGCCCACGTTCCATTGCACGCTGTCACTTCAGCCTCAGATCTGAACGCAGAGCACGCACGCTTTGCCTAACGCACACTGTCACAACCCTCAGCTCCCATTGGAGGCCATGAGCCGCAGCAAGTATTGCTCTGTCTTTACTGCACTTATGAAGTTTCCCACTCTTGCTGAAACACAACGTTTTCATTGTGCAGCACAGACTTACTACTTTCTTACCGCCATTCCTCACCGCACAAGTGCCTACTTGTCTTTGGACTGGATTGTGCTAGAAAGCCAGGTTTTGGGGAAACATTCGTTATTTATTATGTGTGGAGGCAGAGGGTTCTTGGTGCTGCAAGAGGACAACATGGGGAAGTCACTTCACTGCTGCCTTTTGACCATGTGGGTCCCAGGGATCAAACTCAGGTCTTCACCCTTGTTGGCAGGTGCCTTTACCCACCTTGGCAGTCCAGATTTTTAGAATTACTGCTTTAGTTGCTGACTTGAATTTCATTAATAAAAATCATTCCATGAATTTTGGCTTGGATTAGGAGAGAATAAATCCTGAAATGACCCTGCACCTGTTTCTGCCATTTTGTATTTATTTATGTGCATATTCATGCAAAGAAGTAGTCCCAGCACTGATGATTATGAAATCAAAATATTGATCAGCTTGGAAATATTGGAGATAACCTGATTCCCTGCAGAATCAAATATTCAGCCAAGATTTAGTTCTTTATGTAAAAATAAACAAACATATGCATGTCAGTATGCTGACTTGCTTTCATCTTTAATAAACAGTGAAATTATAAACATATACCAAAAATTCCTCTAAAATAAATTTCTTTATTATCAGTAACTGATCTATATGCTTATTTCATGGCCCTATGTACCTGTGGCCACATAAAATTTTCTTGTGTGAAAAGTAGAAAATGTTTAAGAAGTCCTTTATTACAGGACAAAGAAGCAAATAGCTGAAGAATATAGTGAAGTAAAAAGACTTCATAATAATTTTTGAGACAGAGTCTTGCTATCTAATGTGCCAGAATCACAGCCATGTACCATCACATCCAGCTCAAAAGCATCTTTTAAAACAGGGAGTGGGTTTGGTGGCATATACATATAGTCCCAGAACTTGGGAGATAGAATCAGGAGGACCCGGTATTCAAGGTCACCCTCACAACATAACCTTTTTGAGGTCGGCTGGTGCTACATGAGTTCCTGTCTCACACACACACAAAAAGTAGCAAAAGAAAATCAAAACAAAACAAAATCAAAAAAAACCACAACAACAGTAAAAGAAGGACGTGGCTCAAATGGTGCCATAATATCCAAGCCAACCTTATTGATCTAAAAAGAAATATGTTCTCGAGCTTACTGACTTGAGGTACCCCCGCATCTTCTGTGGCAGAGTGGCAGAGACAGGAAGGTGTGGGTCTTGGAGGTTTTGCTCACTGATTTTTCCTGAGGTTCCTGACCAGTGTTTCACCTCCAGGTGACAACAAGGGACGGAATGACATGTAGTCTGGAGCAACCATATATGGCGAACTAGGATCGACCATAGAAGGAACAAAAATAGCATCTGGGCCCCTGTCTGTCATCTTCCTATACAGCAAACATTGTGCCGAGCAGGTATTTTGAGAATCTTTACACAAATTCTACTTTGTTGTTGTTGCCCGGGTGAGGCCTAAGCAAAGCCCAGATACTGCAGTCTCTCTGACATCCCCAAGCCTTTAATCACCAAGCACCGAACTATTGTGGGATAATAATCTGTGTTACATTTATTTATGCTGTGGAATATTTGTTTAATGATGCAAAGATGTGCTACATTTGTCTGGTTAAAGAAAATTAACCTGGGGTCAGGAGGCCGAGTCAGCAGCCAGCTGACAGAAGTGGTGGAGCCATGCTTAGCCGGGGTTCTTAGGTGGGGGTGGAGCCATGCTTAGCCAGGGTTCTTAGGTGGGGGGAAGCAGAAGGGCGTCCTGTTTTCTGGGAGGCTGAGCCAGGAAAAAAGTTTAGCTACAGCAAGAGCCCCTAGTAATGAAACAATTTTTATAAGCAAACAAATGCTAAGAGGCTAACAGACCCTGCCCTTTGTTTGCTGTTGGATAGATGTGTCCCTGCAGGAGGCCTGGCATTTATGGGCCGAAGGTAAGAGGAAAATCAAACCAAGCAGTGTCAACATCAGGAAAGAATGCTGTGTGTCTCCGGAAGCAAACGGGGCTGGGGGTGGGGGAGGTGGGCTTAAGGGATCAGTGGATTTCTGCTTGGGATGACCTAGATCTTTCTGGCCACCTAATTAGTTGTCTTCTCATGGGCTCTAGCTTCCCTCCTCTCCACAAGACTGCTCCTCTTCACCATAGACTTCAGCTGAGGGTGCAGCTCAGTGTGTGCTGTGCCCGCCTATCATGTACGAGGCCCACAGTTCGATTCCCAGAACTACAAAAAGATGTTTTTTAAGGAATGAACCTGGGAGAACCCATATTTTCCTAAGTTACAAAAAAGAAAAGCTGGTAAGATTGGGATTTTTGTTAGAAAGACAAAGATGGAGAGGGAAAGACATCAATGCTCTCTTGCTCTGTTTCTCTCTCTCTCTCTCTCTCTCTCTCTCTCTCTCTCTCTCTCCAGGAGATAAGACCTAGGGCCTTCTATATACTAGTCTACTGTTCTGCCACTAAGCCACACATCAGCCCTGCTATTACCTCTCTCTTACTTTATATACAATGACATTAACTCTCCATGGTTCTCAGTTCTGTGAACTTTGTCACGTGCATAGATTTGTGTAGCCATTGCCACTACAATCGCAATGGAGAAAAATGTACTAGGAAAGCAAAAGGACATTGAGTGTGATATACAAAGATCATCACTAGTCTGCGGCTAGCCTGGGCTACATAGGGAGACCCAGTGACCATATCTATATCCAGCTAGCACGAATTTAATGTGGTCCAAATGGCAGAGGTGTGTGAAGGAATGTTCTTGGGTCCTTTCCTCTTTATGAGTTCACAAAGGAAGGTGACCAGACAATTTAAAATTTCCTGTAGGGAAGCACAGACAACACACTATAGGACTTTGAAGAAGAGAGAGACACGCAGCCTCCAGGACACCTTTTCAAGAGGCTGAATGCTTTGTTTTTGGTCATTAAATTGTGGCTGACTTCATAGATTGCCTTGATTTCCAAGGACTCAAGTTTTTCCTTGATTCTTTCCACCCTTTCTAGGCCTTCAGCTCACAAGGCTGGGTGTTTCTGTCCTCTGGGTTCAGGGTGTGCTTGAATTGCAGAAAGGGAGGCAGGATCTGCAAATCTCACTCCAACCAGGACCAGTTAACACAGGATAGCCTACAGGACCTGCCTTTAGCAAGTAGATATTGCTGACAAACTATTTAGAGAACATGCATGCATGATTTCTGTGAACTTGACAGACACTTTGAACACAATAAGGGATATAATAAAGTAAAAACTTAGCTATTAGACCTGGCCGTGTCGTTCAGTAGGTAGAGTGTTTCCCTAGCATGCACAAAGCTCCCGTTCGATTCCTCAGCACTACATAAACGGGTTGTGATAGTACATGCCTGTAATGCCATCATTCAGGGAGGTGGAGTCAGGAGGATCAGAACTTTGAAGTCATTCTCCACTACATAGCAAGTCTGAGGCTATTTTGAGATACAGGAGAGAGACCCTGCCTCAAAATATATATTGATTATTAAGACAGCTAGCACAGCAACTAACACTTACCAACGAAAGTACAGTCCAGAAAAAGCTGCATTTGAGCCTGTTCCACAGAACCACAGTGTCTCCAGTCCCATGAATGAGCCTCCCAGCAGCTGAACAGTAGCATCCGAGCCATGCTGTTTCCTTTCAGGGAACTGGCGCCAATGCTTGTCTCGAGTGCCCGGGGCCAGCACTTTGCCTTTGTGAAAAGTAGGGAAAGCTGTCCCTGCATTGCAATGCTGTGTTTCTATCTATTAGGATATTGCTGTGATATGTAATGAGCCGTGATAGGCAATCGATTACAAACCCTTGAGGCATGAACTCTGCGTGGTGCCCCGTAGGGGTTGGACACTATGAAGCCAATACAGCTGTTGCAGCAGTCTCTTACGTCACTCTTGAGACCCAGTTGTTCAGGGTCTAAGAAAAACTCCCATTGTTCCTGAAGGTCCGGGCCAGAGGTCTGGAGGGTGACTGCCAGTTTATTGATAAATTAATACAACATTTACAGTGTAGTTATAAAATTAGAGGTTCAGTGCTGTATGCTTGATGGCGACTATCTCCTTTAATCTTCCCCCAAACAATTGTGAATAAATATTTTTATACTTATTTTATTACTAGCATTGTTATTATTATTATTATTATTGTGTGTGTGTGTGTGTGTGTGTGTGGTGTGTCATTGTGCTTGTGTGGAGGTCAGAGGACAACTTTCAGGAGTCAATTCTCTCCATAGTATAGTTTCTGGGGCTCAAGCTCAGGTACTAACATGAACTGCAAGTGTTTCTTACCCACTGAGTCGTCTTGCTGGCAAAGAAGTCCAAGACTGGACAATCCACATGAAGACCTAATTCACACATATAGTACATCGGCCACCCAGAGTCCTGACAGAGTCAATGCTAAGGTCACTCTTCCTCTCAGCATGCACCCCTAAATATACCTATGTTCCTGATACACTGTGTTCCACACTCTGTTGGAGTGTGACTGCTTTGTGTAAGTTTCTCTATATCGATTCTTACCGTGGGTTTCTCAAGGGAAACGGGGGAAACTCAGAGATCTTTAGGGTGGCACAGATGATGTGGACATATTAGAAACTTCAGGTGTGAATGAGAAACGCATCTTTTCAGACCCAGCGACAGAAAACTCTGCAGATGACTGGTTTGGCTATAGAAGCGATGTGCACGGTGCCACTGAGTCGCTTGCTTCTCGGCAATTAGGAGGCCCAGCCCTCTGAACTGGAAGCCGGTTGGCAGAGCTTCAAATCGGAAGCCTAAGCTCTCTCAGATCACCCTTAAGATATTTGGCGAATCAACCTGTCAGCTTCCTCTGAGTACGAGCCAAAGAGAGACCAGTTGGCCAGTCCACAGTTTTCTTTCTTCTGGGCCTTTGACATCTTGGGACCAGAGCTTTGGGTCCAGTAAAACATTCTCCTTGAAGTCCTGCTTGCTTGCCTCCCTTGTCAGTGGAAACTGATTAAAACAAATGAGGAATGAAACTTTTTTTTTTTTTTTTTTTTTTGCCCATCAGCTCCTTGTTTGCTTCTCTTCCATGAACGATTCTTAATTTAACCGATTTCCTTCTTAATTAGATTTAGCAATTAGGGTTGCCCATTAACCTAAAGTTTTCCTGCAAGAGACTCATCTTCTGCCGAATCTGCCGGCTTTACAATCCCACAGCTGCGTAATTGGCAGTTAAATTCCCATCCATTCAAAGCCCAACAGATAAGCAAGCCTTACCCAGGTGGCTGGCATCAGTCTGCTCCGACGCTGAGAGCCAATGCCAAGCACCTCCTCGCCAGCTACTCTAGGATGAAGGGGCCACCGAGCAAGAGCGTCTGGGCCACGCATCAACCATCTAGTCATCCAGCCAAAGCTTATTGAACAGATGTGACCTCTAAACAGTGTCCTATTGGAGGGTACTGTCTGCCAGGCTGCAGAGGGGAGCGCCACACACAGGGGAAGCTGCGGGTTTGTGCCGGGAGTGAGTGGCAGTTACCCCACTGTGCTGTTGAGGATTTGATGGGGATTAAAGAGGAAGTCTTTTTTTTTTCTCTTCAGAGAGCAATTTTTGTTGCCGTTTTTAGTTTTTTGAGACTGGGTCTCCTATGCTCCCAGGCTGATCTTCAACTTGCTATGTAGCTGAAGCTAGTCTTGAACTCTTAATCTTCCTACTGAGTACTGGGATGACAGGTGTGTATGCCACGCCCCGTCAAAGAGTCATTTCTATTCCTTGTTATCTTTATCTTTTTGAAGAACAAAAAAAGAGTAAGTCACTGATGTTCATATTAATCTTTTTAATTTCAGGGTTTTCTTTATAGAGTAATCTGGGTTATCCTCCTAGGCTGCAAATGTAAACAGCAAGCACTGCCTTAATTCTCTTTTCTGTTGGTTTGTTTGTTTGTTTTTGAGAAAGGGTATCCGTGTAGAGCAGGATGGTTTCAAATTCATTGTGTAGCTGAGGATTGCCTTCAACTTCTGACCCTCCAGTCTCTACTTCCTGAGTGCTGGGGTTACAGGTGCATGCTAAGGTTGCATCCTAAGCACACAGACTACTACCCGCTGAGCCACAGCCTCGCCCTTGCCTCCCCTTAAACATGTAAGTGCTCATTGCATGTGGTATACTGGTCTTTTCTCAAGTTCTGTTGATTTTAGCTCTGTTTTTAAAGGTTAGCGTGTTGAGTAATGGGTTTTGTTATGACATTGTCATACATATATGTCATTATACCTCCTCCTCCTCCTTTCTCCATGTCCCTGTCCTCCCTTGCTAGTCCCCCTTACCCCCCCCCACTCTAACAGACATCTCCAGGCTAACCAGCAACCTAATTACTAGATCTAATCAGGAAGGAAATAAGTTAAGACTCAGACTCCTTGTAAGAACCAAACAAGAAGGCAAGAATGCTTAATGGGCCTGAAGCAGAGCAGATGCTTTTACAGATGGCAGAGTTAGCAAAGGGAGGCATGCAGGTACGGAGAGACTCCTGCAGCAGGGGCTGGCCCTGGGGCTGACACCTCATGGCCCCGAGGCAAGAAGAGGCTTTGGTTTTCTTTAGGAAACAGGTGTCTTTGTCTTTCTGCTCAAATTACTTAAGGTAAAGAGCTGCTCTGACACCCTAGAGGTTTGCACTCCAGCAGGATTCTTTTCCTTCTTGCTTGAGCAGCTGACCGTCAAGCCCAAGGGCAGTAAACTGAGGCTGAAGACAGAGTCAAGCTCCTCCCTTTTATTACTGCAACTGAGTGACTCCGGAGCCTTCAAACTTGACCTCTGCAGGTAACTATTATGGGCTGGACGTGTTGCTGAGAACTTCCTGTGTTGAGAGTTTGCTGTCTGGATTCATCTGGGAGTGGTGTTTGGAAACGCAGACTTCGAAGGTCACTGGCATCAGATGAGGTTATAAGGGTAAATCCCCCATGAATACAAAAGGGGCATTGTAAGAAGAGAGATCTGAGCTAGGGGGAGCTCTGGCTTTCTGTGAGATCCCTCACCACCGTTGTGTTTAGTAGATTAAGCTGATGCTGGTACTGCATGATGGGACTCTGGGCTCCAAACGTTGGAACCAGATAAATTTCAGTTACTTATAAATTTCCTCATCTGAGATGTTTTGTTACAGAATCAGAAATTAAGTACCAGAAGCAACAAGGTTAGAGCAGGACAGCTATATCTCAGTAGGAAAATGAACTTCCAAACAGAAAAGTGGTATGAAGGAAGAAAAAATTGTTTTAGAATTCAGTGCAGTAGTTAGGGTTCCCTATGCATGGATTCCATGGTTCCCAGGTAGAAATTTATCTCCTTTAATTTTTAATTGTATTTATTTACTGTGTGTGTGTGTGTGTGTGTGTGTGTGTGTGTGTGCGCACGTACGTGCTGCACATGTGTGGATGTTTATGGAGAAGAGAAAGTTGGATCCCTTGAAGCTGCAGTTACAGGCAGTTAAAAACTGCCCCATATGGGTTTTGGGAACCGAATCCTGGTCCTTGCAGAAGCAACAAGCATTTATCCATGAAGTCATCTCTCCAGATCCCTGAGCATTTCCAGCCATAAAACTAATAGACTAGGAGCCAAAGGTCTAGTGGCTGTGATGGCGCTGAGGCTCATCATCCCCACGGGCAGCAGAGTCGGTGTATGCCTCCAGTTCCCTTGCAGAGAGAGAGCAAACGGAGGAGAGGCTGGCTGGGAAGATCTGCAAGGCTGCTTTAAAGCCCTCTCTTCCTGGGATAATCAGATCATTTGCATAAGCTATTTTGTTTGGCTAGAACTTAACTAAAGACTAAGGGAAATTGGTCACACATTGTGAAGGCTGAATGGGCTCCCTGATGCTGTTCCTGAAGCATTGCTGGAGGGTTTGGAGAGAAGGCTCCGGTGGTAAAGAGCTTTCTATGCAAGTACGAGGTCTTTAATCCAGTCCCACAGAAATGTCAGATGTGTTAGTGCACATCTGTAATCTCAGTGATAGGGAGGCAGAGACAGGAGGATCACCAACTCGATGTCTACCCAGTGTAGCCCAGTTGGCAAGCTCCAGATTCAGGGGTGGATTCTACCTTAAGAACAAAGTGGAGAGCATCTGAAGCCGGCTTCGGGCCTTTACTGCATGAGATCACCTGTGCTAAAGTATCCAAACACATGCATGTGTTCACACAGACAGACAGACACACACACACATAGACACAGACAGACACGGCAAGATACACAGAGACACAGAAATACAAAGAGAGACAGAGAAATACACACAGAGACACATACAGACATACACACAGTGAAACACACACACAAATTTCCTAACTCTAGGGGTATCCTCTCTGCTGCTTACCTCCGCTGAGAATTGTCGTAAGTTACTTTGGTTGGTTGGTTTTATTTTGGGAGACAGGGTCTTACTCTGTGTTCCTGGCTGCCTTAGAATGCACTAAGTAATTCAAACTGCCATTGAACTTGAAGATCACTTCCTATTCTTCCCCTGGAGTGCTGGGTATAGGCATGTATTACCATCCTCAGCTTGCAATGCCGTTTTTTAATGTTTTATTTCAAAGTGTGTGTGTGTGTGTGTGTGTGTGTGTTATAAATGCAGGCTCCAGGAGAGGTCAGGAGGGTACCAAATTGTCAAAGCTGGAGTTGTAGGTGGCTCTCTACAAAAGCCGTACACACTCTTAACTGCCCAGCTATTTCTCTACCACCACCATCCTCTGAAAAAATATTTATTACGTGTGTGTACGTCTGCGTGAAAGTAAGCATGCATGTGAAAGTGTGCAAAAGCAGAGGCCGGGGCGGGCATCCGGTGTCCTTTTCCATCCCTGCCTGTCTATTCTTTTGACATAAAGGCCCTTCCTGAACATGAGTCTTTTGTTTCCGCTAGGCCGGAAGCTGGCAAGCCCCAGCAATCCTCCTCCTTTCTCCAACTCGACTCTGGGAGTTGAGGTGACAGACATTTCCAGGGATGCCTGACTTGTTACATGAGTGCTGGGATCCAAACTCCAGTCCTTTACGGCTGCTGGACCTCTCCTCCTGCACCCACAATGCCTTCTTAGAAGCCTGCTCTCCCCTCAACTCTCTCCCAGGCACTTTCTTCCGGCCGGCAGCCGCAAGCCCTTTCCAGTGTGGAACACAAAAGGACATTTGTGGCATGTAATTGTGTTCTGAAGCTGTCCCATTCCCATGATGTATAATCATGACACTGCGGGGGAAGGGGGACTGCGGCACCACATTCGAAACCCCTCAAACGCTAGGATCCATTTTGGTTTCTTTATTGAGAATCCTATCTCAGATCATTTGCAGCCAGGTTCTACCCCCGGGGCAAGTTTCTTCAGTCGTGTTAAATTCATGGGGCGAATCCCCTGAGGATTTAGCACCGAAAACAGACAGCTTTAATAACGGAATGCTGATGTAAAGAGCAGGGGAAGGCAGTGAGCTCTAGCCACTTAGGGACAAGATGGGTAAATTGTTACTAATAAGCCGTGCATTTTTTTTCCTGCCATTTTCTTCATATGAAGGAATATGGAGATGAACTTTTAAATGCCAGATGATTGCCTGACAGCTCCCATCCCTGGGGCAAACGCTCAGTCCAGATCATTTTGCTATTGCCTTTCCTAAACCCTTGGAGGACACACACACACAGTCTCTGTCTAAGATAAAAAGTCAGATATCTGTGCAAGAGTGCCGAGGATAGAATCCCATGGGACCCAGCTACATCGTGATCCCATTTCACGACTATTTTGGACTCAGCTGGTCAGTTTTCCGTCGCTGTAACAAATGCCAGAGGTGAAGCAACTTGAAAAGAAAAGCTTATTCGGGCTCATGGTCTCAGTTTTCAATCCCCGTTGCTCTGACCCTTTGGTTGAACCGAATATCATGGCAGAAACAAGAGGAAGAGCAAACTGCTGTCAGGGCGGTCAGGAAAGAGAGATTTGGGGTACGCACCAGTGACCTAACATCTTCCAACTAGGTTTCATCTCTTAAAGGTCCCAGCCCTTCTGACTGCAGGAGATTGAAGCATCAACACATGGACCTTTGGATACACTTATTCAAGCCTTCTTACCTTTTTAAAGACAGGCTTCACACAGCCCAGCCTGGCCCCCTGTGTGGCTAACTGAAGGCATAAGTCTCAAACAATCCCACCCCAGTTTGGAATTATGATTAATAGAATGGTTATTTATTTAAGGGGGGAAAACTTACAGATCACCGTCCCAGACAACAGCCCTCTGCGTAATCAGGAAGGGAGCCTAGTTGCTAGAAGTGGAGCCTGAAGCCAGAGAGCCAGCGGAGGGCAGTGGCCCTATTTTTAAAGAGAGAGAGACCACGCCCCAATGGGCTGGTATCTCAGCAGCTATTGGCTGAAGGAGTGGAAGGATCTCCCGCAACAACTAACCTTGACCTTCTGATCCTTCTGCTTTTACCTCCTGGACGTTGAGGATCACGTGCCACCATGGCCAGTTGGTATGGAGCTGGCAATCAAACCCTGGACTCTGCCCACCGAGTTACGTTCCCTGCCCCAGACATGAGCTTTCTTAGGAGTGAGACTGCGAAAAGGGCTTGCCAGGGCCTGTGCCACCTTCCTGGCTAGAGTCCCAGGGTGACTGCTCAGCCCTCTCTCCCGCCATCTTCACTTCTGCATCCTGCCATGTAGCCAGTATTCCCCTCCAGTTGTGTCAAGCTGTCTGCTGACTCCCAGATCTACCATGATTTTGAGCATGGTCCTTCCACCCACCTTTCCTGCCAGCGAAGCTGACTCATCTATGAAGAACTCTTCCCAACGTGACCTCTAGAAAACTGTCTCACCCTAAACAAAGACATTCTTCTGTCCTACACCGCAGCCACAGCCTGTTTCAGTGGTGGAACCACGTGGGCTGGCAGGATTGGTTTGCAATCTCAGCTCCACACGGTGTCCCACGGAGGACAAGGACTTCATTCCAGACATTTCTACTCTCGGTCCCAAGGCTTTACAACAGTTGGGATATTGACTTTTTAGGGCAGATGATTTCTTTTAGAGATATCATCACATGGGTCAGGTCTCTCATTCTACAATGGGGCTTGAACAGATTATCAAGCTTGACAGTAAGAACTTTTATGAGTTGAACCAATTTGCTGCTCCACAAATAAAATAATAAAAAACTAAAAAAAAAACCAGTATGAACCTCCAGTGTTAAAATTTAGAAAAATGTCCTCAGACATGTATTTGGGGTGGATCGTTCTACTACTACTACTATTGCTGCTGCTGCTGCTGCTGCTGCTGCTGCTGCTGCTGCTGCTGCTGTTGCTGCTGCTGCTGCTGCTGTTGCTGCTGCTGCTGCTGCTGTTGCTGCTGCTGTTGCTGCTGCTCTCTCTCACACACGCACACATAGACACACACAGACACACAGAGACAGAGAGAGACAGAGAGACAGAGGGAGAGGTTCCTGGTTGGAACCGCTGCCCCAGTTCTAATAGACAGCCTGATCCTGGGTACGTAATGAATATTTGCTGAGCTAACAAAGCAATGTTCAAATTAATGAATACAAGTCTGAGCGAATCAAATGCACAATGGTAAATAAACAAACCCAACATCACGTTTTAACTTCTATGCATTCATCAAATCAAACTTGAAGTCTTTATTCCAGCCGTGGAGGCTCTTGAAGAGCGGACTCAGCCTGCTTTATGCCCTTGTCAGCTTTTTGTTCTTGCTCTTGACCTCTGGGCTCTTCCTGTTCCCTGGCTTTGTCTGCCTTTCCTGTCACTCAAATTCTGTGCTGCCTTCAGGACAAAGACTTCGACTTCTTGCAAACGCCTTCTGCCACTCGCTCACCCTCTTTTGGGAACGAACACATGTGCATGTACATTGCTTTGGATCTTAGTGTTATTGATTAGTGTTTTGTTCCATAAGCACGCATACAGACTTTCTTCTTAACTGAAAAATAGCTCCTCCTCAGAAGAAGGGTTCGCTCCTTCCAAGCTTTTCTTCCCCTTACCCCTGCTGGGAGCTGGAAGAACAGATGTTTGCCTTTGCTTGAAGCACACACTGCTCTAAGTAACTAGCAGATGTGTTCAATCTGTGCTTTGCATTGAAGAGGCAAAGGGATAAACTCTTTAATAACTCACTGTTTTTAGATAAATTCATCCAAACAAATATGAATAGAAAGAGTTTGTGAATGCTTTTAGAATTTCTGTGAGAAGGCATGGAATATACTCCCCCCCCCCCAAGAAATACAGAAATTCATACATTTTTCCTTTTCTTCAATCTTGCTTGTGCTTAAACTCCACTCAGGACTTTTCTACAGTGGCAAACAGTTTGAGACACTGGGTATGATAGTGCATGCCTATCTACTAGTACTTGGAAGGTAGAGGCAGGAGGATCACGAGTTTAAGGCCAGCCTGGCTTATATGAGAGCCTGTCTCAAAAGATAAACCAAACTAAATCAAACCGCCACTGCCACCACCACAACAAACTGCGATGTTTTCAGGTTGATCAAAAAAATATCACATGTAGCATCCAGGTTGAAATAAAACTGGGAAGATGCGGTGGAGGGGATTATCTGGGGAGGAGGAAGAGCATCAGGAGGAGGGAAGAAAGGGGGAGCAGGAAGGGAAGTGAGTGGGATCAAATCACAGTCCACGAGCGTATGAAACACGTCACAGTGAGACTCGTTATTACTTACTAGTTAACATATGTTAATGCAAAGTATTGAAGAAAACACTGCCAGCCTTCCTGGTTTCTTCTGCGCTCTAAACCCACAAGCATTCTTTGGAGCCCCACTTCCTCAGGCATTTCTGCAGTAACTAGTACTTTATCTCAGTGCCTGGCTCCACAAACTTCCGCTCTATACAGTATTCCTTTCCCAAGCCGTTTGTAGAAATCTGTCCAGGTTTTATGCACATGCGCTCTCCCAAGAGGTCCGTGCTTTCCTCATTTTCAGCGGCTGTCAAGGAGACAACTCCCAGAAGGACCTAGCCTTGGGTCTGAGCCCCTCGTGCTGTGTTAGGATAAGCAGAAGACAAGTGGGCTAAGAGGAGATGGGGAAGCATGGTTTGCTTTCTACCTGCTTCTGTACCCCTTCTAGAAAGGGATAAAAGGGTTTTTGCCCAAGTGTTATAAACTGGATCATTGGCAGGTCAGCCTCCAAAGTCATCAACCTCTCTGGTTTCAAAGGCCCTGGGGTCTCTATTTATTCCTCTCTCTGTTGACCCATGCACTCCCATCTAAACCACAGAGCGCAATGCTCTGGGACTGTATGTGGAATTTTAAGGTGTGGTTCTACGCTCCAACTTTTCAGTTAAAGAGGACAGTAATGGTGAAAAGCAGATTTATTCAATGTGATCACATTGGGAAGAGGGATAAATGAAGGGGCCTAGGGTCCCCAAGGGCATCTTTGGGGTACTGGCATGAGCTTTGAAGAACTGAGGCAGAATCTACGTATCAGTTGATCAATGCTCCGTCTTCTTTTAGGGATGTGTTTTGGAGAGGCCCTTCCTTATGGTTGAAGGCATCAAACAGGTCACTACAAGACAGTCACTCTAGGGTGCAGCCTGGCCTTTGTGGCTAGTTATCCTTATCTCGTTCCATTGTTCTTCTGCTGTGCTGGGAAACCCGGGTGACTTGGAGGAAAGATTAGGAGCATTGATTTACCTCTGTCTCTTTAGGCAAAGTAAAAGCAGACAAATACAAGACGAAGGCAGGGGCTCTAGGCTTCTGTGGCGCCTTTAGTTATCTTGGGGGCCCAAGGAGAAAGGAGTGGTTGCTTTTTTAAGAGCATGTTTCAGCCCCACCACCTCTGGGACATGGCTTCTTCTTTTCCACTTTCACACTTTACCACCAAGTGCTCCTTTCTTTCTCAACCCAACCCAGGCTTCCAACTGCCTCCAGGTCTGTGGTTTCCGAGTATAGCAAATGTAAGCTTCCCAGGACCAAATGCAAAGTCCTTTCTCTTCCCATGGATTGCTCCTACGGTCGTTTGCAGGTGAAAGGTCCCCATAGGCCCACATGTCTGAACACTTGGTCCTCTGTTGGCGATTGTGAGATCTTAAGGAGGAGGGAATTCTGCTGAAAAGAGTGGGTCTCTGAGGAAAGGCTTTGGGGTTTTATAGCCTCACCCCACTTCCTGCTCAATGTCTTTCTGATGGCAGGTACAATGTGACCAGCGACCTCATGCACCTGTGGCCATGCCTTCCCCTTGATGGCGTAGACACATCTCCTCCTCAAGTGTGAGTCAAATGAACCCTTCCTCAAGTTGCTTCTTGTCAGGTATTTGGCCATAGCAACAAGTAACTAATCGCTTCCTCCTATTGTTGTTGTTCTCAAGCTGGACGTACAATCTTTTTTATTATTGTTTTTTAATTATTATTATTTTTTTACTTTACATATCAACCACAGTTTCCCCTCCCTCCTCTCCTCCCACTCCCTCCCCTCCAACCTACCTCCTTTTTACCCTGTCCCCCATTCACTCCCCTCCTCCATCTTCTTCTTTTTTTTTTTTTTTTTTTTGATTTTTGAGACAGGGTTTCTCTGTAGCTTTTTTGGTTCCTGTCCTGGAACTAGCTCTTGTAGACCAGGCTGGCCTCGAACTCACAGAGATCCGCCTGCTTCTGCCTCCCAAGTGCTGGGATTAAAGGCGTGCGCTACCACTGCCCAACTTTGTCTTACACTTTAAAAAATAATCTTATTTGTTATTATGTATATGCATACTGTGTCTTTGTACATGTACATGTCACAGTGAGTTATGTGAAGGGCAGAGGGCAAATTTATGGAGTTGGTTCTCTCCATCCACCTCCCTGTAAAAAAAATAATAAATGTATGTGTATGGGAGTTTTGGCTGCATGTATGTTGGTGTCTCGCATGCATATGTGGTGGTTGCAGAAATCGGAAGAGGCCATCAGATCCCCTGGAACAGTAGTTTCAAATGGCAATGAACTACACACCATGTGGGTGGAGAATCAACGCAAAGCCCTCTGCAAGAGCAGCCAGTACTTGAAACTGCGGAGCCATCTCTCCACTCCTCTCCTTCCACCTCAGCAGTCTTTGCCCAGGTCATCTTGCCAGCCCCACTTCCTTATTTTCTTTTTCCCCCTACTTTCCTTATTTTCATGTCAATAGATAACCAAGTTGTCATACAAGCTTTCCTGAATCACCAGTTCTTGGTTCTGAAGGCAGCAGAAGAGTCGATAATCAAATCTGGAACTCAAGGTTCCTTTCACAGCTTCTCCATGCCACGCTTTCCCTCAGCGCCTAGGTTCTCACTCCTGCATTGACATGTGAGCATGGGCCAGCCCCACCGGCTTCACTGTAGCCTTGGCAAGGGTCCTATAGTCTTTCCCCAACTACAGAGTTAAAGTCTTGCTCAAAGGTTCTTCTGAAACAGGTTTACCCTGGGCTCTAAGCAAATGCAGATCAGTGTCTCCTATGTTCAACAGTGCCTCACCCTCTATTCCTCGAGAATATAATACGTGGATTGCCGTGCTAGCTGCTGAGCTGAGGAAGCCCCTGGTCCATGGAGTACAAGCAATGTGATTCTTTGTTGACCATCCACCCATCCCAGCTATCATTCTGAGACTGCCATGCTTACAAACCTGAACAATATATAACTTCATACAGAAGCACCCATGCGTGCGGCAGGCACGACACAGACATTGGGAATCACTAAGCGTCTGATAGTCTTGGGCTTTAGGTATGTGATTAAATTGTGTCTTTGACTATTTTCGTCTTTTAAAGTTGCAGGGCTCGAAAACAACTTAGTTGGTGCCTAATAATACGCTGAATGAGTGAACCGATTCCTGGAAATCAGTGGGAGGCATACCTGGGACTGTCTCCCGATTTTAAAGGTATCAGTTGCAGATATTTTGTAATATTCTCTTCCTCACAAAGCATTTTCAGAAGAGATGACCACACAGCAGCACAGAAGGCAGCTAAGGCCCAGCATAGCCTGCAGGGGTCCTGTGGGAATGCCGCCCTGCACATCACAGTACTGTTTCTGCTCTGACTGAGCCCTGTGAGCCACACACGTGGCCACCATAGGACAATTTTGCCTATGTCTCCTTCCACCTCTATGTGGGTCCCGGGGATCGAACCCAGGTCATCAGGCTCGCACAGCAAGCACTTTGACTGGTGAACATCTTGATGTCCCCCTCTCCCATTTTTCCTTTCCATCGGCTGTGTGTTGCAGCATCACGGTCACCTACCTTCTAATCTTGTAGGTCTAAAAGCACAGATGAGAGAAGGGCTGGGCAAAGCCTCCCAAAGAAGACAAATTCCTGAACATTTTCAAATTTGCCAACCTTGAGGTGAGTGCTCACTCAGCTGGAAAATGTCTTACATGACAATGACCATGAGAACACAAAGGCCCAGTTTGCTTTAAAGTCTTTATTATCCTGAATATAAAAGACAGAAGTCCTCTAGGATATAACAGAGTTTTTTTTTAAATGTGGAAACATTATTTTTTTTTTTACAAGTGAAAAAATAAATACCTCTTGGAATAAAGGCTTATATGCTAATGTGCCATAAAAAAGTAGAGTTTTAATATCTGACAAAATGTCTGTGCAAAGAAACAAATGCATAAACACATCGCTGCTACATTAAGGCAATATGAAACGCAGACGCAGAAATCTCGGTAAAGTGACGGTGTAGGTTTCTAGCTTTCACTAGCTAGTATTGCACCCAATGAGGTCAGCTAGGTTTCCTGACGGCCTAGAAAACCCCCTAGCTCACTAGCTTCCAAAATGCCCAAGTGGGGGTGGAAAGATGATCAAGAATATGGCAATAGAACACACTAAGCCCGCCTCTGGAAGATGCAGGGCGGGGGCGGCACAAAGAATACGGAAGCACTGACAAGAAAGCACGAAGTGGAATAAAACACACACAGAAGGGACGCTGTCTAAAGACCCATGGTAAGGCTGTAGAAGGTTTGATCTTCAAGCAAGGTGACACCCAGGGGTGCAGCTGGAGAGAGTGCTTAGGGGAAGTGAGGAAGCGCCTGAGCACACCAGGAGCCTCTCCAACACTCTCGCCCTGTCTGTCTGTCTATCTGTGAACTTTCCCTTTCCAATCTCAAAATAGTCCACCAGCTCAAAAGCCCGGTGAATGCATGACTATGCCCTGAAAGTCGTTTAACCAAACTGGTAGCCCCCGAAAGGCCTGGGGTTTGGGGTATGGGAAAGAAGGGCCAAGAAGTCACCCACATTGAGTTATCTTGTCTGCTCAGCCACACCATTTTCAACCCGACAACATGCCAGCCCTTGAGAAGTCACAGGACTGCTTTTCAATCTGCTAGCTTCCCAGTCGTTCTTGAACGAGTTATAAAGACAGAACTGACATTATAACGACGACTATTTCTTTAAGAAAAAAATGTCCTATTACAAATGTTCAGCGCTCCATGACCGTACAAAAAGAACCAAGGAAAAGTTTAAAACTCTTATAAAATCTGCTGCCTCGGGAGAAGTTAAGGAGACATATGACATCACTTCCTAAAAGGTACCCACTGTTGGGCTATGGTGCCACTTAACTGACAAGACAATTATATCTACTCTTTTACTTGGTCATTAAAACAACAAACAAACAAACAAACCCAAAGTCCAAGAAGGAATGTATCTATGTCCCAGAGGTCTTCCTGTGGCCCCTGGGGCTTTGCTTCTACTCACAGAAGAGGAGTGATTGCATTCTTGCTTTTCTTTTCTTCTTCATTTCTGAAATGTCTCATGGCAGATGGGTGTCGAGAGTGAGATATTTCCTCACAATGTTCATATTCTTATAGTTTACAATACTGCAGCTCACGGGGACCTGGCATGCCCGCTAAGCGCAGGATACATCAGATGACAGTCAGATTGGCTCGTGGGGACATGGCATGTCCAGTAATCACAGGACGCGTTAGATGACAGTTAGATTGAGGAGACTGGTGTGGGTTGGCAGGTAGACATGCTGGACATGCTCCACACGTGATCTGCAGACCGGACATGACTGGAAAAGAAGTCAACATTGGTTAGAATGTTTAACAGACCTGGGCCCGGGAGGTCAACCTTTATTGACTGAGGTTTCTGTCCTGCCTGGTTCCCACAATCATTAAGTCCCAAGGAAATCACACAGAAGACTATATTAATCATAAACTGGTTCACCTACTAGCTCAGGCTTATTAACTCTTATAACTTACATTAGCCCATAATTCTTGTCTGTGTTAGCCATGTAGCTTGGTACCGTTTTTGGCAAGACAGTCACATCTTGCTTGCTTTTTGTCTGGCTTCTTCTGTGTCTAGGTTACAGCTTTATACTGCAACTTTCCTCTTCCCAGAATTCTCGTTGTCCCACTTCTACTTCCTGCCTGGCTACTGGTCAATCAGCATTTATTTAAAATACAAATGACGGGGTACAGACCATTTCCCCATGACAAACCTTGGTACCCACCTCCCTCTGTTTTCTAGATAAGCTGCCATTTCAATTTTGATTTCTAGGCTCTCAGTTCCTCTGTAGCAGGCTTGAATGTTTACACTTTACAAGGATTGAAAATGACTTTTATGAAAAGACTATCACTAAAGAAAATTACATTTTCTGGCCAACTGTGTGTGTATGCTTTCTGCCTATTTTTGGAGATAGGGTCTCTCACTGGCATGAAGAACACTGATTAAGGTGAGCTGGCTGGCAGGTGACCCCCAGGGGTCCTCCTGTCTCCATTTCCCCAGAGCCAGGATTAAGAACCCCTGCAATTGTTCCTTTCTCACCACACCCTCCCCCATCCACCTTTTTAATTATACTGGTTCTAGGGACTGAATTCAGGTCCCTGTGCTTTGCAATGAAGGCAGTTTATTGGCTCAGCCAGTTCCCCAATCCTCTGTTAACTCAGCTTTCCTTCCTGCATACATAGGAGGAGGTCACTGCACCTCTGCCACCATGTTAGAGATATGTCTTAGATAGGCGTTGGCTAAGGTTTCTTGGGGTCAAGACCAGTGGGCAGATGCCCTGTAGCCAGGGGCAACAGGTATCTGGTGGCTTCTTGACCAGCACACATCCTTCATTGGCCATAAGGGAAGATAGGCACAGGGTCAGACTAGGTGGGCAGGAATGGATAAGCCCAGGAATCAGAGGGGAAACTCTTCTTGTAGCAGCACAGGCTCCTGAGCTTACTGTCCAATCCTAACAGTAGCTCTGTCACCGCAGCCTGTAAGGACTAGGTGACAGGCAGGGCTAGGTTTACCCACAAGGACATTTAGCAGAAACTTCTGAGATGTGAAACCAAAAGTAAAATTTATGATAAGAGGAAATGTAAGATGCAAAAAAGGATATATGCTATATAAGAGTTGCTTTTATTATTTTTTTAAGTATGAAAGTTAGTTTGACTTGCTAGCAGATAATGACCAACAGAATTCCCTAAAGTATAAACTGTAATAAAAGGAAATTAATGGGCTGGTGAGACGGCTCAGAGGGTAAAGATGCTTACAACCAAGCCTAACAAACCAAGTTTGATTCCCAGCAACACAAGGTAGAAGGAAAGAATTGACTCCTGCAAATTTTCCTCTGACCTCCACATATGCGTGCTCTCTCTCTGTTTCTCTCTGTCTCTCTCTCTCTCACACACACACACACGCAAATAAATATAAGTATAGAAAAGGATAAAATATACAAATAGAGTAAATAAGTCACTGTTAACAATAACGTATGTATTTTTTAACTAGAATTTTAGGCAAATAATACATACATTCCTACTAGGTGGTATCAGAAGACAGAGGCCATGTAAAATGGAAGAGGCAGGCCTGGATTCTAGGTCTTGGTTTAGCTTCAAGATACATTATTTTGTCAGTCTGGGCCTCATTTCCGAAGCCACGTGGTGACAAGAGTGCGCTGAGCACATGTCTCTAAAAGGGCACAATACTGTAGTCACCGGACGCAGAGACCCTTCGGGGTGGAGATGGCCGCTTTCCTCCCCTTCTTGACGGGCAGGCGGGCTAAGTGACCGCTTACCTGCAGCTGGGCTGCGCAGCTCTTGCAGCACACAGTGTGGCCGCAGGGGCAGAAGGTGGAGTTGATCTCCTCCTCGCAGCACAGCATGCAGAGCATGGCTTCCTTCAGCTTGCGCAGCTTCTCCTGCAGCACTCTGCTCTGCTGGCAGCTGAGGCCCTCGCAGCTGCCGCAGCTCATGCTGCTGTCAGAGGACTTCAGGGGCGAGCTGGGGGGGCTCTGGTCACTCCGGGAGACAAGGTCCACAACCCCGGCGTTGTACAGAGCCCTCCTGGCGTGGTCATACACCTCCTTGGATGTTCTTTTAATATCAAAGACATACTTCTTCCCAAGGTTAATGTTTTCGTTGAGGAACAGAGACGCCAAGTGACCCTTCAAGTCCCGGCTGTACTGCATCATGACAGCGCTGGTGACGGTGTCGCACCTGAAGGTAGCAGCGAACATCCGATTTAATATGGAAAAGCCCAGGAAGCTTCAGAACTCAGACTATCAGATACTGTTATCAATAGAAACTGTATCAACAGGCAGTGCTCTGTCTCCTATCTTGTCATTATTATCATTCATCTCTCAATCTAGCTTCTATTTATCTGTCTATTAATTATCTACTATCATCCACCCATCATCTTTCTATCTGACATCCATCTATCTCCTTACTTACTTATTTGCTTTTTTAGATAAAGTAGCCCGGGCTGGCCTAAAACTTCTGGCCCTTCTGCTTGCTGGGATTATAGTTGTGTGCCACCATGACTGGCTTAGCAGATAATCAATATTATTGTTGTTGTTGGTTGTTTTGTTGAGACAGTATCTCACTACAGCAGTAGTGACCAGGATGACCTTTAGGTCACAGAGATCCAGCTCTCAGTCTCTGAGAGCTGCCATTAAAGGCAGGTACCACCACCACACCCTGCTCTTTTCTCCTTGAGACAAGGTCTCACACGTTGCAGGCTGGCCTTGAATTACGAATTAAGTTGCCAAGGACAACTTGAAGTGTCGGGTGGATCCTCCTGCCTCCACCTCCTGAGTGCTGTCGGGATTACAGACATGCACTGTGCCAGGTTCATGAGGAGCTTCACGCATGTTAGGTAAGCACTCTATGGACTGAATACATTCCTTACTAAGACAGTTAATACCCCTGTGTGCATGTCTAAGTTCTTTCCATCTTATAAGCTTAGTGTCTTCTATGGTTCTACTGTGATTCTCAGGGTCTCCAAGTCCTTCCGAGGAAGCAGCTGTAAAATGGAGATGAGAGCCAGGCGGTGGTGGCACATGCCTGTAATCCCAGTGCTCGGGAGGCAGAGGCAGGCGGATCTCTGTGAGTTCGAGGCCAGCCTGATCTACATAGCAAGTTCCAGAGAAACCCTGTCTCAAAAAACAAAACAAAAAGAAAAGATGAACTATGGAGATGAGATGCCACAGCTCCTCCGGGCTGTGAGCTGCCATCCAGCAGTTTGTGGAAGCAAAAGGACATTTGTTCTTTGAAGTCTTGGCTCTTACATTAAACATGTCTCCCAATTTTCTGTTCTGCTCCACAGTCTATTTGAACATGACAAAATTCGAAGGTTTCCTATGAACTTACATTTTTCTTTTTAATTTTTTTCTAAGTATGAACCTAATCACAACCCAGCTTGAAAGGCCCCTCTAGAATGCTGTTTAAAAACCTTCGCTATGGCCAGGCGTCCCCCCACCTGTGACTAGCTGGATGCCAGCAGGCCGAGCCGTCAGGAGGCCGAGACTGGAGGACTGCAGTCGAGGCCAGCCTGCAGTATACAGTGAATTCCAGGTTGGCTTTGGACACACGGTGAGATTTTGTCATCAAAAACACCAAGTAAAATTAAATTAAACTTAAAAAGTATCTTGAGTATGTCAGGTGTGAGGGCTCAGGATGGGGCCTTTCTCAGCAGGGAAAGACCTGTGCCACACTTGTGGGAAAGGACGCAGCGGTGGCAGAACAGGCCCAGGCGCTGGGGTTATGCTGGGAGGTGGCTGTGGAAGGAAATAGAGTGAGAGAGGCAGGAGCCACACCATTCTACGGCGACAAGGGCTCTACTGGAATAGCATATAAGGCTCAGAGAAGTCATTCTCTCATTCTGTAAAGCACTCTCAGACTCAGGGCTGGAAGAACTCACAGCAACCTGCCTGTCACCCAAACACACTAAAGCTCTGCCCTACACTTAGGAGGCACACAGTGGTACGTGCCTGTAGAATGCGTGCGTCTCGGTGATGGCCCGGTAGAGACCACTGGCTGCCCTGGTGCTGATCATTTTAAACAGGAGCACGATGCTGTTCCCAGACTCCTTGGTGACGGTCAGGTAGACGTTCTTTCCTGACTGGGTAGCCATCTGCACCACAGGATAAGCTATCCTGAAAGGCAGGAGGAGAAGAGTGAGCGAGCTCAGAAGGGACAGCGCAGCATGGTGTGACTATGCTTCTGTGGGCTGCCCCTGACCGGAAGTGAACCAGACACTTGGCCTGGGGTGTTCTGTGATGATTCTAACTGGTTACACTGACGCTGGGCAAGCGTGTGGCATGGAGACAAGGGTTGGGGTGCCCTCGGTGTGTGTGTGTGTGTGTGTGTGTGCAGAAGCAGACACAGCTATTTATGGCCTGAGCCACTATGAGAAATAATCAATCTGCCACACTAGTGTACTTTAAGTTAGCATTTAAGAAATAATTAAATCACTAAGGCTTGAATGCAATTAATGAATAAATTAAAAAATGAGTCACTTTATTGACAGAGATGTCTGGAGAATTTCTGTTCGTTTTCTACTTTCAGAGAAAAGCAACAGATAATATGCATGCTTATGAGCGTGTGTGTGTGTGTGTGTGTGTGTGTGTGTGTGTGTATACTGAAGACTTGGGTTACCTGTTAATTGGACTAAAGTCATCTTTACAGATGGAGATGCCTTCGGGTCCAACCCCAATGAGGAGTTTCTGTCCTTCGCTGTCCCTCACAGCATGCCACTCTATGCCATAATTCTCCATTGCTGACACAATCTGCAGAACCTGGTATTCTGCCGACGCCTGGCTGATGCCCTCCAGCTCCTTATGCTTGGCAACAATGCTGCGGAACAGGCGAAGGTGCAGAGTTAGACAGGGCAGCTCTTGACTCCAAAAGCTCAGAGTTTTCACTGACAGGTTAGAGGGAAGTGGTCATTTGTGGATCCCAAAGGCACCAAATGCCATAGTGCTAGCTCCTTTACTGTAGAATACCCCAAGACACTGTTGGAATCGCAACTACGGGGCCAGTGAGATGCTCAGTGGGTAGAGGTGCTTGCTCAAGGCTTGGATTTCATTTCTAGGACACATGAGATGGAAGGAAAGAAGTCACTCTCACCAGCTTTCTTACACTTACACTTACACTTACACACACACACACACACACACACACACACACACACACACACTTTTCAAAAAAGATCTCAACAAATATTGAGAACCCATCATGCAGGAATTACTGGCAAACTGAAAGAATTATGGAAAATCCTCTAACATACACACAAGACAAATGTGCAGGTTAGATCCCCTCATATATTTATCTACACAGACTTTACGAGCTTCCAGATAGGCTAGCAGCACAGGGGCCTGATGAGATTATTTGCAACTGAAGAAAACATAGATCTATATTCTCTGTTGTGGCCAGGCTGTCTCTCCTGTGCTCCTTGAAGATCTGACCTCCCAGTGTAGCCTTCCCTAGAGTAAGGTCTGCATTAATGGCTGGTTTCTAATGAACAGAAAATGGTGGAAGACCTGGCATGAAACTCACTTCTGAGACGGAGTCGTGAAGGTCTGACTTCTTTCCTGGCTCCTCTCTCTTACTCTTGGCTCATTCACATCAGGTGAGCCAGTTACCACACCATGAAAGGGCCCTGAGGTCAGGTGGCAAGAGAAGGAGGCTGGCCAAGAAGTTCCAAGAGTCACCAGGACTCAGCTGGGCTTTTAGAGGAGACTGACCTCTGGGGCTTGGTTTGTCCTCGGGCCACAGCTGTTTCCCTGCCCACACATTCTCAGATAATGTCTGTTGTTTTAAGCTGAGCTGGCGTTAGCTTGTTGCGTACACAGGAACAGGTAACTGAGCCGCCTAAATTAGGCCTCTTAGGCTGTAATTCTTGCTGGGATGAAGCAAACACCAACAAACACGTTAGATTTTTTACTGTAGGAGATTTGCATATTTAAAAGGTCAGGCACTTTCGAGATCCTTGTTATTTATGGAATTTCATATAAGGGCATTTATCTGTGTGGGCTGTTTTGCGTTGGTAAGTTTCTCAAATAAAAGGCACACGAGTCTTCTGAAAAGAAGTGGTTAAACCTGGCAGCAACCTGAGCTCTATCTCACAAATCCCGTGACAACACCAGCAGGCCAGTTTCCTGATGCTTATCAAGTCGGTGGCTGTGAACACTCAGGCTAGCCAGAGCACGCGGCTGGCCTCCGGCGGTGGCCTCACCTGTTCAAGGTGGCGCTGGAGAGCTCCTTCTCACACAGGTCCTCGTAGTTGTACTTGGCAGTGTTCTGGTTGTAGTCTCCGAATTTGGTCTGGGCCAGGAGGGCGCTAAGCTCCACTGCCTGCTCTGGGGAACACTGGAGGTGACCTGCCAGGAGGGATTCTCTAATATGCAAGAAGAAGATATGCCTGCAAAAGGAGGAGAGAATGACTGGGGCTTGCTCGGGATAACAGTATCTCAGCCAGCCTTCTGGACTGGGGTGTGGCACAGGGAGAGAATGCTGGGGTTTTATACCCAGTGCTTGGGGGTGGGGTATGGGAAGGACCACAGGCTCAACTAGCTTTACAATTTCACAACCAAACAACCAAGAACTTTCTTTTTTTAAGCAAAGAGAACAGGTACAGCGGGATGGCTCGGCAGCTGAGGGAGCTTGCGGCCAGGGCTGAGGACCTGGGTTCTATCCCTGGGGCCCACACAGTGGAAGGAGACTCCCCGTGGATTGTCTTCTGACTTATACCTGTGCAGCACTGCATGCTCCCTCTTCAAATCAGGACACAAAATCTCATAAAAAAATTAAGTAATAGAAACAGAACAAGTTAGCATTATAATGGTTTAAAGGAAACATTAAGAGTCAATATTCCTGTTTGTTTGGTTTAGTTTTTTGAGACACGGAATCGAATAGCTCAGGCTGGCCTCAAGCTCGCTGTGTAGCTCAGGCTGGCCTCATTCACTCTGGATCCTCTTGCCTCTGCAGATTATACACATACACAACTACTGTACTCAGCTAGGAAACCTATCTTGCAATAGATTCTAATCTTCAGGGACAGTAAAAAAGAATGTCCCCTGATTCCTCAGAATCCTACTCCAAAGCCCACCTAGCAGAGCCTTCACCAGGCAGGTGCTCTTCAGCGTGTCGAAGAGACAGAGGACAACCTCAGGTGTTGCCCTCAGATCCCACCCACCTCCTTTGGCAGGGTCTCTTGCTGGCCTAGTTAGAACCCATTAGGCTAGTCTAGCTGGCAAGGGTATGCTTGGCATTGGTTTTATGGGCTGCAGGGATTGAACTCAGGTCCCCAAGCTTGCTAGACCAGCCATTCTCGCTGAGCCTTCTCTCCAGCCCCTGCCTCAGAGCTCTCCCGACCATCTGGGCCTCCTTTGGTCCCACTCACAGCCTAGAAGTGACCAGAGTTTTGGTGACCTCAGGGTCCCTCTCCCCTCTAGACTCTGCCAGCCCACCATCCAAACTGCTTCCAGTGAGCACCCCATCTTTCTGCTCAAAATCCTTCACAGGGATGCCTGATGGTGGCTGAAACCCGGGCCGACTGCTTCCAGTCACACCTCCTATCTCTGTGCTCTGGATAGGGACCCATCCCTCCACTCGGAAGATCCAGCTTTACGGCAATGGCTCCTCTCCTGTCCTCTAACTTGGTCACCTTTTAGTCTGCCTTCCGTACAGACCACCTATTTCTGAATCACATTATGTAACAACTTCGAGTTTCTTTATCTAACTGTACCTGCGCTGGCTTAACTGCCTCTGACACCAGAGAGCTCCAGAAATGCACGTAAAGCACCATGTGCCTGTGTTTATTTTACATTCCAATCTCAATTTTGCTCTGTTTGAGCCTACCCTAAGCAATGCAACATTAAATTCTACATTTACTACAAGGTATGCATGCCACAGAAATTCCTGGGAAAATTCATTGTTTCCATTGTCCAAAATTCCTAAGAGGTTATCTGAGTCACCACAGAGGATAGGCTATAAAATTTGTCGCAGGTGAATGTGAAGTTCTAACTTTCTTTGTTGGCTTGTGGCAGCCCCTCTGCGTGTGCTGAAAAGGTACACTAAGGACCCAGCCATGGGTGAGGCCCCGAACCCTGCGTGAGCTGGCTCCTCGCTTTCCCAGGCCTCGACACAAGCTTCCAACCTGAGTTTGCCACTCAAGGGACCAGGACGAGAAAGGTAAGACAAGTACTTAGGACAAGAGAGGTGACAGATGCAAGGGACTGCACTGAGAACCTCAAACCACCAGGCTGACAAGAGTAATTCCTCTTTCTTAACTAAGAGACAGTCAATTCAATCTTTGCATATTTGGTAATGATAACCGTTGAAAGTAATGAGACCCCCTTAAATTCAGTTCCTTCCATACTTTGTAAAATGCAGAGTGGCGTTCAAAGAGAACAGACACAGCTTTGACTAACCCAGACATCTGGTAGTCTTTAAGGCATTGCTTCCAAACTGCTAAACTGGGAAAGGGGCCCTGCTGGGGCTAAGGAACTTCCAGAGGAAAAACAACTGCTTCTAAAATAGCTGTGTGGCTAGCTGATGTGGTAGCCCACACCTTCAGTCCCAGCCCTCTCAAAGCAGAAGCAGGCAGATTTATGTGAATTTAGGCCAGCGTGGTCTACACAGTGACCCTGTCTCAAAAGGGGAAAAAATAATAAGTAAAAATCGGAAGATGATATCAGAGGAGTAGGCCTAAATTCTCACAAAACCCTGCTGCTGCTCACAGGGAAAATGGAATCCTGATGTACTTCTGCTATTCAACCAGAGGGTATGTTTTCAGGAGCCTACAGTCTGAATCTAATCTATACATACACTCAAGAAGAAACCATGTGCCAAAAGATTTTAAGATTAGCACCACAAACTCAGCCCTCGTGATTTAATTACTGTGGATGTAAAGGTCTCTTTTGACTTATTTTCCTAGCATAAAGTTTGAAACTGCTTCCTGCTTTATTAAACAGTACGGAGAGCTGCCAAAGACGACTTTTCAAATTTATTCAATTTCTTTTTCCAAATTCTCTACGCCTACTTCTGGAGGGACAGCTGCCAGAAGCAGAGCGAAGAAACGGCAACCCAACGTAAACAGGTGGCCAGGAGCCTAGAGCAATGCCCATCCTTCCCGGGGAGTGGAAGGGAACTGGAACAAAAGGCCTGGGGGATGGGGCACGCTGGTGTTCTCCAGCCAGTGGAGCCTGAACTGTGCTCAGGGCACAGCGGGCACAAGTGCTCCTCCCCTTAGTGTCTCGCAGACCTCTTCCTGCATGTCGCAGTTTTCATGGCTTTATGGGCACCTCTCATCTCAAGTCAATACAGATCTGCCATGCACTGTCTCTGTGCCCCACCCCACACATCCATAATGGATGGGCGTGTGTGATGGTTGTTTAGTTGTTGTTTTTTGTTTTGTTTTGTTTTTTTAGTTGGAACACATTGTCTTAGGAGGAAAAGAGCATATCTTATCAAAATAACTCCAGCCACAGATTGGCTTCTGGGTGACAAGGGTCCAGGCATCAGTGTAAGGGAGCAGGGGTGGCCAGTGCCATCAGGTCTGATGAGCTATCACAAGACTTATCAGTGCGCTCTCCCCAAGAGGGTGGCAGTGCCCAGAAATGTGTTTCCAAATGGGAATTCAATGAGGGCTCAGGATCTGAGTGATCTGAGTGAGGATGAATTCTTCCCACCTGCTCACCTTAACTATCTGCCACATCACTATTACTTCATTTCTCTTTTTAATGAAAGGGGTCAAAGGTTACAAATTAGTAGCAAAACAAGCAGAGGTAGTCAAAGAAGTCAGGCCTGTAGAGAACACTTTTTTAAAAGTATGTCTTACAAGTGGATAACCGATCTTGTTCCCTATAGACTACAACATGGTATCACACACAAAAGGCTTTGAAAAATACCTACTATGTCTTAAGCAAATGTCTAAACACATCCTGTGGATACAAGCTCATACTACATTTTCTATGTATTCCTGGGGTTATACTTGGAAATTAATTTTTAAATTTTCTCCAGTTACTGAGAACATGGGTATTTCTAATACATGAGCCACATTATGGGGCCCAGGGTGCATTATTCTAGCTAAGTCAAGTGTTTGTATCATAGGTACAAATGAATTCACATATGCTATAAAAATAGGGTGAGGGCCCAGAAAGATGCCTCAGGGGCTAACACCACCTATAACTCCAGTTCCAGCAGATCGGATACCATCTTCTAGTCTCCGTGGACAATGGCCCTTATGTGGTGCACAGATACAGACCCGCCAGGAAGCAAAGCAGCCATCCACAAGGCAGAAATAAAAATTTCATAACAGGGCAAAACTTGAGATGTCAATTTTAATTTTGAAAAGGAACCAAAATCTTTTAAAAATTGCATTTACTTATTCACTTACTGTGTATGTTTGGGTGAGTGCCACCGTACGTTTGGGAGGTCAAAGAGCAACTTTAGGGGTCAGTTCTTTACTTTCACCATGCAAGTCTCAGGGACCGAACTCATATCAGGGTGGTGACAAGCACTTTTATCCACCATGCCATCTTGATGACCATGAAGCACCTACTCTTAATATATTTTTGCTTCAAAATTCTTCACTAATTTCTCTCTTAAAATCCACGCCTTTTCAGGGGCTAAGGAGATGACTCAGGCACCAGAGTTCTTGTTGCTCTTGCAAAGAACCAGGGTTTGGCTCTGTGGGAACCAAGCATGCATGTGGTGCACATACATATATACATACACACACACACACACACACACACACACACACACACACACACACAAATACTCATACACATAAAATGAAATGTTTAAATTTTTTAAAAAAATAAAATCCATGTATTTTCAGAGTTAAGGAATAACAGGGACCATTTATCTTGAGGGTTTATGGATCAGAGGACTCTCTTGTCCTAACACTGATTATCTCACAGAAAAATTCTCTAGTACTCACAACAGAACTTTCCAGAAGCCAATTGGAAGTTTATTGTATGGGAGAATGAGAATGGCCCCAGAGTTTCCTATGTTTGAATGCTTGTTCCCCAGCTGAAGAACTGTTTGGGAAGGATTAGGAGGTGTGGCCTTGCTGGAGGAGGTGTGTCACTTGAGAGTATGAGCTTTGAGGTTTCACAAGCCTATGCCACCCCCAGTTAGTTCTCTCTCTCTCTCTCTCTCTCTCTCTCTCTCTCTCTCTCTCTCTCTCCCTCCCTTTCCTGCCTGTGGATCAGGATGTAAGTTCTTAGCTACAGCTACAACCCTACACCTGCCTGCCCACTGTCATGATGGTGATGGAATTGTAAGAACTGTGAAATCCCTTTTTTTTATAAGTTGCCTTGGTCACAGCATCATGTCAAGGCAGCAGAAGGCAAGGAAGACAGTTACTGTTGGGTAACACCTCCTAGTATTCTTGCCAGTTACAGCATTTTGAAGAACTTTTGACAACAAATGTAAAATAGCTAAATTCAGCCTCATATTAGAAATGCAATGAACCCAATGCATCTCTTTAGAAAAAAAATGGCTACCATGTTATTTCCAAAAACCCAGTTGCCAATACTGAACCATAATTTCCCCTGAAGCACATGCATGTGAAGTACTGTCTGGACTGCCATTCACCCCAGGCAGACCCCATTACAATCAAACATCCCATCTCTGTCTGTGAGTCACTTAACCGCATAGGGTTATTTTAAACCAAACTCCGACTGCCAAGTTATATTTAAAAACGACCAAATGGAAACAGAAATTGCCGTGAGGGTTTTTTGTTTCAAATCTTGTAACAGTCTCATAAAATAAAATCAGTTCAGGATGGAGCATAGGCCTACATGTAAACGTTAAAATCCTACTGGCCTGAGAACCAAACCTAAGAGGACCTTTAGGACCGGGGGGTAGACAAGGCTTTTCAGAGCATCGTGAACACATTCCAGAAAGAAGGAAAAAAGAATAAATTAGACCTCACCAAAATTAAAAACTCCTACACACCAAAAGGCATGAGGAAAACAGGCAAGCCACAGGGGGAACATATATTTATAAAACTCCGATTTCACAATGAATTGGTATCTAGGATACATATGGAATGCGGACAGCTCAGGAGTAAAGGCAAAGGATCAAAATGGGGGACTTGGACATTTCAGCAAAGGAGATGCAGGAGAAGCCAGCGAGCACATAAAAATCTGACAGACATCGTAAATCATCAGAGAAATGCAAATTAAAACCACAATGCTCTACTACTATGCATCCACCAGAAGGCTGGCAGGGATGCGGAGACACTGGGTTTTCTTACATGCTTTGTGAGAGTAGGAGTTCGGAACAGTGCATATGCTGTGGGGAAAGGCCTGGCAGTAACTTACACAACTAAACAATCATCCCCTGCCCCGGCTATTGTATTCTTGGGTATTTACTCAAGGAAAATGAAAACACATGTGTCTACAAGAAAACAAAAAGCTTGTATTAGGATGTTCATAGCAGCTTTATTCATAGAAACAGGCGCTCATCAGTAGGACTGGCTCAACAAACAGGATGGAGTACTAGCCAGCAGTGGGAAGAAACAAGCAGGCTGGTATTTAGATCAGAGGACTGACGTCGAATGTTCAAGGCCCGGTTCAACCCCCCAGCGTAAAACAAAGCGAGACAAGAAGAAAACTGAACAAATGACTAAAGAAAACCGCTCAGATACAGACAGCAGTAGGAATGGACCTCAACAAGATTCACGATGGATAAAAAGGCGGCAGATACCGAGCAGAACCTACCGGATGATTTGCCCTGAGTGAAGCTGAACAGGCAGGGACAACACATCTAAGATGGAAAACCTCAGTCGTGCCAGGGCCGTCGGTGGGTGAAGATGGGCAGTGTGGGCTGAGTGCGGAAAGACAGGGACTTCCTAAGGTGATGGATAATGCTACTGTTCTGAATACTGGCCGAGGTGTTGTTTAAACATGTACCCATCGATTCTCGCTAAGAGATATAAGTGGGATTTATATGTTTTATCCCATGTAAATTTTAACTAGAAAGAAAAAGAGAACCAAATGCAAGCTGTAAGTTCTGCTTAGTGATAAGCACATTGAAGTCCTTAGAAGGAAGGGTACTTAGACGTGACATGTTGAAAAATGTATGGATGGTTGGAAGGACTGATAAATGATTAACTGTATAATAAAGTAGGCATATTAAACTTAATAGTAGGATGGGGGGGTGTCTATGTGGGTGTTCATGACAAAAATCCTCAACTTTCCTCTATGTTTGAAACTTTTAGGAGGCTGAGAAAATAACCTTAGGGTTCGGGTTCAGAGCGCCAGTGTACTAACAGATCCAGCCATCTCAAACCATCAGACCTACTTCATGGAGGGCTCACAGTCAAAACCTGTCAGGGGCCAATGATTATCATAAAGTTACTAAGTTAGGTTCCTACGTGGGCTTAAGGAGATCTTTTTCAAGGCCCAAATGGAAGCACTCTGAACGATGTTCCTCCTTGAACCCTGAAGCAGTTGAGGAAACTATGAGGGTTGCCACAGGGAAAGACCACAGCCTGTGCCAGCAGAATCCTGTGCCTTAAAAGCACAAAACCCACACTTCTACAGAACGTCCTCACCCATGGAAATAGGGCCTGTGCGGGCAAGCTACCAATCTCTGGCCCCTGCACGCACATGCATGAGCGTGTGCCTGCACACTCACATACATACACACATCACATATGTTAAACATACTCCCCCACACAAAATGAATACAGGAAATATCATTTTTTTAAGAAATGCCCTTTGAATGCTTCATATAAATGTATGGGATGAAGATGCCCAAATGAGAGTTCCTTGTCTAAAATTAAACACCACACAACAATGCAAATAAATACCCCTTAGTTTTGACAAAAAGAAAAACTTTAAGTAGGATTCAGAAATTCAATTTATAATTTCTTTGGAAGTAACATATATGCATGCTTTTAGTTTTTAGTTTGTTTGCTTAACTTTTCTGGGTCCTATTTTATATTTTGGCAAGAAAAAACAGAGAAGGGAGTGGAGGAGAGAAAGAGGGAGATAGGGGAAAGGCAGAGGTGGGAGGGGAGGCTGATTCTGCCATCCCATGTATAGTATAAAGAACATAAATGAACTTTATAATAGATACATGAACCTTCAATAATAGACACACTGGCTGCAGTTGCAACATCACATAGAATGCACTCACCCTTAATCATGAGAGGTAAATTATGGAAGCAACCTTTACCAACACTGACAACGCTAAGACTTTGAACATGACTTACAGACAGACCCTCGCTAGGCTCAGCCTGGCTGGTCCTGAATTGGCTTGAAATGACCACATCATGTTTACTTTGACTTTGTGACTTTGGCTGGGTAAGCTTCTTTTGTTTTGTTTTGAGATTTCATTTTTTTAATTTTATATAAATGAGTGTTTTGCCTTCATTTATGTATGTACGTGCACCACACGCATGTCTGGTGCCCTCAGAGCCAGAAGAGGGAGGTGGATCCCTGGAAATTGGGCTCTATAGGTGGTTATGAGCCACCATGTGGACGCTGGGACTCAAACTGGATCCTTTGCAAAAGGAGCCAGTGTTCCAGGCCACTGAGCCATCTCCAGGTCCACATTTGTAACGTCCTACTTTATTGATTAACAAGATATTTACACAGTGTGCACTCGATAGAGCCTGGACACAGTACTCGGCAATCTTGACGGCATTTGCATTTCTTGAGGAACTGACAATGAACAGAAGTTGCTGTAGTGTGAGAAGCACATTAATGCTCTAAAAGAAAGAAGGGTGATATCTTGAGAGAACGCAGCTGCCCAGGCAGTGCTAGAGAAAGCATTCTAGAGAGAAGTGACAATGTCGAGGTTAGGAATTGGGGTGGGATTTAATCCTTGCTGCCCTAACTCGGAAATCTTGAGGAAATGTCATGCCCAAGACGACAACATTTCTCTGAACATTCAGATCAACACTCATGGTGTTTTTGTGCTGGGGCTGTTTTCTAGGGTGTGTGTGTGTGTGTGTAATCCAGATATTGGCTAACTGGACTGTTCTAAACGGATACCACAGAGCTCTGAAAATGTGGCCAAGACCCTGCCAGCAGGGAAATGGTAGAATCACCACTGTGGAAATGAACTGTGCACTTACTTCCCTAACCTCCAGTTTTGAAAGTGCTGGCAAAATTCATTATGAAGAACTGAGAGTCCCGGAAAGGCAGGAGTTTCTTAGATGATTACTATTTCAGATTTATTTCCAGAGCACATTAATTTGTTTCCCTTTTCATTTCAATCCACAGCGTGGCAAACATCTGCTAAAAATACCTGTTGTCTCCATCTGTAAACATGCCAGCCTGCTGAACAAGACTCCTTCTATTGAGGCCTCCTATTCAAGAGCAAATGGAATAATCTGGGTAGGGTCACCAAATCTACAATTAAGTCTAAGACCAGATTCGCTGGATCCACCTAAGCTGGCATTTGAACCAAGCCTGCACTCCTCTTCAGAGAAATGGCTTCCTCCTAGATCCCAGGGTCCCCCAATGGTACCGAGGCCTTCCTGCCTGCATCCTTCTCAGCAGTCCGTCTGGTCTGATGCTAGGTAGTACATATTAATATCCCGTCCACATTAAACCTGCTCTACTCCAAGCACACTGCTTAGTGATCTGCGGAGGGCAGCTCTGCCCAGCTATTTTCCTTTTAATGAAGCGTCCAGAGCCCCTCAGTACACTAAAGGCACCCTCATGGCTTGCCTCAGGAAAGCCATCTCTTACAACTGAGTTCTCAAAGCTGTGTTCCCTCACTATACAAACAGATCTGCAGAAGAATCATGGCGTTTAGCATAAATATTTTATAACAAATCACAGGATATCAAAAAGTTTGTCAACAGGCTTTTTTTGTTTGTTTGTTTGTTTTTGTTAATATCACATTGAAGAAAAGTGGTTTTGCTCTTTAGTACCATGATTTAAAAAATGTTAATTGTAGGGGGCTGGAGAGATGCCTCAGTGGTTAAGAGGACTTGCTGCTCTTTCAGAGGACCCAGGTTCGATTCCCAGCACTTACATGGTGGATCACAACCTTGTATAATTCCAGTCTCAGGGGATCCAATGCCCTCGTCTACCTCCTCAAGCACCGAGTGGTGCACAGGCACACAAGTAAGCAAAACACGCATACACTTAAAATAAATAAATAATTTAAAAAAAATTAAATTGGACCCAGCACAACTTTTGACCTCCTGACTAAAGGGTACAAATGCAAATTAGGTATTACTTTATGAAGCTATTAAAGCAGACTGGTCATCAACGTGAAGCATTTTCTTAAAAGTTTTATATTTCTGATATAAAACTATGCGACATTCACCAACATAATAAAACCACTCAAAGGTTTATATGACACCACCCTCCCTGTGCCCGCTTTCTTTACTCCAAACTGAGGCTTTGGGTAGGTCAGGTAAGCACTCAGCCGCTGAGCTCTGTTCTCAACTGTCATTTTTTCTTTCACTAAGTTCCCCAGACTAGACTTGAACCTATGCTGTAGCCCCTGCACAGCAGACCTCCTCATCTTTGCTTCTCCGTCTCCCAGGCATCTGGGATTACAGGCCTGCTACCGGGCCCAGCTTACACTTACCATTCTATAGGATTTCTAAAAGGGATGAAAATCAATCGAAATTTCCTAACTGAATGAGGAAGGTACATTCTTTGAGTGCCATTTGCTATAAATCCCAAGAGTCAAAGACAACCGAGTCAATAATGAAAAAAAAAATCAAACAACGTAGGCCATTGATTCAAATACTAATTCATAAACGTCTCTTTCTTACATGAATAAAGTAGATTTGATAATAGGTATTGACCCAATTACAGGAGAGCATAGGTAGAGACTATCATCATAAAGCATGAACACATTCTCAGCACAAACTTAAGCTATTATCCTCCCACGATTTAAAGGAAGTATTTGCTTTTCCAAATTTTGATTGATTTCAAAAATAAATTTGTGTCACTAGAATTTGGGTGTACCTGGAAGTCCCCGAAATCATGGTAGCATCACAATATGACTGCTCGCCAAAAAAAAAAAAAAAAAAGATACCGGCCAATGAGATGGCTCAGAGTACAATCGGACAATCTCTGGGACCCACATAGTGGAAAGAGAGAACCAATACCTGAAAGTTGGTCCTTCACCTCCACAGGCGTATAGGTGTGCTTGCATGCACAGGCATGCACACACATGTATATGCACACACACAGACGGAGTAAAAGTTTAAAAAAGATAGAGCCTCTTGTGACTAACAGAAACAGCTCAGCATCTCTAAGCATGCCATCACACGAACATTTGTGAGGTATTTTCAGAAACACTTAGGATTCATTCTGCCGGTTCCCTCCATAAACAAGGCTCTCGACCTTTACGGTGTGCTTCAGCCAGGTGAAGGGTGCAGTTCAAATTCGAGCGAATGGTATTTTAAAATGTTTCCACCGTTTGCTTGGTAAACACAAAACGCGGGATGGCAAAGCCTCTCTGAGGGTCCTGGTCCCGATTATGAGCTGAAATCTATAGGGCCGCATTTTTCACATGCATGGCACTCTTCCAAACCACGGGAGGATGGAAAACATCAGTGCTGAGATACAAAGTTTGCTGTGGTTTTCAAAGCAATCATTTTCCTTTTTCCAACATGCCACTGTAAGTCTCTTGCATTTCAGTAATAAATATTAAACATTACTTTCCTATTGGGGTTCATCTTTGAGAAAAGTATTACAGCCAGTCCAGAGGGAAACACTTTTTTTTTTTTGGTCATTTGGAGGAGACCACACGCTTCAGTTGTCTACCAAGGCTGGTGGCCCTTACTTTAACAAGGAGGGAAAAAAGTCTAATGCCCAACAATCATGTTTAATATATCTGTAGGCTGGAATTCGGTTACAGTGGCCTTCAAAGAGTCCTCTCATTAAGTTTTCGTGAAACTTAAAAAAGTTTTAAAATCTGCGGGAGGCTAGACAGAACATTCCGGCTACACACTGTAATCTGACACCAGGCTGAAGATTGACCAAGTTTAAGTAACCCAAGAGGAACTGTTTACTGCTTTCGGTTAGAACAGCCGACAATGACCTGTAGTAACACTGCCGAGGCGGGGTTACTAGCGGGCATTAGACATTGCTGTCAGGAAGTCAGTGTGTGTGTGTGTGTGTGTGTGTGTGTGTGTGTGTGTATGTGTGTGTGGTGTGTAGGGTGGGGGGGGGTTCTTTTTGTTTGTAAGAAGTCAACCCTGCTCTCCCATCAATATTACAGAGACCAGAAAAACTAAAACAAGAGTTGGAAAACCCAGACCAACTTGCAAAACAAATTTAAGTTTTTCCTGAACTTCCTGTGCAGAAGTCAAACTTGCCCCGGGGAACATCTCTGGGAGGGCACAACAGCCTTCTAGGGAATTAGAAGTGTACTTGACATTGGTTTCTTTCTGCCTCACTTTACCTTGTCTGCTCCTGTAAGATGAGATGGGGTTCTACAAAGAACTTGACTCTCAGTTTGAGCCGGTAAGGTGCCAGCCCGTCCATCTGCTGGGAGATCCGGTTTCTCAGATTCAGCCATAAGCTTTCACCTTTGCTGCCGGTGAACTGCAATCCAAAATAATCAACTTCTATGATGCCCAACCGCCTGCACACCTAAAAACAAAAAGGCAGCGGGTATAAGCAATGCAAAGTCAAGGGCTCCATCTGAGTGAAGGGCAGCCACCTACTCTGACCTTGTTATAATTCCAGTGGTAGAATGGGAAAACAATTTTTTAAGGAACCAGCGATGCCCAAACCAAAAGGAAGCTCGGCCTTGCTTGGGAATGGGCCTTCTATGGTATGGCCAATTGCACAGGGAAAGGAACCCCAAAACAGACTTCCCAAAAGGCTGAGAAGGAAGAACCCAGGGGGCTTTTATTTCTTGCTCCAGTCGCTGGAATTCCCTCTGCCAGCACCATCTGCACAGCTGATCTGGCAGCGTACTATCTGGACAGTTTTAACCATCTGGATTCCAAAAACGCAAACACATTGAGGAAGCATGCCACAAGTGTCAGCTAAGCTTCACAAGTGGCTTTCCAATCAGCTCAGGTCTACAGGTCCCGAAGGCACAGTGTTTCAAGGGGTTCAATGCGTCTTCCATACCCACCATGTAAATACTGTTCCGAGCCTTAGTCACGCTAAAGAACGCACGTGTAAAGACTCCAAGCGGGAGACTGCCAGAACCATTCCCCGCAAATTACCCAGGATACTCTGGATCCCCAGCAAGCCCAAGTGTCAGGTGAACTCACCTTCGGAGAAGCGGCTTGAGAAATGGACCCACCTGGTCAGCTAGGGAACCCCGGGAACCACGACTGTCTGCAGCCACCTCATCCCCCCCCCCCGTCCGGGACGCGGGTGGCGCTGCTGGGCTTTAAAAAGGCCCCCCAAGGGCGGCATCACGCACACACCTGCGGCAGGTGTGCCGGGCCACCTTCTTTAGAAAAAAGTGCCATGGTAGGAGACAGGGTTGCAGCGCCCGGCAGTGTCCTGGTTTTCAGGCCCGGGATGCCCCCACAGACAGTCCTCTACGCCCCCCATCCCCGCCGCCCGCGGGGAGGAGAAGGCTGGAGCCTGGCGTCCGGGACGCGTGCTCCACGGGCCGCTGCTGCAACATCGCCCGGCTCCTGAGGATCAGCCCCGAGGCCCCAGGCTTCCCGAGGACAAGTGGGAACCCCCTTTCTAAGCGTCGCCCTCACCTGGTTGAGACAGTCCTCGCCGTTGGCTTTTGCCTCCACCTCCACTTCCATCAGCACTGCGTCCGGCCTCGTCACATAGCACAGCATGGCTGGGGCCGCCGCCACCGCCGCCACGGCCGCTTCTTCTCGGGTGTTCGCCGGGGCTGTCGCCTCACTGCAGTCGCTCTAAGTCAGCACCGGGCTCCACGAAGAAGGTGAAGCGGTGCGGCCGCCTGCCCTGCACCCCACGCAGCCGCTGCTCGCGTCCCCGCCACCCCCCCTGATCGCCAGTTTCTGGGTGCTCCACGGCCGCGCCGTTCGGACAGCCCGACTGCTTGAGCCGAGAAAGGCACGCGTCTTTTATAGAGGCCCCGCCCCCTCAAGCGCTGCCTCCGCCAATCACGACGCACTTACCCCTCCTCCTCAGTCCCGTCAGCCAATACGCAGCTCCGATAGTCTTCAGCCCCGCCTTCCGGCACCGCCTGTAGAGCTGCGGGTGGTGGGAACCCCTACCCCCATCCCTGCACGCTCACTGCCTCGGCCGCTGGGCGACGCTCCTCCTAGCCCGCTGTCGCCTGCAGCTTCAAGGGACGCCTCTCAGTCCCGGCTCAAGAGGACCCTGATCAAATGCTGCCGCGATGCCACTGTTCTCTAGACTCCCACTTCAATAACCAGATGGTTTGTGAGAGCCAAGAGGGAAGCCGGCAACCTGGAGCCTAAAGTTAAGGTTTTCCGCCAAGGGTTGTAAAACGCACAATTTGAGCAGAAAAGTTTTTGCAGTTGACCAATAATAAGCTGGGTAGCTTGATCTGAAAGCACCATCCTTATATTAACGCGTGCCAAGGGTTTTTAATGCATGGGTTCTGCTAAACCGAAACACCTAACAGAGTGTTGGGGCCTCCGTTGCGTTACTCATCATATCTAGCACCAAATTCACTCACTATACACCTGATACTTTGTCTTTGCTCTGGGACAGCCAGATGTTAATCCATCTTAAAGGTAAGGGGCTCATCTTAGTATCTAGCAGGAGGGTTTGGTCTCAGTAGACGAGATTACTGGTTAAAGGTCATGTCTTCACTACCTGTTTCTCTTAGCCTATACAATTACTTTGTCTGCCTTTTTGATTTCTAACAGTGGTTCTCAATTTGTGGAACACAACCAGTTGGGGGGGGTGTCACACAACCCTTTCACAGGGATCACCCAAGACCATCAGAAAACACAGATATTTACATTATGATCCATAACAGTAGCGAAATTACAGTTCTAAAGTAGCAATGAACATAATTTGATGGTTGGGGGTCACCGCAGCACGAGGAGCTGTGTTAAAGGGTCACAGCGTTAGGAAGGTTGAGAACACTGGTTTATAAGATAGGCCAGGAGATGTGGGTTTCAGTCTCGGATCCTTGGCGAGCTTCATCTCTCTGAAGCTTGGTACCCTCACAGTAAAGCGGAGACTGGATGTTTGTTGGATCTTCCTTCTGCATCCCTGTGAAGCAATCGAGCTATCCCAGCCCATGACTGTATCTCTGTCCCAGTGGTCATTTGTTTGCTGTGTATTTAAGATAACATCTTGCTATATAGCTCAGGCTGGCGGGGCACCTCACACTTGGGCTGAGTTATATTTACTTTTGAGATGTGGTAAGTATCATAAAGAAGGGATGAATCATAACACAGCATTGGTTTAGAACAATTAGGGACAAACTTATTCTGGCAAAGTGGTACTGCATCCATCCATCCATCCATCCATGCCTTCATTCTGCTGGACATTCCCTTCATTCCAGGCAGCCGATTTGGGAAATGTATTGGGAGATAACATCTAGATGATCGTTATCTAATCTCTGCTCCATCACTGGAATTTTCAGCACAAGGAGAGGAGGCAATCAGGAAATTGGTTATATTGGTTAATATTTTCAGAAGACTGAAAACAAAGCCAGCTAGTTTAAGCCAAGGGGAACTTAGGGGACAGATCTGGGGAACTCCTAGAAACTTAGAGGACAGGCCACAAGTGGAAATGAGTAGAAAGGAGCTGAGGAAGAAAAAAATAAACAAAATAAATAAAAACAAGACACGGAAATAGAACAAAAACATTGCTATTTTTGTGGAGCAACTATCTTTGAAACTATCATACTTTGGGTTTTGGCAGGGATTTTTTAGAATGGCTTTTTTTCAGAAAAATGATTCTATATTTATATTTTTAATATGAGCAGCTAAATAATTTGTAGAAGCATGGGAAATATCTGTCAGGTTTAAAAATTTTTTAACAACCGCCATTTACTTACAAAGCAGTTGACTGGTTAAGATTGACAGGGGCATCTAATCCATACCCAGAGTTTCTTCTCTGGGACCCTCAGTCAAGATCTTATCATTTTTAAAGCAAGTAACACCGTACAAGGGCAGGTGAAATGTCTCTGTAGGTAAAGGCACCTGCCACCAAGCCTGCTGACCTGAATTTGATTCCATGACACATAGTGGAAGGAGAGAACCAACTCCCACAGGTTGTCCTTTGGCCTTTGCATGTTGCACATATGAATACTTAGTAAGATAACATCTTTTTTTAAAAGAATCACCAGATAAGACTGAAGGAAAGAAGTGGTTTCAACAAAAACAATGGTAAAGGGCTGGAATTGTAGCTCAACTGATAGAGTGCTTGCCTAGCTTGTACAGAGCTTTCTTAGATTTAACCGCTAACACTACAAACTGTGCGGGATGGCAGCAGTGTGCCACCAGGCCAGCAATCCCAGCAGTACTCGCGAGGCAGACATAGAAGAATCAGAAGCTCAAGGTTATTGTAGGTGAGGTAAAGAGTTTGAAAACAGCCTTGACTAGCGACTGTCTGCAATCAACCAATCAATCAAACAGTGGACTGAGTGTGACTGCACACGCGCGCACAGGGCTGGAATCCCAGCACTTAGGAGGCTGAGATTAGTAGATCCTGAGTGGGAAGCCAGCCTGGGCTACACAGTCAGACTCTGTCTAGAAAACCCAAACAAGTGTATGAAGTGCTTGCTGCGGAAGCCAGAGGATGGAAATCGGGTCTCTAGCACCACGTGAAGAGCAGGGCATGGTAGCATGGGCTTGCAGACCCAGTGTTGGGAGGAGCAGAGGGGAGGATTCCAGGGCTCACTGATCAGAAAGTCTAGCCAATCAGTGAGCTCCAGGTTTAGTAAGAGAGTCTACTAATCAGAACATAAAAATAAGATGTTTAAAATGGTGGAGTGATATAGATACCTACTGTCAACCCCTGGTCTCTGCATGTGAACAGGCACATGGAAAACACACACAGAAAACTGACCAACCAAATAGGCAAACACCCTGTTCCCCCCAAAGCCAGTAAAAACAGGGGGCACGGTAAAGGGAAAGGGAAGAAAAGAATCCAGGCTTCTCCTGGTGTGCACGCACTAGGAGGCTGTGCCCTCTCTCTTCCCTCCTGCCGGTTCTTCCTTGTGATAAGATAGAGACAGGTTTAAGAAGTGGGGAAGCTGAGTGAGAACGCACACTATGTTTAAAAGAGTCGGTTAGGGAATAGAAAAGCCACAGTAGAATCGCTTCCTGGAAGATTCCACCATCTGCTGATGCTGCCGAGCGTCTGGAGCCAGTTTCAAGCCCCAGCTGAGTCTAGCTCCAAAATAAGAGACTATGGATTTCCAGGGCTGGAGGTGGGAAGTGGATCAGACTGAGCTGTGCTGAAGCCAGGGAGACACCCCATGCTCCTGTCTGCTTTTCTTTGCTCTCAAGTAGGGCACAATGGCTCCTGCCAGTAATTCCTAGTGCCCAGAAGCAGGGAGGGTGCCATAAATTTGAGGCCAATCTGAACCTCAAATTGAGTTCTGTCCAGACTGGACGGACTACAGAGTTAGACCCTGCTCCCCTACCCCAAACCAAAAGAATAAAGCTTTACACTTAGCCAGCACAGTAAAAAGATTGCCTGTATGAATGTAGATTACTAAAAATGAAAACTCTATCAGCATGACAGAACTAGTTAACTCAGTATAGTCCTGCCTGTTCCAACAGACCCAAACAGTTTTTTTTCCCTCTCTGTCCCATAGACTAGATCACATGACTAATAATACATGTAGGTTGTAGTGCAATGGTTATCTCCATACGAATTCTCCCATTTGAGCAAGTGGTTTTCTCAACACGGCTGTGTACCTGGTTTTGCTCATTATACTCTCCTCATTGCCTGTCTGCCTGCAGGAGTCCTGCACGGGGTCACGGGAGAGGCCCTGGGGAGAAGAGGCTCCATCACCTGCCGCCTCCTCTTGCTCTCCATCCACATTTGTTTGTAAGATCATTAGAGGAGGAGGAGGCAGCCACTGCCTAAAAAGCTGTCCTTCTGCGTTCACAAATTATCCAAGCTAATTATTCACACAGGCAACGCTTCCTCCCGCAGACGTGTGTTAGAACAAGTTGAGTGAGCTGAAATCGCTAAGTTGAAATATTAGCCTCATGAAATTCGGTAGTTTAATTTGATCTCTGCCTACTATCAAAGCACAGCATCTCGTTTCCTGAACTGGCTTCAAGGAGGAAGGGGGCAGAGGAAGAATCCCTGTATTAAAAACTGGGGGATCTGAAGTGGCATTGTCTTAATTGGATAGCTGTCGAAATGATTTTCTTTTCTTCTTTCTAGTTACTAAGATAGTTACCTTTCATGACGGGTTCCTTGAAAAAGAACAGTACACAGAGAAAAATGAAGTGGCCATCATTTTATCAGGACCTTTCTGTTTAGACTTGAGGCTTTGATGTTGCAGTCTGCATATATTGTGTTCTGACTATTCACCGTGGGGTCGGTGAGAGGGTTCAGTGTAGAGAAAGTGCATGCTGCTAGGCCTGAAGACTTGAGTTCAATCCGCAGGATCTGCGTGGTGGAAGGCGAGAACTGACTCCTGCCAGTTGTTCTCAGACCTCGGCAGGTATATTGTGGCATATGTACACTACCCCTCCCCTCCACACACACATACACGCACACACGAGAGAGAAAGAGGAAGAGAGAGAGAGAGAGAGAGAGAGAGAGGAGAGAGAGAGAAAAGGAATAAAAAATAAATACTGATTGTGACATAAGTAAGAGATATATATAGTAATTTATGGAAACATCTCAAGATGGACTTGAGGTGCTGAGTTCAAAATCTAAATGTAATTTTAGGAATATTAGAAAAATTATAACCAGAAAGAATAACCACACACACACACAAGCACACAGATCCCAGCTATTATGTTTTCTCAATTCTTTTGTTTATTTATTTTTAAGGGTGTGTGTGGTGGGGGTGGGGGATGGGTATGTAGTGCTTGCAGAGGTCAGAAGAGGACACCAGACACTCTGGAGCTGCAGTTGTATGTGGTTGTGAGCAGCCCAACATGGGGGTTGTGAACTGGACTGGGATCCTCGGCAAAAGTAATACATGCGCTTAGTAGCTAAGCCATCCCTCTAGCCCCTCTTTTTTTCATTTGGTCTCCTGACAATTAAAAGACCACATCTGTGCTCTCCTCGGTTGTTTGGAATGTGTCCTTTAGTTGAGTGATGTTCATAGCTTTAAGATATTGTTCAACCTGCTACATTTTGCTGAGCCACGATATTTTAACACTTAACCCATTTTGTGTGGCTATCACAGACTGTTCAAGGCTGAGTAACATAAAGCACAGAGGACGATTTGACTTTGATTCTGGCGGCTGGAGGATCTAAAATACATCTTGCCAATATCATGATAAGGGCTCTCTGGCTGCACAGTGTGGCAGAGAAATGGAAGGAGGAAGGAGGATGGGGAATTTGTGCAAGAGAATGAGCTGTAACAGTGAACTCAATTTGTGGTAACCCCGACTCATGGGAATGGACCCAATCTTACAAGACCTACATTAGTCCCTCTGAAGATGGTGCCTTCAAGACAACACCATCTCCCAGGAGACTCTGCTCTCAAGGTTCTTCAAACTCAAGGCACCACCATGGAAACCAAGCCTCCACCATGGCAGTCTTAGGAGGGCAAACCAAAGTCAAACAGATACCTACCTGTCTACCACATGTGAAAACTAGTGATCGTTGTGCATATGTTTTTGAGTGGCTTATCGAGTTTGATATCGTGTGGCTATTAATCCATATGCAGTAGACTCTCTTTTTATTCTGATTCTGATGAGATTGGATGTATTCTGAGGATGCAATGGGAACCACAGAATAGAAAACAGACACAATCTGTCGAAGATACAAGCACAGAAAACTACCCTAACTAATTAACTCCCAATCTAATTAACCACCTGCATGTAAAACATGGCTCTCTGAAAAGATGAAGGGGCCAATGTGTTGTGTAACTGGAGGTTCCTCTCCCACCTGACAGTTCCTGAATATCCACTCTGAGGCTTAATATTACCTACAAACTTTTTGGCTGATGGCTCAGGCTTATTAGTAACTAGTTCTTTTTTTGGGGGGGGGGGCGGTGGTTTCGAGACAGGGTTTCTCTGTAGCTTTGGAGCCTGTCCTGGAACTAGCTCTGTAGACCAGGCTGGCCTCTAACTCACAGAGATCCGCCTGCCTCTGCCTCCCGAGTGCTGGGATTAAAGGCGTGCGCCACCACCGCCTGGCTAGTAACTAGTTCTTATAGCTTAAATTAACCCATTTCGATTAATCTATGTATTGCCACATTGCCATAGCATTACCTCACATCTTGCTTCTCCACCGGCTGCTAGTATCTTCCAGACTCTGCCGTTTTTTTCCCCTGTATCTTTGCTTGGATTTCCTGCCTGGCTCTATTCTGACTGACTATTGGTCAAAACGGCTTCTTTATTAACCAATGGTAATAAAACATATTCACAGCATAAGAAAGACATCTCTCATCAGTGCTGTCCTGTATCCATGGGTGTGATTGATACAATCTATTGTAGATGGTCATTACTGGTATTGGTTGCATGTCAGGGTACCAACTTTTCAGATCAAAAATGACAGATGTTAGAAATATTATAGGAAGACCTGGAGTATACAGACTCATCTGCATCTGTGGTAAATGTGATTAGTAAGAAAATACAACCAAAGAAAGACACTTAGGAAAACACCTTGGAAAGAGGCAACTTCTTATTAAATTTCAATTACACCATCTCTGCCCAGTTACTTCTTGCTGCTGACATGGTCAGTGCCACTTGGTTGAGAACTTCACCCAACTGCCGTCAATCAGTGTTGTGTCCTTGCCGTGTTCTCTGGAACTGTAACTATTTGAAACTGATTTGTAATCAATGGTCTCCTCTCTCCCTGGCCATCTCCATCCCTCCTCTCTCTGTTCCTTCCCGCTTTTCTCACTTGGTTCACAGTTTCTGCACAGGCTTGTGGAAGAGTTTATCAGCATCTCCGTTAAGGGGAGGTGGTCTGATCCCTTCCTACTTTCACTGACGGGTCTGGAGCCGCCATCAGTGTTTTCTGCCACAACAGACACTGTTATAACTGCTAGAGCAGGACACAGTGGTGATCTAATGCGACCTGGGGACAATTTCCCGATTGGCAGCAACAGGCAACCCTGCTCTTTCATGGGTCTAGCCTTCAGGAGGAACAGGAGTCCAAGCACTGTCCCTTGGTCGTTGGCGTGAAGCAGTTGCCCATCAAGAGCCAGGCCAGATAGACTCCTTGGTGCTCAAAGAGGAAATCAAATCTTGCACTGACCTGCAACATTTGGTCATCCCTTTGTCTTTGGTAAAAATAGGCAAATAGCTAGTTGGTTTTAGATCTTTATGTTGAGATGAGTTTTAAAGCAAGAAGAAATCTGTGAAGGCTCAGGCCAGGCAGTAAACGTCACTCCAAAAGAGTTTGTCTTTCCCTCGCTTCAACCTCTGGCCTTCCCTTTGCACCGCTCCCCTCCCTGCCTTCCCCTCCCTACCCCTCTTCTCCCTCTCTGTTTTTGTTTTGGACCCAGCCTCCTGTAGCCCAGGCTGTTTCGAACTTGCTATGAAGCTGAATATGACATCTATTTCCTGACCGTCATGCCTCCACCTCTCAAGTGCTGGAATCTCAAGTGTGGGGAGCCATGCCCAGCAACCTAGAGCATCATTCTAGAATGAGGAGAGAAGCCCAGCTACCCAAACTGTTTACATTTTATTTTCCATGTTGGGATGATCTGGTTTTTAATTTGGTTCAAGAAGGCTGCAATTGCGTACACACCAATACACAGTTTTTATCTTACTGCGTTTCCAATCTAGTGGCAAGTCCAAACATATATAATCGACTTCATAAAAAAATAAACTATTAATAACTCGTCAGTTGAGTTAGATATATACAAGGAAGACAAGCAGCAAATCTGTTTATCTTGGGGCCTGATTTAGACGGAAGGTCTTGTAATACAAAGCTATAATTAGCTGAACTACAATAGATCAGGACAAATACATACTCACAGAAACAAGATGACAGTTGGATTGCTATCCGTCTTCTTGTCATAAGGAAGAGATACTTTAGCTTGCCACTGGCAGACTGCTCAGGGCAGTTTTTAGATTTTAGGATCATGGTCGATATAAAATAAGCAAGCCTAACAATTCTGAGTCCTTTGAGAATAATAAAACCCTTCTCCCAGTTTTCAGTCCCACTTTAGACAACAAGAGTTTTTTTTTTTAGATTGTAGTTGTTTTTAACCTGCTTCAAATGTAATTTTTTTTTTTTTAAAGATCTCATCAAGCTGTGAATGTTTCCTTGAAAAGCTGCAAGTCTAAAATGGCGCATGCGGGCAAAATATGGAAAGAAAACCCAGGCAAAATACAGAGAAAGTGAACTATGGCGAGGGAACAGCTTCACTTTAAGTTGCTCACATGTTGTGGGCCTTGCTGTCGGCTCTTAAGAGACATTCAGCGCTCAGCAGGGACAAGTCTTGCTGGAGGATGACTGACAGGATTTGCCACTCCAAGTGGCATATTATGAGATCAATTAGACCACCCCATAAAAATGTAAAATTATATCTTCCCATTAGAATTTTTGTATGTGTCATTAAGATTAAAACATATATTACCAATACTTACAGGGATGCTAAGTATTTGCTTATATCTCTGTGCGATATTAAAAAAACCTTAAATAATAACATTAAAAACTATCTTACTATCTTTTAATGCTATTTTTATTTTAAACTTTGTATAAATTTATGTATACATGAGTGTGCATGTACTTATGTACACTAATGTTCTCAACTGTGAACATTTTATCATGTTTTAACTTCTTTATTCCTTTTTTTGCCCCTAAAATGTTTAACTTTCAGGCATGAAGCTACCTTTGACCTTAAATGCTTATAAATCTAAAAGTAAGATATTTTCTATAAAAATCCTAAATAATTACCATATCTAGGAAACTAACATTGACATAAAATTTATTCATATTTCATTTATTCATTTTCCACCGATGGTTCCATTGACCTCTTCAAACCCAAACGAAAGAAACACCTCTCTTAGTGAATTTTACATTCAGGTCTCTTTAGCCTCCCTTAGTCTGGGACAGTTCATGTGGTTTTTATTTTATTTTATTTTTTTTTTTGCGGACTTGGCATTTGAAGAGTTCAGATCTGTGAATGCCTCTGAATTAAGGAGAGTCGTCATTTTAAGCAAACACGCTACATGTAACATGTACATTCAAAAAGAAAGCAAACAAGCTAATTAAAAGAGGGGCGAACCTCCTTCTAGTGGCAGGAGCTGATTGCTATGCTTTTCTAATAAGACCCAGTGTCAACGTGTCTTCTAAATATGTACGCTTATACCCACACACTGGACAAGCCTACAGCCTTGGTCTGAGCTCCCGTTTGCTGTGTGTGATGGTTAACGCAGAGATTTCTAACTGGTCAAAGCGCTGAGAATAAGTAACTGGTGGGGCTCAGCCCTAAATGGGATGCCTAGCTCACCCCTCCAAGACTCAGAGGACACTGCAAAGGAGGGAGCAGGAAGGACGTAAGAGCCGGAGGATGGGGGAGAGAGCTGCAGTGCTGTCTCCTGAACGTGGTACCGTTGTGGCACTTGAGCACACAGCAGCAGTGTCAACCTGCACAAGACTGTGTCTGTGGGCATGCCACCACAGGAAAGGATAGGGCTCGCGAGGCTCCGTGCCTCCTTGAGAAGCCACAAACAGTTCATGGTTATTAGGAGAGGGTAAGTCATACTCCTCAGTGGTGTAGCCACTGGCACATTGCCCTTGTCCAAGTAAAACACCCAACTCGTGCTAATGCCAGCAACCCCAATTAAATCCAGCTATAGAGAAAAGACATTAAAGTGGGAGGGAGACTGATGAAAAGAAGAAGGTATTCAGTAGGAGGGGCAACAGGACAGTGGGAAAAGTATTATGTATATATGGGTATGTGAAAGAATGGATAAAAATGTTTTTAAAAGGCATTTTTTTTTGAGGTAACTCTTTTGCTGGTTTTTGTTATTGTTTGTTTTGGTACTGTTTTTGGCAAAGCAAATTATTAATCACATATTCAACTTTTATATCTGAAACTACTGGATTTTGAGGTCAGGCAGAGAAGTTCGTTGGTGTCTCTGCTGTACCACCTTTCCTTTTCCATTACAGTCCAGCATTATGGAAAGAAGGTCAGTTTGCTGGGGGCTGGCCAGTTGCCTCTGGCTGAGCCTTCATTGATGCTGCAAGCTTTTCAAAAGTGCACAAGGCATCAGTGGATGCTGACCCTGGGTGAATCAAGCTGAGAAGAGAGTCCACTCTCATCTTCATCCTCTAGAACCCTTCAGTGCCTCTCACCTGCCTCCTTATTTCAGCCATAGCTTTCTAAACTAGGGCTTGTGACCCCACAGAGGGTCTCATAACTGAGTATTGGAGCTGTGAAAATAATTTGCAGGAGCACTAACTTATGAATGCACAGCAACCAAAACTTAATTCAAATTCAGATGCACAGTGCCGCCAAGGTCTTTCTGGAAGGTGCGCTCCTGAGTTCCTGTAGTAGCTACTGTGCTGTTGTTGGGGTAAACCATGACCAAGGCAACTTATGGAAGGAAGAAGTTTACTTGGGCTATCAGCTCCAGATAGACAGTCGCTCATGACCTGGTGTAGCAGGGATCACTGGTGGAACAGGGAGCCGAGAGCTCACATGTTAAATGGAAATTTGAAACAGAAAGAGCAAGCAAGTAGGTGGCTCTCAAAGCCTGTCCCTAGTGACAGCAAGTATTAAACCTCCTCACGCAGCACCACCAATGGGTGGCATTTTTCACTGAAACAATGACAGCGGCCGCACAAGACTTTACTGCAGCAGGTTGTGAACACGACACACAAGCTTTGCATTCCTCACGCCGACACACCACACACTGCCAACGTGCCTGGCCGGCCAGACTCTGACTCCAAACTAGTATTGGTTACCAGCTGCAATATTTATTAGACCCACTGAAAATTTTCTACTTTTATAAAGAGATAATAATTTCCTTAAGGAAAGCAAGAAGTTTAATATTTTTCTCTCTGTCATGTAAATATCAAATGAGTATCCTTTTGGATTGTATTGTGTTAAAATGTTTGAGTTTCAAAAATGCTGTTCGAGTGGATGACTTGACTCTCGTGAAAAAAGAAATGATTAAATGAATTTCGGTTTGGGATTAGGGCAGACTTCCAACATATTCTGAGATGGCCTTCTATGTTCTTCTGCCTTTTGTACTATGGATTTATGTGAAGTGGTGTTTTCGCACTGATGATTATAAAACCCAAATATCCACCAACTCTGCAGTGTTGGATATGCTTTATGTCTTGTCGTATCAAACATCCAGCCAAGATTTAGTTCTTTATTTAAAATAAGCAGGCATACCCACTCATTAGCACGCAGATTTGCATTATTGTAAAATTACATGTGTACCAAAGGATTATTTAAAAAAATTCATTTACAATTTATTATCAGTAAATGCTTTATTTGCATGCTATACACAAGTCATGTTAAATTTTCTAGGTGCCAAGGGAGCTTGAGATGACTCAAACCTGACAATCTCAGTTTGATCCCCTGAACCCACGCTGTGGGAGGAGAGATTTAACATCTCCACTTGTGCTGTGTGGCATGTGCGCATGCTCTCCCTCCATCCCTCTGTCATTCCTCTCTCTCAAAGAAATAAATGTTAAAAAAAATTAATAAAAATGGAGGGTCTAGGGAGGTGCTTCAGTGGCTAGGAGCACTTGCTCTACAAGCAAAAGGACCTGAGTTCAAATTCCCCAACAATCATGTAAAAGGCCAGGCATAACCCTGTGTGCTTCTAACCCTAGCACTGGGTGGCAGAGAAAGGTGAAGTTCCTGGGAGTTCCCTATTCATCCATCCTAGTCATAGGCTGCACTTTTAGCTCAGTGAGATGCCTTTCAGGGCGACAAGGTAGAAAATGAGATGACAGCATGTGACATCCTGCTCTGGCTCCTGCACGTGCTCAAACAGGTGCACCTGCACATTGATGTGCATGCAACACCCCCTCTCCCTCTGGGGTGAACATCAGTAGCCAAGGGTGAAGTCGGGAGGGGGCCCCGGATCCCCCGGGCTTACCTAAAATCACAAAAAAAAAAAAAAAAAGAACAGAGGGCGGAGAGACTCTTCAAGGTTCCCAGGAGCCGAATTGCCATTTATCGCCTTTTGCTCTCAGATTCAAATTTAAGAGCCCCCAGAGTATTCTTAAGAAAACGTAAAACACACACCAGATCAACACATGATAATAACCCTGGAGGGGATGGTCCAAAGTGTTGGCTAAGATTGTTTTGGGCCATAGACATTTATAAAAACATTTTCTAAAAAAAAAAAAAAAATAGGAGACCCTGGGGATGATGTGTAGTTTGCTTAGCCTCCCTGAGAGATGGGGGGTGGGGAGAATCACTTGGTTTACTTTTCAAATCTCACAGATTTATTTTAATGAATGGGCATTGCTCTTGTTGCCTAAAAATAATTCTGGAGGAAAAAAAAAAAGAAAGAAAGAGGTGCTGTGATTCCTTGAGTGTTATTTGAAATACTAATGAGATATTCTAAACCAACCAACAAACCTGAACTTCGAGGTGGAACTCCGCGTGAACAGACAGCAGCTCCATTAGCTACCCTTCAAAAGATGCACGTTAACGTTATTCTGCCCACGCTGTCACTGGAAGGTACTAATTAACCATTCAGGTGATTGCCCTAAATCGTGTAGGGCAGGTAGTTTTAGTGGGACAAGTATGTTACTGGAAATGGACTAAGGAATTCTAGCTGCCTTTAAATTTCACTAACTGCCTGCTTCTTGTTTTTCCAAGCACTGTATGTTCTAATTAACTGAAAATCTTTTGAACATGGCTAATTAGAATAGTGTCATCTCACTGCCCCAGGCAAACGATAAAGTGAAACTTCCCTTCAGGTTTTTCCCATCCTGCCAGGACGCACTTTCAGGTGCGCAGACGGGAACAGATTTGACCAGATGAGCTCTGTCGTGCCAGACTTCTCTTATTTTTTAAACCAGAAGGGTGTGTCTTTCTACATATGCAAATCCTGCATATTGTTAACACGCTGTTTGAAGAGAGAACTGGAACAGTGCTTTCTCTAAAAGTTTAGGATCAGGATTAAAGTGTGGATGATTTGTTTACAGACTCAAAAGTTTCCACTCTGTGTCCTAGGCCAATGGAAATTTGATCATGGGGAGTTGCCAACTTTAAGCTCAAAAGGTCAGAAAAGTGTGTTCGTGGATCTAAAACTGGTCTTTGGAGGGCCGAGGACTGTGGATCAGGGGTAGAGCACTTGTCTAGCATATACCAGGTTGTTGGGTTTAATCCCCAGCACAGCCATGGAACAAAAGACTAAACAGGAAAAGCCAGGGCTGGCCTTGCAAGTTGTCAGAGACAAGTATCAACTGGAAGTTCAGTTTTATCCCTTGTAACATGGAAAATGGCCTGCCTTTTGTATGCTGCGTTATTAAAAGACAAAACTAGCGTGACTTACAGGACACTGTCACTAACATAGGAAATATTTTGTTTTGCTTGCTATGGAGAAAATAACTTAATTTTCTATTAAAGTTTAGAGGATTAGAGTGTGTAATATAGAAGAGGGGAAAAAGATGACTATTGAGAACTACTTACCATGCAACAGCATCAAAAGCCATGGGATATTAAAAGTCATACGATTTCTTATCTATAGTGTCCTACCTCCAAAGATGACATTGCTTTTAGCATTTTTTGTTCCATGCATTTTGAACATGGGTACAGATTTAATGACCACTATGGAACTGTATTCAGTTTTCATATAATCTGATTTCTGTATATCTTGTTAATTTTGCATGGGTTTATATTTAAAATTATCCTGTGAGTAACATTAAGTATTTTTTTACTCCTATTTTCTCTCTAAACGAACCTGGGTCAATTAACTTCAGAATGTTAGATGTCTTGGTAGTTAGTCAAAGTCTCTAGTAATTAAACATGTTTATGTGATATATATATATATATGGGATAGGGTTTGGGATTATTCTTTTGACATGATAATATAAATGCTTGTTATTATATTTCATGTTTTTATAAATATTATAAACAATAGTTAACATTCATCCAGTTATTACTATAATAATATGGTCTTCAAAAGATCTTGTTTCATTTGCAAGAGTGAAATATGTATATGTGAGTATATGTGGGTGTTTATGTGAATATGTGTGTATGTCTATATATTATATATATGTATATATATTTATATTTGAAGTATGATTAATAAAAACTCAGAGAGAGAAATTGGAGTTCAATTTGAAGATCCAAAAAGCAAAGCAGCAAGCCACTGGCTCTTTCCTTGACCTCTGCCCAAAATGGTGATCCTGCCTTCAGGAAAACTCAGAAGGAGACTGTGCCTAAGAAATGTCTCCTCCCGTTTTATAATTATCTCTAGTTCTGGGATTAAAGGCACGTACTAGTACTGCCTGGTTTCTATGGAAAGCTAGTGTGTCTACTGGGATTAAAGGTGTGTGTTATTGCTTCCTGGTCTATAAGGCTGGTCAGTATGGTTATTTTACTTTTCTGATCCTCAGGCAAGTTTTACTTATTAAAATATAAGTGAAATGCCGCTACATTTCCCCTTTTTGTCTAAAATAAAAAAGGCTAAAAACTAATATAAGAAAAACTATATACAATAAGTATGATAACTATATACAATATATACAGGCAATAAATACATCAACAATGTCTAGTCCATTTGCATTTGACAAATTCAGAGTAAATACTCCATATCTGTCCTATCTTGGTGAGTCCAAAATCTTGTACCTAATTTACTTTCTATCATAACTTGCTTTCTGTGTCAAGGAAAACAATAACTGTAACTATCTGATCTTCAACTCCCTCAGAGACTCAAGAAGGAATAATATTAACTGAGTAAGCAGGATGGGCAAGCAGGTGACTTCCAAAAGGTGTGAGTAATGACAGAAACAACTGGCTGCCTGGACAGTCACCCAAAGTTCCTCTGCAACATTGGAGCATCCATCTTTGGCCTACAGGCTTTTCTGTGATGCAGGATATTTTGTGTCCTGCTTGTCTAATTAGGACAGCATACTGTCAGCAGTCAAGGCAGGGGCATTTTCTTGCCCAGTGGCTTACCTTTACCACAAAGAAAGTAAACTCCATGTGGAGTTTCTTCAATGACCATTATCTTCTCTGAAGTAAATTGGTACTGCTAGGAGCAGATATGTCTCATTGACATAAAAAAGAAGAACCTAGGTTATTAAAGCCTCTTAATGCTATAGTCTGTATTTGAAGTGTTTGAAGTTGACCTGTCTACCTAAAATATATCTTTGTTTAACCTTGAAAGCATACCTACTGTGACTACAAGTTCGATTACAATAGGTGACTAATTACTAACCTGCATTCCCTTATTAGCCTAAACAGTTGGGAATAATAATTTTCAAGGGCTAAAAGTTTACATTACATTGTTAAATTAGATGTATATGTACAACCTTGAACAAGGCTAGAAATGTATGTACAGTATGGTTTAACAATACTAATCTCAAATTTATATCAATATACAAAATTTGTATACAATATACAAAAGTCCAATCCAATGTAAAACATTTAAAACTAATAGTTGCTTTTTAAAAATAGATTCAATAATCTATCTTGTTATCTTATCTATATCCTTCCTTTTTCTTTTCAGAGTAGATTCAATAATCTACCCTTTTATCCTGTCATATCTGTAATATCCATAATCCATTGAACAACCAAAACCATCCACCCGGCCTCTTGGGAATGTGAGCGTAGTATTCTTAAATTTACTTCCTGCTATCTGGGGATGACAATATCTTTAGAAAATCCTGAAAGAATAATTTAGGTTAACTGTCAAGTCCTGGAGAGATACTTGTATCATTCAGTCTATGCATCATGGGAAAGTGCAGGGTTTGTCTCAAGTCCTGACTAGAGTGGTCTGTAAGGCTGGGTCATCTCAGCTAGCCACCTCGAAATTGTTCTGAGCAGTTTGTAGTCCAAATCCAATCTCTAAGGGGTGCTATCATCTGAACGGTGTCATATGAAACAGGTGGAACTGTTGTTGTGGGGCCCCATCTTCATCCTGGAGATTTCAAAGATTACTGTAGGAAAATGTATTGTTCACTGGGGAAAACTTAAACATTATTCATATGAAAACAGAACGTTTGAATTTCAATAGACATATATTCAAAGAAAAGTACCATAGAGACAAAAATAGGTATGGGGAGAAATAGAATTTTTGAAAGCAGAGTTTTGATAACCTTAGTCCCTAGATTTTTATTTTCCTTCTGTCCCACGCCTGATATGAGACAGAAACTCTGAATTTTGCTTTTAACAACATGCTTGGATTTAGAGGAGAGCCACTGCCCAACTCCAAAGCCAGCTTTGATTTTTAACAACTACCATTATACTAAGAAGTAGGTAGGTATGCATGTGAAGGTAGTGAGATTTTACCCTGCTGATGGTACTGGCATCACAAGTCAGATTTTTCTTTTCTTGGTGATTCTTTCTGGATAGCTATCTTTTCTTCTTTAGGCATCTAGATGTTCAAGGTCTCTTGACTTTTCAAAGACAAGAACAGAACTCTGTCCCAACCCTGATGAGGTTTCCTTACAACTTTAGGACTATCAACTCCGTGGATGAGCCGTCATTTCTCTTTCTCAAGAGGTTTCTCCTTTTCAAACCAAATCTTGATTAATTTTGATGGTATCCATAACTTTTCTTCTCCTATGTAAACAAGAGTGAAAACTCCTTCCCCACCATTGCACAGCTGGTTTCCATTCTGAGGTTAACACATCCTTGAAATACACGGGCTGATTTAATCCAGAAATGTTTTCTATTACCCAATGTCTCTCTGCAGCCATTGTTCCTTTCTCATTAGCATTAAAAAAATTCAAGGTTAATAAAGCATTTTGCAATCTATTTCTGGTCATCGTTTTCATCCCTTTCTGTTTGTTTAACATATCCTTTATAGTTCAAATTTATTTTTCTATAATTGCCTGACCTTTAAGATTGTGTGGTATACCTGTAATATGCTTTATATTATAATAGGCAAAAAACTGTTTCATTTTCTTTTTGTTTTTGTTTTTTTGAGGCAGGGTTTCTTTATAGCTTTGGAGCCTGTCCTGGAACTAACTTTTGTAGACCAGGCTGGCCTCGAACTCACAGAGATCTGCCCGCCTCTGCCTCCCAAGTGCTGGGGATTAAAAGCGTGAGCCACCACCACACAGCTGTTTCATTTCCTTAGAGACATATGCTGGAGCATTATCTGTCTTTATTTGTGCAGGTATACCCATGATGGCATGTGTATGTGTGTATACATACATATAATATACGCATACACATATACACACCAATGCACATATGCTTGTGTATGTGGGTGTGTATTTGTGTATGTGTGTATACATCTGTGCATATATATGCATGTATATATGTGTACATGTGTATGTATATGTATATATATGTGTGTGTGTGTGTGTGTGTGTGTGTGTGTGCGTGTGTGTGTCTATTTTAAAGGCAGAGTCTAACTATGTAGCCCAGGTTGGTCTCCAGCTATATTCCTTAATGCTGGGATTACAGGCATGTGCCACCATGCCCAGCTGGAAGGAATAGTTTGTAAAGAACAAATTATAACTAGACAAGCCTAAAAGTACAAATCTTATGATTTTCCAAGCCTTATATTTAGTATATGACTATATATATTACAATGCCTATGATGCGGAATCTATCTTGGATCCTCAAAATACACCTTTTACAATTACAAGCAAAAGTTGCATTGAGAATGTAAGGCCCTTTCTGCTATCTCCAAATGGCTGTAGAGAAACATCGAAGGCCATGACAGAAGTGTCTGGCTCTCTCTTGCCCCTTGCATGAAGCAAAGGGGGAGAGGATGCCTTCATAAAGGACAGGCATGTGGTGTTTCATTGCAGTTGCTTTTGCTTAACTTGGGATTTTTTTTCCCCAGACAGAACAGTGTAGCTCAATGTAACTTCTGACTTGCAATTTCTCCCTGACTCAGCTGGAGTTATAGCCATGTATCACTGTGACTGGAGCTAAATTTTTCTGATTCTTGAGAAGACTATCGGGAACAACACAAAAGAAACTCCAAAGCAAATACAAACAGACTTCTATACATTTCTGCATTGATCTTCTACTATTGTGTAAGAGACTTTTGTAACCACACTCACAGATGAAGCCAAGTGATGGTTGACTTTTCTGACACCCTTGCTGGAAGGGGCTGGCGAGTGGTTAAGAGCTCAGTGGCTAAGAGCACGGGCTGCTCTTCCAGAGATGTTAAGTTCAGTTCTCAGGAAACAGGAAGTGGTCTCTGGTTTTGTGTTTTCTAGAAGAGCTTGTGTACAGCTGGTGTGAATTGTTTCTCCTGGTGAAGCCCTAATTCCCTTTCTCCCAGAGCTCAACTGCCATCTTCTTACCCAGACAGCATCATTCCCCCCGTGACCACAACAGCAGTGTGCTCACAGGGAAGGGTGCACGTCCTCGCTTCTGCTTCAGACCAGGGATGCCTGTTGGGGAGTAACTACCCCCAGACACACCTCTCCCTGTACGGAGCTGATAAACCACAGCTTTTCTGCTTCATGCCTCACCCCCTCCTTTTAACTCCAAGTTGGATAAAACTACATTTTGAACTCATAGGATTTGGAATTATAAATTTGTATCAGTTAAATTGAGTATTTAATTTAACAAATAAGATTTTTTAAATAAAATTAGGTCGAATGTACAGTCTTGTAAAACATTAGTCTTGCTCCTTGTTCCCACAACTAAAGGACCTAGTCTCAACTTGATCTCCAGCTCAGCTTCTGTTTCCTGGTCTGTGTGGTGTTTGCTTGCTGGCTTGATGTTGGTGATGATGAAGTAAAGTTATTTACCATAGGCTTGGCACCTTGAAAGTCTATGATAAATGTTGCTATTATTAAACTCCTTCTGCAGAACACCATGCTTCACTCCATGAAAGTCAGGATACAGAGTGAAAGAGGTGAGCTGCCGTGTTAGCCATTTCAGGCTGTTGGGTTTAGGCAGCCTTCTATCTTAAAAACAGTGTGTGTGTGTGTGTGTGTGTGTGTGTGTGTGTGTGTGTGTGTGTGCCGCTGACATTAGCAAACAGTGCCAAATTAATCCCTTAAATGCACAGTACTGATTTTAAGATGAAATATATTTTTCCATTGTGTACTTAGTGCAAATTATACCAGCCCTGGGAAGTTCTTCTCCTAGTTCATCTTTATATCTTATGAAAAGGCGATGGTTCGTTCCTGTTTAAGTCTCCACCCTCCTGACAGTTCCTTTGTGCATTGTCCAGGCTTTCTACAGGGGAAACACAGCATCTGATCTCTGTGATTGTCACATGGGGTTAGAAGAGCCACCTTCTTTCTCCAACTTTGTGAAAAGAAGTGAACAGGGAGTAGCAGTGCCTTCCCTTCTCAGCCACAGTTTGTTTTTACACAAGTCGTTAGTCCATCCCATATCACGATAGCTGATATTCTTCAGAGCACCAGGCTGGAATGGAGCAACCAATGTCTGTTATTTTGTATCTATAGTTTCATTATCTAGTTCCTTCCAATTCCAGCTAAAGTTTTTCCAAAAAAAAAAATTCCCTCCATTTTGAGTGTGTGTGCACACGTGTGTATCAGTATGTATTTGTGGTACCAGGGATTAAAATTAGACCCTCCACACCTAGACAAACACCATCGCTGAGCTGACCTTCTGTAGCTCAGACAGGCTGTGAGTTTTCAATCATTGAAGACGACACTATAAAAATGGGAAAATCTCTCCCAGTTAATTGATTGGCAGAATTAGTGTCATGAAAATGATTATATTACCAAAAATAACTTGCAGATTCAGCGCAATCCCCTTTGAATTCTAATGACATTCTTTACAGAACTAGGGGGAAAACAATCCTTAAGTTTGTATTGAAACACAAAAGTCCCAAATGATTAAGACAGTCATATGCAGAAAGGACCATGTTGGAGAGACTATATGTGACCTCAAGTTAGAATACAGACCATAGTGATAAAGGTGGCATGATACTGCCACAAAAACAGATATGTAGACCAATGGAATAGAATATAGAACCCAGAAACACACTTACATAGCTACAGCCACCTAATTTTTTTGACAAAGTTGTCTAAAACATATATTGGAAAAAAAGACAGCTATTCAACAAATCGTGTTGGGAAAACTTGAGTATCCATACAGAAAATTGTATTAGATATGTACCTCTTATTCTGCACAAAAATCGATTCAAAATATTTCAAATGCCTTAATGTAAGACTTGAAATGTTGGAATTGATAGGGGAAACACAAGGGAAATACTTTAAGATATAGGCATGGGTAAGACTTTCTTGAAAAGACTTTAATACCACAGGAAATAACCCCCAAAACTGACAAATGATATTCTGTGAAATTAAAAGGCAAGAGAAACACAGAAATGAAGAAGCAGCCTACAGAACGGGTGGTTGAAAATGATTAGACATGCAATTAATACCTAGCACATATAAAAACTGAAAATCGCTGGGCAGTGGTGGTGCACACTTTTAATCCCAGCACTCAGGAGGCAGAGGCAGGCAGATATCTGCGAGTTCGAGGCCAGCCTGGTCTACAAGAGCTAATTCCAGGACAGGCTTCAAAGCTACAGAGAAACCCTGTCTGAAAAACAAAAAAGAAAAAACAAAACCCTGAAAATCAAACACCAAAAATAAAAATCTCCAATCAATAAATGGACTAAAGAAATGGATAGATGGTTCTCAAAAGAAGAAACATGAAAGGGCAGTGAATGTTTGCAAAAGTGTTCGGTGCCCTCAGTCATCAGGAAAATGTAAACAGACTTGATGATTCCATCTCACTCCAGCTCTTAGTGAGAAAGCTAATGTCAGCACAGGATGCTGAGGACGTGGGCAAAGAACTCGTCTTCACCGTATCCACTGCTGGGGAGATTATAAACTGGCACAGCCATGAAGAAAATCAGTATGGATATTCCTCAGAAAACTAAGACTAGTGATACCCATGACCCAGCTCAGTTGCTTCCGGATACATGCCCAGAGGACTCCAAGTCCTGTTCCAAAGACGTGTGTACATCCATGTTATTGCTGCAGTAATCACAGTAGCTATGTGGCACTAACTTAGATGTCCACCTACATAGGTAGGACAGGATGGGGAAAGCATGGTACACACAGATGCAAAAGAATTTTATTCAGACACAAAAATAAAACATGACATGTGTATAGACAGCTTTGGGGGTGGAGACAGGTGGATCCGGAGAGTTCACCGGCATCCACACTAGCTCAAACAGTAAGGTTCCCAAGCTTGAGTCTTAATGAGAGACCTCGACTCTAGGGGATGGTGGAAAGTGATGGAAAAGCACCTTCCAATGGTCAGTCTACCTGTACACAAACACTCACATACCAGAGAGAGAGAGAGAGAGAGAGGAGAGAGAGAGAGAGAGAGAGAGAGAGAGAGAGAGAGAGAGAGAGAGAGAGAGAGAGAGAGAGAGAATAGGATTCACCTCCACCAGGCCTCTAAATAAATCAAACTTACAGACATAGAAAGTAGACTGTTGCCAGCAGTTTAATGGATACAAAGTCTCAGTCTTATAAGATGAAACTATTCAGGAGATCAGTTGTATGACAGTGTGAATGCATTTGTCACTGCTTGGCTGTACACTCAAAGATAATTAACCTGGTTACATTTTATGTGTTAATGTTACCATGGTGAGTTTTATAGGATTTTTGTTTTGTTTTTGTTCTTGTTATAATACACACAAGTTGCTTCTGTGGGCTAAATGCTTATTTTGAAAAAAATTCAGATACACCACAAGTTGTAAGAATAATACAAGAAGCCTCTTGTACAGAATTGTTGTCGTGCCTTGTATTCAGCTGCGTCGTCGGTGGTTAACACTGTGTCACAAGTATGCTCCCCCACCCATGGGATATTTTTCTTGGGAATGCATTGCAGATTATTTGCCTCACCCGTAAATATTTCAGGGTGCATTTTCTGCAACAAGGGCATTGTTTCAAAATAGCCACACTACAATCTATTAAGACACAAAATGAGCGCTGATAAAATACTCTCATCTAATCTACAGACCTTATTCAAGCTTGGCCGATTTCCTCAATAATGTCCTTTATGACAAAATAAGATAGAATAGAGGGAAAAATCAATCTGGTCTAGGGTCCATTCCAGGATCACACATTGCCAAATCTCTTTAGCTTACTTTAATCTGGAACACACACACACAGACACACAGACACATACACACACGTTTTGACAAGTCTAGACGATTTATTTATTTTAAGAATTTGTTTTTGGGGGCTGGAGAGATGGCTCAGTGGTTAAGAGCATTGCCTGCTCTTCCAAAGGTCCTGAGTTCAATTCCAGGCAACCACATGGTGGCTCACAACCATCTGTAATGAAGTCTGGCCTGCAGGCATACAGACAGAACATTGTATAAATAAATAAATAAATATTTTTCTTTTAAAAAAATTTCTTTTAATGAAATCTTAATGTGAATTCATATTGACCTGCACAATCCTACATGTCCTACATGTTTGGCGGGAATGCCATGTGTTCCCAGTGTATTGAATCACTGAGAATGTTCATTTATACCCATGTAGGAGACGCTAACTTGGGTTTATTACTGCTTTCTCCACTGTAAATCTATTTTCACCCCTTGTTACTACTGATTACTTTTTCTGGTGGGGAGAAGGGGGAGAAACTTTGAGGCAGTATAGAAACACTGTTTCTCACCAAAATCTCACTCATTCGTTTTAACATCTGTTGCTACTTCTTGCTCAAGTGACTCAAGGTTGTGCTGTGGTCAAGTCCTGACTTCTTAACCACATCATTCCTTCTCCACGTATCTATTGCTGTTTTGCTTTAGTAAAAAGCATTTCCTCCTCATCCATCTATGCTCCTAAAATTTTAAATTAAAAAATGTTGTGGGGCCAGGTGATGGTGGCGCATGCATTTAATCCCAGCACTTGGAAGGCAGAAGCAGGCTGATCTCTGTGAGTTCAAGGCCACCCTGGTCTACAAGAACTAGTTCCAGGACAGGCTCCAAAGCTACACAGAGAAACCCTGTCTCAAAAAAAATTTGTATGAGAGAGTAATTTCCTACACACACACAGTATATTTGAATCATTTCCACTCTTCCCTCTATCCCGTTCATGTTCCCATCTCCCCCACTTCCTTTCAAAGTAATGACCACTTCTTTAATTATTGTCACACACATATATGTACAGGTAAACATACATACATATACCGCCTTCTGCGTCCATTTAGTGTTGCTCATATGTCTTTATATTTAGGGCTAGGATTGGGATTAGATAACCTGTCCGGGGGCACATACCTGGAGGAGACTGATTCTCCCTCTCTCAGCAACCAACAGATGCCTGCAGTTCTTCCTCTAAAGGTAGGGCCCTATAATGCTCTCCCCATCCTAACTGGCATGCCAACTGGTGTTATCCTTATGTAGGTCTTGTGTGGACAGCTATCCTGTCGAGAGTTCGTGGGCGAAGCTCACCTGCCATGTGTAGAAGACTCCATCACGAAGCAGATGTCCTGGTCCTGGCTCTTACCATCTTTCCATCCCCTCCCCTGAGATGTCCCCTGAGCCTTAGGTGGAGGATTTGCATTTTAGATGAACCCACTGGGGTTGAGCACCCCACAATCTGCTGGTCTATGCAGTTTGACCATATGTGGGTTTCTGTAATGGCCTCCATCTGTTGCAGAAGGAAGCTTATTTGGTGATGGATGGGAGTTACGTGTCTCTGTGGGCACAAGGGTAAGCTTTTAGAATGCAGTTAGAAACCGCACTGGTTTAGGGAAGTAACAGTTGTGGTTTCTTCTCTAGGGTCCTTGACCTCACCAGCCACGGATAGTTGGCTAGGTTTACAGTACCAGGCAGGAATTCCCTTCTTCTGAGCAAGCACTAAGTTCATTTAGACAGCTGTTGGTTGCCCCAAGAGATAAGAGCTGCTATTGTACCCCTGGGGACATCTTGGTGGGTTCATCTTTGTTGCGGCCATAGGCCTTACAAATGGGGAGAATTATCGGTGGCTTTTCTGTCTTCACAGTTTAAATATCACATATCCCAGCTACTTCTCAAGGAGGAGGCTTGATTTCTCCACGTCTTGTGTCCAAAGGGTGTGGTGTCTTCAGCAACAAGACCTTGCCTTTAAGTTCTTAGAGGAAACCAAAGGCAATCTTAATAGTCTATCACAGGGAATCTTTCAGTTCACCTGACCACACAGTAAGGGAGGATTCCCATGCCTGGCACTGGGATGTTTTTAGTCTATGGCTCTTAGGGAGCCCCAAATGGCACTGCTTCATCTGAACTATATTTATACACACACATACACTCATAAATATTATATGTGCATTTTTAAGTAAACATAAGATGTCTCCCTATGGCCTCTTCAGATATCATTAGTGTTATTTATCCTCCTCCCTGCCTCCCCCCTGCACTCTTTCCTCTCCCGGCCTCCCACCTTCCCATTTCTCCCTTTGCGGCATGCAGTGCCCATGTCTGCTGTCCTCTCTAGAGTCTGCTGTCCTCTCTAGAGTCTGCTGTCCTCTCTAGAGTCTGCTGTCCTCTCTAGAGTCTGCTGTCCTCTCTAGAGTCTGCTGTCCTCTCTAGAGTCGTCTGCTGTCCTCGCTAGAGTCTGCTGTCCTCTCTAGGGCTTCTTCGTCCTCATCTGCAGTCCCTTCTACTTTCCTGTTTGCTGTGTTTCTATGTTGACTGCCCACATCTAGAGATTTGGAGCTATCGTCCACTGATGAGAAAGAACATGCAGTGTTTCTCTTTCTGGTCTGGGTCACCTCACCTGCTATAATATTTCTAGTTCCAGCCATTTTCCTGGAATTTTATGATTTCATTTTTTCTTTTAAAAATTATTTTATGTGTATGGGTGATTTGACTGCATTTATGTCTGTGCACCATGGGCATGCCTGGTACCCACAGAGGCCAAAAGACCACATCAGTTTCCCTGAAGTTCTAAGGGGTTGTGGGCTGTCATGCGGGTGCTGGAAATTGAACCTGGGTCCTCTGGAAGAGCAGCAAACGCTCTTAGCTGCTGAGCCATCTCTCCAGCCCTATGATTGCACAGCCAGATAGGATTCCACTTGTGTATATTCCACACGTCCGTTACCAATCCACCAGCAAAAGGACAGTCAGGTTGTGTCCATTTCCTAGCTCTTGTGAACAGAGCAGCAATGAACAGGGCTGAGTAAGGGTGAGTAACAAGTGACAAAATGCAAAACACAAATTCTTATTTTGTTCAGTGAATTTTAGTTTGTTTTTTGAGATGCTGTATAGACCAGACGAGCACAAACTCTTGATCCTCCTGTCACCGCGTCCCGAGCTGGAATTACCAGTGTGTCTAGCTCAGAATTTATGTAAATGTTCCTGTTGTATGAGCCTTGTCCAATGGGCACTCTTCAAACTATTCCCGTGTCCTGTTTGCATGTCTCGTCTCCATCCTTCTTTAAATACTCCTACTTTCTAGACCACGGCAGTGGGAGTTCAGATGTGTGGTCTCAGGCAAACATTAACCTCTCTGTGCCTCAGTTTCCTTCTGAGATAAAAATATCAGCTGTATGTTTTTATGAAACTATTAAACCCAAATTCATGATGCTCCCTTCTTCTTCAGTTTCCCCACCACAGTCAATGTCAGGAACAGAGACATCTGGAAGAGATGGATGCTGGGGCTCAGCCACTTTCTCTTCTATTTCAGTTTTATTCGTTCCAAGGCCTCAGTCTTTGGGGTGATACCACTCACTTTTAAGGTGGGGCTTCTTTTATCCATTAAACACCCCCAGAAACACTCTCATAAGTACACCCCATGATGCGTCTCCTAGATAATTCCAAGTTCCGAAAGCTGACAAAGAGTAATCAGGAAAGATACTGCGAGGAATGGTGCTAATTGACCCCTGACCTGGGAGCAATGAGCAAGCAGGAAATGATTCTGGTTGCAGTGACTGAGCCGGAGAGACCTGCCCACTGTGTTGAGGCTGTTTCCTAGCTGGGGCCGTGGTCTGTGTCAGTGAAGAACGAGTGCTGAGCTGTAGCATGTGTTGCATGCATCTCTGTTTCCTGATTGTGGATGCGGGATGCAGTGTGACAGCTGCTTCAGTTGCCTGAACCTTAGACATCCCCACCAAGAGGGACTGAACCTCGAACTGTGATCCAAAACAAACCTTTTCTTATGTATTCTCTCTGTCTCTGTCTCTCTCTCGCTCTCTCTCTGTGTGGTGTGCCAGAGCAAACTTTTGACCGAGAACATCCATTCTCCTTCTATTGTATGTATCCTGAGGATCAAACTTGGGGAGTCAGACTTGTCAGCAGGGTCTACCTGCTGGGCCATCTCACTGCTCTTAAGTTGCTGGAATCAGAGTATTTTATTATAGCAACAGGAAAAGACTTGGGGGACCCAAGTTTTAGACAAAAGTCTGGTCACACAGGCACCTCTGCCTGGCACATACCAAACTTCCAGACCCCCAGAAGGAAGGCAGGTGTTTGGCAGCCACCATATTGTTTGCATTAGCAGCTTAGGCACAAGGAGTCATTCTCTTCCCCATACCCAAATTCCCAGGCGCTTGTCAAAGGCCACCCTTGCAAGTAGGCCTGCCGTGTTAAGTCATTTCTTCAAGAGGTGCTAAGAGGATCTGACACTTTTCTGTTGATGAAAATGAATCATTTCAGAGCTCAAGAGAAGACCAATTAAAGAAAGCATTTCCTTTTTTACACATTGGAATCACAGTTTGGCATTCTGACCTTAGCGACACACATCAGCACGGTTTACATGGTTTAGTGCAGCTCAGACTGCTAAAGAGATGTGGGCAGAGCCTCAGATGCTTTCTTGGATGCTGTGCACTATAGGATCTGCTGCGGAGGGAAATGGGACAGAAGCCATATCTACATAGAGTGGGTGCCTATCAGGGAGAGAAGCCTTGAGAAATCCGTTAGCTGTCTTTATTGTCCCCTCTCCTCTCCTTCCCTTTCCTCACCTCCTCTCCTCTTCTCCTCTTTTTCTCTTTCCTGTCCCCATCCCTTCCCCCCGTCTTTCTTTTCCTCCTTTTAAAAGTACCCATGGCCCAGCAAAGGGCTCCAAATATACAAGGAATTACGTAAACATTTGTGCCACAGATAAATAACATGACTGTCAATGTTTAAAATAACTTTATTTCAAAAGTATCATGGTTAATCTTAACTGTCAACTTGACTGGATTTAGAATCACCTAAGAGACATATGTCTGGGGTGTCCATGAGGGTGCTTCCAGGAAGGTTTGACCGAGGTGGGAAGACCCATCGAGAACGTGAGTGGCACCCAACAGGCATCTTAGTAAATTCAATTTACATTGGGGGAAAAATAAACCTAATGTGACTTGTGACAGATGCTCAATACAATTTGAAGGCTGATATTACAGATACGGTGACAGAAACAGGCTTTAAACATTGTCACTGTGTCGTACGTAGGTAGGCTGGGAGTGAAGAGAAAATAGTTGTCATCCCTGGTTTTGTTTGCCTAAGCTAAAAAGAGAGGGAGAAGCCACAATACATACCTAGAAGCTGCCTGGAGATGGGTGCAGCTGAGGGCTGGGAACCTCTGGGTCCACAGATCCAGACATGGCTAAAGTAGACTTCTTCCCTGTGACACTGTCCTGACTTGTCAGGACAGAATTACCTGGGACCTGATGCTCAGATCACTTCTCAAGTTATTAGACCAGCCAATGGAAGGCTGGCACACCGGAATCTGAAACGAAGCAATAAAGGAGTTAGGAAAGGTTTTACGTTCTCTCCCTCTTCCTAAAATATATGTTTTTTAATTATATGCTCATGAGTGTTTTGCTGGTATGTACATCTGTGTACCAAGTGCCTGCCTGGTGCCCTCAGAGGTCAGAAGAGGGTACCAGGTCCCTTGGAACACAAGTTTTAAGGGGCTGCAAGCCAACATGTGGGTGCTGGAGACAAAACCCAGCTCCTAAGAGCAGCCAGTGTTCCTAACCACTGAGCCATCTTTCCAATCCTATGTCCTTGTTTAACCCATGCTCTTGTAAGGCACCTCAATAAAGTCACTGAGGTTCACCAAAGCAGACTTGAGTGGAATCACCTCTTTGGGCTGTCCTCAGAACCCTCCTTTTCTGGGGTGAACTGATATTTGCTCTTGTTTCCACAGTAAAAATCACAAATGGGCGGTGGTGTTCACCTTGTCTTGTGCTTCGTCCCACTTTGCGAGCATGAGTCTGACCTTAGCAGCTCAGCAGAAGGTGTACCTGCCCCCAGCTCTCCCACCAGGATGCAAGAGTTAGTCTTTCCTTGCTGAATCTAGGCCACACCCACTCTTCCCACTATGGCCAAATCAAGACGGTCCCGTTCCACAAATAATTATCCTCACACACCGCTTCATCAACCCTGTGTTCATCTAGAGGACAACTGGACTTGGCGCAGGGAGCGCCTTGCTCCTTCTCACAGAGTGAGGCTCGGCTCTTCAGTCCAGTCAGGTTTCAGGACTGGGACACTCACAGCAAGACACCGTGACTTCTCACTGGACTTCCGGACTGAGAGGATTGAACAGAATTCTATCTTTGTCCCCATCCATGCCCAATGGCTCTTGTTTAATTAAGGAAATTAGCCCCTACAGATGAGATGAACTGGCTGGAATGAAGGGGGAAACCTCTTTCCAGCTATTATTGTGTCGACCACTGGCTTCAGATGGCCAACAAGGAAACGAAGCTTTCACTGGAGCAGAAGGTCAAGGCTTACTGTCTGGCACGGCAGGTCACAAAACGCTGCTGTGGGGTGGGGCACTCTCAGCACCCGGAATCGAAACTGCATCACAGCGGGATCAGACTCTTTGACCCCTGCTCCAGAGAGCTGAGGTCAAACACAAAGGGAAAGCCTGGGAGTCAGAAGGACACACTTCCTGAGTAACAAGTGGGGTGTCACTTGCTATCCCAGATGCCTGGCAGAGCATCTGTGGGAAGAGAGCAGAGGGAGATGACTGGCCATCAAGTCTGCCACTTTCCACCGCTGGTACAAAAAAAAGAGAAACAGAAATGAGCAAGGAATACTTTATCATCTGGATACGTGTACCACAAGTTCTGAGTGGACGGACGGTAGTCGGTACATGAGTAGTTGTTACAATAATAAGTTTCCCCAAGGAGACAGGAACTCCACTTAGGGCACCCAGGATAGGCCAATGACTCCAACCAATTCTAGCTTGGTGAACCAAAGAGTTTATTGAGGTCGCTTAAGGAGTGTTGATAATCCCCCCAAAACTGAATCACTAAACCATCAAAGTCAACAAGAATGATGATTTCCCTTGGCTGCGTATGTGGAGTCCTGTCCCCTTCAGGTAACCTTCTACTTGCTAAATATTCCATCAGCTGCTGAGATCACACGCAGCTGGGACACAGCTGCACACAGCCTGGGTGAGGGCCACAGAAAGAGTGTCGTCTGGCATCTCAGGTGAGTGTCTGATGGCCATCTACATCCTCTTCTTTTACGAGAGAATGTCCATAGGTCTCACCTTGGGGTTCCTAGTGGGCAATCACTACTGTTCTGCCTACCATAGTGATTAATGGCGGGTATGCTCAGAAGACAGCTTTCCATGGAGAACTGCTTGGCATTTTGTGACCAGTGACTACTGAAGAAAAATTTTCTCGTTTTTCCCAGTGTTGCCATGGAAGGTTTCGTGATGATAAACGAAATAAATGTGGTGGCTTTGTTTTTTGCTGAAACTCATGATGAAATATGTTTGCCAATATAGCATTGTTAGGAGATGAGCCTTCAAAAAGATGAATGACTTTCTCAGGAGACTGGATTATGTCTCCAGGAAATGGTTCGTACTCGAAGGAATAGGTTGTTATACCGTAGGCCAGCTCCTGGTCTCCTCTCGCTCTTCTGCAGATACCTCACCCTCACAGATCCATCCTTCCATCCTTCCATCATCCGTGTGATAATGCAACATGGGGGTCTTGCCAAGTACAGCTTGAACATCCCAACCCCCAGATCTAGAAGCTAAAATAAACCTTTTGTCTATGTAAATTGTTCATTCTCGGGTGTTCTGTTACAGCCCCAGGAAAGACTGAGCTACTCACACAAACTATGTTAACTAAGTCAAAGATGAATTAAAGGTGTCTCAAGCTCACCTAGGGATGTTTACTTCTTTAGACGCCATTGTTCTGTCTGTCTACAGCCATATATAGGTTAGTATCAGGGATACAAATGCATCATCAACCAATTTTGTTACTAGGAAAACACCATAAAGAGAATTACACAAGCTAAGAGATACAATGGCATCTTCATTTACTGATTATTGTCACTGTATATTTGTTACAGAAAACACACGTGCTCAGGAATACATGGAGCCTAAATTTCAAATGCGTATGTATGTATGTATGTATGTATGTATGTATGTATGTATGTATATATGGTTTTTGAGACAGGGTTTCTCTGTGTAACAGTTCTAGCTGTCCTGGAACTCACTTGGTAGTTCAGGCTGGCCTCGAACCCACAGAGATCCCTGTCTCTGCCTCCCAAGTGCTGTGATTAAAGGCGTGTGTCACCACTACCCAGATAACTGCTTGTTTTAAATTCTTAAACTTCGCCTACCTTGTAAATGCTTATTTTATACTTGGGGGAGGTTTGGAAGACGGTTCAGTGGGAAAGGTGCTCGCTGTGAAAACACAAGGACCTGAGCTCAGATCCTCGGCACACCCACAAAGTCAAGCACAGTGGCATGTTTTTGTGCCTCCAGTGAAGGAGGCAGAGACAGATGGATCTCTGAAGCTTGTGGACCTGTTAGTCTACTAAAGAGTGAGCTCCGGACTCAGTGAGAGACCCTGTTTCAAAAAATAAGGCGGAGCACAGTAGAGGAAGATGTCTGATTGTGATCTTTGGCCTTCATATATGTATACATGGGCAGGTGCACTTGAACACACCACATTACATGAAAGGCCTCCATACTTTCTCTGCATGCTAATTTTTAGCCTGTTCCACCTTAAATTTCACTAATGATACATTAGACTGAAAAAGGAAGCAATTCAGTTTTAAGGAAACAGTTCAGTGTCCTAACTAGAAAAAAAAAGAGTTTAAAGGAAAGAGGTGTTTATGATTTTGGATATCTCATGACTTGTTCTTATAAACCTTATGGTTTCTAACTGGATGGTAAAACCCTATTGCTAAAGATATCACAAACTTTAGAGAAGTCAACCTAGAAATCACCGAGCAGGGAGATTCCTCCCACCTGGGATGGTTTCCATAGTGACGGAAGGTGCTCTGAAGACCACTGGGAGAGAAAAGACATCAGTCATTTTATCCAGGACTGGGCCTTGCATGCTACAACACCAACCCACCAGGCGAGATGTGCTCGCTAGTGTAATAATGGCGTGATTGTTACTGGGGTGACCAACACTTTCTGATTGAATTTGAGGCCTGCCGCAAAGAGAAGAATTCATGTCTGACTCTGCAAACCTTGTCAGACGCTCGTGACTGAAGAAGTCTTGGGAAGTAGGGGATAGTTCACTACTGTTGTTTTGCTAAATGGACATGCTGTCATACTGCCTTCTAAGTATTTCTATTTATACCCATAGATAAATGATGTTTGTCATCCTTGGCCAGAGAAGCTGTTTTTAGCAGTGGGCAGTGACTCAGAACTAGTCAGAGTGTTAAGAATAAATGACTGTGGATGCTTACCCCTTAATGCAACATCTGTATCAGCCAGCCCCACCCACACAGACTCAGGGAGGATAGAGGAAGAAGGAGCAGAAAGAACAGAAGAGCCGGAGGATGGGGAGGAGCTCTGGGGAGGAACACTGTGAAGTGCTGGCCTCTGAAAACAATATGGCTGTTACACTTGCGAACTCACAGCAGCTGTGGCGGCCTGCACCAGCCAGTCAACATTCCAGATGGCTAGAGAAGGGGTTCATGAGGCAGCCTCAGCCCACGCTGAGGAGCCATTTGCAGTTTATGGCTGTCCTGGAGGGAGAGTCATTTTTCTTTGGGGGTGTAGTCACAGATAGGTCGCCTGCTGCCCTCTGGATATATTCATACACATCTAGGCAACATTGCTTAAACTCGGGGTTTTTTCTTTAAGAGGACATGAATTTAGGAGGCAGATGCATAGAGGAGCTGAGGTTGGGGGACTTGGAGGGTAGAAAGAGGGGAGTGGATATGGTCTAAACACACAGAATGCACATATAAAGTTCTCAAACACGTTAACATGGAGAGACAACTGAACGCTGGCATGCACAAATGAATCCCAGCTCTCTGCTCTTGATGGTGGGTGCGATGTGTCCAACGACTTCAAGCTTGTGCTGCTGTGACTTCCCCACCATGTGGGAGATTAGATTGTTAGCCAGAAGAAGCCAAAGCCATGATTTTACGTTCTTCTAAATCCTATATGACAACAATAACAATAGTCTAGCCTCTTCTGCATCAAGTAGCCCTTGATTGACCTCTTCCCTTCAGCATTCCATGCCGGCACAAAAACCACAGCACCTGCAGTGTGTCATTGTTCTTATTAAGGCAGGGTGACCTCGAAGTCACTACATACGTACTTAGCCCAGGTGATTATCCGGCTTCAGCCTCTACTGTGTGGGGATTTACAGGTGTGAGACACTAAACCCTGCTTAGTATTATGTAAAAATCTCCAAAGGTTAAACTAGAGTTGAGAGATGTTCCCCCTCCCACCCCAAAGCTGCCAACAGTGACGGGGAACCTTAAAGTTGTAGTTATGAAAGACGGGAGAGCCTGAGGAGGGGCGAGTCTTACACGAAAGGGTCCTGGGGCTGCAAAGATAGCTAAGGGTTCTTGCTGCCCTTCCAGAGGACCTGAGTTCCCTTCCCAGGATCCACATCAGGTGACTAGCGACTGCCTGTATCTTTGCCAGCTCCGAGGAATGGGACACTCTCTTTTGGCCTCCAAGGGTACCCACCACATGGAAGTGTTCATATACACAGACGTAGACATATATACATAAGAATAAAAAATATATGCAAATACTTTGGTTCCCTCCACCCCCACCCCCCAATGCATTTATAGCAATTAACCTGTCAGACCACGCCCACTGGTGGCTCTTGCAGTCTGATCTAGGAACAGAGCTGGCTTGCAGCTGTGCCCTGAAGGCTCTAATCAAGTAGAGGCTGACTCTCTTCTTGTCCTCTCTGGACCTAGCAATTAGAGAGTATTGTTAACACCTTGATTTGGTCAAAATGTTTGCACAGGACTGGGGCCCCCTGCAGAGTTTCGAGCAATTTCGAATAGCCCAGGAGAGTACTCGAGGGAAATCCTTAAGCACCATTCCTTCCCAGAACTCTGAGCTCTGCACCTTCGAGTCTCCCCTCAAAATTACAAAGAAAGACTAAGTGAGACAGGAAGTAACATTTGAGCAAGCCCGCAAAGCAGAAATCAGGGTCCCCTTTCCGTGGGCGATCCGGAAGATAGAATCATGTCAAAACAGCACGAAAATAGTGTCCTCAGTGAACGTGGGGGAGCAAACCCTCTTGTTATATCAGAAACCTTGCAGCAAGGGTAGTAGTGGTCGTAGGCTTTGGAGCTGTGGCTGCTGTTGGCGAAGGTGCACAGCTGGAACCAGCACCTGTTTCCCATCCCAGGGTCCCATAACGTGCTCACCAGGCTGGAATTGAAAGCGTTCCTCAAAGCAACTCGTGCATGCAAATAGCCTTATCTTTTAATGCTCTGTATATCTTTCTTTCTAAATGTTTATTTCTCACGATAAACACAGACGAGTCTAACAGGCCTGGAGGAAAGTGGAAGAGCTGAGATAGGTCAATGCAACTGACTCCTGCAACTGTTTCATTTTCCTTCCCAGACAGGGTCTCATTGACAGCCTAGGCTTTCCTACGTAGCTCAGGCTGGCCTCAAATTGCCAGTCCTCCTGCCTCAGCCTCCCGAGGGCTGGGATTACAGGCATGGACCACATGCACAGCTTAAGCTCTGGGGTGTTGGTAAGTGTAACCAAGAAATCTTATCCATTCCGACTTAAAGTTTTAAATTTGGTAGTTGAGCAAACTTCCATGACTATACCATGTTACTAAGGCCCTTGCCTGCCCCCCCCCCCCCCCCCCCCCCCCCCCCCCCCGCCACAGGCCGACTTGGAACGACTTGGAAGAAAGTAGCTGTTTTGTGGAGACATTGTTCTATGTATCCTCCTCACGTTCCTTTGGGACAGAGTCCAGACTGAGCGCAAAGAGGTGTGGAGATAGTCCACGGACAACACTGGGTTCCGGTTCTCTTCAAAGCTTCTCAAGGCAAAAGAGAACAAGTTCTCATCTAAGGTGTGGCCAAGACAACTGTGTGTTCAAAGGGGAGCTGGCCCAAGTGATACCGCCTGTGAGTTAAGTGTTAAACTACCACAGGTTCCCCAGAGATGCTCATCTGATGCTGCCCCACCCCCAACATAAGTTGCCCTTGAACTCAATAAGTAGCTGAGGGTGATTTTGAACTCCTGATACTGCTGCCTCTATCTTAAGAATGTTGGAATCTTGGGCTACTGTGTCGCATTTACAAGGTGGCCTCAATCAAGGTTTCTACTGCTGTGTTACAATACCAGGACCAAAAGCAACCAGGAAAGGAAAGGGTTTATTTCCGTTTATTTTCAACTCTCAGGTTGCAGTCCAGTCCCTGAGGTAAAGCAAATGCAGAGACAACAGAGGGGTGCTGCTTGCAGGCTGGCTCCTGCTGGCTGCCAAGGGGTGGCAGCCCCCTACCCCAACCCAGAACTTGGTCTGGGTTCTCCCACATCCAACATTAATCAAGCAAATGCTCTAGAGACTTGCCTACAGGCAATCTTGTGAGTGCATTTTCTCAAGTGTGGTTTCCTTTTCTCTGATAATTCTAGCTTGTGTTAAGTTAAAAACAAAACAATCAAAACAGGGTGCTGGGGACTGAACCCAGGACTCAATGTAAGCTAGGCAAATAACTCTACCAACTGAGCTCTATATACCCTCAGCCTCACACCCCATGTTCTCTTGCTACTGTCACATCTTGGCCAAAGCAAAGGGGAAGAAGCAACCCCAGCACCGAGGAAGGACAAAGACCACAGAGAAAACATGGATGCTCATTCGTCATCTCTGTGGTAGTTTTTGTTGTTGTTGTCTTTTTAAAAAAAAAAAAAAGCTAAACAGAATCCATGACTCTGACCTTGGTCCTTGTCCAGTGATGGGTGATATTAAAGGAAGAGAACATAGACACAGACAGACATGAGAGAGAATGCCTTGGGAAGATGGAGACAGACTGAACAATGTGTGGACCAGTCAATGGATGCCAACACCTGGCAACAACAGCCAGAAGACAATCCTGAAACGGATTTTCTTTCAGAGCCCCTGGTAGAAACAAGCCCCGCCAACACCCTCTTCTTGGCCTTCCATCCTCCAGTGCTGGGAGAGGAGTTTCTGTTATTGGAAACCATCCAGCTTGTTCTGTCTCATTATGCAGCTGCAGGTAATGAATCCACCCTGTCCTGTAGCAAGGCAGAGGCCAGGCTCTTGCTATGTCCCTCTCTTCCCGTAGAACAGCAGCCACAAGGAACAGACAAAAGGAGTTCTCTTTGATGCTTAAAGATCAAAGAGCAGAATTTGGGCACTGACGTCTGTCTGTAGGTCATAAGTCGCTATTACACTGGGACACTATTTATTGAGCATGTGCTTTATGCCTGGCCACAAAGTTGCCCAGATCTCATGGAAGAGCAGATGAGGGCTAGGGTTCAGTAACTTGCCTGGGGCACAGCAGGCCAAGCTTGGGTAGAGACGCCAGCTCCTTCCACTGACAACTGCTCTCTTCTCATCATTTGAGGTGCATGTATGTATGCATGTGCGTGTGTGTATGCATGCATGCATTGCATGTGTGTACATTCCTTTGTGTGTGTATGCACGCGTGAATGTGCATGCATATGTGCATTCCTCTGCACATGTGTATGCATACTTGAATGTACATGCATGTGTTCATTCCTCTGTGTCACATGCATGCATACATGTGCATGCATGTGTTTATTTCTTTGTGTGTGTATGCATGCATGAATGCGCATGCATATATTCATTCCTCTGTGTATGTGTGTGTGCATGCATGTGTGTGTGCATTCCTCTGTGTGTGCGTTTCAGGTAAGGTGTGACCATGCATAGCATGTGTGTGGAAGCGGCAGAAGCTGCAGAATGACTTTTTTAAAGGGAATTTCAGAGAAAACAGAAAAATTGTAAAGAAAATGAGGAATCAGATCTGGACTAAGGAAGGCTCAGAGAGCTATGGTGACATTTTTACATGGCATTGTTTGAGTGACATTTTAAAGCTCACCCAATACATTTTCTGTGAGATGTGAATGATTTCACTCTAACACTTAAAATTAATGAACCAAAAGGCTACCTGGGCAGTAAACAAGTGTAGTGCAAAAGATCTGACATGCTGAACCCCGTGGGATGCTCAGCCTGCACGGTAGGTGGCCTTTAGACTCTCACCAAACCCCTAATGTATTTCAAAAGAGCAATCAACTTGATCCACGCTTGAAGGTGCTTCTGAACCCAAGTGTGTTTGCCTGCCAAATGCAGCCAAGGAGCCAAAACCTTATGTAGAGATACAGGACTTTTAAGGTTTGGGCTTCAAAACCATCCCTCTTCCACAGTGAAAACCAGCCATAGTTTGTCTCTGCCATGCATATGCACACAGTACCCTCTGTGTATTTAATTCGTCTGCATTTAATGTCCTGTGCATCCAACTACAGGTGTACCCTGGCTCTGTCTGAGTCATTTCTAATCTAGAGCAGTGAGGTTTCCTGGAATTTAGCTCTCAGGGAAACCCTGAGCTTTCCTGAATGGTGCCTTTGGCTGCACTGCAATCCCAGGCTGAACTCGAACTGTGGAGGACTCACAGAGCTTATTGGCAGAGTTGCTCCTAGTATCATCTGGAACAATCATGTGGTAGAATCTGTGGGCTCTTTCCCCCTTATCCATGTCCTCTTCACGCTCAGTAGATTGCTGGACTACATTTCCCAGGCTCCTGTGCAGCTTGGTACAGTCACATCACTGAGTTCTAGCCAAGGGAGTGCAGAAACACGTGACATATGCGATTGTGGGCCACAGTTTTTAAGACTTGTTTCCCTTTGTTTTATTTTCTTTTTGCTAGCGGTTCTAGCAGGCATGTCAGCCTGTGGCTGGTGGGCTACACGCAGCCAAGGACAGCTATGACTATGGCCAAACACAAAACTGTAGATAGGGGCCCGCAAGATGGACCCGTAATTAAAGTACTTGTTGGGTAAACTGAAAGATGAGAGTTTGATTCCTGGACTGCACAGTGAAAGAAGAGAAGCAACGCAGGCATGCACGCTCCCTGTGTGTGTGTGTGTGTGTGTGTGTGTGTGTGTGTCCATCTCTGTCTCTCTCACTCGCTGACTCTCTCACAGACACAAAATTGCTCACTAGATTAAATAATAAAATGTAAAATCCTACCAACATTGTAAAATTTGTTAAAACATCGGATATGTAATGTTTTAACTAGTGTGTGTGTGTGTGTGTGTGTGTGTGTGTGTGTGTGTGTGTGATCTTGCAGATCAAATGTAATCTCTCGGGTACTACCTGCCTGCCTGCCTGCTGCCATGCTCCCCACCAAGATGATAATGGACTAAGCCTACAGCCCCCAGTAAAATGCGTTTTTTAACGCATTGCCTTGGTCGTGGTGTCTCTTCACAGCAGTAAAACAGTAACTAAGGCAGAAGTCTGTATGCTAACATCTAATTGTGACGGGGGGATTTATCTCATCTGACAAAGAATAACCAATCTAAATACAGATGAACTCCTAATGAGTTGTCTAGTTTGTAAGAGACGTACTAACCACATGGAGGGGGGCGGAGGGGGATGCCGGGCAAATTGCCTTTTCTCTTATTGGAAATTAGAAAACATAGAGCTTTTTGGGTGAACGCTAGGTTAGTCTGGCATATTAGATAAAAAGGCAGGGGCTGGAACTTCCGCAGGTCACCCCAGCTTTCTACTACACTAACTGAATCGGCTATGTTCTGTGAGAAAATGGCTGCTCCATACCACAAAGAGTTACATGCGTGAGCTCTCCGTTGCCACAGCCCCAGCAAAGCTTAGGTCTAACCTGTATCACGTGGACTTTAGCAGATTACTCTTCTGCACTTCCTTCTTCTAGCCCCTCCTTCCCTCACATTGTCGCCCAGTGCTTCACTCTGAAGGAAACCTTACCTGAGCTTGACTTTCTGGAAAAACCCTCTGTAGATTCCATTTCTCCTAAGTAGCTTTGACGTATGATGAGATAATAATGAAAAACGTTGTCAGGTTGGCAGATAGGTCAGTGGGGAACATGCATGCTGAGCAAGCATGAGGATCCAACTTTGGGTTCCCAGCACCCATATAAAGAAGCTGGGCATGTGTCATTAGAGGGTAAGATAGATGCATGGGCTTGGGAGTGTTCTTTTGCTGGCTAGCCAGTCTAGCTGAAGTGGTAAACTCCAGATTTTGTGAGAGAGCTTGTCTAAACTTGTAAGGCCCCATTGCTGATGACAAAACCCACATGACTCCCCGACCACGGAAGTCAAGCCATCCAAGCACCGGCTTCCGGGTGTGTGCTCACCGTATCACTTTTGCTCACTGTCACACTCCAGAGTTTGGAGAGATTAATCAAGTTCGTAAGTATTTTTAAATGTGTTGTAAAATCACTTAAGCTACTAATGCATTAGGTTTTGTTTCCCCCACCTCCTCTTTCCTATAAATATTTACAAGCAGGATGATGTGGAAGGAGCCTTCACCAGCCAGTGAGAGCCAGGTAGCAGCTTCATTAGATTTTGTAAGACCTCATTTTCATTGGTGTTCCATTCTGAGAACAAAACAGACTGCTTCCCCCACACCTTTATGAGAATTGATTGCAGTTCACAAGGGAAGTGATCTGTGTATTCATAAGTGAGAAACATACACTGAAAACTCAAGCTCATATTCTGAAACCATATTCATCATGCGATTTAAAGACAAGGGCAATAAGCATGGTGAGTTATGTGTACAGGAACAAAAGAGATTAAAAACTATATTTTAAAAGAAATGGAGTCATGATATTTGTTAAAAATAGAGAACCAGGGATATTTTTTATGTTACTGTGTTGTTTGTTTATTCCCTTATTTATTATCTTTCTTTTATGTGTATGAATGTTTTGCCTGATGTATGTCTGTGTACCATGAATGTGCAAGGCCCTTGGAGGCCAGAAGAAGATATAGATCCCTTGGAACTGGAGTTCTGAAATCACAGACAGTTGTGAACCACCATGCGGGTGCTGGAAATTGAAATTGGGTCCTCCGGAAGATTGGCCAGTGCATTTAACGGCTGTGCCATCTCTAATCTCCTAATTGGAGAATCAAACTCTATTGATACCAGGTACCTGGGCTGGTCTTTCATATTTTTCGGGTGTTTGTTTATCCTGGTCTCATCTCATTTTGATAGTGCCTCTAATATGGTTGTAGCTTAGTACCCGAGGTTGTCTGGAAGTCTCAGAGGGCCCTCGAGGGGTAACAATTTGTTACAGAGTCATTTGTCCCTCTCTGAAGGTGATCAAGAGACTTTCACAGAGTACAATCTACTGGGGTCACAGGAGTGGTTACAGTATGAAGAAAAACCTTCCTCCCAGGCTCAAGTGTTTGAATACTTATTCCCCAGCTCGTTCTGCTGTTTTGGAAGTTGTAGAGCCTTTGGGACAGGGGGCATGGAAGGGGCCCCTAGTCATTGCTCACCTCATCACTGTTACTAAATCCCTGACAGGAATGACCAGTGAGAGAAAAGATTAGCATCACCCACAGTTTGTCCTGTTAACTACAGAGGTCGTTTTCCGGAATCCCGGCTGCCCTACACTCCTGAGGAGGATGGGCATTCTGATGAGAGTCTGGCTGGGGTCTGGAAGCTTATGCTTTATTGGCCAGCAGGGACTTAGAACACAGAAACGCATGGGCACATGGGTAGCCCTGGCAGGCTTCCTTCCAGTTGTTGGAAGGAGACAACTGAGCTAGGATCTTGGGGGGTGGGGCAAGCTCTTCAGCTCTGTGGACGATAGCCGAGCAGCTGGAAGGATGCCAGGCCATCAGTGACCATCAGTTGCAGTTGTCACATGTACTCATGTGCTACACGTGCTAGCTGGTGGCTGCCTGGATTCTCCCTTGGGATTCTGGAATCTCAGGTGGGTGTTTAATTTATCAGCAGTTGTTTGGTTAAAAACTTTGTTTCACAAACAGTGATGGCCTCTCTCCTGCTCTAGACCGAAGGTAAACAAGTGTCTCATCTCAATCACTGGGACCTGTAGCTCCCTTTAGGTGGGTCCATTTCTATAACATACAAATGACTTCTAACTACATAGTTAAACTTGATGGGTGCTAAGCATTTGAAAGATCCCAGAACTGGGTGGATTTTTACTCTTTTTATGTTTTTAGGACTTTGTTCTTATGCATATATTCAATTACATCCAATTTACTAGTGAATTCCTTACACGGTCTTGTCCGACTTTAGCTGATAACTTTACGGACTCATTCTAGGAACAAATTCTGCTGAGTCAGAAACATCTGTGCTTACGTTGACTTCTTTCTGTTTTCCTTTGCTGGTAAAAATAAATAAGTCAATAAAAACAGAGATGATTACATAACAGCATTAGACAGGAATGTGGGTTTGAGCGATATGACCTGAGTAGTCAGGAGTGAATAATCCCACCTGAACAGGTAGGCACCACAGCCAGCTGGTATGGCCACAGGATGTTTACCAAAGCCACATGGGCCTCTCTGTAACAGGCCTTTGTTCACTATGATGGCTCCTGCTTTATCCTCACACCTCTCAGTAGACTCTGATAGGCACCTCAGGGCCTCCTCACCTGGCCAGTCATGCCAATCGTATTGAGTGCCCGAGACATTGTCTCTAGGGTACTGGGCAACCTTGGGTGATAATTAACGACTCAGTGGGCCCGCCAATTACCTAGCTGCCTCTCCGATGTTGCTAGACAGTTATGACACAGTCATGCTATTGTTTAATTTCTGTTATCCTAAAAATTGGCTTAATCATCAATTTCTCTTGAAAATACAGGCTGAACCTGAGAGGACATATCATTATGCATGGTAGCAGCATCTGTGTATGCTGGGGTGCCTATGATATGGGAGGCGATACAGTCTTTAGGAGCACAGTTGTACATGATTGAATATTTAGCCGTTGAGACACAGCCACCTCACAGATAGAGCAGCAAGCCCTTCTATGATTATAGATTGAAGAGTTACTGAGATCTGGTTACTGGTCATGGGTTTGCATCACAAGAACTAAGAATCTCTCTCTCTCTCTCTCTCTCTCTCTCTCTCTCTCTCTCTCTCACACACACACACACACACACACACACACACACACGGGAGGGTGGGTTTAGGTTGGGGAAGAATTTTAAATTGAGGAAAATGTTACTTTATCTGTCTATTCTTGCCCATAAGTTTCTATTTATTATTTTAGAAAGCTGTCATTTCCAAAAATAAATGCAAAGGAGACAGACAAATCACAGCCCATGTAGGGCAATATTGAGTTCTTTTTCAACAACAAGTCATGATGTGTAGTAAGGCCTACTGTTTATAATGGATTTTTCTATCCAAGAGGAAAAAGCTGTTTGCAGACATGATCTCATTTGGTTTAGAGCAGTCTATAAGATAAGACTGAAGCTGGAGTATTTATGTAACAGATAATGAGGTCATGAAATTGACACCTCCATAGTAAGTCGCTGTATTGCATACACATGAAGCCAGGGCTCCTGCATAACTCCAGCTGAGTTCGTATTTGGATAACTAAGGAGGCAAGTGGTTGAACGGCAAACTGTATCAGGCGCCTTCTTAAATTCCAACAATTCGATGTGAGCAGGCAGTGAGTAATACTCTTTGTGCAGCAAATGCTTGAGCCCTGAGAATATCACTCTCCTGTGTATCGAAGAATATGTAAAGAAAACAAAATTGAAAATGTCACGCCATCCCTTTTTTTATCCTAGGAAGCTGGACGGGCTCTAACCAAGAGGGTGTTGCCATTCATCTTTCCTATTTCATTCTTAGAAGGTGTTCACTGGGCATCTGTTACTTACGTCCCATGCTGGGTCACAGTGCTGAAGCTAGGAAACCTTTAGAGTTATGATAAACCTTTAGAGATATAATACCATGGGGTGATACAGTCCTTAGAAGCGCACTTGCACATGACTGAAACATGTAGTTACTGATGGAAATATTATTCTACATTCATGTCTGTGCAGGATTGTATACAGACAGAAAACAACGGTCCACAGCAAGAGGCATTTAAATGGCCTAATTACCATAGACAGGTCACTTCAAAATTCAACTTGATTTTTCCTCACCAACTCAAGAGATGCTTTTATGTGTTTGGAATTTAGGAGAAAGGGGTGGACCCTTTTATATAAAAAGTTCTCAATATAAAATTGATACATGCTTGAATGCGTGACTTCAGCTATATTCACATTTAAAAGAGAAGCAGCCGTCTGGCATGCACCTAATCCTTTTAATTTCATTTTATTCTTTTACACACTCTTATTATGCAACAATTATAAATTGCCAGGTGTTAGGTGAGATAGTAACACTCTAAAGAGGAGCATGGCAAAGTGTGAGCCTTTATGGAACGGGTAGAAGGGAAAGGGAGAGCCTGTGTTGACTTCACGACTGTGAGCTAACTAAACACGGAGGATGGGTTTTAGTTACTAGAGAAGAGCAGGGCTGCCAGAGAAGGGGTGTGGTGTTGTGGAATATTATTTTAACTAGGAGAAGATTGCTACATTTGTTTATACTGCAAAAATGTTCCTTTAGCTGTATAAAAGTGTGTTACATTTGTTTATGCTGCATCTGCTCAGTGATGTAAAGATGTGTTGCTGTTTCACCTTGCCCACGTAATGAACCCGATTGGTCTAATAAAAAAGCTGAATGGCCAGTAGCCAGGCAGGAGATGGATAGGGCAGGGCTGGTGGGCAGAGAGAATAAACAGGAGAGAGAGGAGGACAAAGGAAAAGGAGAGGGACACACATGGGGCCAGAAGCCAGGTAGCCGCCAGCCCCACCTGACACAAGAAGCCGTGACAGTTAGAGATACAGAAGGAAGGAAAGGTAAAAGCCCCAAGGCAAAACATAGATGATGAGAAAAAGATCCAGTTATAAGCGCTAATGGGACAAGCATAAGACTGAGCATTCATAACTAACGAGTCTCTGTGTCGTGATTTGGGAGCTGGTTGCTGACCAAAAAGAAAGCCTTCTATAGTGGGGTTCTGGAAAAAGGGTTTCCATAAAATCCATGGCTCACCTCTGATGTTCCTGATGTAGTTTGAATGTGGCATGTCCCCAACAGGCTCATGTGTTTGAACACTCAGACTCTGGCTTTTTTAAGAGGCTTTTAGAACCTTCAGGACATAGATCCTTACTGCCTAGTATAGGTCCCTAGGGGAGGCCTAGAGTGTAACAGCCCACCCCCACGTCCTAAGCCTGGGTTCTCTGCTTCATGTTTAGCCCCCACCATGTAACCAGCTGCCTCATGCTTTGACGAGGCCATGAGCCAAATTGTCATGCTTACAACACCACCATGATGAACTGTTTCCTGGGAACTGTGAGTCCAACTCTCCCCCCATAAGTAGTTTCTGTCAGATAGTCTGTCACAGAAATGAGAAAGGCACTAATATACTCCTTAAGCAACCACTCACTATGCCTGAGGATGCTTGGGACGCAATCCCAGCAGATCCTCGGCTATTGTGCTACAACACAGTCTCCCGACACCCTCTGCAGTTTTCACGGGAGAAACTGGCAAGCCGCAAACAGGTGAAATCATTTTTAATGGTTCATCATCATCATCCTGACTACAGTTTCCCCTCCCTCCTCTCTTCCCAGTCCCTCCCCCCACTTCCCTGATGCCCTCCCCCATCCACTCCTCCTCTGTTTCTATTCAGAAAAGGGCAGACCTTCCATGGGTATCAACCAAACACATCACATCAACTTATAGTAAGACTAGATACCTCTCCTTGTATTAAGGCCGGGCAAGGTGACCCAGTATGAGGAATAGGGTCAGCAAAAGAATCCAGAGAGTGGCATCTCATGGCCCTGTTCATGTAACAGCAACAGGTAGAACCCTCTCCCATCCATTCTGCCTGAACCTAAAAGTCTTGGCACCTTCTCCTTGACCCATGCTCCAGTAGAAACCCCCTCACCCATGATCATGCAAGAAACTCCAATTAAACTAACCAAACAATTAATTAACTAATTAAACACATAAAAAAATGTGAAAATAATGGGGGGTTTTTTGGAAAGTAGGGGTTCAACATGGTAGGGGGAGTGAGAGAAGGTAATAGAGGTGAAAATGACCTAAAATACATCATAAACATGTCAGAGAATGTCAAAGAGTAATAAAAAGAATTTCTTTTCATAATTAGGGGATTTTTATAAGGAATTCCGTCAGTCCACTCAACTGACTAATCGATCCAATAAAGGTGGGAATGCCTTTAGTCTCTCTTTAGTTGGGAATAGGGCAGCCCTAAAGTCTTTTTTCTGACATGCCAGGCTCGGAAGGATTTGCAAAGAAGCCCTTGCATTCACTGCAGCACAGCCTTGCCAGGGCTGCCTGGAACTCAGAAGAAGCGGTGAAGGTGAGTGCTAACTTACATTTCTCCAACACCCCCATTCTCAGCACATCGGGAGGCCAGTCAAGTAACAGTAATTAATTTGACTCTGCTGGTGTTTCCACTGTGCCTGAGAGTTCTATATGATGCAGGTTCTCACTTCAGGTGACCTGGCAACCAAGACAGCCCCAAACAGACACTGGCGCTGAGTAAATAATAAATAGTTGAAAAATAAACAGATAAAGGACTGAGTGAACTTGGAAACCAAATTGCAGTATTAAATTTTTCATTAGGAAAAAAAAAGCACCGAGTGTACCTTTCCCAGAGCACATCAGTGGACACATTATCTTTAAAGAATCCAGTACAAAGTGAAGTCATTCCTTTCACATCTCAATCTCTCCACAGAGACATTAAGTGACTGAGCAGAATAAACACAGTGTATACGGTGAGAAACAGCGGAGACCCCGGTAGTCAGGTCCAGACTTCACGATCTACTTCTGCATAGCTTATTCATTTGAACTTTGTTAAACTAGAAATAGAAAAGCCCGAAGAAACTGAGTTTATCTGATCTTCCTCTGGGTTCTCAGCTCTCGGTATATGATGGATGCTTGATTATCCAGAGTTAAATTGGGCAAGGAATAAACAAATCCCAGGTAAAATTATTTTCCTTTTACTCAATTAATGAATTCCTCGTCAACTTTTGCCAGAGCTGGTAATTGTTAAATTGATTTCTTTGAGTTCATTTCTCAGCTCCGAGGATAATGAGGTCAAAAATAGGCCAGAGAAAAATCAGAGCAGGAAAGTAAAACCCATCAGAGTCTGGATGTAGACAACCATTGCACCAGGGCATCAGGGAGTTCATAAAAACATCTCTGTGTTAGGCTGAATGGTGTCCCTCCCATAGAGCCATGTGTCACTTTCTCATAGCTGTGACAAAATGCCTGACCAAAATCATAATAATAACGATAACAATAACACTCAAGGAAGGGTTGGTTTGGGTCCGCAGTTTGAGGGTACAGCCCACCACAGCAGGGAGGCCATGATGGTAGAGGGTCAAATGGCTGGCCCTATTGTGTTCACAGCCAAGAGGTAGAGAGAGGTGGATTCTGGTACTGTTTACTTCTTTTTAAATTCAGTCTAGGGCCCCAGCTTAGGAGATAGTGCTCTCCACATTCAGGGTGGATCTTCCCTCTGCAGCTAAAGCTCTCTGAAATCACCTTTACAGACATGCACAGTGGTATGTCTCCACTATCCCAAGTTAACAATCAAGATTAGCCACTACATATAGAGCCCCAATCTGGGACTATATGTGCGTAGCAAAAGGGGCAGGGGTGGGGGCCTTTGTGAGTGAGATTGGGGATCTTAAGAAAGAAAAGGGTCTTGGAGTATTCAAGTGAACCCTAAATGTACGTATCTGCACGTTTTTATGAGGGAGACAGAAGGGGAGTTGTCACAGAGCAGGGGAGGAAGAGCGATGACACAGCAGAGGAGATCTGAAGATGCTGGTCATCTCTCTCTCCCCTCCCCCTATATGCATGCACTCTCAGATACTACTCCAGTACAAAACCTCATGCTAGCTCTCTCTCCCTCAAATTCCCCCATTGCATCTTTAACGGGATGGTCTTTGGAAGTGAAGCCTTTGGAGATCGCTAGGCTATGATGAGATGATGAGTTTAGGATCTTCACTGAGAACAGGAAGAAATGCTAGGGCTTGCTTGATTTTGCCCTGGTGATGCTTTCTCTCCTTCCAGGTGTGGCTCAGTCAGGAAGGCCATGGGTGCTTGCAGCAAAGAGATGGCTACCTAGAAGCTGGAGTGCAGGGCACTCCTGTGGAGAACCAAGATGACAGATACTTTGTTACCTGGCGACTTCAGAACTGAGGCAAAAAGTAATGTCTTTTGTTTAAGTCACTCTTTTGGTGATATTCTGTTACAACAGCCAGCATGTAGGAAAACCCCTTCGACATTGGAGAATGAATGGTTATAGCCTCAAAGAGGGGATGGGTGGCTTTCCCAACATGGTAAGGAGATCTATGCCCTGAGACTGCCTGTATCCCAGGTAGATGTCAAGGCTCAGGGAGCGATGGAGATATGGAGGTGAAGGATGACATAAAGTCACACTAGGCCTGGTGTGCCCAGCAAAGGTCCCAAGACACGGTCTTTACTCTTGACTAGAAAATGCAAAGCCACCATGTGGTTACTCAGACATCCATGCCACAGGTCTCAGTGGGAAGTGTGACTGGCTGGCACACACAGGCCTGGGTTCCGTTTTCTGTGGCTGTCACAGCGTCCTGCATTACGGGGCAAGCAGATGTTCATTGTATACAGGGAATATTCCAACATCATGATGGGTTGAGAGTCTTGGGATCCGGATTAAGTTATTTTAAGGAAAGAACAACATTTTTGTTTGCTTTTTAAGACAGAGTCTCAAATATTCTAGGCTGACCTCAAACTTGGTATGTAGTTGAGGACGGCCTTGAACTCCTGTTCTTTCTGCCTTCACTTCCCAAGTTATTCGGATTACATGCATGTGCCACCATACCCAGCTTGGAATAGTGTTTTATTATTATTATTATATTCAGTTTTGGATATAGATTTCTCCCTGTATTCTGATTCCTTTAGCAACCTTGTGCTGTCCAAAGCCACCCCAGAACTTGTGGGTTTTGATCTAAGTGGATACCTAGCTCCTCCACAAACCTGAGACAGCGCACAATAATCTCTTCTTGGCAAAGAATCCACCTTGCTGCTGCTACTCAGAGCGGTCTCCCAGTTACACACCAGTGTTTTTAATCTTCTTGCTGCAGTCAGTACTGTTTGCCTACTATACTGCAATGTTCAGCGCATGTCCCTTAGCTGATTGTGATTCTGAACTGCAGAGGCTCGCTGTGTGACTGGAGATTTTATGGCAAAAGCCTGGGCTCTGGCGGTTCTAAGCAGACTAGGCGAGGATGTTGGTCCTGATAGTCACATTAGAGAGTCAAGTCAGGGCAAAAAGCAGATAATGGAGATTTATCTGATGTGGCCTCGTTTGGAAGAAGAACAAATAAAAGGGTGCAGTAACCCCAAGTTTGTCTTCAGGGCACCTCTACGAACTTGAGGTTTGGTAGAGGAAGAGCTGGGGCCGGGAGGAAGAGGTATGTATGATTTGCAGGCATGGTCAAGGTGGGGTCTGATGATCGCTGTCTCAGCTCTGGTCCTACAAGGTGCTCCATAGAAGTCCTCACTTGTGGCGGGGGGAGGGGGCAAGCTGGTTCTCAGATGATTGTTCCCACTCCAGGGTGCAATGTCGCCCTCATGGGTAATTGGTTTCTTCTAGGAAAGTGTGTGGTCTCTCCTCTGAGGTTCAGATGCTCTGAGAATCTGAGGTGACTAAGGAGAGGTCAAGGACAATGACCTACTTCTGCACCATCAGCTAAAGTAAAGGAGACAGAGAAACTAAAAGAAGGCGCAGAAACGAAACTTCCCTTCTGATTTTAGTTATCTTGGGAGCCCAAGTGAGGAGGTAACGATTTTTGGGCTTCATCCTTGGCACTCCCCTTACTTTGAATCCCATTCCCTCCCCCTTCCCAGAGCACCCCAGTGCACCCTAATATCTTCACCTTGGAGTGTTTTCAGTGCTGACTTTGTGGGTTTTATCCAGAAACAGGCTCCAGCCAGAAAGGGGAGGCAGGGAACTACACAACAGTTTCTTTGGACAGGTGGGTCTTAATTTGGATCCTCAAGTAGAGGAGAGGTTTTCTTAATACACACTGCACTTTGCAAACAGACCAGCCCTCTGGAGGCTCCCAATGACCTTCCTCATTCACGAGGCAGGATCCCTTTCAGGGAAAATCTGACAGAACAAGTTCTTCTCATTAACATAGGCTTCATTACTCCGGAACTGGGGAAAATATTTATAGCCCACATCAGCGAGCATGCTACCATTTACAGAGTGGATTACCATTCGCATCATGCAAAACCTGTTTTTCCTTAGCACAGTCTTTTCAGGTACATACCAACCCCAGTCTGAAGAGAGAAGAGGATGTGGTAATTACTTTTTTTCATTCCTACGACCAAATATCTGACAAGAAGCAACTAGATTGATTTTGCTTCGTGGCTGGAGTGTAGAATCATCTTGGTGTGGAAAGCATAGTGAAGGCAGCTCCTTGCTCATATATTGGTGGGTCAGGAAACACAGGAAGCAGAGCTTTGGCATGCTGCTAGCTTTTTCTTCTTTTTCTTTTTCTTTGGTCTGGGATCACAGCCCACCCGGATGGTTCTGTCCACTTTCAGGGTGGGTCTCCCTGACTCAGTGAATGCTTTCTGGAGACATGTCCTGCACACACATGGGAATGTGTCTCACTAATAACCTATGCATTTATTTTTTTAAAAAATATTTATTGCATTTATTTATTTACATGTATTGTGTGGGCATGTGGATGTGTGGCGGTCAGAGGGTAATTTTTAGGGATCCGTTCTCTCCTTCCCCTATGTGGGTATCATGTCGTCAGGCTTGGGGACAAGTGCCCTGATCCACTGAGCCACCTCACAGACCCTAGGTAGTTCTGAATTTAATAATTGACAACTAAAATGAACTACCATGGAAGGAATTTATTTAGCCATGACGCTGGTCCTCTGTTAATTCTATTTCTTCACTAAACCAGAGATGGTTGTAAGGGGTTGTCCAGTCAACTAGGCATCATTTAGTTTTAGACCTCACTGTTCCTTGATTTTCTATGAGCTTTTGCTCATAGAAATTTGAAAGCAAATTTTATTAAGCAAGTTGGGAGAGGTAAAGAAGGTGAAATTGGGAATTTTAAATTGATTAGGTGAATCAACTTGGAAAATTTGCTATAGGCATCATCTGTAAACTGAAAAGAAGCCAGTGAGAGAGAGATGGCTCAGGCTGTTAATTTTGAGACAGGGTCTGACTGCACAGCCTTGGCTGGCCTGGAACTCATAGAAATCCACCTGAGTGCTGAAAATGAAGGTGTGTACCACCGTAACCAGTCAGTTGCTAAAGTGCTTCACACATAAGCATGAGGACTCACACTCCATCCCCAGAATGTACAGGACAACAGGGCAGTGTGGTGGTGTGCATGTAATCCTAGGGCTGGAGAGGCAGAGACCAGTGGATTCCTGTTGCTCTGAGCCAGCCAGGCTCACCTGATCTGCTAGATGCACGTAAAAGGGGCCTGAGCCAATAAACAAGTTGGAAAGAGATTGAAGAAGACACCCAAGGTTTACCTCTGGCTTCCAGATGAATGCACACACATGTGAGTACACACCACAAACACACACACACACACACACACACACACTCACACTAACAAAAACCCAGTGGTATTGATGAGCTAACAAATCAGTAAAGCCAAAAGATATTGATTAGTCAGTCAACTGAGATAATCATTTTTTGTTGATATGCTAAAGAAAACCCTCAAAGGCCCTTTATCATGCAACACTTGATTAGCCTGTCTTGAGTTCCTCTATACTTGAGGGTAGTAAAAATTGGATTTCTTTGACGTGGAGTCCATAACTCGAACTTTTTATTGATTTTGTCTGGTCTCACACCCAGTTAGTTCTGATAAAGTGACACTTGATTCTGTTTCTCTGCTTGGCTCTGCTCAAACAGCAGAGCACACGGACATTTGACTTGATAAAAAAAAAGCCCAAATCCCCAGCTTTCATAGAAAAATAGAGATGCCTTGCCCCATGCGGTGGAAAAGAATGGCGCGGCCATTCATCTTCTAAAGAAAATTGAAGGGCTCAAAGCATCACATGCCATGAATTATAAAAGAGCCCAGTCTTGGCTTATAAGATTTTAGGGCAAGGCACGGAAGGGTGAAGAGTGTTGAAAAAGGAAAATAAAAGGAAGGGTTTTTAATGGAAGAATACTTATTTTTTTTAACAACAACAAAAAAATCTGTGTTTTCTGAGAGATTTCCTGAAGCATAAGACTATGAAATACAAAAGAGAGATTAAGAGGATTGTATTTAAGATAATAGATCATTTGTTCAGGGTCAGGGTCACATGGATTGGGGGAGAGGGGAGAGGAGAGGGAAGAAGAGAAGGGAATAAGAAAGAGGGGGGAAGAAAAGTAAAGGGAGGGAGGGGAGAGAAGAAGAAGGGAAAAAGACAATTCTTTGTGTGAAGTGGAAGATGGCTGAGGAGATTGTATGGTCCCAAACTTCGGGCCCACCTACTCTGGTGAGTCCCTCCCTAGCCTCGGTCACAGGGGAGCCATACAAAACAGTGATCAAAACCCCATTTCCCTACAAGATTTGTCTTTGCGTTTAGTAGTCTTCCTCTGTCTCATTCGCATGCTGTGAGCTTCCTGGGATATACAAAATTCTCCTTAGACAAATCATAGTACACTTATGTTGCCCCACTATCTAAGAAGCTGAGGCAGAAGGATTCCTTGAGCCCACTTTGGGGACCAGCCTGGGCAATCGAGCAAGATCCATCTCTTAAAAAATGAGTAAAATTAAAATCTTTTTCGCTGCTTCTTAGAGTTTAACCCTGACATTTTTTCTAGGGTGACAGACTTTGCAAGAGCAAGAGTGGAGACTAAGAAAGGCCTGGAGAGCGGGTCTGCCAGCCCTGGACCAATAATGGCATGACAAGTGCCACCTGCACGGAGTACTCTATCCGCTGAGGCAGCAACAGCGGCTCCTTGGCTATGAAGGAGGCTAACACAGGAGTCCTTCTTCTCTAATAGTGACCACTATGGACTTGCTGGGGACTGTGGACCCCCAAACCCTGAATTTCCTGTGACCCCCTTGCCTGTTGGAGTAAACAACTTGTTATGCTTGCAGTTGCTCTGAGCACGAGGCCCTCAGGAGTTCCTGATGGCAGGAGAGTGGTTTCTGGTGGCTTGAAGCTCAAGGATCCTGAGAGCTAGGAGAATTCAAGGATGATCTCTCTCTCTCTCTCTCTCTCTCTCTCTCTCTCTCTCTCTCTCTCTCTCTCTCTCTCTCTCTTTCTCTCTGTTTTAATCTCCAATCCCTTCCCGGGCTTGCAAACCATACTGCAGCGTGTAGTACTTAGAACAGGGATAGAGCTCTACACAGACTTGCTATCCCCACCTAATTTTCAAGGTCACTAATACATTGTCCTTGCAGTACATTCTGCCCTTTGGACATCCCCCTTCCCTGTCTCTAGTAAACAAGAAGCTCCAAACAGATTGATGTGTTGGTAAGTATTTCCCACAGTTGAATGTGATTTCAGTTCAGCTCTTCCAACGTGCTAGGATTTTAAGCATGTCCAGGCAGAATCTGAAAGTTAACCAACTCTTGAGCTGAAGGACTTTGCTAACTCAACCATCTCTTCTGCCCATATCCCAAATGTGGACAGTTGGTTATCTTCTTCAGAGTTTGGTGACACACAAGCACGGGCCGTGAAATCTGTAGAACTAGGTTTGCTCGGGGGCTTGTTCTCTCCATGTATAGAATGAGGTAGAGAGAAATAAGAACATTTGTTGGTTAAATATAAATGACTAAGTGCTTTATAAGTATTGCTTTGTAGCACAAATTCTAATTGTTCTTAATAAGAAAAACCTGGAGTCAGATATCGAGGTTAAGGCTGAAGGATCAGAGAAGCAGAGCATCCAGCCACTAGAATTCTTACCTCTACCAATGCTCAGACCAAAGAGGCAATCCGATCTCTATGAATCCTCAGACGGCAGGTTCAGACTGAATCCTCAGACTGCATCTGAGCCCCTGTCTCCTCCCACCTTATATTCCTCTTCTTGCCCAACCATATTACTCCTGTCTCCACCTCTGTAAGGCTGGGATTAAAGGCCTGTGATCCCAAGTGTTGGGATCACCTTTGTGTGAGCTCTGTTAGTCTTTTAGACAGATTCAGTCTCATGTAACCCAGGGCAGCCTTGAACTCATAGTGATCCATCTGCCTCTGTCTCTCAAGTGCTGGGATTAAAAGTGTATGCCACCACTGCCTGGCCTCTGTGACTAACTAGAGGCTTAGCTCTGCACGCTGATCTTCAGGCAAGCTTTATTTGTTAAATTACAACCAAAATGTCACTACACGATTAATCTGTAATCCCTTTCGTACATTTAAGAATGTGTTTAATGGGACCATTTTCTGTCCCTGCCCTATAAGCGAGGAGACACTGTTCACATCTGGGGTGCACTGAGCAGCCTCTGGGCTGTATTTTACAGATGGGCAGGATGGTGTGCTTACCGGTGGGTTGTCAAACTCTACCTTCTTACTCTGGGATTTCTTTTCTCACACGACAGCCACAGACTCCTTGGGCCTACTGAGGTCTGTCCATCCATTCCATTTATTCTCATTGTTGTTGTGTGTCATTGTGGATACCTTTCTCCCAAGACCTGGCTTTTTTCCTGAGCTTGTTCTTCAAAGTCCTCATCTGGCTTTCTTTGCTCCACACTGACAATTTTAGAGGAAATGTTAGGGGGAACATTTGTCCTTGAGTTCTTCTGTGGCTATTGACAAAACAATCTCTGGCTTCTGTGTCCCAGACATAATACCAAGAGTGACAAACTATGGCCATGACTTCTGTCCCCAGATTTAACTTTGGCTATGAGATAAAGAGAGGATATGAGGTATGGGCCATGTAGACACTTGATGTGGATACTGTTCCTATTATTTATTGATATTCTCTCTCTCTCTCTTTCTCTCTCTCTCTCCCTCTCTCTCTCTTTCTCTCTCTCTCTCTCTCTCTCTCTCTCTCTCTTTCTTTCTCTCTCTTTTATTTTTTTCAGAACAGGGCTTCTCTGTGTAACAGTCCTGGCTGTCCTTGGATTCACTGGCCTTGAACTCACAGAGATCCACCTGCTTCTACCTCCCGAGTACTGGGATTAATGGCATGCACCACCACTGCACAGCTTGTTCCTCTTTATAAAGACACTCCAGTTATGCTGGGGACAGAAAAAAAGGGTGACAACTGTCACTTTATTTAAAATTAATGATCTATCTAAATCTCTACTGGAGATTGCTGCTAATTCCTTGACTTCATCTTTCCATTGTGTAAGAGAAACGAGGCTGGAAGAATTGATTGCCATGGTAGGATAGATCCCAGTCAGCTTCATGCAGTTACAAATCCATTGTACAAATCCTATTGCTTGGCTAGGGTTGCTTTAGGAGCACAGGCCTGAGCTTTCTGAAAGTGGTCAAAGGTTAGGCATGTGGTTCCTGGCGAGGCTCAGTCAGTGACATGCTGTCTCTCTCTCCAGAGTCAGGGAGTGAACCATGCAGCCCTCTTTCTCCAGGGTAGCTGCCCTGAAACCTTGAAAAGGCTGCCTTCAACATCAGGAAGAGTAGAGTGAGATCTTGGCTCATGAGGCTATTCTTGGTTGATCAACATGGAGCTTCCTGAAGGTCAGCTTCCTGATAGGGTGCCGAGAGCATCCTGAGGGATAATCCATCTATTTCCAGACTTCTGTTATGAAAAAAATATTTTGCTCATTATTTAGCAAATGTTGTTCCAGTATCTACCGTGTACCTTGATGGGTACTAACTGTTGAGAATACAGTGCCACAGGAGCTTCTAACTCCCACAGATTGAAGTGTAAAGAGATAACATCAATTCACTGCAGTAAGTGTAAGCAGATGTATATAAAAGTATGTATATAGTAGTGTGATAGAACTGTTATGATTAAGCATATAGGTTTGACAATGATGGAGGCCAGCTATACTGTGGTTCTCTTATCTATCTGAGAATAGTTTCCTCGTGGTGGTGCCTGGGAAGGTTGACTGGCCACAACAACAGTCTGTTTCCTTCTAACTTTTTAATGGAGAAAAAGGCAGGGTTCATTGAAGAGCCACAGAATCTCACTGTATGTATTTGTCCCTTGCTCCTCTTCTTCTGTCACCTCTCCCGAGTCACATATTTGATCCTGAATTCAGCAACAGAGTCCGCGATGGTACCCTGATTGTCAGCTTGACACAATTTAGGACCACATAGGAGACAAACCCCTGTGGTCTGTCTGTGTAAAAGTTTTCAGAGACATTTGGCTGAGGAGGCAAACCTATCCTGGAAGAGGAAGCACCATTCCTTAAACTAGGTGCCAGACAGAATGAAAAGGGAGAAATCCAGCAGAGACCCAGCACCCACCTTTCTCCACTTCCTGGCTGCCAACTCGGGGTGACCTGCTGCTTCTCATATGGCTGTCACCATGCCTTTCTCCCTGTGAGCCTAAATAAAACTTATTTCCTTTAGATGCCATCTTAGTTAGGGTCTCTATTGCTGTGGAGAGATACCATAACCATGGCAACTCTTCTAAAGGAAGAAAAACATTTAATTAGGTAGCTTACATTTTCAGAGGTTCAGTCCATTATCTCATGGTACAACATAGTGGTGCACAGGCAGGCACTGGAGAAGGCACTGAGAGTTTTACATCTTGCAGGCAACAGGAAGTGAACTGAGACACTGGTCGGAATCTGGAGCATATATGAGACCCAAAGCCCGCCTCCACAGTGACACACTTCCTTCCACAAGACCACACTTACTCCAACAAGGCCATACCTCTTAATCGTGCCACTCCCTTTGGGGGGCATTTTCTTTCAAACCACCACAGATGCTCTTGTCTGATATTTTGTCACAGCTGTGAAAAAGAAAAGAAACTAATTCATACCCTAAATACCAGTCAGTTCCTGTGTCACAAACACCGGCTAGTTAGAAAAGTATCTTTTAAAAAAGTCCAAGTTTTCATGTAGCAAAGGCTGGCCTTCTACTCTGGGTGATCATCTATACAGTCATTGTACATGTATACATTACACACGCATGTATATATGAGAAACCTGGGCTTGGGCAGCTTTCCGAAGCACCATGGCAGCGTCTACTGTGAGGACAGGTCCTTTCAGAAAATGCCATTGCCCAAGCATTTTCTGATATAGATCAAGCCGCCAATAGTTTTGTGCCCACAGACACTTCTGGGTAGAAGGGCTGGAGAAAAAAAAAAGCAAGACAGGAATTTCAACCTGAGAGTGACAAAATTACAAACATGAACCAACGTGCAAGTCAGTCACATGAACTGAGTTTATACCAGAGCAACTGGAAGAAGGTTTTGTGTCAGAATGCGCCACAGAGGAAGGCTATCGCTTTGAGGTTTACAACGGTAAGGACATATCTTTGCTTATCTGACCACAAAGTTGCTGTCTATAAAATACCATTACAATGCCTGGCACAATACACCACATACACAATATACCTTTAAGCTGAGAACAAGCTGGTTCTAATCTGTGCACAGCATGCTGCCTTTGGGCTTCTGACCAGAAGAGGAGAACCTTGCCACCGTTTTAGTCTCTCTTTAAATCTCCCCCTTTATCCTCTCTTCTCTATTAATAATCTGCAATGAGATGCAGAGAGAGCCCCTCAGCCCCGTCTCCAGGCCACTTATTAACCTCTCATAGTTTTCATCTCTTTGTCTCGCAGTTCTGCATTCTGAGCCATTTCTTCAAATCAATTTTTCAGTTCAGTAGTTTCCGGTTTAAATTGGGCTTCAGCTGCAGTTTGGAGCCCCTTTACATTTTATGATATTTTTAGGAGCGGGGATATTTCCTGCCTATGTCTATTACCTTCGCTCTTTTGTTCAGATATTAAACCTCTTTTATATCTTCAAATAATTAAACCTTACTCAATGCTTTCTGTGTCATCAATATTTAAACACATTCTGGATTTGATGTTTCTACACCTTGTAGCCGCTGGGCACCTGTGTGTGGTGGTGGCTTGTTTTTTGTGGCATGTGACTCAAATTTGCAGTTACTAGGAGCAATCCTTGGAGGATCAATGGGTAATTCCTTCTGAGTTTTCTAGAAGGTGTTTAGACCCTCCCTCTTTCTTTTGTGGTACTAAGAATCACATCTAGTGTGCTGGCTTCTTCTAGGCTCCAGGACGCATGACCCGTCCACGGCACTTTAAACCTGATTAGTCTGAAGGTTAAAGATAGAAAAGGAGAGGGGCTCTTGGTGGAAATTCTGCAGAAGAGTCAGCTTTCAAACTGCAGTTTCCCTCCCTTCGCCTATAGCCAAGCTGGAAGCAGCATTTCCCCTCGAGGTTTGTTGTTGGTCCTCTCTCCTTCCTAAAAGAGAAGTCAGTGGCATGCCCGATTTACATAGTGCCTTTCATTATGTCTCCACTCAGGGTAGGCCCGTGCCTGTTTTCTTCCTGTACCCTAGGCATCAGTCAAGGCAGATGTTTCAGTTGGCCCCTGCTCCACCTGGAAGCCAATGTGTGTTGTTCACATCTCTGCACATACTCCCTGTCTCTACTTTAACCATCTCGTTCGGTCTCTTTTCTTCATTGTTTGCTCAGTAATGCATTTTTAGAAATTTCAAAAAATCTTTTCCAGTATTCCAAGTTCTTGCAAATTAATGATTCTCTCAAATAACTGAGCCCTAGGAGTGCAGGAAATAGGGTTTCTTAATAATATTTATCCCAAAATTCATTGAGGGCTTTCAAAGTTCAGGATGGGCTGGGGAGCCACAGGATGAATGCATGCTTACAACTAACAATCTTTGTTCAGACAAATGACACTTGAACTCATTTACCTCATCCTCATCTTTCCATGTTCTTATATAAGAAATAGACAAGACACATTTGTGAAATGCTTTGCTCTGAGTGTGTGTGCGCGTGTGTGTGCGTGCACAAGTGCATGAATAAGCGTGCACGCTCTCACTCTGGTGCTCAAACTGAGGACTTGACTGTGCTGGGCCAGTGCTATACCACCAAGCCACACTCCCCATTTCACCCCCGCCACTGAGGGAAGTTCTTTGCTTTTTGAAAGACTGCTGGTCCTGTAAATTTCTGCAAATACTGCAAAAATCTTCCCGAGCCAGAGGACCACATAGAAGCAAAAGCCATGTCCTGTTTTGATGTTGATTTAGATGTTGACAGGAAGCTAAGCATGGGCTCTTCCACACATCACAAAGAAGAAACATGGCTTCATATTGTTAATGCTTCTAAGGGAAACTTGGGAAATCACCCAACAGAGGACAGTGACATCATTCACAAAAGCCATAATCTCAACAGAGATCTTATTAAGAGATGGCCGTGTCAGTACACACATTTTGAAGTTCCTCTGTTTCATGGGCTGAATATTGAGGAAGAAAAGGCTTCCTGCCTCGGTACTCCAATACTTGTAAGACAGGGGTCCATCCAGAGCAGGGACGTAATGAAGGACACCATGTAAAGCTAGAATGCCTTAGAATTTTTCATAGAGGAAGGGTGGAGCAGAAATAAATCCCGAAGGCAAAGGCTGCTTCCATTTGGCTCTGGGCCAAGGGAGGAATATTAGAGTTGAAAGCTGACTATATTGTAAAGTTCTGTGAAAATCACCCTCTTTAACCATCTTCAACTTTCAAATGAATTATTCATACTCTCCCGAACTTAAAACTCTTACCTTCCTTAGATAGGGGAAGAAGCACTCTAGGCCTCGGTTAGGTAACACACTGCAGTCATCTTCAGTAGGATGCAGGGTCTTAAAGACCACGGTATTTAAGGATTTTGATCCACTGTCATCTCTCTGTATGTGGAGGCTCCCGGAAGATCTGAGCTGGTTAATGAGGCTGACTAAAGTCTCATGCTATAGCTACCCTTGTTCAGAGAATCAGACAGTTTATGCTCTGAGGGTTAAGAAGAGTCACATGAGAAAGCATACAATCACAAGGGCAAGCCACATATGGCAAGAACATGGTTTCCCATAGAGGCATATAAAGAAACGACAATGGCCACTTGTGACGAGGGATGTGAAGTAAACTCACTCCTGTCTGCTACACCCTGGAGGGGCACGAAAGCACATTATAAGAACAATTTCCTGTTTTTAAAGAAACTGAGGTCACAAGACTCGCCCTGTTTCCTTGGAGTTTTCTCCCAAACTCTCAGAATTCTTCTCACACTACTCCATTCTTGGAGCATGTTCCAACAACCCAGATTTAATTTCTTTTTTTCTCCAGAGGCTTTTTTCACACAAAGAGGAAGGAGATCACATCTGATTTGTCAGGCATCAAGTGAACTGGACTCTTTAAGTCAATGATGAGACAAGGACGGCGGGGCCCAGCAGACTGAACAGATCAAGCATGTTTGGATTAATCTCTTCATTCCAGCAAGTCGGGAGTTTGGCTCAGGAGCACTATGGTCAACCCTGGGCAGTTCTGGTCTCCTTGCTTGGTCTCACTTCTTTCTCCTCTTCTGGAAATGACTTTGCCTCTTGAGACTAGGTCCCTCAGGTGCTTGTGTACAGTCCTCAGAGTAAACAGTTGTTTAATCTTCTTTTGTCATGACTTTATATAATTTAATGTTTTAAAGTTCCAGATAGTTTCATTTGATTTTATAAAATGCAATTCAACATATATATGGACTTTTTAACAAGGAAAAATGAAGCACAGATTAGTTTTTTACTTCTTAAAAGAGTACATAAGAGCCATCTTCAGTCTCCTGACTTCATTCATATAAAAGGGAATAAATTCCTTGGGAATCTTTTCTATATTTTTCTTCTTTCTTTCTTTCTTTCTTTCTTTCTTTCTTTCTTTCTTTCTTTCTTTCTTTCTTTCTTTCTTTTTTCCTTTCTTTCCAAGACAGGGTTTCTCTGTATGGCCCTGGCTGTCCTGGAACTCACTATGTAGACCAGGTTAGCCTTGAACTCAGAGATCCACCTGCCTATGCCTTCCAAATGCTGGTATAAAGGCATCACTTACATATTGATTGGTTTAGTGTGTGTGTGTGTGTGTGTGTGTGTGTGTGTGTGTGTGTGTGTTATATGTCCTATGGTCAGGGGAACCCTTATAGTAGTCAGGTCTCTACCTCCACTGTGCTGATTCCTGGAATCAATCTAAGATTGTTAGGTTTGGCAGCAGGTACCTTTACCCTCTGAGCCATCTCCCTGGCCCATATTCTCTTGAATTGTGGTAAAATATCTACAACACCAATTTGATCATGTTAGTGATTTTTAAGCGTATGTAAAGTACATTAGAAGTATTCTGCGATCACCACCGCCATCTATCAATGCTTAGAACACATTATCATTTCACGCTGTGCACATTAAACTACAGAACCTCATTCTTCCCTCCATTCCCTGGTAATCACTTCCTGTCTCTATGAATTTGACCACCAAGTACCTACAGAACTGTAATCAGGCAGCATTTCTCTTTGTTTCTGGCTTATTTCAGTCAGTAGGACATCTTCAGAGTTGATCCATGTTGAAGCCTGGGTCATAATTGCATTTCCATCAGATCTACATTCCATCAGAAGAATATGCCTTATCCTGTTCATCCAACCACTTGGCTGTAGGGAGGGACTTTGGAGATTGACACGCAACGTCCACTGACAGTCCTTCTCTCAATTTTGGGAAGCATGTACACAGAGGTTGAGTTACTGGGTCATCTCTTCAGTTTTTGAGGAATCACTCACTATACAGTATTCTTTCTCCGGTACAGTATTGTTTTACATAGCTAACAGCAATGTTTACGGATTCCAATTTGTCTACATCCTGGCCCTTAAAAAAATTTTGTTATATTATATTATGTATTCATTCATTTCTTTATTGTATATATTTGTGGGGAACATGCCTGCCAAAAGATAACTTATTGAGTCCCATTTGGTTCTCCCTCTGTCTCCCTCTCTCTGTATATATGTATATATATGTATGAAGCTTATAAATGAGTAGGTTTCTACGTGGCCTTTCCAAACGCTGTTTGTATTAGTTATCCCCCTCCCCACCGCCCCGCTTCCTCTCAGGAACTATACCCTCCCATCCATCTCCATGCCGGTGGCATCCTTTCTCGTTGTGGTTTAGGAATCCCCTTCAGGCTGCTGTCCCTGTGTGCCCATCACAAGAAGGGGCTTGTTTATCAGGGATGGCCTTTGATTTGGGAAGCTACTCATTCCTCACCCACTTCTTCACAGAAAGCTGTAATCTACCTTTATTCTTTCTCTTTGAGCCCCACCATTATTGTGGCTGTTGTCTAGTTTAGCCATCATAAAAGACATTTAAGAAGAGCTGACTGGCCAGCTTCTTTGGGCTGGTGGGCAATTAGCTCCAGAGTTCCTCTCAGACTGGACCTGTCACTGTGCCGGGTGGACATGCTTAGTGTTGAAGACGGTGTCAGATAGCAGGGAACAAATGGTGCTGCAGATTTACGACAGGAGCAAATGCCTGCCTGTGGGCTGCGCTCATGAAAACCCATGAGCTGTAGTGCAATGGGGATGGGGAGTGTGCAATCCACAGAGCTGCCTAAAAATAGTTAGAGATGCCCAGGGAGCCAGATTTCAGGTGGGAGCTTGACAGTTGCCATGAGCCAGGCTCTTAGAAGCTGTCTTCAAAGATGTGCTGGAAAAGGAGAATTTTCATCCTCCATTTTGTAAGCAAGTCAGCGCATGAAGAAGTTAAGAAATTACAGGCAGATTAGCATACGTGCATTGTTCTAAGGACAGTGGATCCACACAACATAATCTGATTCTCTCCTAGGAGTTCCTAGTTCCCAGGGAAAGGCAAATCAAAGCCGTGAAGCCAAACTAGATCTTCATAAACTATGCAAGAGTTCACTAATTTCAAATGAATCAGCGAGATCTGAATCACAGATACTGTGTTCCAAATTACGCAATGGTGGGCTAGTGAGATGGTCTAGGCGGTAAAGGTGTTTGGTGGCAAGCCTGACGACCTGAGTTTGATCCCTAGGACCCACATTCTAGAAGGTGAGAACTAACCCTTGCATGCTCTCTGTCCTCTGACCTTTCTTTCCATACATGCCACAACGTGAGCATGCCTTACCACACTAGACTAATAAATGTAAGAATAAAATAATCAGTTTTGGCTAATGTAATTTTTGTGTTTTACTGTAATTAGTTTATGAATGGCAAACAGAGCTTCTAAGCAATGTTTGGCTTCTTAAGAAGGTAAATGGCCCACCCCAAACCTTATTTCTACTTAATTCCGCTCAGTTCTTTCTTCAATTAGTGGGATTTACTGACTAAGAATTTACTTCAGAGTCTGAATAACCATGCTGGGTTGAGATTTCCACTGTGAATGTGTAATTACGCCATCCATCAGTCATAAGAATTGCTGTAGGATTAAATAGCCCTTGTTACTGGTTTCTTTTACTTTTGTTCAATAAAAGATGCAAAATCAAACTCCGTAATATTTTGCGTCTTCAGTCATAACCTTAAACAACTTGAGAGTGGCAATTTACCACGGTGCCTCCCTTTTTTCATAAAGTTGGAGACTTCCTGCTGCCACTCTACAGGCATCAAACTGTACAAATACTAAGTCACTAGACTTCTGGGGGGAGGGGGAATGCAGGTGTGTTTGTGTGTGTCGGTGCACATATATGCCGAGCTGTGCATGTGTGTGCATGTCGGTATGGAGGCCAGAGGACAAACTCGATATCTCGTTTGGTCACACTCCCTTTTGTATTTTTGAGACAAAGTCTCTCACGTGTGTGTGTGTGTGTGTGTGTGTGTGTGTGTGTGTGTGCAGTCTGATGCTCTCCCAACCCCCATATTTATTCACACACATCTGGACATCTGGACCTCTACTCCTTTTCCTCGGTGACTCTAAACATCTTGCCCAGGTGGTTAGACTTCTGAGGACAATTTAAAGCATGAGTTAGAAGCCTCTTGACAAGAAACCATAACCCTTGAGTTATTGGCCTACATATCTGGCCACTCAGAGTGGAGCTGCCGTAGCAGTGAGAAATGACCTTGGCCATCTTTGAACCGCAAGGGCAGAAAATAGAAAAACAAGGATCCTCTTGGTATCATTTAAATACCCCCTCAAATACCAAGCACGTTTAAGCCTCCTGGTTTATTGTATAATAAATAGGAAGTATTGTGGCATTGCTTTCATGAAAAATCTATTCTCCTAAGTATGTAGACCCATATAGCAGGCTTGAGCATGCTTTCTTTATTAATTTTATGGTGTGCGTGAGTATTTCCATGTATTTGCTTTCTTCTCGGGTCATTGGAGGTTATTGATTCCCCCTCTTCTTGTGTGGAGTGCAGTTCTCTAAAGACCAGTTAGCAGCGATCCTCACGCTCATATTGTGCCATTTCGAAGTGATTATGCTCACTGTCTTCAGCTTCGAGTTTCTCTTCGTGGCTTCCATATGCTAGCATTTGTACACCTCTCTTTTTACTTTTTTTTTAAACAGCCAGATCCAAGATGTTCTACCCTTTTGGTTACATGCCCCAGGATTGCCTCCTAGAGGCCCAAACAGCTACCAAGACCTTGGCTAACCAGACATGCTGGCAATACATATGTTCATGCAACCAAAACTTCTTGGGGGGGAGTATTGAATGATTGAAAATAATCACGCTTCATCAGTTGGCTCAAAAGTATAATTGCTAAGTTACACATTGGCTGTCGTCTGAATTTGCATATTGATATATACAACTTTAACAGCAATCTCAGTTTAGCAGAGACAGATGCGTGGAGATACACACGGGATGACATTCAGGCTCTAAACCAGAACAAACGAAGCTTGAGGAGAGACTGGGGAGGCTTCCATCAGAGCAAGGAGGAGTGGGGGGAAGCCAGAAGTTCCTAAGAGAAAGACAGAAGGTACATGAGGCCAGAGGGTACTCATTAGATCTGGTTTTTCTATAACCTCCTGGTATAGGGCCTCCACTCTCAAGACCTCACCTCCAACTTCAGACCAAATCCTGAGCAGAGCTCAGGAGGCTGGAGAGATGATATACAGAGTGTGGTGAGTCACAAGATCACAGAGGGGCTGCTGGACTTGTGTGAAGACAAGGAGAGTTGGGCTCTTGAAGAACATTTGCTCCACTTGTTGGTGGCTTGTTCGGGTCTCCCCGTTTTCCGTCTGTGGCCTTGAGCAGAATGCCAAGGCGCAGAGCCCGGTCTTTGCCACATGAAGAGCTAGAAGTCTTTGGCTCTTTGCCAGTAAAGTTCAGGCCCTTAAGGATTCTATACTGTGTGGGTTTCCAAGTCAAACATCTACTTGTTAATTTATTAGTACATCACTGGGCATGGCAGTAGATACCTGTGTTGTAGGAACTCATTCTGCCAATAGCCTTGGGGTACCAGCCTTAGAGTGTGGCTTCTTGTCTGCAGATGTGACCACTTAATAGGAGAGAGAGAGATTATCACGCTCTCTTGGGTGGTGAAGACTGGGTCAGGTGGTGAGAAGCAGCAAGTGGTCAGTTTCCAGTTCCCTTGGGCTAAATGGAAGGACTCTGCAACTGGTTATCCCTTGTCCTGTATCTGTGAGTCTGTTCTTCCATTGTACCCCTTAGTAAATCTGTGTGTGTATGTGTGTGTGTTGTGTGTGTGTGTGTGTTTTGTTGTTGTGGTTCACATTACACACCTGTAACCTAGCACTTGGTCACAGGAGTTCAAAGTAATCCTTAGCTAATTCTAGGACAGTCTGGGTTACAATAGATTTTAACAAGCCAAAAACAAAGATGATAAAGCCAGTGTGAATTTCTAGAAGACCGGCATGCTTGCTAATGAACAGTCTAGTCTCTAGTAAGAGCATGTGTGTCTAGGAAACCTCATTCCTAACTAGGACAAAGGAGAGAGTTCCTTGAGGAACATCTTTCACATTCTTGAGAGGGCACACACTCTGCCTCCATTAATAATGATATACATGCCAACATGTTATCCTGACACTGTTAGTGCTGGGAAGTGCACTCTCAAATTATTATTTCACAAGTTCACAACACACGCATAAGGTACTTTGATGGCATCTATGTTCGTTTGTCTCCCTCATTCTCGAATTCTTTAAGACTTTCCTTCAAGCACCCCCTTTATTATGTGTCTACATTTTTTAACCCAATAGACATCTTTCATTTGAACTTCCAGCACTGAGTTCTCTCTGGGGGTTAGATGTTTAAACATAGCTCAGTACTGCAGTGGACTCAGGACCAGGCCCCCAAGACCTCTTAATGGCAAAAGGATTACACAGATAAATATGGCGGTATCAACGGGAGAGAAGAGGGTAGCAAGGGTCCCAAAGATGAAGCAGAGAATCTGCTCAGACCCCAAGCATGTCACATGGCCCAACTCTTGCTCCACCTAATCCCCTATCCATGTACCCCTTGCCAGGTACTATCCACATCCTTGTCTCACAGATGAACAAACTGAAGCACAGGAAACATGCCACTTCTGCAGGATTGTATTACTGGTGGAGGGAGGCTGGCTTACAGAGGAGCTGACTCTGAAGTTCAAACATAAAGAATGGCTGTGATCTAAACAGCAGAAACAATTGGATGAGGTCATAGGGATGAATCAGGGGAGAGAAGGGAGTTAGCCTGTGCCAAAGTTAGGGATAGCATCAAGCTATCTAGCATTGTACACACACACACACACACACACACACACACACACACCCTTCATGCTTGGAATAGATGTATCTAGGACATTTCAGGCATTATAGGGAGTCAGCCTAAGAAGCCTGTTGCATCCAAAAGCTTTATTTAGGGAGTAACTACACCCATCATAGGGCTTTGCACAGGGAAGGCTATGGACTGAATTGCTGGTCTAGAAGATGAATTGTCTTAGTTTACAGAATAAATAGAAGATATAGAAAAGAGAAGGAGAGGAGGCCCATGTGCAAGGTTCTACAGTTCAAGAACCTGCCTGACCCAGGACAGCAGCAGGAATGGAGAAGAGTGGCAATCAATGGAAGAGATCTTGTGCAGATAGAATCTGTAGGATTTGGCCGAGAGCCGGATGCAGGAAGCAGAGGAAAGATGGAGAAGAGACGGTAGCATTTCTTGAGGGCTGTGTTAAGCATGTGCTAACTCATTTGGTCCTCACACCTACCCTGGTAGATGCAAACTGAGTCAGAGGGAATTTGCCACCTCTACAGGGGGCATCTCTGGAAGGAGCTCCCAGGTCTCTCTAGGGTCCTCAGTTGCATTGCCTTCCATATGGATGTGTTCATTCCCACCTCAAGCTGAATTCCTCTCTCCAATGCCCAGTCCATGAATACCGAATGAGTCGATGCTGATTTCATTGCTGTCTGTTTCTGACTTGCAGAAGCAAAGGGAAGGTGCAGTTGTGCTGGAAGCAAAGCCACCCTAATCACTGAGTCAATATTGGCAGTGTTTGGAGAAAATGTAGCATAAAACTCCACCATTATATTCCTACCCAATTAAAAAAAGTCTATAATGGCAGTTGGTACCATAATGAAGGTTTTTGTTTTATTTAGTGACACTGTTACAGTAAAAACAAGTCCTGCCTGAATTACCTTCCATGTGTCAGTAGAAAAGCATCTTTTTATATTCTGATCCTTTGATAGCACCATTGTAACTCAGCGGAATTGATTGGTCTCTTGGGATGGGCCCAGGATTGCTTTGGGATGAAGGAGGTGGCCTCCATTGCTCTGTCTCTAGGCCCACAGGCTCCCACTGTGTTCCATTCTCAAGGATAAACTCTTGACTCAACTTCTTTCTGCTTTGTTTTTTATACCAAAAAAAAAAAAAGCATGGGAAATTTGGGGCTAATCCTCCTTCAAATTCAGATGCTTTAAAGATTGTGTCTCCCCGCCTCCCCCGTGTGTATAACTGCGCGTGCAGTTACTAGCATAAATGTTGACGTCAGGTGTCTTTACTGCTCTCCAACCTTATTGTTTGAGGCGGAATCTCTTACTGCAAGTGGAACTTCCCTTTGTGGGGCCTGGTTGGTCAGTCAAACCCAAGATCCTATCTTCATCTCCCAGCTCTGGGATTGCAGATGTATGCCACCACATCCTGTATCGGCGTAAATAAATGCAATGCAGATAGAAAAGAATATTTACAACTTTAATGATAAACTTACAGAACCTAGGTTCCTGCGTAGCCCAGGAGGTAGGAAAGAAAAGGGCGGAGCCGCCTCCAGCATGACCATTTATCGGTATGCATTCGCCCGAGGCAAACCCGCCTCCTAAAGGGGCTGGCTTAACCCTACAACATCCAGCTTCTTCTGTGGGTGCTCTGAATTCAAACTCAGGTCCTTATGCTCACAGAGTAAACGCTTTACCCACTGAGCCGCCTCTTGGGTCCAGTGTTGCTTTCTTAAGTGCATTGTTAAGTGCATTGTATGCTTGTGGATTTTTGCAAGAAAAGACAGGTATGTTGGATCACTTTTATTCAGGCTGAACACGTAAGAAATGAATCTCACCCACATCCAAAGTGTTGGAATTTTTTAAGTTAATGAGCCTTTTATGGTTTGGAGGCAGCCTGTTTTATTGCCCTAACCGTTGGAAAGTCCCTGTAGTTATGGCAGTTGCTTCCTTCTATAAGGAAGATCAGTTGGAAGACATCATATGTGTGCAAGCACTTGCATGTGTTTATATATGTGAATATAGCCAAGAAATGCTGTGTGTGCATTGTTGTCTGTGTGCAGGTGTGTGTATATATGCTTATGAATTTATCCAAGAAATTCTGAGTTTCTGTGCATGTGTGTTTTATACATTGTACATTTACACATTTCATACACATCCCTGTGTATATAAACTCTAGGCCCCAGTGCTTTAGTAACAAACTGTGCTGCTAGTGTGGTCAGATGTGAAGAGGCTGTTTGGCTGTACAGTGAGAGTTTTCATGATCTCAATTAGGCCAATACTGAAAAAAAATAAAATAAAACAACCTTAGCTTTTGGAAAACAGTCTCTTCCTTTTATTTATATAACCCTAAATCTGTCTTCCTAGGATTCTCCACTTTGAAATGTTTAACTTGTTGTTGTTTGTTTGTTTGTTTGTTTTGTTTTTCAGGACAAGGTTTCTCTGTGTAGCTTTGGAGCCTGTCCTGGAACTAGCTCTGTAGACCAGGCTGGCCTCGAACTCGCAGAGATCCATCTGCCTCTGACTCCTGAGTGCTGGGATTAAAGGTGTGCGCCACCACCGCCCAGATTGAAATGCTTTCAAGAAGCAAATCTGAAGCAACACCTGCCTTAAGTAAAGGTTGTATTTAGTGTTTTTATCTCCAACATCTCACTCCTTTTTAAAATTTAAATTATTTATTAATATTATTATTCATTATTATTTTATTATTTACATGTGTGTGTATGTGTGTGTGTGAACGTGGTTGCATGTGTGTCATGGTGTTTCAGAGGAGGATAGATGACATTGCTGGGAATCACCTCTCCTTCTACCACATAAGTCCCAGGAATCAAACTCGGTAGTAAGCGTCTTTGTTCATTGAACCATCTTGCCATCCCTTGTTCCTCTTTTTTCCAGAGGATGACTCCCAGTCTTGGACAGCTCTAAGGTTTTCATTTACTTAGCACACAAATGAAGTTTGGTAAATATATTCTGAGAGTGGGGTATTACGGGAACTAGCTACTGGCTGCTATTAAGAAACTGTGTTCGTGTTTCTCACCCTGAATCTTAAGCTATAAGGATGGTGCTGGTGTCATGTTCCTCTAGAAAGAGCAATGTTTAAAGTGAACTTAACCCAGAATCACCTGGGAAAGGTTTTAGAAACCACTGATACCCACAGACCTTGAGCAAATTGGTCTGACATGCGGTGGGTCCATCTGAAATCATTAAAACCCTCTGGGTGACTGTGATGAATCAGCGGGTTAAAACTCACTCTTCTCGACCTAGGACCAGTGGTTCTGACATCTCCCATGGAGAACTTTTAGAGAGCACTGCAGCTGAAGCCCTGCTCTAGACCAAGCGTTGCAGAGGATCTGGGATCTGAGCCAGCACCCTGGGCATTTATTAGAAGTTCTTTGAGTGACTGCAGCATGCAGACAAAGTTAAAAATTATTCTATATTTATGAGTTCATGCCAATCTGTGAAGCATAGATTCTGCTGAAACCCCAATCAGATCGTGGTTTAAAGGGACATACTGCACACAACACCCAGTTTCCCAAATAATGTAGTTTTAGTCCTCCCATAGTCCCTTTCGCTAAAAATGGTTTTGACTTCTCTTTTCAAGAGAGCCCTCTTCCCTCCAACAATCTTTTACTCTCTTCCCCCTAATTGGGAAAAGCATCTTTCATTCTCTGTCACATTTAATAAATCATATCCTTGCAATATTATGGATGAATTGCTGATGTATTAAGGTTTGGAAAGGTACAAAACCAGAAGGAAGATGGAGTTCCTTGGCCAAGGCAGAGATGATTGACAGGTAAAGGTGAGAATACCATAACATCCCAGAACACAAGTCTATGAGAATGGACCGCATGTGCGATGGTGATTGGCTAGAATGGACCGCATGCACTATGGTGATTGGCTGTCTAAAAGATGCCCCTTTCCCCACTGTTTCTTCATATTTCCCCTGTCTACCCAGATTCACATCCTCTTAATGCCTCTGTGAAAACTGTTGACAACTCTCTAGATGATTCCCATTTTCAAAGTCTGGGACCCCATTTAAACCTAGCAAAGACACAGGTATCTGACTTCCCTAGGTGCCTGGGGTTGCTTCTTCCCTTTGCCTTGGCCAAGGTATGACAGTAGCAAGGGGATATGGGCTATGAGGCTGAAGGTGGAGCTCAGTTGATAGGGTTGATTGCCCAGCAGGCATCAAGTCCTAGGTTTGGTTCTCTGCACCCTGTCCTGGTTGAGCTGTCTGCACCAGAAGGTGGGTGATGGTTCTCAGGAAAATCCAGAGGTCTCAATGGATCAGAGTGAAGATCCTTGGGGCTTTGTCACCTGCCGGATTCAAGATTCCTCTTCAAAGTGAATTTGCTTCACTGTGCATTTTCTGTCACTAAGAAAGAAGCAATAATGCTTCAACCTATGGCCACATAACCTTCAGAGATGCTGATCAAGAGTGCAGGCACACAGGGCTACCCAGAGAAACCTCTGATGGTGAGTAAAGTTGAAATTCAAGAGGCCCCATGAGATGGCTATCAGGTAAAGGCACTTGACACTAAGCTTGATGACCTAAGTTGGTGGAAGGGGAGAACCAATTCCCATAAGTTGTCCTTTAATCCACACAGACAGACAATGACAGAAAGACAGGCAGGCAGGCAGACAGGCAGACACAGACACAACTATACACACACAAATAAAATACATAGCTGGGTGGTGATGGTGCATGCCTTTAATCCCAGAACTGGAAAGGCAAAAGCAAGTGAATTTTTGTGAGTTTGAAGCTAGCCTGGTCAACAGAGGTAGCTCCAGGATAGCTATGGATACACAGTGAAACCCTGTCATTAAAAAAAAAAGAGAAAAGAAAAAGAATTTTAAGCACTTCTCTCATTTGGTCCTCATGATCCAAGAAATCTGAAGGTTTCCTCCAACGTTGCTTTTCACTGGCCTTACTGTGAGTCCATCACCTAGGAAAGCAAATCTTAAACATGTTAAGATTGCAAAGGATGACAGTTTATAACTCTTACAGTCTGGAGGATTATTTTTATGGATATCCTCCAGACTCTGAGAAAGAGACTGATACATGGTACTGCTTCTCCTATGTCTGGATTTCATAAACAGGGAGACAAGTGTTGCGAAAGGAGGGTCACCTCTCAGTTTCACCCAGCGACACAGGCAGAAAGAGTTTGCTTCCATAGTTATCAAAGCACCCTGGTACTGTCCTGGCCCCTTGTTCTGCTGTGAAGGGACCGATGACAGAGAGTTGTGAACTGTTGCTCTGGCGAGGAGCCTCCAGCAAGAGGAGTTCTCAGCCAAAACCTCAGCCCTTCCCATCCCCCCTCAATGGAACAACTGTGAGCCACATTCGACAGCTGGCTCTTAGAAGACATGGCTTTTGTGTAAAATCAGAAACCTTCTCCCATTATACAATGAGTTTTTAAAGTCCTTTCGTGCTTTATTCTCATGATTTTATGATTTCATATCTTTGACAGGCTTGGAATTTTATAGTGTAAGGTACTGCAGAGATGTAATAAAATGATCAACGGTTATCTGGGTACATCAGCATCGTTTATAAAGTGGCCTATTGTTTCTTTATTGGTTTGGCTTGTCACTGTAAGGAGAAGATGCGTTCTTGAATGGACTCTGACCTTCTTCTCTGCTGTCTAATCCTCTGCTGATTTGTCTGTTTGTGGGACGGTGCTGCCTTCTCTCAATTACTTTACCTTTATAATGTGTGGCAGCATCTGGAAAGACAATGATCTTCCAGTCCTCTAATCTTTTCTCCCAAAATATTCCTGAATATTCTTTTTTTGATGTTGTTATTTTCCCCTTTTGTTTCATAGGTTCATCCCCATTCCGACTCCCAAATCCATCAGGGGTGTGGGGGTGTGGGAGGTGTGTGTGTATGTGTGTGTGTATCAGAAAGATTAATTTTCTTTTCTTTTCTTTTGATTTTTATCTGAGCATAACTCACATATAGTAGATATCTCTTTCGGAAAGGATTTATGAACTGAATTAAGTAGAAAAAGGACAAATTATTGTGTTCTTAAATCTCATTCATTCTTCCCTGCCTCCTCTCAAAAATTTCCACATCTTTATAAACAGATGAACAGTAACATGGCCCAGTTCAGTAGCTAAGAACTACTGTGGGTCTTCCAGAGGACTCGGGTTTTGATCTCATGTCGGTAATTCTGTCTCCAGAGGATCTGATACCTTTTTGTGGTCTCTGCAAGCACACACACATGCGAGCGTGCGCGCACGCGCATGCATGCACATAAACACATATTTAAAACAAACAAACACTAAGTCATGTGGACACGGAAGACCATATATGATAGGAAGTATTAACTCTGCTAATTACCAACTTATTAGTATATTTCTCTGTTAGCTGTAATTTTCACTATTCTTGAATAGTTTAATAAGATAGCACTTATTGAATTGGCATAGAATATGTGAGAAGATTGCATTTACAGCCCCAATTTTTTATTTCTTAAAATATTTATGTTCTTTGTAGTTTAGCTATACCCCTCATGCTCTCCACCCCTGGGTTCTGCCAGGCAACTTACTTTGAGATAGAGGATTCCAAAGCACCCAATCCTGGAGCTTGTTCTCACTCCCGCCTTCTGACACACCAGGAGCATGTGTGTGTGCTAGTCTGCTGCAGGATGAAAAATGAGCCCAGAACCCTGAACACTCCAGCAGGCAGCTGACAACCGGAGGACCTCCAGATAGAGGAGTAGGTGAGGCATAAATAAGAAGAGGCACCCATCTGAACCCAGTTCAAATCACTAACCTGAAGATGGTTGCATTAAATGTCAATGTTTTACTTAAGCCATTGAGTTAAGGGGTAATGGGCTCCAGCATTACCATGGCAGGAACTTACACAGAACTTGGCAATAGGGGGCCTTTGAAAATTGTTTAGTGCATCCATCTGTAGACAGTTACCCATCTACCTACTCTTCCCTTTCTTTGAGTTTTCATTTGCAAGTGTCTAACATGGGTATGCTATGACATTAATGTGTGTATTTTGCAATTTTCCATATTTCAAATGGCATCCATAGTGTTTTCTAGTCTCCTTAGTAGAAAAAATTATCAGCCACACTCAGTCTCCTTTTAGCATTTTACTTGTTTTCTCAGAGGAGATATAAAGGAAACAGGAGACATTTCATTGGAATGAAATGAGTGATAGAAACTCATTTTAAGGACTTGTTGCAGACAGGTAGGAGGCAACGGAGGGACTCGGAGAGCTGGAGGCATGTAGCTTTTGTTCTGTGATATTTGAATATTGTATTCAGAGTGTCATCTGGGGAAAAGTGAGATTGTAGACTAATCCAAGTTGATGTGTTTCTTTCCTCAGGTTGTGGCTGGGTTATAAAACCAAGTGTGATTCATGATTACTTGCATCTTGAAGCTTCTCTTCACTTCATACTTTGGCAGGAGGTGAAAGGCTGGGGGTTTTGGACAGGAATCCTTTCATCTTCATGGAGAAGAAAACCACTGATCTTACCAATTTCCATTTTCTAGATAGGAAGAAAGAAAAACTATAGTCTGCATACAGCTGTACAGACAGACATTAGGGTATAACACAGTGGGAACCAGAACTCAAATTTCCCAACATTCTTTTCTTAAATTAATTTTACTTTTGAGATTATAAGATAATTGTAACATTTCTCCCTTCCCTTTTTTCCTCCCAGTGCCCCTAACATTCAAGATGGTGCTCCTCCTAGATCTTTATGTAATCAGTGGGAAATATGAGTAAACACACACTAGAAACAGAGGCATTTAAATAGATACATAAATTCCAGAAAACAGCAGCATCATAATGGAATCTGCCCATTTGTCACACTTTCAAATGGTAAAAATTCCAACCTTTTCTTCTTCTTCTTAGTATGACAGTCTTAATTGTCAACTTGATGCAATGTAGAATCAGTTGGGAAGAAAGTCTCAATAAAGGATTGTGAGATCAGATGGCCTGAGAATATGTCTATGGGGATTACTTTGATTGCATCAATTAAGGCTGGAAGATCTGTCCACTGTGCGTGGTGTCATTCCCCAGGCAGAGGATCCTGAACTATAGGAGAGGTGAGAAAGGGAGCTGAACACTAGCTAGCATTTATGTATTAATTTACTGCTGTCAGCTCTTGACTGGGTATGTGGCGTGTCCAGTTGCTTCAAGTCCCTGCTGCCTGGATTTGACCTACGAGGACTGTCTGTAACCTGGAATCACCAGCTAAATGTTTTCATCAATACATTTTGTATCATAGCAACAGGAATTGAAACTGAGAAAGTTAGTATGCTAATAATGAGAATGAGTCTGTAAATGTAACTTAGAAATTAACACAATTAAAAATGGAAACAGTCTCCACCGTCAACCCCCAAGCTACTTCTTTTGAATCATTGAATTATTTTTCCCTTAACAATTGTATTCACATATGTATTTATGGCAATTCCTATTATTTTAAAAATGCAAATCGTGTGCTAGAACTTTAAAAATAAGGAAGGTGACAGCTTCCCATGTAAATAGTTGTGCTTGGTGTCTAGGACATAGATGTCCCTTAACACATTGGAGAAAAGTGAGGTGGTTCCCAAAATTTTGTCATTACAACACTGCCTTCAAGATTTTTTAATATACAATTTGTTCTCTGTTCAAATATTTATGACTTCCAGATCATTGGGAAATTTACTGAGTCAAAAAGAAATTTATAAAATAGAGTTGTATATTATATAATTTATATAATTGCATATTTATATAACTATATATTTATAGAAATATATGATTTTATGTATTTCTGATAAATATCGAGTTATTCTGCAGAATCAGGCCAGTTAAGTCATCTGTTCTCCCTTGGCAGGGCTGTTTGTCAAGGCCAACACTAAATGCTAATCTTTCCCAGTCTTGCCAGAAAACTTACACATCCTAGGTTTGGTAAATCAAGCCTCTCTGTACTTTTTAATTCTTTTTATCTATATTTATTAGAGTCCTCATGGGTGTCTCAAATTCCTAGGATAAAGAGTTTAAATAGGTGCAGTGTTGCTGGGCCCTGATGTCTTCTTTGGAGGAGGGGGTGAGAAGGTGTCATGTCAACGAACAAGACACGGGAAGTCAGGCAGAAGGCATACAGCAGACTCGTTTATTTAACAACAGGAAAAACCATAAACCCTCCCAGTACCCAAGAATTCTGATCCATTGACCCTTGACATCATGTGGTTGTCTTTCATTGGCTGGGCACGAACAGGTCCTCTGACAGCACCAGGCAGACTCCAGGTTTGCTCCTTTTGTCCTGGTAGGCCTTAACTTCAAACATATCCACCCTTTTTTATTTATTACGTGGGCGCTCAGCAGGAGCCAGAGTTCTTTGTTCAGGCCTTGTTGACCCTACCTCAGGGGGGCTCAGCAACTTGACTGTGTCTGTCTTAGGCTGGCTTGCCAAACAAACTCTTACCCATCAGTGACTACCATATCTCAAAGAGCATACATTCCTGGACAGCTGCCAGGGTTGGGGGACTAGGCAGTAGCCTTTTAAATTACAAATAACCAGGCATGCATAACCTCCTGTGGAGGACTGCAAGAAGGATGCCTAAGAGCCATTAACAAGGGCAGTATTTGCTTTTGTTCATGAGCTCAGAGGTTTCAGTGCTCAATTTGTTGCTGTGGTGAGGCAGGATATTGTGGTGACATGTTTACTTCATTATGGTCAGGCAACAGAGAGTGAGACAAAAAAGGGACAAGATAACTGCTACCCCCATACTCTATCCTAGCCACCACTAGTGACCTCCTTCTTCCAGCTAGACCTCACCTCCCACTGACTACTACCACCTCCCCAAAACACTACATATCATTAAACTCTCTAAAGATTAAATCCATTGATTCTGTCAAAGCCCTCATGATCCAATTGTCTCTCAGTGACTAACTCCACTAACTGAGGACCAACCTTCAATGCATGGTCCTCTTAGGGGAAAATTTTATATCCAAACTGTAATACTTTATTCTACTCTCATATAGGATACTGAAATGCATATGCTATTTTTAAAGTTAACTAATACACAGTAAAAACTCACTTAAGATATGTAAAAATGTAAGATATAAGATTATAAATTAAGAACATCTGAAATAAGCCTTTAGTTGTTTTTTTCCCCCTACTGAGACACCAGAAATTCTGTAACTGGTGTTGGTCTTGTGTCAAGCCCTGTTGTAGAATGCTGTCCTAAGGGCATGACATGCTTGTTGCTCTCTTGAACACTCAACAGTAGTGATTGCCTGGAGGAGACATGCACAAGGGTCAATTAACACTCTGTCTGGAAGTGGGGAGGAGCCAGGAGGATCTATGAGCAGTTAACACCTGTTGGGAAAAGGGGGCATTTTCTTCACTGTTGTAGCTACCTGTAAGTTGCCCTTTCTTCTGTGAATAACCCCTTACTCATGTTCCCAGAAGTTACTCTAATCAAGCTCACTGTTTCACCAAGTTAGACTCGAGCAGAACCATTTCTTTGGTCTGTCCACATACATGAGGTCGCTGTCTTCGTGCTTTGTGAGTGTTGGGAACTTATTGTGGAGTCCTAATGTCAACATTGCATGATGTAACTTTAATTATACATTGCGATTATTTTCTCCCGTCTGTTTCTGCTATGTCATTTTGTTGATGATATCTTTTGTTGTACACAGTTTTTAAATTATGAAGTCAAACATCATCATTTTATAGGGAGACTCACATTTCTAAGTCTTTCAGTATCAATCTGTAATCTCTTAGAGTTGCATTAACTGCTGCAGCAGCCAGCCATCTATTTTTCATTGAAATGAATCATTCTAACTTTGAAATGCAAATTTACTGTTGCAGCTGCTGTTTTTGACTAACAACGTCAATCTTTATGGAGGAAAATAGTATTCCTCACTAAACTACATACAGGGTGAGGAAGGCTCCAGAAGGCCCAGATAAATGGTGGGCATATCAAATTAGAAACTGCAGTATGATTGAAAACCCTGTGTTACAAAGCCCAAGCAGAAATAATTTTGCAGATATTAGCTTCTTACCAATGTGTCCTTCAATGTCTTGTCTGTTTCAGAAGTTGCTCAAGAATCTATAAAATACTAGTAGATACGGGCAGTTGTTGAAATGACTGTTAAGTCTGTGTTAGCGTGCTGCTTAACCTCCATCGCCAACTTGTCTGGACATAGAGGCAGAGCTCTGGGCTTACCTAAAGGCATTTCCAGAGATAACTGATGTGGGAAGAATCTACCCTGAGTAGGGACTGGAGACTGAGACAGACTGAAAGGGGAATGATGAGAAATCTGGGGTGAGGGTCAAGATTACCCTCTCTTTGCTTCCTGGCCCATCCCAATATAAACAGAACTGTTCTGCTTTGCTGTCCCTTGCCCATGGATGAATCCTCTGAAGCTGCAAACCCAAACAAACCTTCACTTTCTTTCTTTCTCTCTCTTTCTTTCTTTCTTTCTTTCTTTCTTCCTTCCTTCCTTCCTTCCTTCCTTCCTTCCTTCCTTTCTTCCTTTCTTCTTTTCTTTTTTTCTTTTTTTTGGTTTTTTGAGACAGGGATTCTCTGTGGCTTTGGAGGCTATCCTGGAATTAACTCTTGTAGACTAGGCTGGCCTCGAACTCACAGAGATCCTCCTGCCTCTGCCTCCTAAGTGCTGGGATTAAAGGCATGTGCTGCCACTGCCCAGCGAACCTTCACTTTCTTAAATTCCTTCTGTCAAGTAGGTTGTCACAGCAGCAGAAAGGCGGCTAATGTAACTAGCAATGTGTGGCTCTGGCTGGGACCACCATCTGTTTATCTGCAATAGACTGCATTAAATGGGGCCGCCTGTTCATCCCAGGAAGCAGAAGTTGGCAAAGGTCAGTCACTTTGATGCTGCAGAAAAAAAAAAAAAAAAACAAAGACTTCACAGGAAGTAACGTGGGAAGCTCAGAAAGGTTGTGACCCCTTCAAATGTACGGGGTGCATGGAAAGGTGAGGGGTGCCATGCTGGTAAGGAAGAGTAGGGGTAATGAGGGCAGAATAAACAGGGAATTATGATAAGACTGGAAAAAAGAGTATTTTTGTCGCACTGAAAGTTAGTGGCTAGTTCCTAAGGTCTCTATGACACCATGCAGGTCGCTATCCCACCCAGATTTACACCTCTGATGACCCAACCATAAACATTTTGAGACAACCTGTGTGTTTTCACAGAAACCGTGTTTATGTTCACCTTGCAGTGTCACGTGCCGTAGCAACGATACTCAAGGAGGCATCGAAAATTAAGGATATATATTTTTTTTAATTTATTTATTTATTAAAGATTTCCGTCTCTTCCCCGCCACCGCCTCCCATTTCCCTCCCCCTCCCCCAATTAAGTCCCCCCCCTCAGCCCGAAAAGCAATCAGGGTTCCCTGTCCTGTGGGAAGTCCAAGGAACCCCCACCTCCATCCAGGTCTAGTAAGTTGAGCATCCAAACTGCCTAGGCTCCCACAAAGCCAGTGCGTGCAGTAGGATCAGAAACCCATTGCCATTGTTCTTGAGTTCTCAGTAGTCCTCGTTGTCCGCTATGTTCAGAGAGTCTGGTTTTATCCCAGGCTTTTCCAGACCCAGGATATATTTTTAAGAATTTTTTTTTTTTTAGTATGCTCTGGTACTATACAGTTGCTTGGTTTAAAAAGAAAAAGAATTAGAAGGAAAATTCATTGTTTGCACCTGGAATCCCGTTGCTCTTTTTAAAGCCTGATTTAGAGATCTGAGAACCCAGCAAGGGCTAAATGGCAATGACAGGCACCTGTGGGGACTCTTTCTCATCTCCCTGCCTCCAGACAGATGGAAATGAAGACTCCACCGGGGCTAAGAATCTGCTTTAAAACCAGGAGGTGGCAAACAGGCTCTGAGAAGAGCAGTGGCATTACTATTCCTTTGCATTTCATTCCACGAGGATGCAAAAGCAGCAAAGCGTGTGCACAACGTGTGCACACATGCACGCGCGCGTGAACACACATGTGCTTGCGCGCGCACACATATGTTTGTAGCAGTCCTTCAAGGTCGTCATGAGAAAGGATGCAGAAAACTGAGAATGGGTTGTAACCAGGGAAAACTGCCCAAAATTCAGCCACAATGAACGTCCTTGCTCTAACAGAGTCACTATATTTTGAAGCACTGTCTCTACAGCCAAATTCCTAGGTTGAAATGCCAGCATTATCACTTGGTGGCCATGACTATGGGCAAGTAATTTAGCCTCAGATACCTCCAGTTTTCCTATTTGCAGCAGTATCTACCGTAGCATGGCTAAGTAGGCTCGGTGGTGAGATATGAGCTACATCCTTAGCATGGTGCCAGCTCTTCGTGGCATTGTTACTTATTTACTTCGAAACTCCAAGCTGTGCAGGATTTGCGCTTGCATTTCTGTTTCCTGTTTCTGGATTTCTGAAAAGGGTTGATCTCGTTATAGGATGCTTTAGAGCCAAAAGTGTCATGGTTGTCAAGAAATCTACTCTCCGGCAGAGCTCCCAGGTTGGAAACACTCTTAGATGCCCTGACTTGGAAAAAATAATACCTTTAATCGTGGGAAGGAGAAGGAGTCAGTGGTCCATGTCTGCCTGGCAGAAAGGCCTCACTGCTTCCTGCACCCCGAAACTCTAGATATAGACAATATCTGGTTGCTCTGTGTGCCTTGCCTGTGGAGGGACCTGCTAGGGCAGAATGGAATCTTAACCGGTAATGCGTAGTACGAATCTCCCAGCTATGTGTTCCTTCTGTTTTGTTGTGGTGTCTTAACTGACCTGAGGAAGACACATGAGCACAACAACCACCACCCAAACCACAACAGCTTTATCTAACGGCATGCTCAGTACACACAGCTTCCAGAAAAATCCAGATGAAAATACAGAGAAATGTAAGAGTCAGTGTCTCATGTTACAGAAACAAGCATCAGAATTTTCTTTAAATCATGAGTTACTCTAGCACATTCAAATAATATTGACCTTGAGAATTTATTATTTATATATTTTCTTAGTAGTTCTTGTGAACATTTTCATTTTTACCACTATAGAAGAATTCACATCTCAAGTTTCTTAACCTAGAATAAAATACAGAAAGCTTCCCAAGATTATATACTGATGACATTTTGTGCCTTCCCTTTCAAGCCTGTGGACCAATTTCTGGGTAAGTCATGTGGAATAAAGGTGAGATTTGCCTTTGACCTCGTCCCTTTGTGCTCTCTCTGTGACTGATGGATTCATTGCCAAGTAGCTCCAGCCCCTCACAGACATGTCAAGAGAGATGATTGTGATCACTTAATTAGAGTGACCATGGGGAGATACCCACTCTGGTTTTCCTGAAAGCCTGTGATCATCCATTACTAGAAACTGCAGGCTTTCTTTATGATGAAAATGTCAGCCTCAGAAAGAACAGTCTGCCACAGCTCCTGGAGAGAGAGGACAGAGGAACTGGAGGAAAACTTAAGTGAAGAAAAAAGAAATCCAAAACGAGAAAGATAATGGCTTCTGGGCATTTTTAGTATGGAGCTTGCAAAGAGCTATGGATGTTCATGATATCTGACGTCCTTCACCTTTCTTGCTTCTTCACACCCAATCGTCACACCCATTGCACAACTCCTTCCCTGTACCCACCATGTTCTTCCCAGCATAAATGTTAACAGCATGAGCAGGACCCAGATTCTAAAGTTTGACTATCTTGACTTCCCAGTGTCAGTGTCATTAACCTTCATCATTGTCAAGCTCCTTGTCTTTTTTCACATGTGTGGGCAGTTGTGCCATTGTGTGTGTGTGTGTGTGTGTGTGTGTGTGTGTGTGTGTGTGTGTGTGTGTGTGTGTAGGTCCAAATTTAACTCGAGGAGTCAACCTCCATTGCTTTGTACTCTATTCATTGTGGTAGATGCTCTTAATTGAACCCAGAGCTTCTGATTTAGCTAATCTAGCTAGCCTAACTTTTTGCCTTTCTAGTGTTAGAATTACAGGTAAGCTACCACACCTACCTGGCATTTATTTGAGCTCGGGGGTCTAAAGTCTCATCATCATCCTTATGCAGCAAGGTCTTTATCCACTGAGCCATCTCCCCAACACCCCCTTTCCTTCCTCTCTAAGTTACTCTGATCATTAGCAGGTGCTTTTCCTGGGTTGGGAGGAGGAACTAGGTTATTTCATACACATTGTCCAGTCATCACGAAGGGAAGCCAAGGCAGGAACTCAAGTAGGAACCTAGAGGCAGGAACTGAAGCAGGGGTCATAGAGGAACTCTGTTTAGCATCTTAGTTTCATGGCTTGCTTGGTATGCTTTATTATATACTCTGGTACCACTTGTCCATGGGTGAGACAGTTCACAGTGGCCTGGACTGTCCCACGTCCGTCATTAGTGAAGAAAATGGCTCCACAGACTTCTCTAAAGGCCAACTGACATTTCCTCTTCCCAAACAACTCTTGCTTGTTTGTCAGTTTGACAAGAAGACAGTCATCACAGCCAGCTACTGAACCATCAGTGTACGGAGTAGTTCATAGAAGTATAAGTGAGAGGTATTCATAGGAACACGGACAATTTACAGGCAATTTATACTGCTAAAAATAAGTCTCTCTGATTTCAGCAACCACTGACTGTTTGTATATCTTTGGTCAACATTAATGGGCCCAGTGTTCTAATGTAATCACAGTTGCGAGAGTCCTGAGAGCGAAGGCTTTAACTCATGGTTGGAGGACAGTGTTCCACAGCACTCAGGATGGAAGATGTTGGCCTAGACTGCAGCATTCCCCATCTTGGCGAAGAAGCACACTGACTCTGTCTCAACTGGGGAGTCAAATAGGCCTTAAGGAAGCAGAGCTGCTTGTCAAAGGATTCATAGGAAGAATTTGTCTCTTTGGAACTCAGTGAGAAGAGATAGCCTGCAGTGAAACACTAAGTCCTTCGTTCAGTTCAGTTCAGTTAGAATCCTACATGTTGTGTGTTTTTCAAAGCAGAGCCCATTGTAGCCAGTTTTCAGTTTACTGGGTAAGCATCTCACTCTCCCACTATAGACAAGTCCACTCTGTACAGGAAAATGGACAAGGATAAATCTTCTTCTATTTCATGCTTCATTCATTTGCCCACTCAGCCTCAGGAGACTGGAAGAAAACACACAGTCCGAACAATCCTTTTCCTTCTTGGCAATGCTGGTCTTATTTTTACCAGCTACTGGTAATGCTTCAAGAAGAGCAGTGTACTGGACTTCCTAGTACAGAGTCCAATAATTAGTTTCTGTCTTCCAAAGTCACTCTGAAGATAAGTGATATAAGCATCATCTCTAGTTGAGTGAAAAACAGCGTCAACTTCATGTTGGCTGCTACCCAGATCTTTTCTGATGTCAATCATCAGCTCAGGGGTGCCACACGTTCTTCCACCAACTGAAACCCATCAAGAAGGGACTTGGGAGAGGGTTTGGTGAGCAAAGTGTTGGTCATTCATGCACCATGACCAGAGTCCAACCCTAGAGTCCACGTGAAAAAGCTGGATGTGATAGTGTACAATTGTAATCTTAGCACTAGAGTGGGAGGGACACAGAGATCTTTGGGGCTCTCTCGTGAGCTGACCTTGCCTAATCAGCAAGTCCCCAAGCTACTGAGACACCATCTCTCAAAAGCTAAATGTATAGTACCTAAAGGCTGACCCTTGAGATTAACCTGTAACCTCCAACTACTGGGGCACATATATGCACAACTTCTTCCCCCTGCACACATGGAATTACATGAGTGTGCACATGTGTATATAAACAAAAATGCATACATACACATGCAAAATAAACAAAATACATTTTTATAAAAGCTTTTGAATGGTAGACCCATGGACGCCAGTGAGACAGAATGAAATCGTCTAGTCAAGTCAAAAGAGCTATGTTCCTCAGGGTCAGATTCTAGTCCCAGCAAATTCAGGTGCATGTTTAGAAAATATTTCAATGACTTCCTATTTCTGAAATAATCAAACCCCATTTTTATTTCTTCTTATAAAAGTCTACAAATGTTCTTCTTTGGAACCCAGCCCTTGGCTCCTGGCCATGTCCTGGCCATGTTTCTGGCCCCATACTGCACACCGCCCTACATCATACTTTCCCTGACATCCATCCTCCAGTGGAAGCTTTTAATCTTTTCTCTTGGGTTCCGGGCCTTTGACGGGATTGTTTAGCCACTACAGTTCTTTAGGAAGCTTCAGTGATTGCTGTAATCAAAGCAAGTACACACTTTGTGTGCTCCAATAGTACCTGCCTCGGCTCCTTCCTAACTCAAGGATGTCAGTTTTTTTTCTGTGTTGACAAATCTCCTGACTTCGCTGAGTGCGTGGCCCCACATCTCTCTCTACAATGTTGTACCCTAAGCCTAGCAAATCATAAGCAGCAACAAATAGCTGGGGAATGCGTAAACAGATGCACGAGAAACACCCTTGCTGGCTCCCCTTGCTCACTCTGTAACCGCGATCCCTAAGCAGTCTGCAAACATCATGGGCCGGATTTAGGGGAAATGATACCTAAATATCACTCTCTACTTTCAATTCAGAATTTTCTTCTTCAATGGAAATGGATGGGAAGAATGGTGAAATGGGAGTTCACTGTGAAATGAGCGATGCCTGCAATAAAAAGACCATCTTCTTTCTCTTGAACACTCAGCGGCGGTCAGCACGAGAAATGCAGGCAGTCCCCACTGCTCCTCATCAGAAATGCGGGAGCAAATGAACATTAGGCAAAGTTTCATTTCATCACTATTTTCGCTATAGCAACAGCCCAGGAATCTCAAGGGGAAAAATTCAAATAAAATAACATGACAGGCACCATGATTTTTTTTTAGAAATGACAAAAAGAAATAATAGAGATGAAAAATGACACACTGAATCAAGTCCTTGGAGAATGGCCCTTATCATTCATTATTACTGCAGTGGTGTTTGCACATGCACTTTCTAGACATGACTGAAATATTTAACAAGACCCTTTCCTCTCTGCCACCACCCCCATATTCTGCCCAAAGTGCTCAGGTCAACTGAAAATTGGGTTAAAAGAAACCATCCATGCTCGTGCTCCGTCTCCTTCTGCTCCTGATTTGGACCTTGAGATTTCTGTCCCGTGCTCCTCTGTCTCTGTCTCCTTTCATCGCCTGATGAAGGTTAATATTCATGAGGATGCCTATGTGTTTGTCTTTGGGTTCACCTTCTTATTTAGCTTCTCTAGGAACATGCATTATAAGCTCAATGTCCTTTATTTATGGCTAGAAACCAAGCACGAGCAAGGAACTCAGGACCGCGAGGGGTACACCCACACACTGAGACAATGGGGATGTTCTATCGGGAACTCACCAAGGCCAGCTGGCCTGGGTCTGAAAAAGCATGGGATAAATCTGGACTAGCTGAACATAGAGGACAATGAGGACTACTGAGAACTCAAGAACAATCGCAGTGGGTTTTTGATCCTACTGCACGTACTGGCTTTGTGGGAGCCTAGGCAGTTTGGATGCTCACCTTAGGAGACCTGGATAGAGGTGGGCGGTCCTCGGGCTTCCCCCAGGTCAGGGAACCCTGATTGCTCTTCCAGCAGATGAGGGAGGGTGACTTGATCGGGGGAGGGGGAGGGAAATGGGAGGCGGTTGCGGGGAGGAGGCAGAAATCCTTAATAAATAAATAAATTAAAAAAAAAAGAAACCATCCAGCAATGAGTTGTATGTGTCCTGAACACCGTGACCATTTGTCATTTACAGAAACATCGACGCAAAATCAGTACAAAAATATCGAGATTTTTTTTAAGTACTCAAAGTAGGGTGCTCTATCCATGCAGAAGGAGCAGATTAATATGTGGGGAAAAAAAGAAGAAAGAAAATAAAGATAGGTTTATATTTATTGGGAAATACAAAGGTTTCTAATAAAATAGACTAAAACCTGCTGAGAGACATGCAAGGAGATTTATATAGGCTTTTACTATGGCATGCACGTTTTTAGATGCAGTAATCGCCTATGCTGCCTCTTGTAGGGCATAAATAATACTAGCTCATAAACTTAATGAACAGCAAATAAAATCTGTTCATACACTCACCTCCTAAAAATGGGAATTCATCTTCAAAATGCTCCTGCAGAATGGCTCTGATAGTTTTGCTTTTTTTATTTTTTTTAGTTTAGTGAGCAAATAGTTTTTAAAGGGTATCTACTTGAAATCAGATTCTGCAACCCATCCGACCAGAAGACCCATATGCAATGCGTCACCCATGTAGGATGTTGGGAACTCTACCCAAAGCATCTCCACCTTTGTAAAAGTCAACCCTATGGCGGTTTCTGCACTGTCGTTGACAGGTGGCTTAAACATCCCACCCAGTTACAAAAAACCATAATAACTGACACGTGAGGGGAAGAGAAACTACACAAACGGGTCAGACCTGAGGTCAGCACAGCCAGAAAGAAACCCAGAGCACCGGAGGATGAGACGCACAGAAAACAAAGAGCTTACCAGGAAAGAATCCCGAGGCAAGTTCTGGAAAGACTAATACATGACCTGAAAACACGAAATCAGAACAAGGCTTGGTTACTTCTGATTGTGTTACAGATGTGAAACAAAACACTGCGTGTGATCACACTGCTCTACGCTCGGCCTCTGGCGTGAGTCTCTGTCCTTGGCAAGTTTGGTTCACTAAAGGATGGGTATCCCTATGTGGCCCAAGCGGACTTTTGATTTGCCACCCTCTTGCTTCAGCCCACCCAGAGCTGGAGTTACAGGCATGCACCGCCATTCTCTACTTCATAAAGCTTCTTGCAAAAAAACAATTGAACACACTCATTAGCTTCCTCCATCCTGTTCCACTGCAGTTTCTGTGTGTGACAGAGGCCCCAAAGGGAGGTGTGTGCACAAACACACGGGTCTCTTGATGTCTTCAACTCCACATTCAGGCAGCCTCCCTGCAGGAGGAGTGCTGAGAGTTCCCACTTAGCACCACAACAAAGACTCCCACTCTCCAAACTTTTAACGCAACTGCTTCCTTCTTTTCCCTTTTAGCTGTACCACTTAAAATGATATCCTTACCTTGATTTTTCCATACTTCATTATGAATGGAGTCATGTGGCAAGCATTAATCTGTGTCTGGCAGCTTTCATTTAGTGTTCCGTGTCTTGGTTTATTATAAGTTAAATGTGAGCTTTTTGTGAATTTGTATGTTTCCAATAGTTCTATCATTGCTTGTTTTTTTTTCCTATTCTCTTATTAGCAAACTTTGGTAAACACATTTTGCTTGAATTTATTATTATTACTGTGTGTGTGTGTGTGTGTGTGTGTGTGTGTGTGTGTGTGTGTGTGTGTGTGTTGTGTTGCATGACACACATGTGGAGGTCAGAGGACAACTGTCAGGAACTGGCTCTCTCTTTCTACCATGGGTTCTGAGGGTTGAGCTCAGGCCACCAGGCATCACTACCCACTGAGCCATCTCACTTTTCTCTCACTCTTATGGTGATGAACTGTAGTTAGATTCTCTTATGTTTGGTTTTAAAACTGTGGGGCCAGGTGTGCGATTGCATTCTTTTAATCTCGGCGCTTGGGATACAGAGGCAGAATCAGACAGATTTCTGTGAGTTTGAGGCCAGCTTTGTCTACGTAACAAGTTCTGGCTGCCCAGAAATACCTTGAGACCCTGGAGAGAGAGAGAGAGAGAGAGAGAGAGAGAGAAGACGGAAATAAGGAAAGATAAATAAGAATTTAGGATTTTGATTTGTCCTTTTGACGGAGTTAATTTGGAGAGAATGTTTAGATTTATAATAATTGTCTTTCAATCCTTTAATACAGTGTCTCTCCACTTCAGTCTTTACTGTCTCTCGATAGAATTTATAATTTTTCGGGAAGAGGAGGTCTAGAAAGGTTCACATGGCACCTTGTCTGTGTGGCATGGTTGATTTTAAAGGCATTCGCATCATTTTCCTTTTAGGACCTTTGTTTAAAAATAATAAATTTCAGCTAAAATGTTATTATAACAATAAAAACAGTTCATGCATGAAGTAAAATTGGCACTTACCAAACCAAATTATACCTTGCAGTCTGCATTCAGTTTTAAATTCATTGTTTTAAATGTTAAATAGAAATAAAACTCCAGGTGGTAACATGGGAGGATGGAATTGGAGGAACTTTACTTTTCTTTCTTTGTTCTTTTCTCTCTTCATGTTTGAATTCGCTTTCTGGTTTTGAGACAAGGTTTCATGTAATCTAGGCCAGTCTTGAAGTCCTGATCGATCCTCTTGCCTCTACTTCTCGGGGGCCAGGATTACAGGTGAGTGTTCAGAGTCTTTGTTTCAAACACAGTGCTTAAATTCAAGAGTGAGTAGATCCCAGGGGTAGGAAATTGGATTGCCCCAAGAGTGGAATAAGTCTCAGCCATATGTATTGGACCACTGTCCCCTCTTCTGTTATGGAGCCCAAGAAAGTGTAGCTATATTAGATGTCGCACGTCCACCTCGACATTGCCATTTGCGTTTCTGGCCCTTGCATCCTATGATGAAGGCCCTCTTACCCTCCCTCCTGCCTGCTACATTTTTTGCATTCTGTTGGAAGAACCTGAAAGACCTGTTGCCTTTATTTTTGCTTTTGTCAAAAGACAAATCACAATAACAAGTATGATGAAATCATCAAATTGGATTTTATTTGCAATTCATGAATTACAGCATCTTCTCTAAAAATACAAACAAAAAAGGCTCTCAGCAGAGAAAGTTGATTTCAAAGGCAGGAAAGGAGGCTGGAGAGAGGGCTTGGTGGTGGCTAGATGCACCAGCTGCTTTTGCAGAGGACCCAGGTTCAGTTGCCAGCACCCACATGGCAGCCACAAGCATCTCTAATTCTAGCTCCAGAGAGTCCAAAGCCCTTTTTTGACTTCCACAGGATATTGCACACACATGGGAGCACATATGTACACTCAGGCACACACACAAACACATGAAATAAATATTTTTAGAAATAAAGTTCGAAGGGAGCAGATTCAGGAAACAAACACTCGTGTGCTAGAACTGTGTTCCTTTGGTTCCACGTTTTGTGTTAGAGTCGGGGGATGTGTCTGTGTCAGAGTTGGGGGAGGTTTCACCCTGGTCGAATTATCATTTCTCTTTTGGTTTCTCAAAGGATCAAATAAAGAACTTGGATTTGACTTGGTGGCAAGGAGCTTTAGTGTAGGAGATGCCATAGTGATCTGATTTCTGTTGGAGGTTAACCCAGGAACTCAGTTAAAATCGTTGCTAAAATTTTTACATAATAGACTATATTACAATGGAGAATGGGTTGTTGTTGTTTTGTACGATAGAGGGATTACATCTCAACCCCACAACTCACACAGATATCGTTTACTGAATGATATTTCTCTACCTTCTGGCAGTGCAGGATTTTTAGAACTCTTCTGAACTCTCTTCTGTTCCATTGGTCTGACTTTCAAGGCTGACTTCCCCTCTGCATTCTGCCTGGTAACGCTCAGCTTTGATGGAGCATGCCCACCAGCTCTATTATGTTTTAAGGTTCCCTCAACTGCCTATGTCCTTCATCATCTGCGAATTAACTTTAGAGTCCATATATTTGTTTTCTTCTAAAAACATAACAAAAGACAGCAAATCTTGTTGAGATTTTTGATTGGGATTACTTTAAACTATAGCTAAATTTAGAGAAAACCAACATCTCACAGTGTCAAGCTTTCTTATATATCTGTGATTGTCAGAGGGTCTAACACCTGGCTTCACATCCTTCGATGGTCCCTGGAGTATGAGTTTGAGCTAAAGGCTATTGGAGGAACCAACACAGAAATAAGCACGGAAGCTGAACTTCTGAGTCCATTTCTGTCACATTCTTTCCAGCTCGGAGTGTCTGTAATTACTACAACTCCCATGGCAACTCATCTGGGCCTGCAGGCTCCTTTTGATAGCTCACACCTTCCTCAGGCTCTGGAGCAACTCCGAACTCATCTTAATGAGGAGACTAAAAACTGGGGTGGAATGTCGCGAGGATCAGTTCCTCTCAGAGCCCACCTACAAATATTCCAGAGACCCAGTAGTTAGTGGTCAGTGAAGCTGTGATTTCCATGGAAGAGCCCTGGGCCAGGAATAGTGACACTGGGTTTGGAAAAAAAAAAAACCTGCTGAATTAGTCTCTGAACTCCAGTTCAGAAGCTGCCACTAACTCATCTTTACATCGCAGAAGATAAAGCGGAGAACGCTCACATCTCCTCTGCTCTGACAATAATCAATGTGGCCACTTCCTTTGGTGCCTCTTCTGTTTGACATTGCAGCTAGCAGAGCCCCATAGAACTGGCTGGGAGCACAGTGAGGAGGGGGAGAAAAGGGAGGAGGAAGGAGGGAAGAAGCTGTCTCAGAATGTAGAAAGGCTTTTGAACACTTAGCACAGGTCCCTAAAATGAGGGCCTTAAACTAGACTGTTGCATGGAGGCCCCTTGTTAGGCCTGGCTGCCTGGCTAACTTAGCCCCAAAATAACCACACAGAAACTGTATTCATTAGATCACTGCTTGGCCCATTAGCTCTAGATTCTTATTGGCTAACTCATATTAATTTAACCCATTTCTATTAATCTGTGTATCGCCATGTGGCAGTGGCTTACCAGGTAAAATTCCCAGTGTCTGTCTCCATCAGATCCATGGCATCTCTCTCTGACTCTGCCCTTCATTTTCCCAGCATTCAGTCCAGTCCTCCCTGCCCTATTAACAGGCCAAGGCAGTTTCTTTGTTCATTAATGGTAATGACAGCACCGAGTGGACTCCCACATCACTAGACAGCCTTATCTGAAAGGAGACTGACAGGAAAGTGCTCACAGTACCATCACTAGGTGCCTGAAATCATGGCAGCCTCGGCTGTAATTTTTAAATGAAGACCATGTTCAGACCTTAGCTCTACCTCCTAATTCCCCAGCTGCCTTCAGACTCTTCCTTTATTCTTGAAAGAAACAGGTGACCAAGAGTCAGAACTGTAGTTTGAGAGGTGGGAGGCATGCAATAGTGCACCCAGTGCACCCTGCTGCGTATGATTGGAGATACAACACCCAGTCCACCCTGCCGTATGTGACTGGAGATAGAGCACCCAGTCCACCCTGCCGTGTGTGATTGGAGATAGAGCACGCAGTCCACCCTGCCATGTGTGATTGGAGATAGAGCACCCAGTCTACCCTGCCGTGTGTGATTGGAGATAGAGCACCCAGTCTACTCTGCCGTGTGTGATTAGAGATAGATAGAGCACCCAGTCCACCCTGCCGTGTGTGATTGGAGATAGAGCACCCAGTCTACTCTGCCGTGTGTGATTAGAGATAGATAGAGCACCCAGTCTACCCTGCCTTGTGCGATTAGAGATAGATAGAGCACCCAGTCTACCCTGCCCTGTGTGACTAGAGATAGAGCACCCAGTCCACCCTGCTGTGTGTGATTGGAGATAGAGCACCCAGTCCACCCTGCCGTGTGTGATTGGAGATATAGCACCCAGTCTACCCTGCCATGTGTGAGCTGGGTTACAGCTTTTGCTAATGTAGAAAAATGGAATAAAGCCAACCAGCCATTGTTAAATGAGAAGACCTGGGACTCTGTGCCTGACGTTCTAGCTTATTTAAACTCACTTAAATACCCATCCTCTGTCCTTCCAGAGATATGCCCCAGAAAAAGGTCATGGGGTGAGGGGCTCAGTTGTCAGCTGACCAGCAACCTGGGCTTTTTGTTCTTAGGAAGCCTCAGGAACCCCAAGAAGGGAGACAGGAGAGGCAGGGCCTGTAAAAGTGAACAATGTATTCCTTTTACTAGATTGTGGGACTAACTCACTCCTGAGTTCAGATGTTTTTGTGGGTTTTTCTTTCCCTAGAATGCTAATAAAATATTTATAGTTGACTCTTGGCTGCAGGGTTCAGTATGTTTACAACCAAAGAATATGTCTTGTCTCTTGGAAGATCAGAGAAGCCCATCAATGATACAAAGCGTGGACTTCCTAGAAAAGCGTGTCCACATTCACCAGATACTCAAGAGAGAAAAAAATTAGAATCCAAATGAGATATTTGGGCTCATTATTAAATTTTGGGGGAAAATATCTTGTGGTTAAATTCAAGTAATAGTATGATCATCAAAAACCAAAATTGTGCACTGATCTTTTTACATTTTAATTTTTATTTGGATTAAACCTGCTGTAATCATAGTCCGTTGGATGACCTGGTTGAGGGAGCTTAGCTGGAATCATGTTAAGATGGAGAATTCTTCTGGTTGCATCATTTTAAGATTGGTTTTTAAACAATAAAATTATTATATTAAAGGGCTGGGATGTCCTTGCAGTATATCCCCCAAATGTCTCATTTTCAGGCCATTTTATTTCTCTTCATGTTATGAGAGATTTATTGGAATAAAGTGTTGTTAGTTCTTTTTCAATCTTACACCCTCACAAAGGATGGTAAGTTATGAGTCTGTGGATTCAGATTCTTGGAAAAATAAGGAGACTGTGCAATCAGCAAGCATGGTATTTCTAGCTTATCTGTTGTAAGAGTAAAGTCTGATGAGTGGGGACCGATGCCATGGGAAATGCTCTGCATTTGCTATGGTTTGAATTTGTCCGTCGAGGTTCACGAGATGGGAACTTGATCCTCAATGAAGCTGCATTGAGAAGTAGATTAACATTCATGGATTCCTGGATTAGCAGGAGATTGAAGGAATTGGCCTGTATGGGAGCCATGTCTGCCTCTTCTGTTCAGGCTTGCCATGTGATGCACTCTGCCACATTCTGATACAGAAAGGATCTCCTCACCAGATGCCAAGCAGAGGCTGGCACCATGTTCTTAGACTGCTCTGTTCAGAACCATGAGGTAAAGAAACATTTATTTTTTATAATTTATCCAATTGATGGTATTCAGAAAATCGACTAATACTATATAATGCAATATGACATACTATTTAATAATGATATGGCAGAAATATAATACAGTGTGCTTTATTATCATGTTTAGTCATATGAGTACATAATCAGCTATATTAAATAGCTTTATATGTGCATATATATGAAACGTACATCTGTTAGACATTTCCTTGCTATGACAAACACCTGAGAGAAACAAAGAGAAAGGATGTATGTGGGAGCTCTATTCCAGTGGTTTTGGTTCATGTTCATCTGGCTCCTTTTGTTTCAGGGCTGTGGTGAGGCAGAATATAATGGCAGGAGCACATGGGAGGGGAAAGCTGCTCATCTCATGCCAGACAGTGCTGGTGATCAATGAGGTCTATGAAGTCACAGTAGAATTGTCCTTAGCCTGTGTCCTCCAACCATAGAAATCCTCATGTCTTTGGGGGTCAAAGAGCCCTGACCTACCTTTATAGACCTTGTCAAGCAAACTCCCTGAAAATGTATTTACGGTAAATAACACGACCCCCCAGCTAATGCGCTCACTCTGAGCCACTAACCCTGCAAGGCCAAAATGAATGTTCTTCATTGCAGAAGAGAACACAGCTCTCAGAAGAAGTTATGTGGCCTCGAATTGTCTTTCCTGGCTCACTGACAAGTACACCTCCTCACCTGGCTCTGGCTTCACAGCGGCATCAGCAGTGACAGGAGGAGAACCCATCAGCAGAATCTACTGTGTCTCGGACAGTAGCCCCCCAGCAAGGTGGGTGGATCTTGTTAAAATGCGGGTTTGTATTAGGAGACCTAGGGCAGGGCCCAAGATTCTGCATTTCCAACATTCTTTCATAAGATGCCCACATGTCCCACATATCAACCATGCTTTAAGGAAAATGGCTTAAAAAAAAAAAGACAAGGAATGCTTTCTCACACCGGTGCTGCCATTTGCATCATATCCAGATCATTAAGGGTACCAGTCATGGTGACATACACAGTTAATCCCAGAGCTTGGGGAAGCAGGCAGGTCTCTGTGAGTTTAAAGCCAGGAAGAGCTTAGTGAGATCCTATCCAAAATAAAGAGAGAGAGAGAGAGAGAGAGAGAGAGAGAGAGAGAGAGAGAGAGATAAACTAGCAAAAGGAAAACAGAGCACCAAAGGATGGAGAGGAACAAAAAGAGTGAAGAAATCTGGGAACCTCATCTCAACATCCGTACACCAGAAAACACAAGGTAGCAACTACAATACCATTCTACTGACAGCAGGACATTGGTGAAATTTGTCTCACTTTGGGGCTTCCGCCTCACACTTACAGACATGTGTTCTGCCACTTGGCTTGTGTGGCACCTGAATTACAATGACGTCTCTTTCCAAGTGTACAGTCACGGTAGTGGGAAATGAAAGCTTTGCCAACTGTGTGCCTACACTCGTCTCTGTTCATATTAATTGCACGTTTCATTCCAGTGCTAAAGGTACAACTCTCCTTGTGTGAGCATGCTCACAAGGAGAAGCTGTGCCTGCCAATGCTTAGAAAAGTTCTTCAGTGCGTGACTCCTCCTGTTCTCCACTGGGATGCTGTGGTGCTTTGGATGTGGACTCTCCTCCATGGCTCATGTATTGGAACACTCAGTCTTCATCTAGTGATACTGTTTGGAGAGACTGGGCGTCTCTTTAGAAGGTGACCTGTCACTGGAGAAGGTGGGTTGCTGAGAGCAAGTCTGGTGATTTATAGCCCACCCACTCCCAACTCTGGTCTCTCTTCCTTCACATCTGTCAAGATGTGAGCAAGCTCCTGTGGCCCAGGACCACCTTCCACCATGCCTTCTGGCCATGGTGGATCGCATCCCCTCAAGCCACGTGCCAGAAGAAATCCTCCCTCCCAACAATTGCTTATTGTCAGACATTTGGCCCCAGCGAGAATTCTGCCTTTTCCTTGGAAGCCCTTTATGCGTTGCTGTTCTTACTCTGTCCAGCATACACAGGACTCCTTTGAAGCACACGGGGCTGCTGTTGGCTTGCTGCTTTCTTAGGCTATCAATGCTGAGCCACACAGTGCTCACTTACCGGCGCCATTCGGGTGCAGGTTGTTCCAGCATGGGTCTCTCCAGCAGAGAGAGTTACAAACAACTTTACACCCTGGAGAAGAAGACGAAAAGTTCTTATGTTCTGATTCGCTTAGAATCCCCTTAGCATGAGGTGAGGAATAGCTGGCATTTCGACCATAATAGATATTTAGACAGTAACAGAAGGAGAAAAAAAATTGGCTTGACTCAGTGAAAATAGCATTGATTAAAGTCATTTAAGTTCAGCTGCCATGTAATCCACTAGTAACCAGGCATCTGCTTATAGTCACTATCATTGCATATGTTTTATTTGATTCACACAGTAAACTAGACTAAATGCACGTGGAATGCCTAAGGTAATGGGATGAACAACCCAAGCCACACGAGACACATTCTATGCGCTCAGCGTCCTCATTCTTCTGGAAGGCTTTTCAATTATTTATACCACTCAGGATAATGATTATTGTCCTAGCGCCCTTAGGAATATGACCTGAATGCCCAGATCAACACACCATCTCACAGAGAGACTCCATTATTGTTCCTATTCCTCCCTGTCTGCAACTGTGTCCTTGAGGCATCTGCGCTGCGATTATTCCAGCCCTGATTTTTGCTTCCTGCTGCTAACCCTTCAGGCCTTTGCACTCGCACCACCCTCAAATTGAATTAGATGATTCCTCTGTAGGGTCCTTACCCTTTGAACTTGCCTATTTGTAAACTTTTACATTCTGTTGGCATATCTTGCTCACCTATCTGTCCTTCCTGCTAGACAGTAAGCACCCTGGGAATAAGGAATTGAACCTGTTTGATATTTGAAATCCCAGAGGTTGAATCCCGGGCCTTAGTAGGGCTCAGTAGGCAAGCAACTAAAGCAACTGCTCCTGACCTAGATTCTTAGGGAAAGTGTACTCATCATTGTATGACTTCTGTTACCACCATTTCAGAACACCTGACGGGAGCAACTCAAGGGACAAAGGCTTTATTTGGGCTCAACGTTGGAGATGGTGGAGTCCACCGTGGTGGGGAAGGCGTGGTAGTACAGGCTAGAAGCATGGGTCATTCACACTTTGGTAGAGTAGAAAGCAAAGGGGACTTGAACTGGAACGGAGGCTGGGGTGTGAGCCACATAACCCACCCCACAGTGACCCACTTCCTACATCTGTAGGCCCCACCTCAGGAAGGTGCCATAACCTCTGAAGACAATTCCACTAGGTAGTTAGGTGTTCAGACACAGACCTGTGGGAGACATTTCACATTCAAATAAAACCATTATATTCCCAACCATGTTTAACACAGTGCACAGCCCTTGATAAAGCCTGTGAATGCTTGTTGAAGGACTAAGAGAATGAGCAAGTCCTGCTCTCTTGCTCAGTCCAGACCATACTGCTTCCCGCTGTTAGGGAGCCAGGCAATCTCACTGCAGTGCGTTAGTTTTAGGACTGTTATCATCGGTGTCTAAGAGCATGCTGAATATCCAGCCCATCTTTTCTTTCACAGGCCAGCAGCGGTTCTGCCTATGTCCACAGCCTTTGTTTCACCGGCATACTAAAGCCTTCCAGGAGTGTTTCTCGGAGAGGTTTACAGTGTAAACGCAAACTTAAAATATCTCTGCTTTATTATAAAATGCCAGGAATACTGGAACAGTTTAAGACTCGTTAGGAGTTTATTTTTCAGTTGGAGAGCGGAGTCAGTTATATGCTCATGAGTCCACAGTTCCTTTTTATTCCCTTGCTGTCTGGGCAAGGCATCATTACATTATCCTTTAGATGGTTCCCATTCGACCCCAGTTATTTGCTTTATGACTGTTCTTGATAAGCCTCCCCAGTCCACCTCTTCTCCTCTGAGCACTGACCTTAAGAAGCTCAACTCCAGACTTCAAAGGGGGATGGGCTTCCTTCATTCTGAGCAACGGGTGGGCATGCCTCCCCTACAGCATGTGTTGAACTTCTGCCCTTCTTGAACTTCGAACCAAGACAGCAAATAATGGTTGTGGATCTTGTGTAAGCCCAGAGCAGCACTGGGCACATGTCACGACTGAGATGGCTCTAAAAATCTGTAACCTTGCAAGTCACAAAACAGCTTCTGTGGCTGCCTGTAATGACTCCCATAGGGAGTGCTATTAAGCCTTTCTGCAAACCCGTATTCTCGCTGTTAGTTTTTAGACCCTAAACATGTGCCAACACCCCATCTATGTTCAGCTTGCTGTCTCTTGCGTCCCAGAGGAACCACTAGGAGTAGATATCACAGCCTCTATCACAGTCCTTGAGATGGGGTCAAAAAGAACCTACCACATAAATGTACTAGTAAAGATCACTTGAAAGAAATATAATCCAACCCCATACAGCCACAAAAAGCAGAGGAATCTGAGAGCCAGGATCCCCAGAGACAGCAATGGAACCGTTACATTCAGTTTGTTCTTCCACAGCCTATTTTGAAAATCAAATATATATATTGCATATTTAGGCTTTAGCTTAAAACTCATGCATCAAATAAATCATAAAGCACGCCTGGAATTTATGCTTCTCATTTCTCCTGCTATGGTTAGCGATCATGGATGTGGCCAAATGGGAATTAACGTCACCAAATATTTCCCAACCTTCCAGCACAACGAGGTAATCTAAGGATACCACTTTAATTTGAGTGTCAGAGTCTTTTGTGGACTTTCTAAGTCTTTGGAAGTTATTTAAATACCATCATCCATTTGCATGGGTACAAACTCAGATCAGCTGTAGAAGGGAAAAGAACATTAGGCTTCCACTTGGCAGGCCTCTGCAAGCGTTCGTTGAATTTATGCATGTGGTAGCCTCCTGGTTTATATGCTGAAGGGGGTCGTCTAGGAGGCATAGTGTAAAGCCGGCTATTTGTATGAAGCCTTTGCAGGCCCAGGAGAGCCTCTTTTGTGTCCGTTCCCCTTTTCATGGAAACACGAGCCAGCTTCTGCACGTCGATGGCAATGTGGGTTGGGCGGTCGCTTCTTTACAAGAGGGCAACTTGCAGAAAAAGGACCAGGGAGATTTGAGGTCATGCGTGGAGACGGATGAGGGAAGCAGGAAATGTGAACCTCAGTAGACAGGTGAAGGAGGAAATGACAAACTCACGCTAGAGCAAACACCATGCCCCAGCCAAGTGCACCAGAAACCACTCCCCTGCCATCAGAAACTCCTGAGGTCTGGTGCTCAGAGCAGCTGTAGGCACTCAGATCAGGGGAAAACAAGTTGTTTACAAGAAATTCAGGAAGTGGGGGTTCACAGCTCCCAACAGGGTTAATTTAAATATAAGAGCTATCTAGTAACAAGCCTGAACCATCAGCCAAACAGTTTGTAATTAACATTAAGACTCGGAGTGGATATTCAGAACTGGCAGGTAGGAGAGAAACCTCCAGTTACAAATGGCACCCACAATCTGGCATGGATCCACAAAAGACCTAAAAAAAAGTCTTAAAAAAAAGAGGGTTTCTAGACCCACAAAAACAGGAGTCAAGTGCAACTTCTTGGTAGCCACTGCAGAGAGACCTTTGATTGTGGAGGCTGCTAAGCTAAACCAACATAAAGGTGTTTTGACTTCAAAAATTTGTGTCTAAGAATATGTTATTTTGGAAAAGAGGTTTTGCTTTTGTTTTCTCAGAATATGAAAAGCTGTGGATTTCTCCAGCCTAATATTGTTTGAGCAAACAAAACCCCCTGAGAGGTCTCCAATGGAAGCCATGACCCAGGTGATTCAACATCCAAAGCAACTTCCAAGCTACTGGTTGAGATGAACCAAGCACAAAAAATACCCCAGTCAGGACTTGACCATAATTCTAAATTTTCTCAGGATCCCCATAAGATTTCTAGCACCCCTCAATCAGCAGAAAGTAGTATTAAAAACTATTCCCAAATTCCCAAAATATTGTTTATAAATATTTGTTTTCCTTTAATGGGGGTTGGTTATAAATCATTGACTTTAGATTGACTATAACCATTCACAGTCAATCTAAAGAAAAAAAGGAAATATAAAATAGAAATGATAAAAAAGGTAGACTATTGAATCTACTTTAATCCAAAATATAACTATTAGCCTCAGATATTTTGCATTGACATGGATTCTGGTATAGTGACACAAATTTAAAGTTAATTTTATTACCCTGTATATTTCTTTACACTGTATGCTTCTATTCTTGTTTAAATGAGTTTCATATATTGATACAAATTTAAGGTCAATTTTGTTATGCTATATGTATATTTCTACTCTTGTTTAAGGTATGTTTATACATCTCTTTTAAAAATGTAATGGATAGTTAAGAAATACAAATTAATAGTCATCTATAAATTTGCAGGCATATTAGGTTTTCTAGATATGCAGAAATATATTTTAGATGGATAGGTGATCTTCAAACACTTCAAAGACCTACAGAATATGGCATTTAAAATATTTTAAGAACTTAGATTTTTCTCAACAGTGAGACATGTCTGCCCTGGCAGCACCAATTATTCATGAGGATCATGGGCATCAAAGAAGTTCCTTATGGAGTTTGCTTTCAATGTAGTAAGACTAGCCATTTGGGCAAGAAACTGTTCTTTCCTGAACTGCTTGACTTGACAATATGCTGTATAGACTGGACATACAGGACCCACAGGAAAATGACTGCTGAATTTGCCAAAAGAAAGTGGGATGATCCTTCAGGGTTCCTGCTTCACAGAAGAAACTTCCAGGCATCTTGTAGGAACAGAGGAAAGTGACTGACAAACTGCCAATATAGGAGGACATTCTTTCAAATTTTCTGCTTTATTGAAAAGTCTGTCAGACACTATGGGCCTGTAGGAGGAAGATGGATGCCTCAATATCACAGAGAAATGTTGGGTGACTCTCCTGCCAACTTGAGGTTCCTGTCATTAGGTAATATTTAACCCTTTTGGGGTCTTTGGTGGAGTTGAAGGCTAGATAGTTATAATTATAGTTTTCCTTAGTTATGATAAAGATAAATTAGATATGAAACTTTAGACTCAAAAAGATAGGATAGACAATAGAGTATTTTCTTTAATTTTATCAAATACAAATAGAATAAACATTATAACTGTAATTCTTGCTTGATACCTGCTTTGTTACATATAATTTTACAATGTTAAAATTAAAACTTTCCTTTTTAATTAAGCAGAAAAAAGGAAATGATGTGGGATGTTCTTCTGTATGCTGTGAACATGTGTTGCTTTTATTGGTTGATGAATAAAACTGCTTTGGCCTATGACAGGGCAGAAAATAGCTGGGCAGGAAAGCCAAACTGAATACAGGCAGAAAGAATGCAAAGTCAAGGAGAGTAAGATGCCAGAGCATTACCGGTAAGCAATGGGACACGTGGTAATATGCAGATTAATAGAAATGGGTTCATTTACATGTAAGAGCTAGCTATTAATAATCCAGAGCCATCAGCTAAACTTTTATAATTAATATTAAGCCTCTGAGAGTTTATTCAGGCAGGAAGGAGAGAAATGTCCAGTTACACCAGTCTTCTCTGGGTTGCTTGGTATCAGAGGTCACTCTCTGCAGTCTGTCACAACGTGGTGATATGACTGTGCCTACCAGCAGCCAGACCATTCAGAGAAAGAGAAACGATGTGTACATGCGCCTTAAGACCCCGTGAAAAAGTGACAGTAGAAGCATGGTGGTGGGTACCTGATCAGGTGAGAATGATGGATGGACATTAGTGGCAGGTAAGTTGTGAGCAGGAAAGCTGGTCTCCAAGGAAAATAAAATTCTTCATCCACAAGTACACAGTGGTGATGTTTCAACCATTTGATGAAAATGGTCCATCTCTTCCCAGCCCTGTATCCTGTAGAGTGATCAAGGCAGGGAGAGGAAACTCTTGGTTGTAAGTCTTAACCCATGAGGTCTGGAACTGTGACTCTGGGAGGCAAGGGAATGAAGGAAGGACAGACACACAGACACAAGTATGGAAAAACTGAGGTGAACTGTGTGCACTCTGATGTTGGAAGGCTTTGCTGATTTCCCATGCATCAGATTCCTTGGTTTTTGACATGGTCAGCACACAGCAAATGATATATTCATTCAGAACGGCACTCATTCAGGACCTCACTCCCTCCCTACATGTATAAAAACACGTATGCAAATGGGATATTATTTGTGCCTAATTACATGTCAAACTGTGCCAGGGTGAAGTTTGTTTAATGTCAACCACTGTGACCTTTTCAGTAATAAAAGTTGGGATCTCATCTCACTTACACAGACAGCGTTTCCTCGGGGTTCTTTGGAATCTCCTCAACAAGTAGCACTGAGTTCCACTGGTATCTTTGCTGTATAGATGAACAAAACAAGGTCTTACAGATGAATATAAATGATAGGTAATGAAGTCTACAAGCTCACCCAGGTAGCCAGTAGCAAAGTCAGGTTCTGAGTTCAGAATCTCTTTCTTCACACTTCCCTAAAAGGGCCCTGAGAGCTATGCTCTGCATTTGGTCACCTGTCTTCCATGCCCATTCATTATTCTCCGTTATAGAAATGGGGGGAGGTTTTTGAAAACTACAGCACTTGACAAACCTAGCATATGGCCTGATTTTATAAGTTTTATTGGAACATGGCTACTTCCAATTGTCTCCAAACAACCTGCAGCAGCAGTTTGCATTCTGACGACAGAACTGAGTGGTTGCAATAAACATAATGAGATCTACAAAAACTAAAAGGTTTAGTATGTGATACCTTTAAAGGACATTGCTGGCATAACAGGTGGAGGGAGGTGATCTCTGTGAGACCAGCCTGGTCTACATAGTTTTTCAGTGCAGCCAGCACGATTTAGAAAGACACTGTCTCAAACACCAAAATGAGCCAAACCAAAAATATGCTGACTCATTCTGTTTCTTTTCAAGGCGTGATGTTTCCCAGCTAGAATCTGCACAGCACCTATCAGAGGGATTTGCAAGGCATGTTTTCATTTGTTTATTAATTGTGTGTTTGTGTGTGTGCTGGGATGCCTGTGGACACCAGAAGAGGGTGTTGGAAACCCTAAAATTGGAGTTAAGTTAGAGGTAGTTGTGAGCCACTTGGACATGGGTTCTGGCAACTGAACTTGGGTTTGTCTTTGGGAAGAGCATTGTGCCCTTAACACCAGGCCCACTCTCTGGCCCTTTGGCTTTTCTTGCTATGGGATTCTGTATGTGTCAGGGTATGGCCAATTCTTCAAATATTGACTCTCTGATTTGTTCTTTACCTGTCTGGCAAGCAACTTTTTTTTCTGTTCTCCTTTTTCAAACCTGGTCATTTTTTTAAAAAAGAGATTCAAGGTGTTCTTTCCCATCAATAAATATGCTCCAACAGTCACGCTGGAAGGAGTGGGTTAGTTCCAGAGGCAGCTCTGCCAGAGATGTAATCACACAGAAGTGGAGTTTGACTAACTCTGTGTGGGCCCAGAGAGCTCATTTAAGATGGTTCAATGGGAACATTATGACTAGCTTGGTAGTGTTGTTGGGTTAAATGCTTGTTTGGGAATTTTGTGTCTATGGCAGTTGCTACTCTGCTGTCCCTGGTACCACAACACTGCTTCACACGCTTGCTTCCAGGTATTGGAAGCACTCAGAAAAGCCATTTCATATCAAATCACCAGCCTGGGTAACCAAAAAGGTACTTCATTATGCCTGATATATGTCGATCTACAAATTTGGGACTTTTCTCTTCTTTCAGAAATCCATAGAAACATCATGAATCATTGAGAGGGTGGATGTCTGTTTGGACACCTTGACAGTCATGTCTGCTTTTCTAGTTACTGCTTTGAGAATGTTCTAGATTATTCCATTTCATAAAGCATAGGAATATGGTGCTTGAGGGTGAATGGAAATGCACTAAAGAAAGAATCTTCCAAGCAAATGTTCTTTCTTCAGACGTATTCACATAATAGCCATTTATTCTATAATTAAATGTCCTGGTTCGAATTAACTGTCAACTTGACACAGCCTAGATCCATCTGAGCAGAGGACTTCAATTGAGGAATTGCCCAGATCAGATTGGCCTGTGGGAGTATATGTGGGGAACAGTCTTTTGTCAATTAGAAGGGGCCAGCCCACTGTGGGTAGACGAAATATTCTGAGTTTAAAAACATTCATCACGCACAACCTGAGACTGCTAAGAATTTGGTTAGGAGCAAGTCTTCTTGGAGAATATAGTGTTTGTCAGTCAAAAGACACCGTCATCCCTCCCTCTGGGAGGTTCGGCTAGTAACAGTCACAGAGATCCATGACAGTCGTGCAGGGACAGAGATATGCAGTTATTACCAACCACCAATCCAAGGCAGTCTTCACTCAGGTAACAGCCTAGAAAGTGCAAGCAAGACGCTGTTCATGTGATTCCTATGGCTTGTGGTCTACAGGGAAGCTGATCCCAGGGGTGCCCTTTGGCAATAGTAATTCGTATCCTAGCGCTGAGGACTAAAAAGGAAAGAAAGGGAGAAGCATGCCACAGCTTCTTCAAATTGAAGAGGGGCTTCTCTTCCACCCTCCGGATCCTGCTACTCTTTTCCCCACACCACACCCCCGAGCTGAGTAAAGGGCAGTGTCACTGGGGTCTGCTCCCTCTTACAGTGTGGCCTCTCGGTTCCAATCGTGCTGTGCCGACCAAGGCTGTGACTGTCCTTCTGGGGAGGCACTGGCTGTCAATCATCTAAAAGAGCTGAAATCCAGCAGGCGTCCTAGGTACTTACTGCTCCTGAGTTTCAGAAAGACAGGGTTTGCCCATCAGCTTTCCTTCCTGCATTTGTATTCCGACCCTGTCGCTCACACCGTCCCCAAGTGGCCCTCTGCTTCTGATGGCCTCTTCGACGTGCTTTCTGCCCTGGCTGTTCCAACTCTTCTCCTTTTTACATTATTCATTGCTTTTATTTCTCACTTAGCAATTTACTTCCAATTTTATTCGTGCTTTTATACCCATTTAACCCTACTTCTTCTCTTGAAAAATGACTGCTCTGGAGTGGCCAGAGAAGGAAGAAATAAATAGAAAACTATCAGTACTGTCCTTTAAGAAAAAAAAAAAAGAGTTCCTAAGTTTTTCTTTTTCATAACTACAGCTGAGCTTGCCATTAGCCCATGGCTGCACACTGGCATCTGCTGGGAAGCTGTGTCTGGGTACATTATCTGACATCCTGATAGCTGGGTCTCACCTCTAAAGATGCCATTTTAATCGACTTGGAGAAAACTTGGGTCCTGAGAGTTAAAAATCTCCCCCAGTAATTCAACTGTGCAGAGGTGGAGGCTGCTCACCAGTGCAATGCTGTCTAGGAACCCTCTCCTACTTGGTCAGTCAAAGACAAGGAAGAAGAGATGGTGTCCACATTATCCATGCACTTTCTCCTTCGGGATGCTGGTCCTTGCTCTTCTTTCTCTGGATTTCTCCCGGTTCTTTTTTTTTCCTGCACACACACTATCTTCTATTTTTCTCCATTGCTGTCATCACAGCTTACCATTATATTATATTATATTATATTATATTATATTATATTATATTATATTATCTGGAACTTGCTTGCTATATCACCAGTTCCCTGGGGGAATAGATTTTGTTCTTGTTGTTTATAGTTATGTTCTATGTATGATTACACACACACACACAGAGAGAGAGAGAGAGAGAGAGAGAGAGAGAGAGAGAGAGAGAGAGAGAATGAGTGGCAGAAAGAATGGGCCCCACATCCCCACACTGCATTAACTCTTTCACGTTCTATGACCACCGTACCCGTATCTCCTTCGCTGCCAGTACTGTTATGACCCAGCTTGACTCATGGTGCCCCAAAATTGGGGAGGAGGTTCCTCACATCATGGCAAACCAGAACCGTAGGCTGGGTGCATATTTCCAAAGTGCACCTCGAGTGTTCTCTCACATGCTAAGGGCGCCAAAGGCTCCCAAGCATCTTTAGAGTGAGTAATCAAAACACGAACGGGAAAGGCACCTGCAGATTCAGACCTTAACGTGTACCATCCCCTCCCCGTCCAGGTGAAGATAGAGCCAATCTTTGATGATGGTGTTTTCTTAGTGTCTCCTTTGTGTATAATCTTGGTTTTTTACTCTTCTTTCTCCCTCTGTAAGAACACTCTTGGCCCATGGTCCCCAGTGACCTCCGCACCTCCTCTCCCCACAAACCAATGCCACAGGCTCGCAGAAGGCTCCGCTTCAGCCTCAGCAGCTCCTCCTACTCATACTTCCTGCGCGCCTCTAGCGGCTGGACCTCCCACAATTTCTTTTGAACCAGCTCCACTTAAAACTCAGGTATCATTGGGGCCAGATTTCTTGCGCTTTCCTGGTCCTCAGAGGGAAGCACATTCTCCTGGGTCCACATCTCTAGAAGTGGTGTCTCTCAAGTGGCGCTTAGGAGCTGGGATGGAAGCTCTTTGGAGATAAACAACCTGAGTAAGGGAATTCCAGCATCCAGAGAAGGCGGGTGAGGTAGCAGGGAGTCAAATGCCACCTTATCCAGGTTGACACAAGGACACTTCTACATCACCAGTATCTTGTTCCCTGCACCGTAGAGGCCACTTCTGACTTTGGGCAGCAACACCTCTTACCTTTAAGCTCTGGAGAATTCCAAAGACTAGCCACAGCTGGGGGAGAGGGGGATCCAAAAAGGGGAGTTCCAAGAAAAGCCTAGCCCGCACCCTCGTCTTCCACTCAACTTCACAGTCCCAGGGGAATTTTCTTTCAGATTTATCCAATCGTCCCCTCCTCTCCCACATTCTGCCACTTTCTGTCAAAATCTTACAGCCTGCAGGCAGCTTTGGCTTGCTCAGAACCAAGTCCGGCCCTCGACGCCAATCCATGAAGTCAGAACCGTGTGCGGCAGTTTCATGTCCCGGAAGCTGCCACACATGGCTGTAGACTCAGAAGACTAAGGCCGAGGACAGGAATTAACCCTTGAAAACAACTTTTGAAGGAAGCTTCTCTACACCCTCTCCCTCACGTCCTCTCCCCAGCCTCCCCAGCCCTAGTTTTATGGGAAACTTGAGGCCATCAGGAATGTGGGTGGGCATTTCTATTTTCTCAAGATAAGACTGACTGGGGGAAGAGTGAAGAGTGACAGGATTTTGGTCGATGCAATATTTTCAGTCTTAAAAGACGACTCAAGGCAGACGTCCTCATCCTGCCTCAAAGGGAAATGTACTATCTCCATATTGCTTCTGCTATTTGTTTGTTTTTGAGGCAGAGTCTTGCTGTGTAGCCCAAGCCTGTTTCAATGTCCCCAGTGAGGACAAGGATTCTAGGGCAGGCATCTCCCCCCCCCACCCACACACACATATCTGGCTTTCATTTCACTGTTTACGCCTCAACTAATTTTTATACTTTCCCTTACACATATTGCACCCTCAGAGAACATGCTTTTTCTGAGAAACAGCAATACTAAGGATCATGTGTTATATAATACATCATTTTATTAATGTGGTGGGTTTGAATGAGAATGGTCCCCATAGGCTAACATATTTGAAGGCTTTGTCCCAAGTTGGTGGAACTGCTTAGGAAGGATTAGGAGATGTGGTCTGGTTGGAGGAGGTATGTTACTAGGAGTGGACTTTGAGGTTTTAAAAACCCACACCTGGCCCAGTGTCTCTCTCTGTCTCCTGTCTGAAGGTTAGGATGTAAGCTCTCAGCTACTGCTCCAGCACCATGCCTGCCTGTCTGCCATCATGTTCTCTACCATGACGGTCGTGGACTTACCCTCTGAAACTGTAAGCAAGCCCCAACTAAATGCTTTCTTCTATAAAGCCCTGGTCACAGTGTTTTGTCATATCAAGAGAAAAGTAACTAAGACAGGTAGTAAGAACAAATTAAGTTTTGTTCATTCATTATCCTTTTATATTGCTCAATAGATATACACTAATGATTGTATTCCACACACTGCACAGGGCAGTGGGATACCCTGTCCATGCTGCTATTGAACTTAACATGAAGCAACAGAGTCAGACAGTGGAGAAGAAACAGCCAAGAGTACTACCCAGGAAATTAGAATGCATGCTCAGAATGCTGAAGTCTATTAGAGATAGGGCAGTTAGAGGTAGCCTGAGAATGGATAAGCTCAACAAACAGCTGATGGGCTGGCAAAATGGCTCAGGGGGTAAAGAAATTGGCTGAAAAACTTGATGATCTGAGGTTAATGCCTGACCCCCACCCACATGGTAGAAGGAGAGAACACAGGGCCAGAAACTGTCCTCTGACCTTCACAGGCATGCCCTTCCCCTCACTGACACATAAATAGATGATAGATAGATAGATACATAGATAGTAGGTAGATAGATAGATGATAAATAGGCGATAGATAGACAGACAATAGATAGACGATAGATAGATAGATAGATAGATAGATAGATAGATAGATAGATGATACATAGATAGTAGGTAGATAGATAGATAGATAGATAGATAGATAGATAGATAGATAGATAGGTAGATAGATAGATAGATTTTTTTTAAACAAGGAAGAAGAGCTGAGGGAGTGGAAATTCCAGGCCGAGGTTGCAACAGGTGAAAAGACTGAGCTAAATGATGAGTTGAAGCCTTCAAAGGACAGACATAGGGCTGGTGTGCCTGAAGCCAGATGAGCCAACAGCTCTAGCAGAGGTTAGGCAAGGCTCTGCAGCTGCTTTCGGGTCTTCAGGCTGCTGAGCTTCTGAAGGGACGGAGTACTGGTTGATCCAAGAAGGACTGCACTCCGATACTCCAGGCACCAAAAACTTCTCATGGCAAAACTGTAACCTTCTGTTCACAGTGAGGAAACATCCTTGCCTTGGACAACTTCCTTGAGGCCAAAATAAGTCTTTTCAATACAGGGGTCCCAAGTTCACTGTGGGCTCATTGTTGGGTCCCGTAAAGTAAAAAGTGGGATCTGAACGATGACAAACATGCCTTCCATTCTTGAACCACGTGGACCCTCAATATGCCTGTTTGGGGAAATAGTGAGCATGTTTTTCAAAAGAAGAGTCCATTCAGATAATCACCAGGACAACCCATGATGCCAGATTCTGCACTAGGAACTAGACTGTCTTCCTTTTGTATCTTTTGAATCTTTTCTCACGCACTAAAATAAAATCTTTGTGAGACAGACTAAAGGAACATTTGACTCACAATAATGTGCTCTATTTTGTATTAATAAGTAAATGTATCTAGACATCTGTCATCGTCCTCAACAAGTCTGCCAACGTTAGTTGAAGTTCTTGTTGGATAGGAACGTGGACCCCAGTCAGCTCTGAAGATTCTAGATGTTGGGAGGTCAAAGCCCTCGTAAGTTTTGCAGGAATGAAGTTTCCAATTACTTTGTCCAAGAAGGAAACTACAGCCTTCAAACTGTGCATGCACAGGCATTTCCTCTGGAAGTTATGAATGTTCATGTTTTCCAAAACAAAGCAATTAAGATGCCTCCTTAGAATGGCTTTGTTCATAATCTTGACTTCCTTCCTTCTTGTAGGTCAGAAGTTTTTAGTTTCCCAACTCACTGAGGGAAAAACAAATTAAAATCCCATGTTTGCTATTCTAGAACCTTCTTAACCAATCTCAGTTTCCTTCGGAGAGGAAAGTCTTTAGCTGAGGCATGCTGCCCTAGTGAAAGACAGATGAAACCAGCAAGTGCCCATGTTTAACTCAGAGGGACATTACTACTGTGCTGTGTGTCTATCCTCTTATCTGTAGTGGTGGATGACAGGGACCATCAACGAGTCAGTCTTTCTCTTCTCTGGGAAAACATCAGATGTCACAGGGCCTCAGGAGCCCCATGTAAGAGGTTGTAGGCCAGATGTAGGTACTGACCAGTGAATGAACTCTGATGAACTCTCATACACACAACACACACACACGCACACACACAACACCACCACCACCACCACTCCATAAAGTGTGTAGGGAGCCTGAGGAACTAGCCAGATTGTATTGGTATCCTGTTTGGAACCAGAGATTAAGGACTGGACAAGTTTTTCCACTTCGAAGGGTAGAATTAAGTGCACTTCCCTTCATCACACTGTGTTGTGATTATCTTGGTTCTGTCGCAGTTCCCTGGAGCAGGTGGCTCATGTTATTCATTCTGGTGTCTCAGTGTGTATCATGGTGCCTATGCTCAATAAAGACAGGTTGAATGAATACACTTTTTTAAAAACAGGGTTTCGTCATGTAGCCCAGGCTGGCCTTGAATTCATGATCATCCTGAGTCTCTACCCAGAACACGGAGTTTATGGCAACACCAGACACATCTTAAATTAGTAAACTGAGCCTTTTAAAACTTTTATCATATAGAACCAAGTGCCTAGGCCAGGTTAGTGGCTCCAGGAGAGTGAATTTTCATGTCACCCACTTTTATGACCATTCCTATATGGGGAAAAAAAGTCATTCTCAGCAAAGCATGTCAAGTGATAACAGTTCAAGGACACATAAGCTGTGTAAAGCCATAAGCATGGCTCCTCATGATTCAAGATGTCACCCAAGACCAGGACTGTCAGCACTCTTTACCCCATGGTGTGTGTACTAGAAATGAGACTTGAAGGGCAGACTTGGATAAAGCACAGGCTACTCATGGCAGGAGAAGATTGGGCTGAGGGTATTGGTATTCCAAGCCTTGCTTGCCTCCAGAAAGATTGTTTGGTTCTGCAAGGTTATATAGTTCATCCAGCAAGCCTGGTGCCTGGAACAGCTGAGTAGCCAAGAAGACTTACTATACTGCCTGGAAACCTTAGTTGTTGGGCAACTGTGACTCCTTAATATAAAAGCTAGGGCCCTGGTACAGTATCTTTTGCATTGCCAGGGCCAACTTCCCATGCTCACCCAGTAATAAGGTAGCCAGTGTGTGAACTGCCCCAGCAGAGGACATACACATCCCTGAGAATAACACACATCTTCGTACTCGAATAACAACCGTAATGTATGGAAAGACTTCTCATATGAGGCATTGGTTGATGCGGAAGCACGGAGGTGGGCAATCTTGATTGTCAACTTGGCTGGATCTGGAGTTAGCTAAGGTGCAAGCTGCTGGGCACCTTGTGAGAGATGTTCTTGATCTGGTTACTTGGAGTGGGAAGAACTAATCGAAACATGGGCAGCACCTTCCAGTGGCAGCCAGGTTAAAAGAGGTCAAAGACAGAAGCTTTGCTTTTTCCTGCTTGCCTTTGGTCTTGCTGGCAAGTTCAGCTACTCTGGTGCTGCTGCTGCTGCTGTATTTTATCTCTAATATCAGAACACAGCTTCTTCAAGTTTCCAATGTGGAAACAGCTGTCCAGGAATCCTCCACTAACATCAAAGCAGCTGTCCAGGAATCCTCCAAGCCTTTAGTGTCATGTAGGGACTGCTGAGGTACCTAGCCTTGTGCACTGAGAAGCAACCTGGGTCTCTGTCTCTTCAGCATACAACCCAGTCGGCATAATACAAGTCAATCTAATAAATCTCCTTCTAATATATATTCATTCTATCGGATCTGTTGTTTATACTACTCTAACTTAGGTATAGTCCATAATAAAAGGCATTGGAATAACTGAAATACCTTTTTTTAAAAAAAAAATCAAGGCCCACATCTATTCCTCTTAAACGTTCAAATGTTCATTTAAAATAAGTTTACTTTTGGCTTATACATTAGTAACCTTCCTTATTACTATGAGAAAATATCTGACAGAAGCCCCTCAGTAAAGGAAGGACTAATCTCAGCTTATGGTTCCCGAGCATACAGTACATCACTGTGGGGAAGACAGGCCACCAGGACTGTCTCCTGGATGACCATTAGGCAGCTAGTCACATTGCAGTGGTGGACAGGAATCAGAGCTCAGACTAGAACCGGAAATGTGTACCACTTTAAAACGGGTCCCCAGTGGCCTGCCCACCTCTGATAGCTAGGACACACTTTCAAAAGTTCCACACTATCCGCAGCAGTCTCACCATCTGAGGACCAGCTGCTCCAGCATGTAAGCCTGGGAGGCATATTTAACATTCGGATCATAACAGTCTACAAGTAGCTTTTTAAAAACTTGCTTCTGACTTAGCAACCACCGATTGCAATGAGGGACACCAGAGAGGGGCAGCTGTCAGAAGCAACATCCAGGCAGAGAGAGGAAAGTGACAGACACAGGAGTCTGAGGCTACTTTAAAGCCAGTTCTAGCTACCAGCACCTACGCTGATACAGAGGGCATCAGCATATCAACAAAGGAGTCTACAATAACTAATATTAATATAAATTCATTGACACTCCAAGTCAGAAAGGGGTTAAATTGTATTCTTTATACTCTAAGAATTCATAAAAGCCTGTGATCTTTTTAGAGACCATTCCATTTAAAATCCTTTCAAAATAATCTTTGAAGATACAAAGTCAACTGTTTCCTCCTTTCTCAAGGGCTGCAGGGTAATCCAAATTTTACAGCGTCTGGTTTTATTTTTTGCTGTATTTGTTGAATGGCATTTTATGGACCGTGTCTTTCACTTTAATGGCCAATGTAGAAGAGGGTTTTGATTATTTTTCCTCTGCCTTTGGATGAACTCATTACATTTAGTTGTCCTTTGTTTAAGTAAACGATGATTGACTTCGAATGGGCACCAGCTAGATGTTTTCCTTAAAGTCTCCTTACTCCTGCTCCAGATTAGAAAACCACAGCATCCTATCTAATTTTAGCATCCGCTGGGAAGTCAGCAACAGCTCTCTGATCTTTCTCTAACATAACTCAATTCTTACCCTAGAAACAATGGGCTCTTGTGTGTCAATTCAATTTCCTATAACTTAGAGACACTTATCAGCCTGACAGATCATTTTTCCCCCTCCCGAGATTCCTCCCAAAGAGAGGTCAAATGTTCAGACTGCTTAAATAAAGGCCAGTGGGTGAATACAGGAGTTTGTGAGTGACTTAAAGCAATACTGGTTGCTTCAGAAAATTCTCTTAGACGATCCCAGTAAGAGTTGGGAGTGGAGGAGATTCTCAAGCGTGCTTTGCCCCAAAAGAGGTATCCAGAAAGGGATAAAGAGACACGAAGGCTTCAAGGTGACTCATTAATAAAACTGCCTGGCACCAATCTCTGAGATCTACATGGGGGAAATGGAGAACTCACTCTGGCAAGTTGACCTCTGACTACCACAGGTGTGCCCACACACAAATAAATAAATAAACCACTAATGAGCACCCACTATATACCAGGTGGTGAGATTTATGTCAGTTCCTACACTTCTGGACAGAAGTGTGGAGATCCAGCCCAATTTTATGCCTGCGAAGCTAGAAGTGAAGAGAGCAGGTGGGGAGAGTCATTCCCAACTAAGCGAAAGAGGCAGTCCTCAGCTCATGGAAGAGCAGGTGGGAATCTCCACTCGCCCCATGGCTAGGGAACGCCATTCAGTGTGGGTACGAGCTGACAACACACAGTAAGTAAGACTCCCTCCAATATTGTGTCCGCAGCTATCCTAGAGGACCATGTCCAGCTTTCCCCAAGATACGGTAAAAGGACAAGTAGAATGGAATTGTGGGGGCTCCAGGAGCTCTAGGAAGAACTGCAGAGCCTTTCATGGGAAACAACCAGTAAGAGAACAGCACTGGAGGAACGCTGGGAAGGGACACGGGAGAGACGTCTCTTCTCTGAGGAGACCTTGATAAGCCCATGATTTCTTCCTTGGAAGATCCTCCTCTAACAAAGATTTCTGTGCAGTTGTTCATGGGCAAACAGTAATAAGACCTGATTACATAGTATTTGATCAATGAAGTTCACTGTCAATAAAAGATTATTCACATTTGTAGGAAGTCTTCCAGCGATTCTCTCTGCCCGCAAGACCTCCCAGGCATCTCTCTCTTACTGACGCGCTCATGTGGAGTCTAATACCTTTGCTTTCATTTGTGATAAGTTTGTATGTGGTTTGCAGCATCTTCAAACTTCCCATACCATAAACTCACGGCTGCCAAGTTGGTAATGTTCTTGGTGTTTTCATAACGGGCCCGGGTTTTGGCTCAAGCCTAACGTTTTCTGAGGCAGGAACGACTTGCTCTGTTTAAACAGTTTTCTCAGTCTTCAGTGTCAAACTCTTTCAGTTTAAGACTTCAGCATGCCAGCTAAATTCACAGAAGCCGATTTAAAAAAAAAAAGTCAAGCTACTGAGAGAACTCTCACACAAACCCACGGCCTGTGTGCACACTGGCATCTGCCCGCTTACCTGCAGTTGCTCACTGGCGTGCCCTACCCTGTCCCTACTGTATTGTCTCCCAACCGTCTACCACTCTGCCTCTTACTTTGTTCATTCTAAAGTCCCAAACGGATGCCGCTGTCCCTGTCCCATAACACGGGTAAAGAGCTTCCTCTGGGCTCTTTGTTCAGCAACAGGGACCCTGCAAATTAAACTGGCCAAGGAGAGATGAACCGGAGTGAGCATACACATTTTGGTTTTCATATTGTAGTTCTTTGTCTGGATATACAGGGGTCTCTTCGAACAGGAAGTGAAAATGAGAAGTAGTAATGAGGCTTGGGTGCCTCTAACAAAAAACAATCAATGTATCTGTGGAAAAGAGATGGGACAAACGGCTTGGGTTTCCAGAGGCAGCAGTCATGGGAAGGCAAATAATTTGGGCCCGGGGAGGCGGGGCAGCAGAGAAAAAGGCAAAAAACTTATTTCAGTAAGGTAAGGCTAGTTTATGTAGATCTAATATTATGCCATCCCAATCATGAGTTCTTCCCTTGTGTCTGATGCAGGCATACCTCCTCCCTCTCTTCTGTTCCTCAGTCGCCTTCAGCGCAATGAAATCATTATTCCAGGGAGGCATGTTTTGGGGTAACACATTCTGGTCTCCTTCAGCCCAGCTGGCTGTCTCCAGGGAGTTTATGCAGAACTATCTCAGGCCCACCTCTATGAGAACCCTGGGCTATCAGATCCCCTTTATTCTCCTGAGTCACAGCAGAGCAGGAAACAGAGTCCCTGATGCTACCCAGAGTCCCGCACTTCAAAATCATGACACCCTGTCATTCATCCACCCTGAGCCTAAGGCAGCAGGACCAGCCTGCGGTCACCACTTTTACCTAGCTCTCTCAGCTCTGGCCCCAGACAGGACTGAAAAGTTAAGGCCCTGGGAGCACTGATTCACAATCTTATTATGAAGTCTTTCCCTCAAATCTTGGCTTCAGGCAGAACCATTTGCTTTTAACACCCTAAAGCCAGGCACCAAGGCACAGAAGCCCTTTCTAACAGTGCAATATATCTGTGTAGGGCTCAAAAGTCTCTTCAGAAACTCCTAAGCTAAAAGGGATATTTTGATTTGAAGTCACTCTTTCACAGCCTTCTTTCCCTGAAGCTGTAAGCCTAGACCACCTGAGAAATATGACTCTCTCTAATCTTGGTGTGAAATTAGCAGGACTATATAAAAAAGAACCCAGTAGAAGATGTTCCTGCATCCAACTTGCCATGAAGGTGAGCCTTTGGGTCCCCCGGGGGCTTCCAGGTGCTGCCCCCAGCTTCCTTCAGCAACCTTCCCTACAGATTGCATGGAAGCTAACACTCATTGGCTCCAGTAGGCACTGTGTCCACACAGAGGTACTGGTGGCTTCTTCTGCTTTATGTCATATCTGTTTATACTTCATACTGAACATGATTCTCCCCCATGTACTGAGAGACAAGGAGCCCACATCCGTCTGCGGACATGTCTTTCCATAGGTCCCAGCGAGTACCTACTCATGAAGTTGAAATCTCCAGGTCTCTTTGGCTAATGCCATTATACAGCTGCCTCTGCAGGAAGTTAGCGTCAGGATCACTGGCCCATTGTTATAAGAAAACCATTTCAGACATTAGGCTAGGAGGCAAGAATCAAACCTGGTGGAAGAGAGACTTCAAAAGTTAACTCCAACTCATCAAGAAAGCACAATTTCCTCCACGCCAGACATTATGGACCATGTCCACTTTCCCCTCTATTCTTATAAGAAAACTCCTACTTATTCTTTGGTATTGACTGTTTTTGAAGACAGGATCTCATCACATGGCACAACCTTGCCTCAAACTTAGAATCCTCTTGCCTTAGCCTTCAGAGTGCAAGGATTATAGGAAGGTGCCATCATGCCTGGCTGAAATTCCTGCTTTTTTATAGTCCCTCAGACGTAGGGACTATATTTCCCTTCCTTTCCTACCATCAAATATCACAAAGTATTTAGATTCTGGTCAGGGCTGGGGGTGAGGCTCAGTGGTAGAACGTTTACTTAGTATGCATGAGACTCTGGATGCAGGCCCCAGGAACGACAACAATGACGATGCTGCTGCTGGTAAAGATGATGATGATGATGGTGGTGATGAAGATGAAGATGATGACGATGATGATGATGATGATAATGATGATCTACTCCTCAATGAGCGCTAGCACAAATACTGTATGGCAACTTCCTTGAAAGAGAGGTAATTCCTTCTGCATCCTTCCTTTCTGTTACATGGAATTGATGTGGGAGTGTCATATATCAATCTGTTGATTTCATTGGTTAAGTAATAAACAAACTGCTTGGGCTCATAGCTTAGAACATAGGTGGGTGGAGTAAACAGAACAGAATGCTGGGAGGAAGAGGAAGTGAGGTAAGACGCCTCAGACAGAGACGCCATGCTCCTGGATCCTGGGCAGACAGATGCGATTCAGCTCCGACCCAGGATGGACGTAGGCTAGAATCTTCCCGGTAAGCGCACCTTGGGGTGCTACACACAGATGATTAGAAATGGGCTAAATTAATATGTGAGAATTAGCCTAGAAGAGAATGGGCCAAGCAGTGTTTAAAAGAATACAGTGTCCGTGTAATTATTTCGGGGCATAAGCTAGCCAGGCGGCTGGGGTGCTGGGAACGCAGCCCCACCACTCATATTACTACATGGAATAAGGGTTTGATGGCAAAGAGGCATTCCCTAGAGAAGGAGGAATACTTTAGTGGAAGGAGCCCTGTTTCCTAGTAGTCTTTGGTGAGAAGCATGGATGCCCAGCGCTGCCGCCTTCTGACATTTTACACAAAATGCCTAAGTCACTGCTCGTAGCGTTGCCTGCATAACACAGCAAGACCAATGTCTGAGGCACCTGGGTGACAACTGGGTCTTCCTCTGCTTGGGCGTGGGGTGAGGGATAGGCAAAAGGAGTGTCTCGGAACATGTAGCATTGTCACTTACGGGCAGCATCTTTATGAATGGCTCTTGACCTTGGTAGCTGCACAAAGAATTGGGCCAAACACAGAAACAATTTTCTCCTGCGGTTCTGGAATGTGTGTTTGATAGTGTCTCCCCGCTTATTCTACCTTGCAGCCTCAACAGCAACGGATAGGATTTAAAGGGTCTGTCTCTTGTGCTTCAAGATGTCAAGTGCCCTTTTCTTGTGACTTGTGGGGATGTGCTCACAGTTGCCATAGAGACCAAGCGAATCCAAGTTCAGCTAACGCAGCTAGGCCTTTTTATTCTGAGACATATTTTGAAGAGGAGACCAATATGTAACAGTAGAGTTACTCATCTTTCATTATTAGCTCAGAGGAGCATGCAGAAGCCTTCTTTTAATCTTAAGGGATGTTATCCCAAGGAGCCCATATTTGTGAGTGAGTCACAAAATGATTAATTAAATACATTTTCCTCACCCACTTAGCACCTGTCCTCGAAGAATGCTCTTCTTCCAGAATCTTAACTAGGAAAATGAAGGCATCAGCTTACTCTCTGTGACTTGTTTGTTCGCCTTCTTGCTCATCCACACACTTCAGAACTGATCGAGAAGCAGCGATTTGCGATGGGAATGGTGCTGGATTTGGCAAAGGGAAGCCTGGAGTTTACCCTTGGCTTTGTCCTTAGCAGCTGGTCTGTGGTTTGGGGGAGGGGTGCTCTACTCTTCCTTCCTTGATCTGCAACCTTAAGGATAAAAGATGACCTCTGAGATTCTTCGCCACCCTGAGAACTTAAGAGCTTTTCTGATTTATTTTTGACTTCAGGTCTGCCTCTCAATCACATAGGCTGCCACAGTCATATTTCTGTCTTTATCTCTGCGGCTGGAGCCCAGGTTAGTGTAGTAGGCATTTATTGTGTCAGAGTTGATGGTGTAAATGAACGGATGAGTGAGTGAGGGGGGGATGAATCTGCCTTGAAGAGAAATTTATTTAAACATTATATAGTAATATCCAGATTTGGTGGTAGGGGTGGGGTTCATTTGTTTTCTTGTCTCAGTTTGTCTTAATAAAAAAAACAAATCAGATCGAAGTGACTTTGGAATCAAGACGAGAGGGCCACCTCTTGTTAACTGCATGTGTCCACCCCACTCTTGACTCAAGTGTAAACATCCCTCCCTCACAGACCAAGAACCAGAAAGTGACTGTCATTCTGCCTCTTTCTAAGACAACATCACAGGAATGAGCAACTTGGTCTAGTCCCTAGTTGCATCCTTGCAATCTCAAAGCCTTGAGTCTCCTGCAGACAAATTTCCAATCAAGTTTCTTCCCTTATTTCAGACTGAGAGTCATCATTCTTAGTTAAAACCAAAAACCAAATTAAACATAAACAAACACAAACAACCCAGGAATCTACACTCCTTCCCAGCAGTTTCTGGTGAATCCCACAAAGGAAGGGAAATTCTGGGGAAGAGGAAACAAGAAGAAAATATAGGTCAGAGGTGACTGGGTGTATATTCTGGGTCCCAGGGCAAATGTTCCTGGGACACTACTCGGTTCAGCACACTGCCCTTGTGGGTGGCCTGGCCCACTGTGTGTGTGTGTGTGTGTGTGTGTGTGTGTGTGTGTGTGTGTGTGTGTAAAAGCAAATGTGATGTTGAGTGAAAGAATCAAGCACCAACTTTAAGTTACTCCAGGCGAAGAAGCTATAATGTTTGTGGGTTAGATGTTATATGAATTTGCTTTTCTATTGCTATGATAAAACACTATGACCCAAGGCCTAGCTGTGAAAGAAAGGGTTGGATTTGACTTATGGTTCCAGAGGGACGGAGACCATTATGGGGGGGGGGAGGGATGGCATGGACACAGGAACAGGAGCCGAGATCACATTTCATCTGCACGACAGGAAGCAGGATGGGGTGGGGGTGCAGAGAAGAGGGTTGGTGGGAGGGAGGAGGAGTAAGGGAGGCAAGGCTAAAATCCCTCAGTGATGTATTTCCTCCAGCAAGACTCCACCTCCCTAAAGGCTCCATAGCTTCCTGAAACAGTGCCACCAACTAGGGACCAAGTCAAACACATGAACCTGTGGGGGACATTCTGCATTCAAACCACCAGAGATGCATCAAGCTGTTATGATCCCATCTAAATGAGGTCATTATATGAAGTGCCAGAAACTGAGCCAACAGAATGTATGGCTGGTTCAACTTCTAAAATGTTTTCTAGTCTCTAAGGGAGAAATAGCTTGGTATAATTTTAATAAGAATTCCTCTTACTATAAGTCTGGTTGGATATTTTTAAAACGTATTTAAAAGCCAGTTTCTTTTTCCCTTGTGGATTGTCTCTTTGTGCAATTTGCCTGTTTCCTATCAGTCTTGCTGATTTATTTTCAGAGTGCTTTATCTAACTAGGAGAGGGTTGAGTCCCTCCCTGATAGATGGCGCAAAGCTCTCTCCCAATTGGCCATTTGTCTCCTGATTTTGCCTGTGGCTTATTTTGCCACTGAAAATGGTTTCTTGTATCCTTGGGCAGGCTTATTGATCTTTTCTTTGACTATATTGAGTCACAGAAAGGCTTTCCAACTCAGAAGTCAAAAAGTCACCCAAGTTTTCTCAGAAAAATAAGCAGGCCCATTTGTTACACACAGCTCTACAAGCCCCTTTGTTCCTTTGTTATTGGGTGTTTTTTTACCTCCTTCTTCCTAAGATACAGTCTTATTCTGAGTATGTCTGAAGGCCTTTCCAGAGAGAATTAACTAAGAAGAGAAGAACACTGCCACTCCACCCCAGGAGATGGGCAGCATTATTCCCTGGCCTGTAGTCACAGATTGAATGAAAGGGGGCGGAAGGGAGAAAGTTAGCTAGGCACTCAGTCAAGAAGTCAATGAAAATAATCAGGGTAGTGGAGGAAGCCTGTTTATCTTACCCCCTGGATGACAGCTATCATCTTTCTTACAAACAAAGTGAGTACTCTTCTCAGATTCCTTTGGCTGAACCAGATCCTACAGACTCCAGATGATGAGGGACAGGAGTGGGCCTCGGTCTCCATCTTTAGTCAGTGGTCACAGTTTTCACTGTGTGGGAATCCTCTCCTCTCTCCCTCCTCATGTTCTTAGCCTTCCCTCAGCGTGTGTCTCTCTCTTCATCTTCCTTGTCTTCTCTCAGCATGGGTGTTTCTGCGTCTCATTACCCTGATGTTTTAGTGAGGCTTGTGAGGAACTCTCTCTCAGAGTCTCCCCGGATCCTCTACTCCTCAGCAGATCAAAGAGAAACCTGTGGGATAAGGCAATGGGTGACTGGAGGACCAGCATCCAGGGTGAGGCGATGGTCAGCTAGAGGACCAGCATCCAGGGTGAGGTGATGGATGACTGGAGGACCAGCATCCAGGGTGAGGCGATGGATGACTGGAGGACCAGCATCCGGGGTGAGGCGATGGTCAGCTAGAGGACCAGCATCCAGGGTGAGGCGATGGTCAGCTAGAGAACTGGCATCCAGGGTGAGGCGATGGTCAGCTAGAGGACCGGCATCCAGGGTGAGGTGATGGATGACTAGAGGACCAGCATCCAGGGTGAAGCGATAGAGAGCTAGAAGACCAGCATCCAGGATGAGGTGATGGATGACTGGAGGACCAGCATCCGGGGTGAGGCAATGGACAACTAGAGGACCGGCATCTGAGGCAAATGAGAGTTGGTTTTCCACATCTACGCACCAATCTGTTCAGCCAGAACCTCCCCCTAGCATCCATTCTGTCACCGCCCTATGCATTCACGTCTTGGGTTGATGTGGGCCTCTTCCAATAAGGTGACATCCCATCCACTCTGGAGCTCAGATCACTCTCTTCCTCCTTCGTGAAGCCTGTCCTGACTGGACTGGATCACAGTGCCCTCTCCTACCTCTGCATTCCTGCAAGAATCTCTATACTTCTCACAGCTGCACGTAGCAAGGAAATAAAGGTTTATTGGATAAATGTCCAATGAATACATAAACTGCATATAGTGTAATGTTTTGAGGAACTAAATGACAAAGGCTGTAAAATGATAGGGCATGATTATGTTCATGCTACCCTACCATCTGTCTTTAGCTTGATCTCTCTTATCTTTGCCATGCTCCCTGAAATCTGGAGATTAAAATGGAGGCTAGCATTGAAGGTTATGCAAATAAAACTTAAACTCATAAATGTCTCATGACTTGGGCTAATTAGGACTGCATTATCTGAGGAAAGAGAGAATGAATAACAAGGTGACTGTCCCATGACTGGGTTGACAGTCAATTATTACAGCAGCTGTTGCCACCAGTGGCCATCCGTAGTTTTTGTAATCTGCTCAAAACAAGATCCTATGAGGAATGTGTCATTGTCCCCCAGAGGCTGAGGCCTAGAGCTTCGAGTCATGGCCCTTTGTCACCTATCTCGTATGGGAAACAACTGGGAACCCCGCTGTAGGTTGTTTTCTGCACGGACAATGCCTGTAACTGTGCTATTTTAATTATTAGGAAGTGACAAAGGACAAGAGAAGGCAGCTCTTCTGCCTTTGTAGACCCATGGTTTTTCCATGATTAAAATCGCATGGCCTGGGAGTATTTGATAAGTGGTAGGAAGAAAGAGAAAAAGTGAAAGAAAAAAATGAATGAAAATTAACATAATATGCTTTCTCCTTTATTTTAGAAAATGTATAAATGATCCATCAGCTCGACAATATTATTTTAAGGAATTTAGAAGTTTAGGCCTCTTTAGAAACTCATTGGTCAAGGTTAAACAATGGTAAAGACATGGAGGATGAAAAGTCCATCAGAATGTTGAAAAGAGAAGAAATAGTTGAAGGCTTGAAGAAGTTTCTGGAAACTAGAAGGCAAATAGTGACCATTGATATTCAGAAGCTGAGCTCTGCAGAGGCCAAATGCATGTTACCAAGAAGGCTTCAGTCACAGGCTTTGGCTAGAGGGGCTCCAAGCTTGGAGCAAGCAGGCAGGAAGAGCAAGCATGAGCTTGGGGTGACATAAGGAAGTTAACCACACAACAGACAGGTGGAGAACTGGACCACTCAGATACACACCACCCACACTCGAGTGTAGGCCAGATGTTTGTTTCCAGCTGCAGTGTAATAACCATAGTCTTCTGAGAAAACATTTTCCAAGGAGGGGATAGAGGGGCTGAGTGGCGGCAGAAGTATTTTTCAGACTGAAGGACTTTAGAGCCTCCATAAAAAAAAAAAATAAATAAATAAAAAAATAAAAAAAAAAACAGCTCTACTCCGAAGTTGAAGTTGAAGTTGAATTCCATGACACAGATGTCTCCTTGAGTAATTGCAGTGACTGAATTTGTTGACTACATGGAGCCTTCAGTGTGGCATAGCAATCGGCCTTCTTAGTCACAGAATAGCACACCTACCAGTGAGACCCACCTCCTTGGACACAGAAGCATTACGTTCCATGCATCCTTTAAAAATGATTTAGGTCAGCCAGGCATGCTGGCACAAGCCTTTAATCCCAGCACTCAGGAGGCAGATCTTTGTGGATTCAATACTAGCCTGGTCTCCATAGTAAGTTCCAGGACAGCCAGGAGACCCTGTCTCAAACAGAAATTACTCAAATAGGGGCTGGGGGGATGGTGAAAAGTGTCTGCCAAGGGAGCATGGAGACTTAAGTTGGATCTCTATCATGTATAGAGAAACCTAGCGAGGCAGCCCATGTCTAATCCTACCACCGGGAAGTTGGACCCAGAAAGATCCCTGGGGATTGTTGGCAAGCCAATCTAGCTGAATTGGTGCACTGTAGGTTTAATGAAAGACCTTGTCTCAAAGAATAAGTTTGAGAGCAATCAAAGACAAATAAGACTCCTGGCATTGACCTTTGACCTCTATATGCATGCACACAAATGTTCACCTGTATACATATGAATCACCCCAGCCCTACGTCAGCATAAGAAGGCTGAAGGATGGAGGATGTCTTCAAGAGAAAAGCAGATCTCAGCGTGAAAGTCGAAGCAATTATCTTTATGGATAATAAGAGAAAAGAGAGAACTAGATAATAAGAAAGAAGGAAACTAGAGAGAATGGGAAAAATAACACAGCTGCACAAAATTTTCCTCAGACACTAAGACGCCGTATAATTTTGGAGAGTTGAAGTCAGAAGTGGCATTGCTTTTGTTTTGCCAAATAGGATGTTTTTCTCTAAGGAGCACACACTTTAATGAAATAGAACAAGGTTCACTTTTTTTTCCTGTTGACTCAATCACGCTAACTGATTTTACAGTAAGTGTTTCAGTGATCCTGCTACGTGACAAATTGCCCCAGAATGTAATGGCTTAAAACAATAATCATTTATTGTTGGTCATAGTTTCTATGGCCATGAAATTTGGGAACAGCTTAACTAGGTTGTTCTGGCTCAAAGTAATGTCGGAGGCTTTGAAGCTAAATGGTGCCTGGGCCTGGGTTGAACTCCATGCTTCCTTCCCGCACAAACCTGATGTCTGTTCTGGGAAGACTGGACAGCTCGGCAGCTGGGAGTGCTTTGTCCCTCTCTCTCTCTATGTCAGCGTAATCTGATAAAATGGTTTCTCCTGGATGGCAGTTTCAGGATAAACTTCCTCCCTGATGGCTCAGGGCTCCAAAACTCCCTCTCCTAAGGACGGAAAAGATAGAATCTATATCGCTGTTAGGACCGAGAATAAGACAACAGAAAGCATCATTTCTGCTAGACTCCATCAAGCAAAACAGTCAACAAAATCCCACTGAAGCTCAAGGGAAAATGAGATGAGTCCAGTTCTTACCATAGAGTGGCAAGGTTCTAGAAGAATACAGAACTGGAGGGGAGTTTTTTTGTGGGGGTGTAGCTGTATTTCAGAAATACAGTCTCTCACAGGCCAAACCTATCCTTTTCATTCATTTGAGTTTTGAATATCAGTTTACAGATAAAATGTAGAAGGTAATAGCAAATTTTATACACCTGAAAATTAAAACAATTATATTTCGGACATAGCAAAGTGATATAGAAGTATGGCTATAATAATCCTTTGAAGATTTTTGTTCGTTTGCTTGGTGGTTTGTTATGACCCTAGCTGGTCTAGAACCTGCGATGTAGACCAGGCTGGTCTCAAACTCTATCTCTGGAGTGCTGGGATTCAAGGCAGCACCACCACACCCAGCTATTCTTTTGGTTTCTGTTGGCTTCCACCTCTGGAATGCCAGTATTACAGTCATGCACCATATCACACCTCAGTTCTGGGAATTGAACACAGGGATTTTTGTATGCTAGGTAGGCACCAACAGAATGACATCAACATCCTTTTTATGTTTTCCCTTCCTTCCTTTATTAAACAAGTATTTGCTGAATGTCTGTTGTGTGACACATATTCTTATAGATCTTACAAATACACACACACACACATATGCATGCATGCGCAACAGGAAATTACCTGTAGCCTTACCAACCCTAATAACCTGTATTTTATTTCTTATAAGCTAAGGGGAAACCAACAGTTTAAATGTACATATGTATACAGATACAGGTAATAGATATGGATACATTACACCTGTAAATAGATGTTCATGCCACAGAATTAGGATATTAGCACACAGAACAAAGAGACTGAAAAGTCTACAGTGTTCATCTAGGAGCTGAGAGACAGGGAAGTCAACAGTGTGACATCTGAGAACACAGAAGCCTCCAACAGAGGAAGGCGAGGGGTATAAAGCTGAGGGAAAAGAGCCCTTCAGTGTCAGAGCCTAAACGTGGAAAACCTGGAATCTGAGGGTCAGAAGCAAGAGAAACATGCTCTGTTGCAGAAGGAAGAACCAGATGGCATCTTCCTCCTGCCTTCCTGTCCTCTCTGGTCCCTCAGCTGACTGAAGGATGGCTCTTCCTCACTCAGTTTGCTGACCTACCTGTCAAGCTTCTTTGAAACATCCTCACTGAAGTCCGTTTTACCATTTTCCTGTCATCCCTCATTATATTGAAGGGGACACCCAAAATTAACCGTTACAATAAATAAACTGAGATGGTCATGCTTCATAATGGAATATGTACACTCTGTCATTATGTATACATGTGCACTTTTAGCAAATGAAGAATCTAAAGAATTTGGAAAAAAAAGAAAGTGTGGTGGTTTGAATGAGAATGTCCCCACAGGCTCGGGTATTTGACACTTGGTCCCCAGCTGAGGGCACTGTTTGGGTAGGTAGTGCAGCCTTGCTAGAGGAAGTCATCTCTGGGAGTGGCTTTTGAGAGTTCATAGCCTTGCTCTCTCTACTCCATGTTTGTCTGTTTCCTGCTCCTGCCACCATGCCGGCTGCTTGCTGACTTGTGTCCCTGCCATAAAGGACTCTAATCCCCTGGGAACCATAAACCAAAGCAAACCCTCTCATAAGTTGCTTTTGAGCATGGTATTTTATAACATCAGTTGAAATATTAACTAATACAGGAAGCCAATAAGTGGCTCATAAAAGTCTATTATACATATCAAGGAAGAGCTATCCAAACTGTAAAAAAAAATGGTCATGAGATTTGAACAGACATTACACAGATTGTGGGGGGGAGGGGGCCAAATGTCCAATAAATATATGAAATGATGTTCAGCATTGTAAGGTACCAGAGAAATGCACAGTAAAACCGAAAGACAGCACCTCAACACAAAAGGGCTAGAAAGACTGACAAAGTAGAGAGCAGCATCAGATTTATCTGGTTGTAGAAAGAAAGGAAACCTCACACTCAGTTGGTGACATTGCGGGTGAAAGCAGATAGTTAGCAGAACCACCTTGGAAAACAGTGGAGTAAGCCACCTGCTTCCCTTTTAACCTTCCATTCTCCTCTCCCAAATATGTACGTACAGGTATACCACAGACAGTTTAAGACATTTATGGAAACAATAAGCGCTCTGGATAGAACCAACAGCTGATGCTGTTGTGTAGTAGGAATTTGAAACATTCTGCCCTGAGGGAAGGTCTTGAAGGCTTAAGAAGTTCTAAAGAGAGGCCATTAAAATTCAGGAGTGGAGAAGTTAGAAGTCTCAGGAAGTCCCTGACTCTGGCTGTCTTTCTGGTCCTTCCCTCACCAAGGTTATACAAGCAATAAGGATTGCTGGGGTGAAGAGATTCTCCACCTGCCAGCTACCTGCAAATCTTGGAGAGACCTTCAGGGTTCCAGCTTACATGAGTCATCATTTCTGTTGGGGTAGACTTTCAGTAATGAAGTTGCTTTGACTCGTCCATGATCCTGTAAGGAACCCATTACCTGCACTTCCCAGTTCCCACATCAGAACAAAGCAGGTGTGATTACTTGCCTGTAATTCCAGCACTCAGGAGGCAAATGCAAGGGATCCCCAGAGCAAGCTGGCTCAAATCGGTGAGCTCTGGGTTGAAGTAAGGAGACCCTGACTTGATACATAAGTTGGGCAGAATTAGGGAGACATCTAATGTCAGCCTCTAGCCTCCCTGTGTACTAACGCCTGCACACACACTTGCTCCCACACATATGTGGATGCACATACACACACATGCACCTCTCTCTCTCTTTCTCTCTCTCTCCCTCTCTCTCTCTCTCTCTCTCTCTCTCTCTCTCTCTCTCTCTCTCTCTCTCTCACACACACACACACACACACACACTTATGCAAAAAGAAGGAAAAAATAAATAAGTGGTTCATTATAATAACAACATGTGTTATGAGTTCTTTTTAAAAATCATTTTATTGTAATAAACTCACAAATGAAAACAACACACAGCTCGATTAAGACACCCACTCAAATGCCTACCCAGTCTCAAACTTTCGACCTCAGCAAGCTTACATATGGTTAGAAAGGCCGTGCTGAAGCCATGGAGCCCGTTTACAGCTTTACACTTTCACCGCCGGTTTCATTTTTATGGGCTTATCCACCATAAACAAGGGGAAATTATGACAGAGTTGAAACTAGAGAACCAGTTAGCTTCCCGTCCTCTTTCGCAGCTCATGTGTTACCTGCCACATTCCATCCTTCCTCATCACCTCATCCCCCTTTTCTTGGTGTCTGCAAGTTACACTACACTACAGCTGCTTACATATAAACATGTATACAGCATATGAAGAAAGAAAATGCATTTCTGTTTCTTTTGCTTTGTTTCCTGAGTTTGGCTGACCTCACTTAATATTTTACATGCTAAGTCCATCAATTTTCCTAAATTTTATTTACAGCCAAATACTATTCCATTTTGTAGATGGATCCAGAGAGCTCTGCACAACAACTTTTCACATAAATAATCTCTTATCAAAATACTGCTTTTTTCCACGCGTCTTTTAACAAATGATGGTGAAAAGATTACAGCTAAGCTAATTTGCTGAGACAGTCACTATAAAATATAGACAAGTTTTACATGAGTATGTTGCTATTGTCCTGCCTATAGTGAGTTCTTTTCCAAATTAAAATCTGTGAGTGAAAAGCTGCGTGACAATAAGCCTTCCCCTAATTAACCACAGTCAGCAGGTCAGCAGTCATGGTCAGGCAGTGGAGACAGTGGAGTGCATGCTACCCGCCACCCACTGCGTGCTTCTTTATAGCTGCTCAGAAGACAATGGAAGCCTCTCCTTCCTCTGTGCCCTGCTCTTCTTTCTTCTTCTCTTCCTTCCTCCTCTTATCTTCCTTTTCTTCTTCCTCAAGCTTCCCCTCCTGCTCCTCCTCTTCTTTTCCTTCCTCCTCTCTCCTCCCATTTCCCTCCCACTCCTCCCTCTCCCTTCTCTATGATACTATAAATCAAGCCCAGGGTTTCAAACATGCTGAGCAAGCCCTCTACTACTGAACGATACTCCTAGCCCCTTATTATTTTATTTTATATTTCAAAGTTGGGGGTTGAACCCAGAGTTTAACTTCTTTTGTTTTAAACGACAAAAAAATTGTATCAAATGATATATTTATTATGTTACCATATTTCATTTTAGACTCTAAAACTTCAAGGATTTTTAATGTTGGAAATGTGTTCATATTTCATCAAAAAAAAAAAAAAACCCAAGATGCCTCTGGGGAAGAGAAATGAATAGAACAAGCTCAGGCCCAGAGGTGCCTCATTTAAAAAAGGAAACCATTTGAAATCATACAAAATAAGGTACTATGTAGACACAATTAAAGTGTGTCTTCATTATTTAAAGTAAATAATATTTCACAGCAGAATGCAGGGGACAAAACAAGATCTTGAATGTGTAACAGAAAACTAGATGGCAAGGACTGGGACATCAATATTTTCTAAAATAAAAAGCATTTTCCTTACTCCTCTCCCATGAGAGAGATGGTTTGTGCCGAGTCCGGTGGAGGGACACTATTCTGGTTTTGTACAAACACTCTTTGAAGGGCAATGAATGAGCATGCCAATGGAGTGGACTTTATAACAGCGCGGGAGACCAATAGGTTAAATCAACATTTGCTCAGTTGGGGCCAGGCTGTTGCTGCCTGCGCAGTAATGGAGCAGCTGCTAAGTCAATAGGTCAAAGCAATTGACCAGTAATGGTGGAGAACAAGCCTATGCACGCTGCCCTTTGGCTCCTGGGGCCCAGCCCAAACAAATTCAAGACCTGTACTCTCTGAACCTCCTTATTCCTGGGTCATGCTAGAGAGGGGAGCAGTGGCCGTGCCTGCACTCAACCTGGAAGCCGTCATCCAGCAAAGGCGACTTTGCAAAAAGCATCCATTTTCTGGAGGCAACAATTACACAAGTGCATCCAAGGGGCATAACTCGGGGTCTTGGGGAAGATCACCTTGAGAGAATTAATACGAGATGGGGTGGCTTCTGTCTAGTTTCCTTCTCAACGTTCTGAAGTCATGCCCATTTACCCCATGGTGACAAGCTCTTGGGAGCTGCTTTTGCTAAGAACCACAGACCCTTCTCTTGTGCCCACGAGGTAACGGTGAGCAGGGTGAAAGCCCAGCATCTCTGCCTTCGCTTCGCAGCTGCCACCTTCATGTTGGGTCAGCTCCTTGTCTCTGCACACAGCATGTTCTTTGCTCATAGAGTGTCTTTAAGAAAACTACCTGTATATAACCCATCCCATTCCCCTTCAAAACTGAAAGTCTAAAGAGTAACTGAGATCTCTTACTATATTTTATAAAAATACTTTTTATAACGAGCTGTTTCAGAATCCCCAAAAGGCATCTAAACACTTCTAATAATTGTCCTAAACATGCAGTCACCTTGAATCCCATGCACAACAAAGCCTTGAAGGGTAGACCCCTTCAGAGGACGGCCATCTCAACCTGAGAAGCAAGAGGACATTTTGAATTAGAACTGAGACAATTATCAGTCACATCTTGCCCATATTGCTAAATTATGCATATTTTCCCCATTGCTCCAATTCTTATTCATCATCTCCATATCCTGAAGATGAATCTGAGGGTCACTGAACCCCTATATCTGTTCCTATTCCAGTGTGGCCTCATTAATTGCTCACTGATTAAATCTGCTTTGTCTACCTTCCATGGTTACTCCTCTATTGGGGCTTTGGGATGAGTGATCAAGGTGTCCATTGGAACTCCTGGAGACTGTGTTTTGTCCTAAATTCTATTACATAGCCTTTCGGTAGAGGGTGGGATAACTTGGGGACCTCTTGTTTATCCCTTGTGGGAACTCAGAGCTCCCATAACATTAAAAACAAAATCAGGTGCAATAAAATGAGCTTTCTTTCTTCCTTCTCTACATCAGTTCCTTTTTATTCTATAGTCAAATCAGGCTGGAGAAAGAAAAAACCGGATTGCTATTGAGTCAATAAACCCTCGGTCAGCTGTATACCTCCCACCAGTGGTCTGACTGGTAGGTCGGTGTTGTATGCTACATGTTGCTAATGTCACCTACCACCACCGGAATAAACAACCTTTTACAGAAGCCCCTCTCTACTTCCCAACTTCAGATAACCGTGAAGTAAGCCTCTTTGCTAAGGGGTAAAAGAGGATTCTTCACTCAAGATGTTGTTGGGAGCTGGGCGGTGGTGGCGCACACCTTTAATCCCAGCACTCGGGAGGCAGAGACAGGCGGATCTCTGTGAGTTCGAGACCATCCTGGTCTACAAGAGCTAGTTCCAGGACAGGCTCCAGAACCACAGAGAAACCCTGTCTCGAAAAACCAAAAAAAAAAAAAAAAAAGATGTTGTTGGGGTCAAAAATCACTTGGTTCTCTGCAGTAGGAGTATAAGGCAGAGCTGGGGGTGGTAATGTGTGTAGAAGGGGGATCACCCATTACACAGTTGACAGGCATCAGGTGAAGGACATAGCAATTCTCCTGGGCTGCACAGTGAGTCACCTGGGCAGCTGGGTGAGACCTCATAGGTAAATCCTTTCCGGGTAGTCCCACATGGTGTCAAGCCAAAGAACTGATTCATAGAGGTGTCTTGACTCAGGGAGCTTGGGGAGCACTGGCTTGGAAGGAAGGAAAGAAGGAAGGAAGGAAAAATGGAAAAAAGGAAGGAAGGAAGGAAGGAAGGAAGGAAGGAAGGAAGGAAGGAAGGAAGGAAGGGTGGGTACATGGTTGGATGGATGAATGATGGATGGATGGATGGATGGATGGATGGATGGATGGATGGACATCTAGAATGAAAAGCCTCAAGCATGTAAGTAACAGTGACTTAGAGACACAGAGTGATGACAAAGTCATGGTATCCTTGCCATAATTATACTCTATTGTCTGTTTATGGCTGTAATAACAAAAGGCCAGGGAAGACCAGTGGAGACCCGGGTGTGTATTGAACCAAGATGGAACCACCAATGCTTGTGGGAAGTTGGTTGTACTTTTAAATTTTAATTTTACATCTCTTTTTATTATAGATTAATTTTATATATTTAAAAATTTATATATATATATTATAGAATTCACATATATCCTTCTCCTAGTTTAATCTGTGACTAACACCTTAGATGGGAATAAGACACTTCTTTCAACTTTTTGATGACTTACTTGCTTTGGAGACAGAGTCTCGCTATCCAGCTTCCACTGATACTGAGGTTACTCTACAGTCCAGGCTAGTCTTGAATTCATGGCCCTTCTTCTTCACCTTCCTGGATGCTGGGGTTATGGGTGTGCACCACAGTGCACTGCCACTTACCACAGTTATTGAGCCAATTTTGATGCAGTTATATAAACTGATTCTAGTCGCTCAGATTTCCTTTGTTTCTACCTCGTATCCACTTTTTATCCAGGGTTCCACACTGTGGTTAGTTGTCATCTGTCTTTGGACTTTTTTTTTTTTTTTGGCTGTGACACTTTCTCAAACTTTTCTTGTTTTTGATAGCCTTGGTAGTGTTGGCAATGGTAAGGTAGCTTGTAGAATGTCCTTCAGTTGGGATGTGTTTGGCTTTTTTTCTCAGGTATGTTTTATGAGGAAGACCAGAGAGACCAAGCATCTTCCCATCACATCATAACCGAGCTGCGCACAGGCAGTTAACACGTGATGGTTCATCTTCATTGTCAGCTGGGTCTGAAATCTCCGCAGAGATACCCTATGTGTTGTCTGTGACTGTGTTTCCAGAGAGAGGCTTGACTGAAGAGGGAAGACCAATCCTGAACAGGGCAGTCATCCCATGGGCTGGACGCCAGACTGAATGAAAAGCAATACTCAGCTCCCTGCTTCCTGGCCGCAGGTGCACTGTGACCAGCTGCCTCATGCCCCTGCTGCCCCTGCTGCCACAGCTAAAGCCATCCTCAACACAACTTCCCCACCACAAAGGGCTCTACCCTCACACTGTGAGCCAAAATCGACTTCCTCCTTAAGTCGATTGTCAGACATTTTTGTCACGACTTCGAGAAAAGAACTCAGACACACTCGGAAGGCCATTCTTCCTACTAGAGAGGGGGGATGAAACCCTTTGAAAAGGTCCGTTTAGTTCATTCTAGCACCAAGTCAAATTCCATGGCCACATCTACTACCTTATTCAATGAAACCCTAGTGGGAAATGAACTATGCTCAGAACACATGAGCCTTCAAAGAGCAATAGAACAGCCACCAGTCCACACAGAGAGAGCACAGACTCTGTGGAGTGGCATTTTTGTCTTTCACTCCTTGTTGCTCCACACACTCCAGATTTGATGTCAATATTGTCAGTATATATAAGCGTGGTTAATGTGTCTGTCCTCTAAATAGTGTCAGGTTGAAGGGCATCTCCACCAACCAGGACCTCTGGAAATCAGATCCTCAGAAGGAGACTGTGTGCAGGATGCTTGCTGTAACATAGGAGCTGTTAAGATCAAGACTGACATGTCAGGACACAAACAAGACAGAAGGAGAAGCCCAACCACAGCCCGTGCAGTTATAACAGAGGCCTCATCCAATCACGTGTAAGTTTTGAATCCAGGCGATTCCTCAAAGATAACTGTGAGGAGAATTGGGGAGCGGGGCAAGCCTTCGTACATCTGCACTGACCAGTCATTAAACAAAGGCCGTGTTCAGGGAAGACATAATTTTGGCCAAAGCAGCTTGTTTAAAACGCAGGAAGCTCTGAGAGTGGGAGGCTCCAGCGAAGTCTTTGTTGACAACATTCCCAGCACTGAGAAGAATAAATCTGAGCCCAGGTCTAAGTGATGCCCTACGTGATGTCCCCCACCGCTTGCTTGCAAAGATAAAAATCTATTTGTCAACATTTTTTGAGCACCCAGTAGATTAAGCAGATAAAAGGTAACTAGGTTGGCTCCCAGAATTATCTTTCTGGCAGGAAACAAACATAGAACACAGGCAAAGCTTAAGGCAGAAAAGCAGCCCTGAGTCCTAGGAAGGATTGTGCAAGAGCAAGCACTGGGCAATGAACTCCCAGGTCACATGTAAAAAAGAGCTGACGTGTGCTCCCTCTCGTTGGGGAAACTGGCCCTGGGCAGAATTGTGAAACAAAGTTGGGCCATTTCCTCCTTTTTGCAGCACTCAGTACTCTTCAGAGTGCTGTTGTTTAGGAGCCACTGCTGCTCTGAGGGTCACAGCAGGGACAGCGCTCAGGCTGGCTCCCAGACCCTTTCCTCAGGTGGAATGTTACCCCAGCAGAGATACTGAGGGCTCCTGCCTCTGCCCTATAGCCAACAGGGGAAACAGGGCTTGCTTGCCACTTTCTTGGAAGCCTGCAGTCTCTACATCAGGGCCAGCTTCTCCTGTCTGTATTCTAGGCCTGGTATAAGAAATTACCCTAAACTACGTGGCTTTAAAAACAACAGTAGTGGACTCTTTCATAGCCTTAGACGTATCTTACACTCTCTATCAACTCCAGTTGGTATTCCTTGACTTATGGATGCAGTTTATGCCCCAGCACCCCATGGCTTCTTGTCTTATGACCATTATCCTTCCTCCCCCCTTTGTTATTTTTATTTTGTGTGTGTGGTATATGTGTCTATTCATGGTTTTTGTGGGGGGTGTATGTGTGTGCATGTGCACGCATACATGTGTGCTTTCGGGAGGCCACAGGCTAATGTCAGGTGTCTTCCATCACTCTCGTCTTCACTTCTTGAGACAGAGTCTCTGACTGGACCTAGACCTCCCTGACATGACTAAATGACAAACCTCAGGGATCCTCTTCTCCCTGCTCCCCCACTACCACCTGCACTGGGGTCACAGGAGCAGGCCACCAAACCTGGCTTTTCATGTGGTCGCTGGGGATCTGAACTCAAGCACTTCACCATCTCTCCAATCCCCCTTTCCCGTCAGCTCATGGATAGAGCCCCAGCCTCCTCTGGAATGACGTCATCTTAATTTAGTTACAACTGCAAAGACCCTGTTTCCAAATACGATCATCTTTGCAGGTGCCAGGTATCAGGAGTTGTTGAAAGCATATTTCAACTCATAAAACCGTTGCTAAGGTTACGAAGGTGCCTGTTGCTAACCACAACTAAAGTTAGGATGCCCACTCTCATTAATTAACGTACGCTAGCGAAAGACATCTTGACAATTTTCTTAGATCCTCTCAGCAGAATTCTGTCTCCATCCTTGAAAAGAAAAATACTAGGAGAAAAACAGGAACCACGTGGGAGGCTTTGCAAGGCCTTGTGTAAACAGATGCCGAGGATAACTCATCACACGTGAGAGGAGAGAGGGGCGCCGCGGAGACAAAGGTGAAGCTCCCAGCTTCCCTAGGACCAAGTCCACTGACTTATTGCATTGATTAAACAAATTATATTGCTAATGTGCCAAGACTTAAATTTGACTCAGGTCCATTATTTCTAGATTATATTTTGGTGGTCTTGTCAGAGGCCACACAAAACCCACCCAGCTACTGATTAAAGAAAGCCATGTCTCCCCCTATGGTATTGGGTTGAGGAGGGCTCTGTATGGATGGGACGCCCATCCGTTTCTAGCCAACATGGCTTTAAGATCAGCTTTGATCCTTTTATTCCATTCTTGACTAGCAATGACGATGAGCTACTGTGACACTCCCGTCACCCGTGTGTTAATAACAATCGCTGTGAGACTCTAGGGGCTGCTGAGGGGGAGACGGAAACGGCAAGAAATTAAAAAAAAAAAACTGAAAGAAAAGAAAAAAACAGATTTTTGTGAAAGCTCTGTAATTTCCTGTGCGATTTTAAGCTGGTTTAACTGACTTCTTAAAAGGTCTTTGAAAGAATAAAGAAAAGGAAAAAGAAAAAAAAAAGGGAAGGGGTCGGCAGCTCTGTTCTAAAAGGAAATCATGGTTGTGGGAATCGAGGCATGAACCTATTAGCACTAAGAGATCCTGCGAGCGCTAGAATGCTGGCAAGCGTGAGGAGGCTCCTCACTGTCCTGAAAGGGAGTAATAGAACAAAACCAAGCCCACAGGGAGACAGAGGAGCCAGCCAGCTGTGCGCCATTCCTGCTCAGAAACCTCCTGCAGGTTAACCAGACTTGAGCCCTGCTCCATCCTATACAGTGGAAATGAGCTGACATTTCCTAGTGCAGCATCACGGCTAGAGAGTCAGGCTCAGTTCCGATACTGCTCAGACCTTGGACCAAGGAATTGCCAAGTGTCCCCGAAGCTGGTTCCTCCATCTTTAAGATGAGGCATATGTCCTTACGGAGTTTCTAGAGGAAGCAAGTGTGAGAGACTATGTAGAATGTTTGCAGTGTTTGGTGTTAGAGATGTAATTTCTTATTCCCACTGGGTGGGAGGTAAAGCGCCTCAGAATCCGAGCCATCTCTAGCTGTTAAGTCTCTGAGCCCACTTAGTGGCATGTCTACCTCTGGGAGGCTTGGCTTCCTCCAGCACCACTGGCTGTGGCCTTGTGCATCTGAGAACTTTGAGCAGGCTGGTTAAACTAAGTGTGTGTGTGGAGGGGGTCCTCACCCATGGGTGTTGGGTTCCTCTTGTTCTCTTGTTCTTATAGGTGATAAGTAAAACCGTAGCACAGTTCCAGAAGTGACAGAATGCAGTGTGACAAGATCACAAGGATGGAGCTTAGCACTCAACACGAGAGTGAAAGCAAGCCAGACGAATGTGTGAAGGAAGAGAAGATGCCTTTGACTTATGTCTATTTAGGCTTCCTCAGTGGTGATGCAGGGTAAAAGGGAACTCGGATCTCCAAGGAGAGACAGGGTGCAGATGCCCTCACATAAGGCACTGCCTACCAAAATAGTAAACTCAACTCAGCACTTCTCGGGGATATTTGAGTCCCAAGGAAGCAAGAAAAGACAGTATACATCTGGGGGCTGACAGTGACTTTTGGAAGGCTTCCCTATTTCTGGTTTGAACTCCCCAGAAGGCCCATCCTTTTCACCTAAAAGATCTGGAGCCCAATTTCAAGATTCCTGGACACCTATGTGCATGGAAGTTAAGGCCTCCACAACAGGTCAGGACAAGTGCAGGCATGTAAGCGGTTTAAATTCCTTTTTTTGACTCCAGAAAGTAATCTATTGTTAGCAGCCCTTCTTCTCCTGCAGCTGACAGTCTTTTCACACCCACACAGAGGCACACCGGGAGTGCAAACTGACCTTTACCCCTGCTCTGCCCCTGACGTGTTTACTTTGGCCAGTCATTCTCTGCTTGGCTATTGTTGTTGGTTAAAAATCAACTGTAAGGAGACCCTAGCATCAGGCCAGCCTTACCAGCCTGTCCAACCTTTGACATTGCAAACCGGCAACACCATCTACAGAATTTACTCTTGTGAACTAGAAAGTCAAGTTCCCGTTCCCCCTCCCCCCAAAAATAACTAAAAACACAAAACAACAACAAAAACCCTTGTGATGTTTTACATTTGCAATGTTGTTTTAGGTCGTATTCATAGCTATTGTCAGCTGCATGCAGGAGAGTCTAACTCTGGGGGTGGGGGTAAGAATTGGGAATAGGGGTTTTCTTTCTTTAAAAAAAAATGTAATTTTAATATTGTGTATATGTGTACATGCATGTGTGTGTGTGTGTGTGTGTGTACTTTTGAATGTAGGTGACCATGGAGGTCAGACAAGGACATTAAACAGATCTTCTAGGGCTGCAGTTGTGAGTCACCAGAAGAAGGTGCTAGAAACCAAAGTAAGATTCTCGGAAGAGCAACCATCCTCTAAACCTCTGGGCCATGCCTTATCCCCTTTAAGCTCTCAGATTTTTAAACTGTCAGTCAAGGTTGAGATCCATTGACTTACAGACTAAATTGGAGCATAATAGCAAAAATTGGATACCTTATTTAGTCTTTGAGATTGCTGTTGGCCAATTCCTGGAACACCCGGTTGGGAACCATAGTAGCTGGATTAGTTAACAAGAACCACACAACAAAAAGACACAGGCTGGGTGGCTTCGGTAACAGATTTTTCTTTCTTAAAATTCTGAGGGCTACAAATTTCAGAATCAAGAAGGCAGGGTGGTTGGGTTCACGTGAGGGCTCATTTCAGGGCCATTTTCTTACCATGACCTTCTCTCTTCACTTCTGGAGTGTGTGTGTGTGTGTGTGTGTGTGTGTGTGTGTGTGTGTGTGTGTGAGAGAGAGAGAGAGAGAGAGAGAGAGAGAGAGAGAGAGAGAGAGAGAGAGAAATAGTGAGTGTGCTCTCTCTTATCTCTTTTAACCTTAGTTCCTTCCTCAGAGCCACAGCTGAGACCAGGGTTCCAGCATATGAATTTGGAAAAGACACAGCATTGATGGGACAATAGCAATGGTCACGACCCCAACAGAAACCCCAGCAGTTAAAGCTTACTCAGGTGCCACACATCTTTGCCCTCACCATGGGTTCATAGATGAGCATCACTGCTGTCCCTTGGGAGATTGTTAGACATGCAGAATGTCGGGCTCCAACACAGCCATGCCCCTCCACAGCAGCTTCTGATTTAATGAAGAGCCCCACAGGGCTGGCATGAGAATCCACACAGGAGAAATGTTGTGACAGAGCCTCTCCTCCTGTGGATGAAGGGAATAAACTTCCTGGCCATTGGCTTTAAGGATACAGGATGAAAGCTCTGACTATGCCCCCTCTCACCATGAAACCCTCATTGCTGTGTCTTCTCACTCCCCCTGTCCTTTATTCACCAAAGGTTTGCCTCATAAAACAAAGTAAACAGTAACGTTGGGCCATCTGTAATGAGCAACGTGATAAGTCTTATCTAAGGCAGCAGGCCAACCAGGAAGGTTGAGCAAGCGAATGGGGCCTTTGGGCCTCAGTAGAGCTAGGAAGGTGTGAAAGAAGGAGGGCAGGGCAGGGCAGCTCTAGAGAAAGAGCCCCCTTGGTCCAGGACCAGACCACAACAAAGGGAGCAGCTGGCACTGGGTCCTGGACAGCTGGGGCTTTTGAAAGGAGGGTAGAAGTTACTAGGAGAACAGGGCTGAGAAGTTTTTCATATCTGTCTTATCACAAGGTTTCCTGGAAAAGGTGCCAAGCAGGCTAAATTTCTTTAGCAATTACTTTGGGAGGGGGTCAACAGTAAGAGATGGGAGAACCTTGAATGGTTAGCATTGACGTCATTAGAGTCACCAAGAATGACCAATTGCCCATACCCCCCTCTCCATGTATATAGTCAAGGCGTCTGCTGGCGCTGTTTAAAGGCCTTTTTCTTCTTCCGTTGGAATTTTTAAGCGGGATGAAGGATGATAACCCCATCAAGGCCACTAAGATTGTCTCCTGTGCTTGGACAAGGGATAGAAGTATCTCACATATCTTGAAGGAAGGTCTGTATGGAACACAGGGAGGCAAGAAGACTCCAGCAAGGAAACTGACCTGTCCTAGATTGCTGCCTGAGGTCCCCTGATGCCATTGGCTTCTGTACTTGGACTTTCATGGGAACTTCCACCTGAACGATGGCATCTCCATCTTTTGGGGACTCGATTCCAGCCTGGGTTTGCTCTGGGTTTGGCCCACCCAGATTTTGTAGTGTCTTGCCAATTTTGCTCCCCACTGCCCACCCCCCCTTTCCACGCTTTTAGAGATTCAGAATGACTGGGTTTGTCCTTTTACCCATCGACTATTGGATTGGGTTTGTTCTTCCTCACCAGAGAATGCTTTTGTTATTTTGAAATAGGGTCTCATGTAGCCCACACTGGCCTTGAACTCCTGATTCTTCTACGTGGTTCTCAGCAAAGGAAGCCAAAGAGACATTTTGCAATAGATTTTAAAAGGGACAGATTTAAAGGTGGGAGCAGAATCACCATGGCAACCAGGGCCCACTGTTAGTCTGCTGGTTCATGGAGACTGTGTGGAGACACAGCCAGATGCCTGCTGTTGCAGCTCTCAGACCCTGGCCAGAGTGTCACAATGAGAGGATTCCAGCCAGAACTGGAAACAGCGAGGTGGGTAGAGATTCCAGGCCGTGCTGCTCTCTCTAGCTCCGTATTGTGTCATCTTGGCCCACTACCTTGCTGTCATTAGACTCTAACACCAGATGCCCACAGGAGGCAAAATCCAATTCTCTAGAACAAATAAATCCCTTAGTCTATGTCACCCCGGCAGTTCTGGTTCTCAGTTTGAATCTCAGCTGATGGGACTGAGAGCCAGGGGAACAGAGAAGTTGCAAGAGTAGTGATGACCTTCTTGTGAACTTTAAGAAGCCAGGGCTGGCTTCAATTCTAGCACTCAAGAGGCAGAGGCAGAGGGCATCTCTGAGTTCCAGGCCACCCTGGTCTACAGAGCTAGTTCCAGAAACAGGACAGCTAGGGCTACACAAGGAAACCCTGTCTTGAACCTCCCCAGATCCAAAAAGAGAAAACAAAAAGTAAAAGAAAAAGAAAGAAGCCAGGGCTGGAGAGATGGCTCAGCCCTTACGATTGAAAGAGTAAATACTGCTCTCATAGAAGCCCCTGTCTTGCTTCTCGGCAGCCACATCTGGGAGCTCACACTCTCGCTCCAGGGGATCTGACGCCTCTGGCCTCTGCAGATATCTGTGCTCGTGTGCACTTGTCCATGCAGACACACACACACAAACATATGGATTATGAACAGCCAAAGAAGTAAAGATAGTCATTAGATGCAAGTGTGCGTTTATTGAAAATCATTTTTGTCTAATTAGTTTGGTTGGGGTCCTATTTCTAAAATGGCAGTTATGTCGGAGGAAGGAAGTAGTTAGCATTAGCTTAATAACTAGATGAAATGAACCAAATTTCTCTCTTGTAGGGAAATGAGATAAGAGCTTCCAAAGCATAGCACGTAGCCCAACTGAAAAAGAAAATGAAGCTGCTCAACCCAACGCCTATCATGTCCCCTCTCTGAGACAGAGCCTCAGCATGTCCAAGGCTTTCTAAAAGGAAGGGAATCCCTTTAGCTCTGACCTTTTGCTCTCTACTGCTGGATTGGGATGCACTTGCTGGAGCTCCGGCAGCCATGTGGAGCCGCTGAGTAGCTTAGGAACAAGCGCCATGGGTGACAGGGTTGGCGACAAGAAAATTACAAACCAAGAAAAGGTTGAGTACTTGATACTTTCTGTCGCCACACTACCTCTGTCCCAACATTCAAAAAGTTTGCCTTGACCGAGAAAGAACTAAATGTCTGTCTTACTTGTTTTGTTTGGGTTTGCCGTTCTATACCAATCAACTAAACCCTGGTGTCAAAAGCACGCTATTATTTTTGAACGGGGATGAGTGTCACCCTTGGGAAGGACTTCTAATGGCTTTAAAGTGGGCTGATATTGTCATCCATTCCCTCAGTAGACATCTGATGCTCTCATTTATCTATAGACAAAAAAGTGTGGAGCAGCCAAGCATGGTGGCTTCTGCCTGCAGTCCCAGCGTTGAGGAGGCCAAAGCTGAAAGGCTGAACGTTTGAGGCCAGTCTTGGCTACACAGTGAGTCCTTTATTTTGTTATTGGTTTTTGGGTTGTTTTTGCTTGTTTGTTTGTTTTGAGAAAGGGTTTCCTTCAGGCTGGCCCTGACCTCATTCCTGTGAGTACAGGAGGGTGACCTTGAAATCCTGACCCGCCCTTCCAACTGCTGGAATTACGGGCCTGCCTCAGACTATAATTTCAACAAGTGATTATTCTCCTCCCTCTTGACCCTTGGGTAGTAGCACACTAGTGTTTTCTGATGTTTCTCAATCTGGAATTGTCTGATAACTTTCCCCATCTCCCTATAAGCTAGCTATTTCATTTAATAGCTGTAATGTGTTCTGCCATAGACTGGACTGCTCCTCAGCTCATGGGCACAGAGGCCTCAATGGCCAATTGAAACAGCATTTACAGGAGACAACTCACCAAAAGTTGTAGTCTGAGCTGCACTGCGGGAAAGAGGGTTAGCATGGATTGGAACTTGACCTTTGAATGCCTTCAGCTGACAGACTGGCCAAAGGGGAACCATTACAGAGACTCTTTCAGGATGGTAAGGAATGCAAATGCTGGTTTTTGTCTGTACACTGTGTATTTCACCCTAAATACGTGGAGAACGTCTTCAGAAGGAGGAGGGTAGATGCTGAGCGTGATGAGGGGATGAGGGGAGGCAGCAGTGGCTAGAACCTCAGGGAAGGACACATATTTGTCTCTTAGACCACATGGTCTAAGCTTCACGTTGCACCCTGCCGGACCAAGAAAGCCCAAGAAGGCCTGGAGGCTGGGCACATCTGCATTAGAATGTCAGTCTGTCATCCAGCTTGCAGCTCTTAAAGCCGTTTGCAAACCACATGGTCTTCACTTTGGAAATGGGGACCAAAGACACTTCCTTTGCAGTATTGCTATGAGCATCAAAGTGCATTAAAGGTTAAGGTACCATCAGGTGTTAGAATATCATCTGGTAGACCTGACAGGCTTGACTTTTGAGGTGGGAGAGAAAGGCAAAGGAAATTAGGGAGAAAGGGGAAGGGAAAGGGGCCCCACACTCTAGAGTCCAGAGTCTGAAACCTCACCAGCTAGTCAAGAATTCCTGCACACACCGTTCACTGTGAAGGTTGCCTACGTAGAAACAGTACTTCCTCTACCGTGGTTTTTCAAGTCAGATTGTTTAAACAGCATTACGCCACAAGGCAGGCCTCAGCACACAGGGTCTTAGTCTTTGCCCAGATGTTTTCTGGCTGCATCACAAACAAAACTATTATCTTGTTACAGTGAAAACATCCTAACTTCCTGAACCACTGTGATATAGGATGTTGTTTAATAGACTATAATCCTATCCAAAAAACCAGGGGAAACACTTTATTACCTCTTTATTATTATTTGAATTCCTTAGCAAGCCTTTGAAGACACAACTCCAGGGTCCAGAAAAACCCTACATATGGCTACTGTAAGAAAGATAAACCCACCTTTGAGAAGTCCATAGGCATGCCCTTGGGTATGTCTTATTCGGTCCAGCTACAGTTCTTTCTATTAACCTGTACATTAAATCTATGTTTTAAAATCTCCCTTTAATAATCTCAAACTCTGCCCCTACAGGCTCATCCTGAATTTCTTTTTGACTTCAAAGTCAGGGATCCAGCTTTATATGACTAAAGGTCCCTAAGCGAGGCGAGAACTCTGCCTGTTGGCAGCTGTGCTGGGCTGTGGTGCCTACTATACTTTTGCTGACTTTGGAAAAGTAGCATTCTGGATAAGCAAATTGTTAGAGCCCTTTAAACACATGGCAACGGCAGTTCTTTTGTCTTCTTTCTCTGTGACTTCCTTCTGAAAATTGAAGACATTGAGGAAGAATTACAGGAGGCCATGGGTTCAAGAGACCAAACCACTGGGTATGGTTGGTTGCAGAAGGCTCTGCAGCTAAGCAATTGATTACGTTTACGAAACGAACCAGTTAAGCTGCAACCAATTGACTGGTGTATGGACAAGACTGTAGCCAATTGATGGCTTTCTAACTCTCGCCTCTCATTTTCTGTAAATGCTATCTGATTGCACTTGGTTGGAATTCCTGAACCCCTCTTTGGGCCTTGCTTGCTTTGCCCATTGTTTTTGTTTTGCTTTGTCACATAATTTGTATTCTTACACTTTTATTTTGCTTTATCAAGCTATTGGATGGGATTGATCTAAGGACTTTTCCTTTTGGTGGAGGACACATCCTTGAGTTCCCTCAATACGGAAGGAATCGTCCCTGATCGTCCCAGTAACCTCTGATCCCAAAGATCTCGGATCCTGAAACTTAAACAACTCTCTGGAGGTCATAGGTCAGAGCGGGTCGTCTTTGTTTCTTCCTGCTGCCCAGCATCATCTCAGCTCTGCTTTCTCCAGGTCGGTTTTTACCTCAGCTCTGTTTAACTAGAGGAAATTTAGAATGACTGTCCTCTACCCCACATAATAAACACTTCACCCCCGGCATCAGAGGTTTCTCTAGGGAACGCCAACCTGCTATCTAATTAGGGTTTGTTGAGGAGTACTTTTTGTGTTTCCTGGCAGTGTTAAGCTAAATGGATACAGAAACAACAGGTAAAGACTAGAAAGGTTCACCCCAGCAAACAATGCTAAAGCACGCACCTTCGTTATAGGGGAGAAGGTAGTTTGCCTTCATCCTTCCTGAGGTTATTTTGTTCTGTGGAAATTGGCTTCTGAGTTTGCATCCCAGGTGGGTTAGGGTTTAGCATTTTACTCCCAGGAGCTCCCAGGCAGTGGGAATTGAGATTTTTTTCTGCTACTAAGAAAAGTAGAAGAAAAAGCCAACTGTTTAACATCTGTGTGTATATGGAGAAATGGAGAGAGAGAGAGAGAGAGAGAGAGAGAGAGAGAGAGAGAGAGAGAGAGAGAGAGCGCCAAACTTTCTTGCAGATGTGACAAGGCCAAGTACCTGATGAGCTTTAAAATAAAGTCAGGATGAAAAACAGGGCAACAAACTCACTCACAGTCTTTGTTAAGAAATAGACAAAGATAAGTGGCCGAGGGAAAGGTGAGATGCAGGTGACATCTTAGATTGAACCCTCCTGATTACTCAGCCAATAAGGAAAGAGAGAGAAGAAACTCTATTAAGTTTATAAAGTCACTTCTCTGCACTCAGTCAGCTCTCGTGCCATGCTGGTCCGATGCCCAGCTGTAAAATATTATAAATGAGAAAGGCCCACCTGAGCCACACTGCCTGTCCACTATTAGGAAAGCCTTCCTTCCTGACGTCGCAGGAGCCTCTGGAACTCATGCTTAAGGCTGGAACAGATACTAGCCTACAGTCTAGGAAGTGACCCATCCCAGACGACCTGGCTGTTCCTGGAATTCAAGTTGGCTGTAAGTCTAGGACAGCGCTAGAGTTATATGCCCTTGGGGGATGGATACAAAACAGGCACCGCAAAGATCTGACAGTAAGATGCCTCAATTATGCTTATCTCTGTGTGTCTTTACCTTGGAGGGGTATCACCAGTTCTTAGAGAGCCACTGAATGTTAGAGTCCTACCTGGGGGCTGGAGAAATGGCTCCATAGTTAAGAGCACATTGCTCTTTCAGAGGACCTGAGTTCGATTCCGGCACCCTTGCTGAGTATCTGACAACTGCCTCCAGCTTCGGGGAAGGGGTTGTCTAATGCCTCAGGCCTGGGGAGGGGGGCTCTCCCACAGACACATACACATGATTAAAAAGAAAAATAAATATTACCCACCCCCACCCCCACTAATTTCAGAGTTTGTGGCAGGTTAGAATTAACTCATGCTAGGCCAATGCGAATTCTCTGATTGCACGAATCCTGTGTGGTGCCTGGGTACCCGCCTTTCAAACAAGCTCCCAGGCAAGGCTGGGTCAGGAGCAGGCTCTGAGATCCAGTACCAGGAAGCAGGAGCCCTGGTTGTCTTCTAAAATCACCACAAGGAATTCTCGGAAAGAAAGCAGAGATTTAGATACAATTCAGCTTGGCGTGAGCCAGGGCGTCTGGGGTTTGGAAAGCTTCTTGGGTTTCCTGGGACTGAGAGTCACAGACATCCAGAAGTTTCCTGATCTGTAGGTTCTTCTCTCACAGCAGTTTGGCAGTTGGAGAAACGTGGACAGGCGTAAACAAGATGCATTATGGAGTCTCTCTAGATGCAAGCAAATCATTGGAAAAGCCAACTGGGAAGTAAAGAAAGAACCTTGGACCTGCTTGGTATTTCCTGGTGTTGAAGATGGATGGGGACTCCAGTGTGTGGTGACCCAGTTTGCAATGCTGGGCTCCTGGGCAAAATCTCTCCCCCAGAGCTTTCTTTAATTATAAAATAATCAACTCAATATGCTCTCCTTACTTCAACAGAGGGGCTCAGTGCTCCTGTGTGGATTATAAGCCAGTAGAGAGGTACGGTTGGGACCCATGGGAGGAAGGGAAGGTAGGGAAAGTAACCCTTGGCTGGGAAGTCTCATTTAGAGAGAGCTCTTCAACACCTTCATTGTTATCAGATCTCTTACAAACAATAGGATCTGCGCAAACCTGGCCTTACTTGCCCTCAGTCAGTGGGGTTAACATTTCCTTTGGGTCCTCAATGTTACCTAATTAGAATCTCTAGGACACTGGCAGAGAACTTGTCTCCAACCCTGAGTGACCAATTGCTACCTCTCAGTTCTCAGAGTAACAACATCAGAGCTTAAAAGCACAGAGTGTGGGGGTTAAGGGGGTGTCACGATGTGGAGAACTAGGGGTTCTAGAATGAAGTCGCATGTAGTACAGCAAACTTTCTGAAGATTTGGTTACTTCTGTGTCTATAAGGGCGTGTGTGTGTGTGTGTGTGTGTGTGTGTGTGTGTGTGTGTGTTAGAGAGAGAGACAGAGAAAAGTTTGTGAGTGTGTATATGAGAGTTTGTATGTGTATGTGTGTGTGTCAGAGTTTGTGAGTGTGTGTATGTGTGTGAGTGTGTGTGTGAGACAGAGAAGTTTGTGAGTGTGTATATGAGAGTTTGTATGTGTATGTGTGTGTGTCAGAGTTTGTGAGTGTGTGTATGTGTGTGAGACAGAAGTTTGTGAGTGTGTCTATGAGAGAGGTTTGTGTGTATTTGTGTGTGACAGAGAGAGTTTATGAGTGTTGTATTATGTGTATGTATAAAAAGGGGCTCCCTTCTGGCACATGCGCCGTCAAGATCATTTTCATAAGCTCACTGAAATACTTGTGACATTTCAAGTCCCACAGCATCGTGTCTTCAGCAATCATATCCCCTGTGATGATCTGGAAATGCCTGGCCTCTGTAGAACGTGGCATGTGCACTTGCCCTGACTCCCTGAACTTCATAAGCTACCTCAGTGGGCAGGGCTGGTTGTTGCAGTGTGCAGGTAGCATAGAAGACATCCTCCTCTAAAAAGGAAAGCCCTTTGTCGCTGCCATGCAGACTTAGATAGTGTTTCATCCAGTCAAGTTAGAAATAAATAAAGCTTCATCCATGCCCACAAAAGGGGTGGTAGAGCCTGGTTGGCAGAATGTCTGCTAAGCGTGAGGTCCGTCTCCACGACCACAATAGAACCCAGATGTGTCAATGCATACCCATAGCTTGGGAGCTGGAGGAGGAGGAGAATCTAAAGTTCAAGGTCGTCCTTGGCTTCACAGAATTGGGGGAACGGGCTAGGTTGGAATACTTGAGATCTTCTCTCAAGACAGAACGATGGTGGATGAAAATCTCCAGGGGTAATTCCATCCATCTATATCACAACCTAAACTCCCTTGGGAACTCTCGAGGGCCTCAGCTTGAGCAACTTTTCTTCTGTGCCAGGAAGAGTTCATTACAGGTCCACGTGGACCGTTTGCCTCACTGTTCCATGTGGTATTGCGCTGCATTCTATCCTCCAGGGTAAACTATTGGTAGGAAACTCTGCCCATCCCTGCCCCAAACACAAGCCAGGCTTGAGCTCCCAAGAAAAGCTCAGAGGCTCCTTTAATTGTAAAATAATTCTAACAGGTTGCACAGGGAGGGCAGCAGAAGTCAAGGCAGAGCCTGGAAACGTGGACTCCACCCTCTGGAGGTGAAGTCTCTAAGGCCTGAAGAACAGCTGGCCAAAGGATGAGGAAGCAGGCCAAACAACTGAGTGTCTGGGTTATACAGAAAAATAAACATTTCTACGGTAAGAAAGTTATTGAGATATAATTATTGGCTCCCTAACTGCAAAAGGCTTAATAAAGAAGAGTTGCAGGTCAATATCATATAGCACACGACTGTAATCCCAGCAACCTGGAGGCTGAGACAAGAGGATCTGGAGTCTGAAGTCACCCTGAGCTAAATAGTGAGACTCTGTCTCAAAAAAGACAGAGGGAAATTGTGTGTGTGCTGTGTGTGTGTATAACATTTAATGAGCATATGTAATATTTAAGTGATAATGTTAAATATATATTTAATTCTGTAATATACCTTTATGACATGCTGGGTTGTTTTTTTTTTTTTTTTGTTAATTCTAGACTTAGATTGTCAGCATGGACACTGATGTCTAAACCATGGCTTCCTTAAGAGGCCACTTGACCTCTTTGAGTCTCCCATATCTTCATACAGAGCAAAGAGGCTTCAGGATGGCTGAAGTCAATTGAGGTTTAAGCTGAAACAGAGGAAGGTTGTGGTCCACCTGGTGGTTTAGACCATGAGCATGGAGTTAGGTTTCTCAGCCCTTCACTTGCCAGCTCTGAGCTCTCAGGCAGGCCACTTAGCCTATTGCTCTGTCTCCTATGGAGAATAGGAATAAAAAACTATACCTGTTTTATTGGGCTGTTGAGATAATTAAATTAGAGACTCTAGAAGTTTCTTGTTACCGACACAGTATGTAGCAGTTGTGTTCCATTGGTGTTAATGGATATTATTATAGTGATTTGTCCTTTCCCAGAATAATTCAGAGGATGAACAACCACAGAAAGCCTTGAAAACCATGAAAAGAAAAATGGAAAAAATTAAAATTAGCTTTTATGTTTTAAAATATTTTATTTTAAAATTGTATGTATGTATGTATCTGGATTTTTGCATGTGAGTGTAATGCCTGTAGAGGCCAGTAGAGGGCATCAGATGTCTTGGAACCAGAATTACTGGCAGTTGTAGGCTGCCTAACATAAGTGCTGAGAACTGGCCTTAGTCCTCTGCAAGAGCCATTACTCCAAAATCAGCTTTTGGATACAAGGAGCCAACGAATATGTGCCTCCTGAGTTCCCCCAGCAAACCCCTGTAATGCAATGTTTGCAGAGCAAGATCAGGTTCATGCTCTGGCCTCTGGCTTCTCTATGTCCACTGTCCCCTCAGCTGAACTAAAATAGTCCCTGGTACAAAGAAATCTGCCAATAAAAATCAGCTGCTGTGGGAGTGATAATGGCTACTTTGACTATTACCCCTGATCTGGATAAGATGGTAAAAAAAAAAAATAGATACAGTGAACATGCTTTTCAAAATAGAAAACCGTTTACAAGGCTAAGTGTTCTCTTAGCCAATGGAAGGGATTAATAAGAAATATTTGAGCCAGATATGGTGGCTTATACCTGTTATCCCAGTACTTGGGAAGTGGAGTCAGGAGAATCAGGTGTTGAAGGTCATCCTAAACCCTAAGTAATATTAAGGAGTTCAAGGCTGGATTGGAGTACACAGCCTACTAAAGAAAAGAAAGGAAAAGAAAAGTAACACACATACACACACACACACACACACACACACATACAGAGAGAGAGAGAGAGACAGAGACAGAGAGACAGAGAGACGGAGAGACGGAGAGACGGAGAGACGGAGAGACAGAGAAAGAGGAAGGAAGGAAGGAAGGAAGGAAGGAAGGAAGGAAGGAAGGAAGGAAGGAAGGAAGGAAGGAAGGAAAGAAGAGTGGATGGAAGGAAGGAAAGAGAAAAAGAAGACAGACAGACAATGTTTGTAGAAAGAAAGAAACAGAAAGCACATTCAGCTTTGTGCAGAAGGAACTGAAGTGATCGTCTTTCCCGTATCTGACCTTGGCTCAGATGAACCCTGCATCCTGACAAGAGGGATAGGCACTTTCTCTCTGCCTGGGAACTGTGAAGTCTGAAACTCCTGACAATTGTCTATAGCAACGTTAATGTTCAGTGAACCAGACAGCAGACTAGACAGTGGCTCCATCCTAGGATCCTATTGAAATATTTGGAAAAGGAGAGTAGAAAAGCCTGGAAGGTGTAGGGTCTTGCTCCTATCCCTTCAGCCCACCATACACAAGACCTAGAAGCAGAGCTCTCCACACACATGGGCCCTCCTCCAGCAGCCGCACAGCTCACCCTGACTATTGCACAAACAGACACTTGACATAGTGCCAGGCACCATGTAGGCAGCTCTTTAAGTTGAGTAATGAGACTGGGCTTATTGGGAGCCTTTAATTACCAGCCTAATGTACAAACACATTTCTCTCTAGAGACATTCGCACAAGCACAGGCTTTGTTCCGAGAGGGAAGCAAGCTGCTTCTGCTTCCTGGCAGAGAAGACGTGGATCCAGGGTGATATTTATGTAGATTGGTGCAACCCAGCCTGCTCCTGCTCGAGTGCACCCCCTTTCTTGCTCCCACCCAGGAGTCTCTGACAGCGTCTGTGGGGCAGCAGTTGCCTCGTTTCACCTTGATCTGTCTGGAGAACGGAGAGAAGTGGATGCTTGATGTGCTACTAGGAGATTTATATGGTAAGATGGGCCGAGGAGATGGCACAGAGGATAAAGGTGCCTGTCACCAACCCTGATGACCTAGTTCAATCCCTGGGACCCACATGGTGGGAACCACCCCTCCAAGTTGTCCTTTGGCCTAAATTTGTGCGTGTACATACACACACACACACACAATAAATAAATAAAGTAATAAAGATAAAGAATATTTACAAAGCAGAATAAAGTAAGGGTTTATCACACTGGGGGCCACTGAGTATAATATGGAAAGCGGAAACAGTCCAGCTATTGGAGCATAGCTCTGTTCACCTTGACGACAACAGAAAGGGGCAGAAGTGTCAAACTAGAAGTGACTCACACATACCACGTACCCTTTGCAGACCCTGTCCTGAGCGAGCCTCCTCCTGAAATGTCTTTTAATCTCCCAGGGACCCACAGAATGGGAGCCATTGATCGTCACTCCCATTTAACAGCGGTTTCCTTACTGTCCCCAGGGAGTCGCTGCAGCTGAACTCTGACACTCAGGCAGGTGTCATTCCTGGGCTGTGCTGTTTATAGTGTCTGGATAGCTACACACCAGGTCATTGACAAACTTTCGCATGACAGGTTGGATGGTCAAGGTGTCAGAACACAGTCCATGGGAAGACTCTGAAAGATGCTGTGCCCAGCCCTTCAGCAATCACACAATTGTGCCTTTCACTTGTACCCACTCATTCCTCTAGGGGTGTCTGGTCTTGCATGTGAGTAATCTAATATCTAAGAGAGAACACCGCTGGACAGTCAACAAACCCATTGCCTCAGTTTCCCCATGTTCCAAAGAAATTAGGAGACAGAACTTGGTAAAGAAACATGGTTCTAAATTTACAGTTCAGCCAAACCAGGAGGCAGAGGTCACATTTCATGACTAGCATGCTGGTGGTCGTTTGATAATTTGTAGAAAATTGTGAGGAACCATGAGAATGTATGTAGTTTAGCAGAGAGATAGCATAGTGTGTTTATCAGGCATGCAGGAGACAACTGAAGCTGATGTCCAAAGGAAAGATTCAGAAGCCAGAATTTCAAGTCTTTCACAGAATAAACCCATGAACTAAGAACTCTGCCAGATCCAGAATGGATGAGGGCCTCACCCCCATTTTAAAAGTGGAAAAAAGGCTCTTTCCTTTTCAAGGATATTAAAGGTTCTCTTTCTCTCAACCCAGACTTGAATAAAAAAACTAACAGGGAGCTGAGTGGTGGCGGCCCAGGGTGGTAGTGGCACACACCTTTAATCCCAACACTCAGGTAGGCAGAGACAGGCAGAGCTCTCTGAGTTCAAGGCCAGCATGGTCTACAGAGTTACAAGACAGCCAGAGGTACACAAAAGGAACCAAGGCAACTTGGGCCCAAGGTCACCATCCCCCAGGAAAAGACCTGATAAAGCCCAGATGTTTACAGCCTGCCACACGTGGCTCAGGACAGTTATGAATAGGGCCTAACACAAAACAAACTTAAAACATTATGAGTTTTTATTTTGTAAATATTTTTTGATACTTGATCACCTCTTGAACACGAATTTAATAGATGATGTCTTTCACAACACCCAAAGGTAGAACATGCCTATTAGCTGTCTCACAGCTAAATCTACACACATGCTAGGGCTAGTTTTCTCTAAACCATAAGATGGCCACGGAAACAAGGAACAGGGGTCATGGCCATGGGAACTGGACTTGACTTTCTTCTTTGGTTGAATTGAAAATAAATCCATGTTTTTAAAAAAACAATTTCCGTTTCCTAATATCTTTGGGACATAGGGAAACTCAGGCAATGGGATTATGGACCTGAGTGCCCAGCAACATTCTCTCTTGGAGCCTGAACTTCTTTCGTAAGACTAGACACCCAGATGTGGCAGCCCTGCAGGTGCCTCGCTCTGGCACCCCTTCACAACACTCAGAGCTTGGCCTTCCTGCCCTCGATGGGACTCTACTGGTGATGATCTTCTTTGCTCTGGGACTCCTTTTCAGCCTTGTACTCCTGCCTTGCCCTCCCTTTCCCTTCTCAAGTATGTCAGTCCCTCATCCCAATCTGAGCTAACCACCAACACACTTTCCCAACACACCCTCCTGTGCTGTCTGCTCTATGCGAAGTCTCTGCACATGGAGTACCATCTCGGCTTTTGTTTTCAGAGGACTAAGCGGGGAAGTCTCTCTTCATGGGAGCATTTAGCTCAACTGTCTCGCACACCCGGTCTCTCCTCTTCGGTCCAATCTTTCTCACTTTAGCTCAGGTCATTCTGCCCTTTGACCTGCCTGTCTCCCCACCTTTTGATATTCCTCCCTCTATTTGAACTAATTAGAGCTCATGGTTTCTCCATCGATGGCTGTGACTGGTAATGTGCAGATGATTATCTGTAGTAAGATTTCTTTCTAAACGCTGCAGGCTACTTCATGTCCCAGACCCGTATAGTTATTTCTCATCATTGTGATAACCCAAACCAGCCTTACCTGCTTCCAAACACCACAGCCATGAGAACACCTGGATTGGTCTCTTGTGGCTTTCATGTATCTTTTGTCCTTCCATCATAGCAAGCAGAGCACACCCCAAGCCGGATGACTAGAGCTGATTACTGGCTCCCTGCCAGAGAACAGGTGTCAAGTCCTGCTGTCGCCAGCTTTAGGGCAACAGCCTTGTCTCCAGGGGCTCTAACAGGTTAGGCTTGGCCACCCATCCTGATACATCAATTCAAGAGCAAGTGACAGTGACAAGTGGGGATTTAACCAATCCATCGGGAAGAACAGAGAAAGGGGTTCAGCGGTCCCCCAAATCGACCTTCAGGGAACTGACCTGAGTTTTAGGCTTAAAGAGAGGAAGAGCTGGGACAGGGAACAGGATTAGTTAAGTAGTCCTGGTTGAGATGGTCTGATAATCGCTATCTCAGTTCTAGATCTGAAAGCAATCCAAGGAAGTCCTTTTTACTCGCTGGGCCAGACAGCTCCTGGAAGATAACTATTCATGCTTCAAGGTAAAGCTTGCCTTCATAGCCAATTGCCTTCTTCTCAGAGGTGGTCTGTCCTACAAGGCTCTGCCGTTCCCTCGGTCCAGGGTGACTTCACATTCAGGACAATGGCTTAGCTCTGTCCTTCCAGCCTTGAAGGAGGGCGACGTAGATTAAGCAGGCACCCATTTCTCTAGGTGATGGACGTACCTAAGCAGGGACACACAGGAGTCTAAGACACAAAATCAAGGTAAGAGTGCCAACCTTTATCCTGCTTCTTTACCTTGTGGGCCCAAGTGAAGAGACAGTAGTTTTTAGAAACAGCTCCCTCTAAGAGCCTGTTAGATTGCCGGGAACGATTTCACTGTTCAACAGATAGGTGCTGCCATCAAGTCCTGGTCATTAATTCCAAGCTGATTCCCAGCAATGATGGCGATCTAGCGAGTTGGCTCTTCCAATCCCCAGGATAACCATTGAAAGCTTTTCCACTCCCCAGAAGACCCTGACCTCTAACCTGCACAAAACCAGAAAGAGAACTGTATGACTACAGAAAAAAGAGTGGGCGCCACCAACCTGTATGTCTCCAAACCCCTACCCACAATAGCTAATTCCTGAAACACCTACCTTCTGTATCCCATGCTCCCTCCTGGGATAGCAGAAAAGGGGCTCTTTCCCCTCTCTCAGACCACATACCCACCATCTGTGGTCCCAGCCCCTCTTCTACAGCAAATAAAGCATTAAAAGCTTTTGTCTCCTTTGTTTTCCTTCTCTCTCACCTCCTAGATTCATGTCATCCTCATTCAAATGTATGCTTCTTTCTCCCACGTGGAAATGATCACTGTTTGGATGAAATACAACACCACTCCACCCAGTGCCTTATTAATTAATGCTTCATGCTGGAGTGTGACTTAGCTTGCCTAAGGATTTAGAAATAAGACTTCTCTCCCTAAATCCTACATCACCTCCAAGCATGGCCAGAGCTCCTTGGCTGCCTTCGTGCATGGTCTCCATTCGTTATCACTCCCTTGCTGCTGGATCCTTTCTATCTTAACCCTGTTGCCATGGCTGAATCAAAATGGCCCTTTCCTAGGGCACTGAAACAAGACTTCATGATGAGGACCAGGGCTCAGCTTGCCTGGCCTCTTGCAAGCATTTGTTATATTGATCCAGTCTCAGAGAACCGCACCTACCGCTGTTTCTGCGACACCAACCACCCCCATTTGACTGCCTGCATTGACCGCCTCCCTGTAAGGGCCAGCTTGCCTTTCTCACTATCACTTCAAAATCTGTGTCCAGGGTTTGAAAAGACAGCCCAGTGGTTAAGAGCATTTCCTGCGTTTGTAGAGGACCCGTGTTTAGTCCTGGCACGGGCACGGTGGCTCACAAGCATCCGTAACTCCAGGGAACTGGACACCTTCTGACCTCTAAGGGCACCAGGCATGCGGCACATGGTGTACATACATACATGCAAGCAAAATTCTCATCTATATAAAGTATAATAAGTAATTGTTTAAATTAAGAGATAGCTATGTCCAAGACTTCAGGTCCAGGCTCCGATTTCTTACCTTTCAAATTCTTCCCCGGCTATATCTCTGCGGATGACCACAACCTGTAGAGTCTATGTACTAACAACTCCCCTGGCAGGCTGGTCCACTCTCCTAAATCAGATTCTTCTATCCTCCCTGGGTAGATACTTGGCTGTCTTAGAGTTCACCAAACTCACAATGTGTATGTCTGTGGAGTTTGAGTTGGCAACCACACAGACCACTGTAGGCATTTTTAACATACAATGACTTCTGGTGGAGGATGGGGGGCTCATGTTCAGAACCAGTTGAAAAGAACAGGGAAAGCCCTAGGCCTTGTCCAGGAATGGATCCCAGAGCAATCCTGCAGAATTTACCCTTGAAGGGAGGTGTTCTCTCTGATATAAGCAGGAAGTTGGGGAAGGAGAAACCTGCTTTCTCAACTAGGGGCTGAGTTCAGATGGAACATTTGTGCAGCTCTGGCCAGGACAGTTGGAGCGAGAGTCTCCAACAGCTGCTGATGTCATCAGCACCATGAGACTACGGGTTCTGCTGCCTCTTTCCCTGCGTTCTGAGTTCAGGACTCTCGTGAGGGTAGCTGACGGAGGGGGTGAAGCCACATCTGGAACTCCCTCAGTGTTGCCGTGAAGCATTCTGCCACAACCCTCCACCGTCTACAGCAGATCGTCATCCCTCCAGCACTTCCCTTTCTGCCCTCAAGCTTGTGCGCTGCCTCCGCCCAGCTGCTCAAACCTGAAACAGAGTAACAACCTTGGCCTGTTCTCTTCTGACCCTTACCCGAGCCGGCCAGGTTTGCTCCTAAATACCTTTTGATCCCTTCACGTCTCTCACCAGAACTGCAGCCTCCTAGGCAGTCTCCCTGTCCCCACCGTTGTCCTTTTCTAAGGTGTCCTCAATAATGTAGCCGGAGCAAGCCTAGTTAAACAACAACAACGAAAATTGAACCCAGCACTTCTCTGCATAAAAAGCCTCATTTAGCACGGGTCCTCTGTTTTACTAGGGGTCTCATCCAATAAGCAGGTCTTGCAGACTATCCTATGTTGTCTTTATCTTTCCACTTTGCCTCTTTCCTCCCCACTCACCTTCTTTAATATCTCCTTCCTGAAGGGCCTAAAGGAAACCTCCAGGTCTTCCTTTGGACTCTGATCTCTTGTCAGTAGTGGGCTTCCTTGTTAAAGCTTGAACTGCCCATTCAAGGATTAACCCAGCTCCTTCTGTCTTCATGTGGAACCTTTGCTCCACACCCCCAGATTTCACTGGAGCCAGCGTTTCTCTAGCCCTCAGATCTATGCATTGTTTTACTGCCTTCTCTTTGCCCGTGTTTGTTGGAAAGACTTAATAAACTCCAAGCATATTCTTGGAATCAGACTCAAAAATGTCCCTGGAGGAAAAAGCAGACTTCCAATGGCTGAAGAAGGGAACAGTAACTTTATTTCACACATTCTCACTTTTATCAAGATGGCATGGAGGGTGTGTGTGTGTGTGTGTGTGTGTGCATGTGTGTATCTGTAGCACTATACTGACCTCACAATAGATGGCTTATAGCTATGCAGACCCTGACACTCCCAGAGGGAGGGGCACCAGCAGGCCACATGGTACTCACCAGCCTCCTGAATGGAATCTCTGCCAATTGCTTCTTCGCGCTGTCTCTTGAGCTTTTGGTTGGATGTTATTCCACAAGGGGGTAAGTAGAGCAGGCACCGGCGGGAAGGAAGCCAAAGAACCCTGCAGCATTAGTGCTGTGGTTTGAATGTGAAATGTCCCCGCCAGGCTCGAGCTTGTGAACACTTAGTCCCTGGCCGGTGGCATTGTTTTGGAAGGTTGTCAAATCCTTAGGAGAAGGAGCCTTACTGGCAGAAGTGAGTTACCGAGGGAGAGCCTTGAACTGCTACAGCCTGCCCCACATCCTGTCTACTCTCAATTTCCTGACTTTGGATGCGGAGAAACTCCTGCCTCCAGTCCTTCCCACGATGACCTATCCCTTCTTAAAGCGTGAGACAAAATAAGCCCCTTGTCCCTTAAGCTGCTTCACATCAGGTATCTGGTCAGAGCATCAAGGAAAGCACTATAGCTAGGTACCCTCCTGTCGTCAGGCATATTCTCTGTCCGTACAGCGGCTGCCAAGAGGGATGCTGCCTGCTGTAAGAGCAGACGTCTGGTCCAGCAGTAGAGCACTTCCCTAGAATGTGTGGGGCTCCGGAACTGATCCTTGGTACCAAAAATAAGAAAGAAAAGAAGGAAGAAGAGGTATTTTTGACCTCTAGTGCCTCCATCTCTCCAGTTATAGTAAGAAGCCTGTGCTAGGAACCCAGATGTGCATGTGTTGTGTCTGTGTCCTTGTGTTCATGACTCTTACATAACTGTGATCAAATGCTTTGCAGAAACAAAGGGTATTTGGTTCTGTTGCATGGTTTTAGGGCATTCAGTTTATGGTTGTTTGGTCTGTGCATTTGGCCATGGCAGCATAAGGAAGAAGAAGTTGCTTCCCTTGTGGAACAAGACCACCTGGTTTGCATCCCAGTTACACCATTTGGCAGTGAAGTGGTTGTGCTGGTTTGAAAGAAAATGGCCCCTAAATGGAGTGGCACTATTAGGAGGCGTGGTTTTGTTGAAGTAGGTATAGCCGTGTTGGAGGCAGAGTGTTATGCCGGGGTGGCCTTGGAGATCTCATATATGCTCAAGTCACTCTCAGTGACTCAGTTCATTTCCTGTTGCCTTTGGATCAAGATATAGAATTCTCTAGCACTGTGTCCAGCTGCATGCCACCGTACTCCCAGCCACTGTGCTCTCCCCATGATGATGATGAACTAAACCTTTGAAGCTGTAAGTTGCCACCTCAATTAAATGTTTTCCTTTATAAGAGTTGCCATGGTCATAGCATCCCTTCACTGCAATAGAAACCCTGTGACAGTGACCATGAGAGAGTTACCCACTTGTTGTTTCTGCTGTATTGTTGGTAAATGGGGTGGTAACACGACCTTATCATGCAGAGTCATGATAAGGACCTAAAAATACACACACACACACACACACACACACACACACACACACAAGACAAAAGAACCCACAGTTAAGGGCATGTGCAAACACTAGTACAGTCCCTACAACAGTACTGGGCAAGAGCAAGCCCACTGAAGAGGCTGGCGGGCAAAGGGTTGGCGTTTGACAGAGGAGGAAGCTGGGATCCCAGGAAGTCTATGAATGCCTATGGTCACACAGGCAATCGGGGGACACGCTAGATACCAACCTTACCATCTAGGTTTAGGGCCAGCAGCTTCCCCAGGCTGCTGACCACCCCTCTCATAGCTAATAGATACGAGCCATGATTCACGTTCAGCCTTTCCCATTGATTACTAGTGACAACTGGGAAGGCTTTAGGTCCCACTCCCCAAGTCTCCCTGTCAATCTACAAATCTTGTTCCACTACTGTCCACTTGTAGCTGACGTCTTTCCCCCAAATGAGACCTTTTACCAAGGCCTTGGTTCTAACCATGTATATAACTAGCACCAGGTCCCAGCAATCTGAGCTGACCTGCAGCAACTTAGTTTTGATATTTTTAAAGTGCTAACCATGTTAGAAATTAACACACACACAGCAAGACTAAGTATTTTTAACAAGAGGAACAATAGGATAGATTCTTGCTCTCGGGGGCACGTGATAGGCAGCAGGATAGTCATGCACCCAGATAATACAAACGTGATCCATCCAGGGAGGGGCTGAGTGCTGGGGCCATTGACTCTCCTAAGCTGCCCTGGCACGTGGGTGGAACATCACACAGCTTCCCAAATCCAGGGAGTGGAAACAAAATCCTTTTCAAACCCTTCACTGTCCAGTGAGAAGCTAGAGCATTCTGGGACCACTCTAGGGCTGCTGAACAGCTTCAAGGACACTGGGGTCATGGAACAATACAATCTGCCAGATGGCAGGCACTGCCTGGGGGAAGGAGAAAGGCTGTCATTGATGCCAAGCTAGATAGAAACTGTTTTCTGGGTTAGAGGAAGGCATGCTTTGTTCTGTTTGGGAGCAGCAGGTGGACTCGATTTTTCAGAACTCCATCATTTGTGGGTCAAAGACCCTTGAGAGCGTAGCGTGAAATCGAGGATCAGGAAGTCCTGCAGAAACAAAGGACATGGTCTCAGACAGCTCATTGCTTAGCTTCCATGGCATCACAGATGTTTAATAAGCCAACAATGGATTCCCAGTGGGCACACAAATCCTATGCTGGAAATCGTTACTTGTGGCAATCTCGTAAGATGGCTTCCAAGAGGAATATTTTAGGGCAGTAAAAAGAGTCCGTAGGGTACCATAATGGTGAATCCACACCGTCGCACATTTGTCCATACCAAAAGAATGGACATCAGGAACAAGCCCAAGCAACAATGTGAGGGTTTGGGTGGAGATGGTGTGCCATCGGGTTCATCTGCTTTTGCAAATGTACACCCTGGTGGAAGATGGTGACTGTAGAGGAGGCTGTGTAAGAGTAGGCGTGGGAGCATATGGGCATCTCTGCGTTTTCCTCTCCATTTTGTTGTCTGCCTAAAATTGTTCTGAAAATACTTGGATACTTCTCCCATGCAGAAATGAGGCTACCATCCCTATCTTGAATCAGGGACTCTCGGTAAGCATTAACTGCTCACAACCTAAAGTCTGCTGAAAAGTCTCAGTTGATAATTTCTTCATCAGGTTGGTCTCTGGGTATGTCTCTGAGAAATCACTGTCTTGGTGATTGATTGATGTTGGAGGTCTCAACCCACTGTGGGCTGTGCCATTCTGGGGCAGGTGGTCCTGAGTTATATTTTAAGAAACTAATTAAGAACGAGGTAATGGAAGAGCCAGAGAGCAAGCCAGCAAGTGGTCTTCCTTCATGGTTCCTGCCATGAGTTCTTGCCCTGAGTTCCCTTGGTGATGGATTACGACCTGGAAGAATAAAGCCAAATGACATCCCCTGCCAAATGACTTTTGGTCAAAGTGTTTAATCCCAGCAACAGAATGAAACTAGAGCACAGGCAGCCTTGCAAATGTTTCTATCAACTGAGTACAACTTCAAAAGGTAGCTCATTAAGGTTCCTATGCCAGGCAGGGAGACATAGGCTGTGGTATGCATACGCAATCTGTACAGACACTCTGTTGGGCCATCTCCACTGAACCCAGCTGCTATAGAATTGACTGTATCTCCCCCAAATACTTAAGTCCAAATCCCCAATACCGATGTCTATTGGTTTCTTTTCTTGTTCCTTGCTAAAGCACCCTTTAGTGGATAGTTACCTTGGCTCACAGTTTTAAGAGTCCACATGGGTGGGGGCTGGTGTTGTGGTGACACGGTAGGATCATGCAGTGGCTGCATGTTCACATTTCACTGGACCAGAACGCAGAGGGGGAGACACATGTGGTACTCAGTTCACTTCCTCCTTTCCCCTTTTTATTCCAGCAAGTTCCCAGCACACGGGATGGTGCCACCTGCATTCAGGATGAGTCACACCCCTCAGCTAATCTCCGAATTACCTCACAGACACATCCAGAGGTGTGCCTCAATCTTCTAGGAGACTCCAAGCCCAGTCGAGTTGACAAGAAAAACCTAACCGTCATGCAGTGAATGTGGCCTTGTTTGGAAACAGGGCCTTATCAGAAGCTCAAGTGAAGATGAGGTCAGTGTCGTAGACCCTAATCCAATAGAGTTGGAGGTCTTAGAAAGGGGGAGAACTAACGTGGATGTATTGGCTCATACCTGTATTCCCAGCACTGGGAGGTGGGGGCTAAAGCAGGAGGCTTCCTGTGAATGTGATGAGTTCCATGACAACCTTTGCTACATAGTGAGACTCTGTCTCAAAGGACCGAACATGAATTAATTATTTTTTATTTTATGTGCATTGGTGTTTTGCCTGCCTGCATGCACATTTGAATGAGGGTGTCAGATCTTGGAGTTACAGGCAGTTGTGAGTTTCCATGTGGGTGCTGGGAACTGAACCCAGGTCCTCTCTAAGAACAGCATGTGCTCTTAACCACTGAGCCATCTCTCATCCCCAGTTAATTACTTTTTAGTGATGAATTCAGATACGTAGTTAGCGAAATAGGCAGAGAGGGCAGCATGAAAAAATAAGTTCAGAAATCAGGGGGATTCCTCTGTGAGCTGTGGCGTGCTGAAGGGCACCAGAAAACATTCAGGAGCTTAAAGAGAAGCCTGTAACAATTCTCTCCCACATCCCTTAAAAGAAATCATCTCTACCAACCACCTGGCCTGAGATTTTAGCCTCCAGAGCCATGAGAGTCTGCATCCATCCACCTGGTTTGTGGCACTTTAACCTTGACAGCCTTAGGGAACGAACTCCCCATCCTCAGAGTTCTCCTCGTCCAGGCACCCAATGGAGTCGTCATTCAGGTCTTCCCACCTGAGGCCACCAACATCACAGGCTACAGACATACCTTTGCTACTGGGCCCTGATTGAATTTCTGGCACAGAGAACCCGTGAGCATACTGTATACAGTGGTGTCCTTTTAGGACGTTAAGTGTAGAACCGTTTGTCACAGCGATGATGAACTGCAGTACCACTTAACACTCTGCTGACCTCCAACCAACCTCCATCACATCTCCTTCTTCTCTTCCGTGATGACTATAACTCGAGTCGAACATCCTTGGAAATCATGTCACACAACCTGAGAATTTCAGAAGGCAGTTTGATCCTCACGCTTAAGTAAAAACAAATTACCCACAGTCCCAACTCCATACAAATCAAACAGCTTTCATTTTCCCTTTCAGTCTTGTGCATACATAATTTGCACAGAGTTTATTTAAGATTCATTCAACATAGTTAGAATCAGAACACACATAATTTTGGAGTCTGCTTTTTCAACTTGCAATTTATCATAGCATTTTCTATGTTGCCCCACAACCTTTATGCTATTTTAATTGGCTATAAAGAATTTCACAAGTAATTGTACTATAATTTACTCAATCATTGTCCTTTTGACCAACATAAAAACTTTGATGTGAATCTTCTTTAATTGCAACATTTTAATTATTGTTCTAAATAAGGGCTTGGCAAACTATGGCCCGAGAGCCAAATCCACCCACCCATTTTCCTACAGCCAGTGAGTTGATGATAGTTTTCAAAGTTTTCAGTGGTGAAGAGAAAATTTTAAAGTATAGTATTTTGTGCTATTGGAAAATTGTATGACATTCAGAACTTAGTGTGTATAAATAAAGTTGTATTGGAACACACCCATGTCTGTCACCTAGAACCTGTGACCGCTTTCATTCTGCAACCCTATAACTGGACTTCGCATCAGAGCTTAGCCTCTGGCCGTCCTAACAAGTTAGACTTGGCCACCCATCCCCAATAAGCCAGTTGAGATAACAATGAAAAGCAGAAAAAAATCATTTTATTCAACATGGCCACACTGGGAGGAGGAACAAAGAGGTCCAGTGACCTCCTCGCCATCCCCAAGGCCATCTTGTAGGTGTTGTTGTGATGTTTAGATTGCAATAGGAAGTGAGCGGTGTGCCCTGCACAGCCTCGTTCTCTCAGGGCCAGGCTCTCCTGCAGGTGGCCTGACAAGTTGAGAGAACCGTGTGACATCTCTTCCTGGAGATGAGCGCCTCCCAGACATGCACCAGGGCTTCAGCTTTTCCCTGTCCCCAACCCCAGCATGAAGCTTCTAGGGAATTTCTAATTTGAGGGGTCCACTGTTTCAACAGTCTGAAAAACACGAGTGTTCATTTGGATTATCTTCATTCTTCCAGGAAGGTTGCGAGGACAAAGCTGGGTAAGCTAGGGCAGAGACAGAATGGCCTGCAGATCTTAAACTGTTTGGTATCCAGCCCTTTAGAGAAAATTATCCCAACCTTGATCTAAAATGATATCAAACCGCTAACTCCTGTTGCCCCCAGAATTCATGCCCAAGGTCACCTTGTTGCCTGGTGTGGGTCTCCACTTCTCATCTTTCTACCAGCCATTATCAATGTATTTAACGGTGATTTTTTTTTCTAAAATGCCTGTTCTGTGCTGAATACCTGTCATTTTGAGAGGCTGTGAGGATATTAAAGCTAAATGAGACAACATCCTTTCTTTCAAGAGTGTTTGCTGTAGAAATACGGTAAGAGCGTGACAGGTTTGAAATCTGGGTCCTTGGGTATAGTTCAGTGGTAGAGCTCTTGTCACTTGGCATGAGAGAGGTCAGGAGTTCCATCTGCAGCAGCACACGTGCACCCATGCTCACATGCGTGTGCATGCACATTAGCACACACATGTACACATGCATGCTTGTGCGCGTGCACACACGCGCGCACACACACGTTCTATGAAGCCTTAGGGAAAGACACAGGAAAAAAATACCAATACCTTGGGGTCCAGATGTGATTCTTCTTGGCAGCTGGCAATGGAATGTTTCAACTTGGAAGAAGCAAAAGGAAGCCAGATCTGTTACAAGAGACAGCTACAGAGTAATCAAAGTCAAGGAAGCAGAAGACACTTGGGCATGTGTGTGGAACACGTGGCTGCATTAAAGGTTGTTTAAAAAGCCACAATGAAGGACCAGATGGAAAGAGAGAGTGGAAAGAGCGTGAAGATGGAGATGAGACAGGAGGAGTAGGAGGAGAGTGTGGTCATACTAAGGTGCTGATGGAGGAAGATGATCAGGTACCAAAGGTCAGGTGTGGGGGAATCACAGGGTCAGAGAGGGTCACAGCTATGGCTGCACCAAACCTTAGACTGAAACCACCAAAAATGAGAGACAAAAGAATCTCTCTCTCTCTCCTCTCTTTCTCTTTTTCTCCTTTTCCTCCTCTTTCATTCTCTCCTTTTTGCTCTCTAAAGATTTATTTATGTGTACAGTCACACACACACACACACACACACACACACACACACACACACACACCACGAGGACACCCAGGGTCCTCCTTCATCACTCTTCCTATCACTTTTGAAGCAACATTACTCCATGAATCTGAGACTCTGATTTTCTCAGCTAGGCTGGAAGCCCCCAGCAAGCATCAGTCATGGTCCCATATCTGCCCCACATGGAGCTGAAGTTACAGGTGTGCATGGGAGGCCCAGTTTGTTTTGTGGATGCCTGGACTGGAACTCTTGTCTTCATGATTGCGAAGCAAGTTCCTCCGCTGCTGAGTCATCTCTCCATCCCTCTTCTTCATTTTTGTCTCAGATTGTTTCCTGAATGAAAAGACTTTGAATGGCTGTGCCCCATCCCCTCCACACACTACTCACACTGATGGGCACAGCACATGCTCTGCCTCAAAAGGTATTTTCCTCTCCAGGTGAGGGCAATGTTGTCCCCACATCATGGGAAGGCTTAGGCCATGAGTGTAGGACCTACACCACAGCTACTTCGATAATTATTTTCTTCCCTAGGTGGGCAGAGCGCCACTAACTGTTCTTCAGCGCCATCCCCAATTTGTGCCAGTGGCTTTCCTCCTGCCTGGCCCTTCACCTTCTGAGGTTAATCACCAGCACTGCACATTCGCCTCTTGCATGGAGTAGGTAGGGGATTTTAGCCATCAATTTTATTATCCAGTTATGTTAATGGTCCGTGAAATAACATGTGAAGAAGCCCATTAAACACTGTGAAAGTTTCCATTTCTTACAAATGAGGGAAGGAGAAGAAAGGCCAACATAACTCACCGCTGAGGAGAGAGGTTGACCTTCGTCTTCAGATGTCCTCTGGGGAGAAACAGCTTAAACCATTCGGAATTCTGCATTTCTGGATTTGGGCATGATGCATGCTTAGGTTTTAGCAAGCAGCTCAGGAGTCACATTTAATATCTTGTACTTGAGATGAGCTTTTAATCCAAATGTTAACTTTTTTTTCTTTCATCAAACTTTGTTCTGGTTTCTGATATATATACTTCATTAACATAGCCTGCTAGCCCCCAGGTACAACCTGATTAGAAAAGGTCAAAGTATAAATCCATAAGCAGCTCCCATCTAGATCCTTCTCCTGGCCTAACAGCAACCTACCCTACGCTCTCAGGGACCCAGGGCTGAAATGGACTCTCAGCTACAGCTGCGTGAGAGTCTTTGCTAACTGGCTACTCATTTCTGTGAACTCTTACACAACAGAGTTACAGAGTCCTCTGTCCATGTGGCTATGACAGGCTCCTAGATTTCTACCTCATGGCCCACCATTTCCAGAAAATGTGATACCTTCTTTCCTTCTCCATTGTTCTCTTCCACTAGAGACCCCAAGACTTGGGCTAGGATTTCTAGTCTTCCTCCCTCTGTGACCTCTTCCTTGGCTCTTGAATCCAATTTCAAGGATGCTCACCTGAGAAACAGATATGGAATTTCTAGTACATCGGTATATAATACATGCATATAAATTACTGGTAACAAACATTTACTGATAACGAGCCATAAAAACGTTTATTTTAAAGCAATGTTTGGCTATATATGTTGTTGTTGTTGTTGTTATTGTTATTATTATCATCAGTATCAGCATCATCATTAAAGACAAAAAGCAAATTTGCATACTGATGGGATAAGTGTGTTTTTTCATTCCTACTTGAAGATTTAAATCTTGATCAAATATTTGATAATGCAGGACATACAGCATCTTCAACGTTTTTCAGAGTTAATTGATGTTTTGATTTTATACTCACCCATGCTGAGCATGACACTTTGCATAAATAACTTAGTACAGCATGGTGTAAGGCCATTTTAGTAGTTAGAAATTCTGTCCTAATCCCTAATTAAAAATCATTTTATGAAACTTAAGTCAGCAATCCAAACAGTAATTTTCAAAAACAAGCATCTTCACCCAGTACTCTGTGTGAACCCAAAGATACACTGGTATGAAACCCAGCCTACTAAGGAATCATGGTAAAAGAGTATCTAAAGCCTTTGTTTTCTCTCGTTAGACCATCGAGTCTCTATTGGAACAGAAAACTTGTGTGCACAGCAAAAGCCCTGCCATTCCTAACAACAGTCTCAAAATCTGAGCTGAAGCGCCTCGGGTAGGACTCTGCAGTACCGTGAGACCTGCTGGTGCGCTCTGTACAAAGTGAGCAACCAGTGAGAATCAAGGCTGCGGAGAAGTCACATGACACACCACGGGGGAACGCTGCTAGAAACAACCCAGACTCATTACACATTTTACTTTGAATTAATTTTTGGTGACTATGTGTCCAGAAATTTTTTAATGTTGACACAGTTTCGTGACCCTGTGCAATCATTTGTACAACTGCAGATAGGGTCAGGACCCACCAATTAACAGCCTAGCTTTAGATAACCCTGCTTAATAGAGAGAAGAAGGAGAATGCTAAATTCTTGTTGATATTCATGAGGGAATGTAGTATTAGCAGAAAGTGGATGAATCAGCAAAGTATTAAGGGTTATTTATATAAAGCACATTATAGGTATTATTTATTAAAGATTTTGAAGTAACTGTCATTGTAGAATTCTTTCGATTGATGAGAAAATAAAGGTTGGGGTGTCAGTGTCTCATGGCAATGTGGCTATTGGAAGACTGAGGCTTCAAACACAGTTGAACATAATCCTAAAGTCACAGACATTCTCGATTCTCTCCTGAGCAAGCCCAGAGGATGGAGTTCTGGAGTAGAATTTGCCATTTGACTCAACTCCCTGGGCTTCAGTTTCTCAGGAAACAATAAGAAGCCTCTGTTAGGTTTTCTCTGTACTTTAACATTACACCATTCTGGCTTTCAACCACTGGGACCAAGGCACTGAAGGCGAGGGTGAGAATGAGTAACGGCTTAGAGCCCTTGTGATGTGCATGTTGATCAAAGCATGCACAACACAGAGAAGGGGGAGGATTCCTGTTTTACTGAGGGGCCACATACCCTTTGGACCTTCAGTTCATGGAGCAAATGGTATCACACGAACACAGAGAGATACATCTTCTCCCATTGCCAAGCTGGTGGTAATATTCTTCTATTATTCAGCCTCCTCCGATCTCCTAGCTGCTAAAGAGTAGATGTCTGTAAAAATAAGACATGGGATTGGAGCATCTGCAATGGAAAGGGAAGAAGGGACCAGAGTCCTGTCTTTCTCCCTTACTTCAAGACCCCATTGCAGGGTAGACTTCAAGCAGGCATGTAATGAATAGAAGGTGTTTGACCAGGACCCAGGGCACAAGGAGTTTATTGGCATAAGAACACTAATGTGCATATCTCCAGTAGATGCTATTAGCATCTCTACCCTCTGTTCCTGAATAGCCTGACATTCTCTTCCTGGGATCATCATCTCCTTTGAAAGTCAAAGACACTCGACTAAATTAACCAAAAGATGGAAAATACAGAGCTATTGAACTGTAAGGGACAGAAGTGGACTTGACCCCAGAATTCCCATGTGTCCACTTCATTTTTTCAAAGAATGGAGGTGTTGCTGTCAGCAGCTCCAGATTTACTTCCTTGTAGCTTTTGGGAGAGTCTCTGGACAAAATCCCGGTAGTTTAGAAAGTCGGACATAGTGTGGGCGTGGAACACTAGCTAGCAAGTTCAAAGTCTTGGGCTTGATCCCCAGCACTGCAAAGAAAAGAGAAAAAAAGCATTAATGTGGTTTAAAAATCACAATTGGTTTTATGTTTATGCTAGAATTAAGCCATAGCCCATTTCGTACTACAGAATAAATGTGAGTGGCTAAGCAAAGGGGCACTGGTGTAGAGCTATGTTTTGAGTGGTTTTGCTGTTGTTTTTGAAGCTGGTTTATAGGCAAAGAAAAAAAAAGACAAAAGTATAAACAAAACAAAAGGCAGATTGACCATTTCAAAGTTACTTTTCTTCCATGATGACAATAGAGAGAAATATAAGGAAGTAAGATTTATTAATATCTAGTTGCTCCAGGTTGCCTTTTTCTTGATCCATCTTTGAGACGTAACCTCAATGTACTGCCTTTGAACTCATGTCATATTGCCTAGGCCCACTGAGTGAGGACTAGAGCCACAGGTAGCTCTTCCATGGGTCACTTTGAGTGTGTGTGAAGGTTAAGGAACACGGAGCTTCATTCTCAGCCCACCTTGCCAACTGAAACCAGCTGGTTGGGAAATCTGGCTGTTATCGCTAGTCCTGATTTCTTATGGGGTCAAGTAAGCAGCTTAGTTTCAATTTAGCCTGAGGCATACCATTTTGAAGTTAGCCGGGCCTGATGTGGGTACTTCGAAAACATTCATTATAAAACAATGGCCTCCTTTAATGTCGACTTTATAGAAGAGGAAAAAATGGCAGGGCAAGTCAGCATAGGTTGCAAAATCTGGAATCAAGAGAAACTGATTGACCATACCTGTGTTCAAGTAGCGCTGATAGCCAGTTAAGGGCCAGCCTCTTACCTTCTAGCCAAAAGGAAGCTACCTCTGGTGGCAGACAAGCCACTGTCTCCCTTAAGAGCTAATTGAGTTGGGTGAGCCAATCACCTGGCCAAAGGATGATCCATCAGGAAGGCAGGTTCACCTTCAGTAGAGCTAAAAGGATAGAAGGAATAATTAGAATAATTCGCCCTTTAATGTGATTCTGTATTTTTCCTTCCAGAATTTCCACTTTCTAATGCAGTTCCTGTCTATGGAAATGTGTAAGGAACTTTTTTGGGTGGGGTGGGGGTCTGTTTTTTGGGTGGGGTGGGGGTCTATTTTTTGGATGCTGGCCAAAGCCTAGGCATGCTCTCCTCTGGTACCGGGAGCTTCCAGTCTCTCCCAAGGCAGTTCTGGCAGCCTGTGGCTGACTCACGTGACATGGCTTAGTTTCTTTCTCTCCTCCTCCAGGTATCTGCCAAGGTTTGCAGCTTGTCCACCCTGGAGCAGTTCTCTCAAATGATGATAAAATGGTCCCTGAGTTCCTGTCGGAGTTCATCTCTTAAATTCTTTTGATAGGGAGATGGGGTCCCAAGAATGGACCAGGATTTTTCTTATGTCACATGGTGACCCTTATAGAACTCACCAACATTTCTGGTTAATACCTGTTTCAAAGCACCAGTGGTAGCCCAGGAAGGCTGACATTTCCTCCCTGGTTTCCTTGGGTCTTTACTCGAACATCCACTTCTCAGTGAGGCTTCTTTGGACGTCACTTAAACTCTGAACCCTTCTTCTCCAGTTAACCCCAGCTTTCCTTATCCTAACAGTCTTGCCTCCAAATATGGAATTATTTACCAATTTATTAAGATTCTCATCCATATCTGTATTATATGTACCATGCCACAGGGTTATCGCATGTTTTGCTTAGTAATACACCCCAGTGTCTATAGGAATGCCCGGCACACAGGGCCCAAGAGCTGTTTGGTACCAAACGAACAAATAAATAGTTTGACTCTCGGCCTCCCCTCATTCGAATGTGGTCCTTCCCCCAAAGCAGTGATTTTGACTTGGTTTATTTTTGTTGTTGGTGGTGGTAGTTTGTTTTTAGAGAAACAAATTCTGGTCCAGACTCTCCAGACTGAATGCTTGTTGACTTGATTAATCAATAGATCTTTATGGCTGTGATGGTGGCCTACTCCTAAACCTCTCTGTCTCCATGGCTACAACAAGTCATTGATTTGCTTCCCCAAAGAGGAGTTTGCCTGCTGTGCTTCCCTAACCTGGAGTGAGGCAGATCTAATACTGTAGAAGGCGGTAGGGGAAGCTCCACTTTCCTTACTGCTGATAAAATACTTTGACAAACACCGACTAGACGAGGGAGGGGTTATTTCATCTCACACCTTCCAGGTCACAGTCCATCACTGAGGGAAGTCAAGGCAGGACTCAGAAACCAGGAACCACGAAAGACTGCTGTTGGATGATTCGCTCACAGGCCCGCGCTTTCTTAAATAGCCCAGGACCACCTGCTAGGCATGGTGCCACCCACAGTGAACAAGATCCTTTGATATCAACCAATAATCAATACGATAGTCCACAGATATGCCTACAGGCCAGTTTGACCTGGCCAATCCCTCAACTGGGATTTCTCAGGTGACTCTAGGCGGGGTCAGATTAGCAGTTACAGATAATTAGAACATCTGGGTAGCAACACTACATGGCTACTGTCCCCATGTGGACACTGCCCTAATGCAATGTGAATGAATACAATGGAGTTCTGGACATGGCATACAACACCAGGCTTTAAAGCCATTCTCCCATCTTATGGCTACCACCTAAGCTCTGCCAGCATCCTCTTAACTTCTCTTGGTTTGTAGTTTAAGGAAAACGCAGGTTCCACTGAATGAACCCTGGTAGAGCTGTGTTGCTAGGCTTCTCTGGGGATGTGCTTGCTTTCGCATCTTCCATTAGAGAAATCACAGTTGCCTTCAATTTTCCTTCCCTAAACCTCCACGTGTAAACCTTCTATTACACGCTAAACCTTTGCTCCTCCCTCCCTCTGAATGCCCTGGTTACCATAGAGATGATCACATGTAGCTCAGTTAATTGTGTAAACACCGTATATTTCGCTTCCCCTCTTTGCATGGTACGTTTTGATCTTAGCATAGGTGAATCTGGAGCACAGTACAAGAACCAGATGCCAGATGTTTCAACAATGAAATTACCCTTCTCTTGATGAATTAACTGCCCTCCTCCTAATCCAATAGCCAATTAATTCAGAGGTACAAGAGATCATCGTTAATAAGCTGTAACCTGAATTCACAAGATCAGAGTTTCAATTTCAGCTTAATTATCAGAAGCGTAGGGCCACCTTATCATAACTAAAATGACAAAAATGTTTCTTGTTGGTTAGTTTGTTCGTTTTTAGCAAAAGGGATTTCTTGGAACCAAGTCTAAAGACTATTATCTGCCTTCCTCTATAACATTGTTACAATAATCAAAATACCACAGGACATTTTCTGTTATTAATTTTCTTGAATAAAGTCACCTTATAAAATGTAAATATTTAGAACATACTCTTACTAAGAATTCTTTCACTTTATCTGAAATTCGGATTTAACTGGACATTCTGTATTTTTGTTTGTAAATCTGGCGGCCATATAGGTAGGAGGAGATACAATTGACGAAATACTTTCTGAACCATTCAAATACTTGCTAATTGCCAAGAGAAACAAAGAAGTGTCTATTAAGAGAAGAGGAGAATGAGCCACGTAGAAAGCAATGAATCTGAGGAGGGATGGCTTGAGATCTTGTGTGTTCCAATATAGGATCTTGTGTGCACAATATAGGATCTCGGAAACACAGTCCTGCCCTGGAAGCCCTTTTATCCTGTCACACACAGGATGGAATGAAGAAAGTAGGTCACAATCTTAAGACCTTGTCCACAAGTTGTCTTTGTTTGCACAAGAGGACTGAGTTTGTCGCTTTGCTCCCTCCCTGTGGGTAAATGACACCCTGCAGCGTTCTCTTATTCTCCTACTTCCTTTTAGCTTTGACTCAGAACAACCAAGTTCCAGCTTTTGCTCCCACTCAACGGGTGGGCTTGCAAGTTCCTAGACCTCCTTGGCCCCCCGAAGCCTCCTTTTACAATCTCTGCCTACACTTGGTAGTAGAAGTGACTCTGGTAAATTTGGGCTGCTGTTGCTCCTGGACAGTGGTGGAATACAATGATACTGTATGTAGCCTGTGCAAACAACACATGCCCACAGTGTAGCATTACTGCTCTTGTCCCCTGTGAGCTCTATAGGTTGTTCAGTCCCAAGTGCGACAGGAAAGGTGGATTGGGGCGAGTCTGAGAGTGAGGGTGACCCACCTAACAGGACAGAAAGCCTTGTCTTTGAAATATGAATCTTCCAAGAGGTGCAAACAGGTTTGGGTCTTATGGAGCAGAGCCTGTATCACAGGAATGGCTCCCAGCTGACTCTGGGATTGCCCTTAGGGAATAGCCTGGGGCCAACAGCTGCCAGTCCAGGGAAAGCCTGTCTACAAAGGCACCAAATGGCACCTCAGTGGGGTGTGTTGGAATAATCACAGTCCCCACAGGGAAAGCAGATCCTGTTTCAAACCACTGTACCATCTAGAGGCCAGGAAACAAACTGTTGGGAAATAATAAAAATGTAACCAAAAAAAAATTGCACCTAAAAAGAGTAGAGGGACTGGGGGAGACTTGTTCTTGCTTCCGAGTTTTATAAACTAATTGTTTGAAAGGAGGCTAAGATGTGTTCTCAGCTGATGCTTGAACTCAGAGGTCTCCTGTCCTTCATCCTGAGGGAGAAGGGTCTGCTGGGAGCTGGCTGAATTCCCGTTGAGAAGGGAGCTGAGGGCCAGCACAAACAGCAATCCACTCCTGCCTCACCCACCTTTATTTATTTTCTGTCTTTGCCTGTCTTTAGTCAGATGGAAACTGGAGAGAGAACCAGTTTGCCTAGCAGCACAGGATGAGTGAAACTGGCTGCTTTTTTTTTTTCATTTTAAAAACGAGAAATAACTTCTATGGCTCCTCCTTGAAACAAACAAAAGAATATCTAAGGGTTGGGGACATAGTTCCGTGGTAAAGCCTGCTCAGTGAGTGTGAGGACCTGCGAGAAGAAGAGTAAGGAGGGGAGGAAGGGGGAGGGGAGGACCATCTTCCTTACGAAAAATTACTTGCTTGATTTTATTTATGCAAGGCTCTCAACTGTTTCAGGTTTTGTATCATGACCCTCAGTAAAATCAGCATTTACTAAACTAGATTAGATCCACGTGTGGGTGGGAACATGTATATCTCCTTTAAGAGGATGACATGCGTGGATTTCTATGCTTCACCGAGCACAAGCAAGAGAGGGAAGCCTATGGAATGGCATACTTTCAGAAACCCTGTAAGAGGTTAATGCCTCTGATTCACACAGAATTCCTTCAACTCAACATGATTAAAAGGCAGAAAGTAGGCAAATGATTTAGACGTTTCTCCAAGAAAGATTCGCAAATGGCCATAAAGTACATTAAAAAAATATTTACTATCACTAAACATTGGGGAAATTCCAGTCACATTCACAATGAAATACCATCTCATATCCATTAGGATGCTCTTCTAGCTTCATCTCTGTTACTGTAGTGAAATGTCTTGACTAAAAAGTCATATAGAAGAGGAAGGTCTTATTCGGTCTACAATTCCAGGCTATAGCCCATCACTTTCAGGAAATCAAGGAAGCAGCTAGGCACATCCTCAACCAAGAGCAGAGAGAAATGCATGCACCCAGGCTGCCTGCATTTCTGCTGCTTAGTTTGTGTTCTCCATTCTTCTGCACATCAGGCCTCCTGCCTAGAGAATGGTGCTGCCCATGATGGCTTAGATCTTCCCATGCCAATTAACAATCAAGACATTAGACATGCCCACGGACCAACCTGATAAACTGTCTTGTCAGGTGATTCTAAGTTGTATTTAAAGCTAGTATCACAGATGGCGACTGTAACAAACATCCAAGCATTGGCTGACTATTCAAGCAAGTGGAAAATCGGAACAACATAGCACTGGGGTCTGGCAAGGGTGCCGGGGCTATTGTCACAATGTAGTTGATAAGTAGGCGTGGGACAGAAAGCGTGTGTGAGAGAAGGACCAAGAAAGCACAGGTCCCTCCGGAGAGGAGGCATGAATCTGTGAGAAAATATGCCCTGAGGTCTACTTCACTTCCACTGGGCTCTGTTCTCAAAAGTCTGCTGCCTAACAACGCTTCATACTGGGGACTGCGCTTCCAGAGCATGTATACTTGGGAGGAAAACTACAACCTAACCAAAGCAACTAGCATCCGCCCGAATAACTGGTGACCATGAGAAGGACCTTCTGGACTCCAGAAAACCTCCAGATAATGTTGACTCTGCCCTACAGCAATATATTGACCTCAGCATCAAAAGAAATGCTGATAGAAGCACCAACCAGATTCCTGACCCTCAGAAACAGCACAAGATAACAAGGGTTTATTGCTATAAGCTGTTAAATGTGAGGATAATTTGCTGCAGGGGGTCACAAACACAATCTCTTGCCAGTCTTGGTTACATTTATAACCTGGTCCAGGGTAGGTGCTTACCCAGCCTAGCTGAAATGCCAGTCTCTTTCCCAAATCCAATCCAATGCCCTGGTAAATGGACAGTCACTTGCGTCCCATGATAAAGCCATGCAACTCTTCTTAAAATGGCACAGCCTTCACAATTAGAGAGAGCAGCCTGCTTACAGAAGGCACTGAATTGATCCCTTTTCTGGGAATAAGTTGCCTTTTTTTTTCAAAGACTATCAAAATTCCCACAGTATTTTGCCATTTCAAAGTCTTATTCCAAGAAGCGCTGTTCCCTATATTTCTTTAAAGTAACTACTCAAATAGCTTATTCGAAAAAAAATCCCATTTTTCTTAGGGAAATCTGTATTAAGCATCTCTTAGATGGAACAGTATTATTCTTATTCAGAGTCTGCATGAAATACTTCAAATCTCATTACCCAGAAAAGCCAGAATACCAGTCCCAGGCCATTTCATTTCTTGTGTGTGAGGAACAGTGGACTCAGACTATGTTTTAAAATACATTAAAACTTAAAATGTGCCACCGGGCTAGAAATTGAATTTTAAGTTAACTATGTTTAAGTCCATGTTGATTAAAAGTGCCTGCCTGCATGTATGTGCAGCAAGTGTGTGGTGTCTTTGGAGGCCAGAAGAGGGCATCAGATCCCCTGGAATTGGAGTTGCAGGCTGCCATGTGGACTGGGAAAACTGAACCCAGGTCCTCTGCAAGAGCAATAAGTACTCTTAGCTGCTAAGCCAGGTCTCTAATGCCTTCAGACTATTGTCCCACCCATGGAGACCACTGGAGACCTCTTGCAGTGTTTGTTCTTTTGATATTTGCTCTCAGATTATACATTAAACCCAGACAGAAAGAATTCAAATCAAGACACTAAGATGTCCATTTAGGGGACAGTTCATCTATTGTGTTCCTTTGCTGAGGGCCAATATCCTCTGTGTCACTCTGTGAATTGTCTAAGGAAGGTTTTAGTCTGCTGAGACCCGGACTTAACCACCTAAAAGCTGAGTACAGACCCCAGTAGAACCAGCATGCACACTAGCTGCCATGGAATGGTGCCATCCACATTCAAGGTGGATCCTTTTCCTTCAGCTAATCTCTGGAAATCCCCTCTTAGACATGCCTATGCTAGGCCTCCTCGGTGATTCTAGACCAACTAGGCTGATAATGAAGCTCAACAACCATCCCATGAGAAGTGACCTTAACCACCACTTGTGAGGGTTTAGTTTCTGACACACACATACACACATTGGAGAACACACTCTAATAATAACTAATAAACACACACACATTGGAGAACACAATCTAATAATAACTAATAAACACACACACATTGGAGAACACAATCTAATAATAACCAATAAACACACATTGGAGAACGCAATCTAGTAATAGCTAAAAAACACACATACACACACACACACACGGAGAACACCCTCTAATAACAACCAACTGCCTTTGCTTTCTCATGAGCTGCCCCAGATCCCCCAGTCAATGGGTGCAGAGAGCAGGATTTGCAGTCACCAAAGCTACCTGGAAGACCAGCTGTTCCCTGGGGCTTCCTTAAGTTTCCCTGGAGTCACATTTGCCGCAAGGGTGGTGTTGGCATGCTTTCTCTACCTGGGCTGCCAGCGGCTGAGTAACCCAACATCTTCTTCAACCTTTTGTCTTGACTCAGCTTTGTAGCCCTCTTTTCATATCCAGAACTTACTCTGCTTCCTGTCTTACTCCAGGAGGGCTCTTACGATCAGAGATAAAAAATGCCCCCTCTTCATCTGAGGGAAGCTGGTCCCCAAGAAAGCTAGCATCTCAGCCCTTCTTCACTTATGTGTGCAACCCTAGCTATGTAGTGAAAGCACTAGGAACTGGGGAGGCTTCTGCTAAAGACCAAGTCAAGAACACAGCGCAAACACCAGGCCTATCCATCACTTTTATTCCGCTGTGAAAACAAACATGAGAAGAAAAAAAAAGGGAGAGAGATCTAGCCTGCTCTCTCCACGTGGTTTGAGGGAGTAACAGTCATCCATCACATGTGGAGGAAAGGGAAGGAAGACAAAACGGAGAGCAGGTGGCTCCACGGAGGCACGAGTATGAGGGGCCCTGCTCACATTTTGGTGAATCAGGGAGGATGGACGTCAAGCTGGAAGTAGAATAGGGCTATAATGCTCTATATTTAAAAAAAAATTATCAGAGCGTGTTATGTGCCTGTGCATGTGTGGAGGTTGGGACAACTTTGGGAATTCGGTTCTTTCTTCTTCTACCAACAGGCTTGGTGGCAAGCATCTTTGCCAGATGAGCCATCTCTTCAGTCCCTGAGCTGCAGTCTCAAAGCACACACCCAGTGACCTATTTTTGCCACGAGGCTTCACTGCTCCTTCTTTGCATATGTCTGTGTGTGATATACATGCACATATGTATGAATGGAGTGTGTGTGTGTCTGTGTGTGCATGCATGCAGGCAGATGTACGCACCTGTGTATGAGTGTTTAAGTGTATGTGGGTTCACATAGCATGCAGATGTACTAAGCAATGAAATTATGGGCAGGTTCACATTCTCACCTGGTATTTATATAGGTGCTGGGGATCCAGATGTTGGTCCTTACACTTGGGTGGCAAGTGCTTTATCCTCTGAGTCGTCTTCCCAGACCCAAGACCCTAACTCTGAAAAGTTCCACAATCCCCTTCAACAGCATAGTGAGCTGGGGACCAAGTGTTCAAAAACACGAGCATTGTGGGGAGGGGTGGTATTTCTGGCCCAAACTCTTAACATGAAGCTTTAATGTAGAGAACATACCAGAGATTCTCAAATTAGCGGGGAGTGGGATTGGTCCTTTCCCACTGGCCTTAGCATTCAATGAAGCCCTTGGAAAGGCAGCCAGCCTGTCCGTCAGCCTGAATCTGAACACTTCTGAGGGGGTTTCTGCTGAGGTTGTAGGCTTTCCTTCATGTGCAGAGGGCCTTGCCTTTCCTGAGGGTCCTGTAAACAAGATGAATTCTGTTTTTAGAGTGAGCAGAGGCTAAAAGAAAAAATTGCTTCTCCAATTAAAGACTCGCTGGGCAAAGATAGTCTGCTTGGCTTCTTTGATATGAGATGAAAGATAAATTGCTTCATGTAAATGTGTTTCCCTTTGAAGAGCACTCCAGTGCTGACTTGGGACAAATCATGACGCAGTCAGGGGTTGTCATGGCAATGGGTCATAGCTCTAAAATCCAGATGCAAGTTGGCTACTGAGATTTGTCAAAGGACAAAATTATGACAGTTTAGTTTCAAGATCTTAACTGGCTTTGTTTTCTACTCTAAAGTCAGGCCAGCCTTCAACCCACAAAATAGGTGTTGCAGTAAGCTGCGCAGGATGGCTGATTTTATAGAAAAAATGGAAGTGGAGTGTGAAGAAAGCAGAAAAAAATAACAAAAACCAAAAATCAGATTGGTCATTTCTTTCTTTCTTTTTTGACAAGGCAACCTTGAATTCCTGGTCCTCTTGCCTTTGCTTCTTGAGTGCAGGGCTCACAAGTATGTAGCACCCCATATGCAGATACAGAGGGAGCTCTGGGAGCCCTCAGAGTGACAAGGACAGGGAGACAGACACTAGGAAAAGCTTGGGATCAGGATAGTTTTTATACAAGAGTTATATATATATATATGAGAGAATGAAACTGACCTGCTGGGAAATTTGTCTGTTTTCTCTCTCGTCCTAATTTCTCAGGAAGTCGGGTTAAAGTGTGTGTCCCTCTTCGTGAGAAGGAACTTTAACATGATAGGTGCCATTTTGTTGTTTAGCCTACCTGTTGGGGCCCAATATGGGAGGTTAGTCCAAAACAATGGGCTCCTGTAACTTTTAAAGGACTTTAGCACAGAGAAAGAGACAACCCTTTCCTCCCAAAACACTTCTGGGGTGGTTTGAAAGAAAATGACCCCAGAAAGAGTGGCACAATTAGAAGGTATGACTCCGTTGGAGAAGGTATGGCCTTGTTGGAGGAAGTGTGTCACTGTGGGGATGGTCTTTGAGGCCTCCTATGCTCAAGTTATGCCCAGTGACACAGTTCACTTCCTAGTGCTTGTGGATCAAAATGTAGAACTCTCAGCACCTTGTCCAGAACCATAACTGTCTGCATGCCACCATGTTCTGCCATGATGATAATGGACTAAACCTCTGAAACTGTAAGCCACCCCAATTAAATGTTTTCCTTTATAAGAGTTGCCATAGTAACGGTGTCTCTTCACAGCAACAGAAACCCTAACAAAGACAACTTCCCTGATAGTCATATTCAGCATATTTTTACCTGATAGTCATAGCCTTGAATTTCTCCCCTCTAAGCAAAGTCGAAGGACAGTTGGAATTCCACTGGTATCATTGACCTTCCCACTTCAAGGCCAGGTCATGTAAACCAATGTTCATTTAAAAACAATGACTGTTAGAATCTCATGGCTAGGTGAGGAAGGATATAGACATGAGGAAGAGGAAGACAGTTTGTTTAAAAATTGAAAGTGCAAGCCAGGAATGATGGATCACATCTGTAATTCCAGTATCTAAGGGGTAGGAGGCAGAATTATGAGCTTGGTCTATATAGCAAGACTATTTCATTGGCAATTATGCACAACATGAAGACCCAACCTCATAAAAACAAAATAAAAATCCATGATGGAGAAGAACTCCCATACACATCATTGAAACATTGCTGCAATCCCAGCATTTGGAAGGTTGAAGACAGGAGGATTGCCACAAGTTTAGGGCCAGGCTGGACTCCAGCCTGTGTGAAACCCTCTCTTGAAATAAATGGATAAATAGATAAGTCAGGTAGACAGACATATAGATAGTTAGATAAATAGACAGATGATAGTTAAGTAGACAGACAGATTTCCTGCTTTATTGACCTTCTCATGGTTCTTTCCTTTTTTTTTTTTTTTGGATTTTTCGAGACAGGGTTTCTCCGTAGGTTTTGGTTCCTGTCATGGAACTAGCTCTTGTAGACCAGGCTGGCCTCGAACTCACAGAGATCTGCCTGCTTCTGCCTCCCAAGTGCTGGGATTAAAGGCGTGTGCCATCACCGCCCGGCTCTCTCACAGTTCTTTCTAAAGATAATAATTACAACAATAAGCATTAGTAATGTGTTAGATGATGTCAATGTTTACGGAGGGTTTAGTAGGTGTCAGCCATTCTGAAGTCCTTCTAATCACATACTGAGATAAATATGATGATGATTCCCCCTTTTTTCCAGACTAAGCCGCTAAGGCTGGGACATACTGCTGAATTCATCCTCTGTGGCCGTCTCTAAGGCTCACACGCAGACTCTCCTCTACTTCCGCGTTCTTCTCATGCTGTGGGATCTCTTGAAACATTGGAGGGAAAAAAAAGTGAAGTTCATGGCCTGTGGAGACTCATCAGAGGTGATTCCTGCTGCAGGGGGCAGTCAAGCAGGAATTCAGCCTCCAGCAGATCTTCTGAGACAAGGGGTTAGAGAGATGACAGCCCAGTCCTAAGGTCAGTGTCCACTGGCAGGACAAGGACTCTTCCTCTGCTCAATCCTCCCACAGCACCTCAGTCACCTTAGCCACGCACTTTTCTAAACCCACCTCACAGGGGCAGTGCCTTTGAAAGGACCCTCCACTTCCCAGTCTTTTCATCTCAGTCTTTCCCCTTTGTCTCTCTTGTCTTCAGCACCAGCTCCTGCCATCTTCTCCCATCCTAACTGCCCCCCTCTCCACTTTGCCCCTGGATTTGTTGAACTACAGCCTCCCAGGATTTACTCCAAACTCGAGGGGGAGAAGCAGCCGAGGAGACACTGGGAAATTAGGCTCTGTGGAACAATCAGGTGAGGGTTACCAAGGCAACGCAGGAGACTCTGAAGGAGACTACCCAAAGCCTCGAAGCCACACATGTCTTCCTAGGAATGAAGAAAGGCTGAGCCTGGAGGAAAACGTGGAAACAGGAGGAAGAAAGGATTCACGACGTGATCCAAAGGACTTAGGGTCACCAAATGTCCCGCTTTGTCTGAAAGCTAATGACATTTCCCGTGGCAGCTTTGATGCTGGAACAAGTCTAAGCGAACCTTTCTATCCCAAGTCTACGTCCATGCTCTCCTCACAGATCTAAACCTGCAGATTTCCTCCCCACGGCAGGATCCTACTGGACCAGAGGGGAGGTGCTGCTGAATACAGTATCGCTTCTTGAACTGAGCATCCCCAGCAACTCCCTGGTATTCACATCTTTTAGAAAAGAGGAACCATAGTTTGTTTTGCCTCCTACGTTTCCTTTGTAGCTGAAATTGCTTTTCGGAGTTATCTTCAAAACCAACAGTCAAACTCAAGGCTGCACTTCAGAAGCGCCAACCCCGACTCATTTGTCATTTCTTTTAAGTTGGCTAGAGAAAATAAAGATTTCCACTTCTCTCTTGAAACCGTGCCTTACTGAACATAGATTCAAATTTTTCACTGTCCTTGCGAACCAATTCTAATTTCTGCTTGATTTCCTTTTCCTATATTTGGCACTGTGACTTTAAGAGGCAAAAAAATATTTTTCTACATATATCTGAAGTCATGTGCTTGGGGCCTGTTAGGACAAATGAGAAAAAGCAAGGTGGCTATTAAACCATATATTTTATGTAGAATTATTCAAAATTCCAAAGCAGTAGACTTTACCAAAAAGTTAATTATGACAAGATATACACACAGAAGTCATGCTGCAGACCTATGACCCAGCATTTGCTAGGGAGCTTGCCTCACAGCAAGGAATAAAGTAAGCATCTCAGATATAACTTTCCTCCAGAGCTGATGTGGGATTTCCCTCTATATGCTGTGATTATCATTAATGAATAAAGAAACTGCTTTGGACCTATAGGAGGGATGAATTTAGCTAGACGGGAAAAACTAAGCTGAATGCTGGGAGGAAGAAGGGCAGAGTCAGAGAGAAGCCATGGTGCCATCAGAGATAGACACTGGTTGGAATCTTCCCTATAAGCCACAGCCACATGGAGATACAGATTAATAGAAATGGGTTAAATTAATATGTAAGAGTTAGCAAACAAGAAGCTAGAGATAATGGGCCAAGCAGTAATTTAAATAATATAGTTTCTGTGTGATTATTTCGGGGCTAAGTGGCTGGGAACCAACAAACAGCCTGCTGCTACACAGAGCCATGAAGTCCACAACTGACTCTATAGACAAGTAGATGGGAAGGGGCCTGGCTTCTGGAGACCAAATCCAGCTGGAAGAGGGACCAGAGCAAGCACGGCCTCTGTACTCATTGCTGGCACTTAGTGCGGAGTTAAAGAGGAAGGCAGCTGGAGAGAGGAAGCCTTGTACAGTGTAGGAACGCCGTGTCCTCAGACCCTATTTCCAACCTGGGTTCGAGTCCCAGCCCTGCCACATACTAGCTGTGGTGAGGGCCTTTGATAAAGCAGCAATCATATCTACTGTCATGATTAATGTCTTCACTGTCAATTTGGCTGACATTTGGAATCACCAAGGAGACACACTTGCCGTGTGTCATATGGTGGAGTAGGTGGGTGGGAGTGGGTAGGTAGGTGCATGTGTCCAGAGAGCTTGAACTGAAGGGGAAAAAAAAACCTTCCTTAATATGGGTGACACTGTTCCATGTGCTGAAGGCCTAGACTGAATAAAGAGGGAAAAAGCTGAGTCATCCCCAACATTCATCTCTCCCTGTTTTCTGACTGTAGATACAATGTGACCAGCCACTCCCACCCCTGCCGCCAGGGTGGACCCTGAGCCAAAGGAACTATTTCTTAAATTGTTATTGTCTGATAACTGTTACAGCAATGGGAGCGAAGAATGAGCACACTTCTTTACAATGTGAGGACAATTCATGAACACACATGTACAGTACAAAACACCCACTGCAGAGCTATGCCTCCCACTAAAGCTCTGCTTGCTATTTGCTTAGATTCGGTTGGAGACAGAAATCTCCAATCTGTCTCTTGAGCAGATGAACTGATTTTTTTAACACTTGCTGTGTAACACAAGCTCCACAGCGGGGCCGAATGTAGTCTGCTAAGATGCCCTGCTGGAGTCTCAAGGTGTGGTGCAGCTGTCAAGAATTAACTGCGCAAGTTTAAAAATGGGGAGGTGAAAATCCAGGTCTCTGACTATTTTTGAAAGCTAGACAGATCAGACTCTACAAGGTTCACCATCTTTCTACGGGATTACTACGAGCTGGAGCTGAGTGGAGCCAAGTAAGCAGCAGGTGGGTTAGGAACTCTCCCAGCTCAGACCCCTATCAACTGCTGCAGTATAGGCAACTGTATTTGCATTTGCATAGGAGATCCACCTATGATAGCCAAAGATCAAATCCAGGATGGGCTGGGTTTTGTGTGAGTGTGTGTGTGTGTGTGTGTGTGTGGTGTGTGTGTGTGTGAAAATGAAGCTTTGAGGGACTCTAGCGGCATTCACAGGACAGTGCAAATGGGGCCCATGAAACCAAAAGTGTTAGTATCTGGATGCAGGCAGGAAAAAGGTCATGGATGTTTGCAAGACATTATCTTTCAGCGAAGAATTTGCTCAAAGATAGCCTATTTTATTATTCATTCATTTTTGCTTTCCTGTGTTTTGTTCTTGTTTTAAATTATTTATTACATTTTATTTATTTAGGGTGTGTGTGCATGTGTGTGTATGTGTGTCCTTGTATGTGTGTGTGTGTGTTCATGTGTATTTGGCAGGGGATACACCGTGCACAACTGGAGGTCAGAAGACAACCTTCAGGAGTTGATTCTTTCCTTCCACCATATGGTCCTGGAGTTGAACTGAGGTCATTAGACTTGGCAGAGCATCTTTACTTGGGGAGTTATCTCGCTGAGTCCCCTATTTTTATTTTGAGACAGAGTCTCTCACCCTGTAACCCAGTCTGACCTCAATTTTAGCTCTACATCACCAACATTAGGGGAAAATGTAAAAGGCAACATAATAGCATTGAGAGAACAGGAGTTCATTATGTAGCCCACACTGGCCTCAATTAACAATCCTCCTGCCTCAGCCTCCCGAATGTTAGGATTATAAACATGAGTCATTGTGTCTAGATTTAGCTTTCAGTATTAATATACATAATCTAATTTAAAAGCATTTTGGTATACATAGCTTATGCAGGCATGTGTCATTACTAATTCTGCCACAGATTCATGCAATACACAGCATCCTCCTCATATGCTCACACAAACACTCAGATGACCCTGACATTGTGCTAGAAATATCCATGCATTATTCCTGTGGAATGCAGCAAGAGAACTTATGCCACACAAAGAGAAGACCCCAAATGTTACCTGGGACATCAGCTAAATTAGATTCCAGGCATGGTATCTATCAACTCCCTTTTCCATTAGTTCTAAGGGAACTAATTTAATTTAATATAGTTCCATCGCTATTATCTCTTCCCCTCAAATAAGAATTTAATGGGAGTCTTTACATTTTTTCCCCTTGGCAGACATCTAAGGAAGGAATTAATATTGATATTTTGCTAGATGCTTTCCATCCTTGAGGACATATTTTATATCATAAACATGATATATAGACATGATGTAGAATATATTGACTATATATACCCAATGTACTCTTTCTTGAAGATGCTGGCATATTAAAAATGTCCAATAATATATTTGTTGAATGGCTTAATACACCGGGAACAGGGATGTAGAAGAAGCTAAGAGTCAAGGCCAATCCTGCAGGGAGTTCTAAGGTTTAGATAAGCTTTCAGAACTGTCATATGTTGGGGAAAGGAGATATGCTTCTGTCACCCTGTTTAACACAACACAAGATGAGAGCAGTCATAGAAACAACTGATGGGGAAAGGGGAAACCTTGAACAAAATAGTTATGTGGTTTTTAAGGCAAATCCTCAGGGAAAACTATAGTCGCAGGCTTCTTATCCAGGGCATGTCCAATGCCTAGTTATTACTAGTCCTTACCCATAGAGAAGGATCTGAGTACATATTACAACATCCACTACATAGGAATTGCTCCGTAAATATTAGTGTCTATTGTCTACATCCCCATGAATAAAGCTACCCCACAAATGAAGTAACAAGTGACAGACTCTTGTATATCTTGGTAACTGACATGCTTAGTCGTTCTAAGCTGTATTACCTTATAGACATGCCCTGGTTAGATTGGTTGGTTGATTGATTGATTGATTGATTGTCAACTTAACACAAGCCAGGGTTGTCTAAGAAGAAAAAGTGCCTCAATTTGATTGGCCCAAAAGGCAACTTTGTGGGACATTTTCTTGATTAATGAGGATGGATGCAGGTGGTACAATCTCTGGGCAGGTGGGTCCTGGATTGTATACAAAGCAGTCATGGGGAGCAAACCAGGAAGGGGCACTCCCCGACAGTTCCTGTAGTTCCTGCCTCCAGGCTCCTGCCTTGTGTTCCTGCCCTGCTTTCCTTTATTGATAAACTGTGGGACAGAAATGTGAGCCAAATCAACCCTTTCCTCCACAGGTTGCTTTTGGTTGGTGTTTTTATTGCAGTCATCAAATCCCAACTAAGAGGGGACACTTGGAGAAGGACAGCGTGTTCCTGCCCCACATTCCATGCACATCAGAGCCTCCGTTCTGGGATGACCCAATGCTGGTGATGAAGGCAATGTTATTCTGTGACCACAAGCCAGAGGACTTATGGACCCTAGTGGACAGATGCAAAGAACAGGCTTCTCTTTAAAGAAGATCTAGTTAAACCTCAAGTACACACTAACTACAGAAATTTTCTATTTCAGGTATTGTCTTTTAAGGTGCTAGAGCCCAGATTCAGAGCTTCATTCATGCTAAGCAAGACTTCTACCACTGAGTCATACCCCAGCCCTTATTTTTTTTTTTTTGATATAGGATTTTTCTACATAGCCTAGGCTGGTCTTGAAGTCAAGCTTTCCTTTCTCTGCACATGAGTATATAGTTGTTCTCTCTCTCTCTCTTTCTCTTTCTCTCTCTCTCTCTCTCTCTCTCTCTCTCTCTCTCTCTCTCTCTCTCTCTCTCATATTGCTGGGGATTGACCCAGGGCCATGCTCATGTTAGGTAAGTGCTTTGCCATTGAGCTGTGCTCCCAAACTATCACTAATAACTTCTATTCTTTTCTAAGTCTAAAGTTAGGATTTTATAATACAAAAATTAAGAGGCACCATCCCATTGACTGCTCAACATGCATTTTGTAGAGACACATGGATTAGATGACTTGATGGGCAAAGCCCATAGAAGACAACCTGGTATACCTGGCATGTGGCAAGCGTGGGAACGGTAGCCATTATTATTACTCTTATTTATTGCTCAGGACTCACTCCACTTCACTAAGGTCTCCTTTTCCTCGGGATCTATAAGCAATACCCATCTATATTCCCTGACTCATCTGACTTATCTTCAGTATCTTTACCTTTTTTGTGACTTCCTAGACCACAATTGTGTGTGTGTGTGTGTGTGTGTGTGTGTGTGTGTGTGTGTTCCAGAGTGTTCAGAACAACAGTTTGTCTACATGTCATTGTGCTTTGTATCCATTCTATGGTTTGGATAGAATCCAAAAATCCCTCAAAGGTTTGTGTATTGGAAATTATTCTTTAGTGTAACTATCTTAAAAAGGTGGTGGCACACTCCTTTAATCATAGCACTCAGGAGGCAGAGGCAGGTGAATCTCTGTGAGTTTAAGGTTAACCTGGTCTACAGAGAGAGAGTTCCAGGGCAGCCAGGACTACACAGAGAAACTCTGTCTCAAAAACAAAACAAAACAACAAAATAAACAGAGGAATCTTTAAACTGTAGAGCTTAGAGTAATTAAGTCAATGGGGGTGGTACCCTTAGGAGGGATGTAGCTCTCATGGGAACCTTGTTAGCTCTGTTAAGAATGAGTACTGTAGGAGGTTAGCCAGATCCCCAAGTCTCTGGCTACCTGTGTGGCTGAGTGATCACTCTCACGTGGTCTCCTGCCATTGCAATGCTGTTAGCCTGGAAGCCCTCACCAGGGTAGAGCAGAAGGCAGTGCTACCCCCTCCAGAAAGTGACCCAAGCAGATTGCCTTCTCTACCAATTACTCAGCCTTAAAGCTGACAGTGGTGGCCCAGGACTGTCATTCTAGCACTTAAGAGACTGAGGCAAGAAGATCACCACAAGTTTGAGACCAGCCTGTGCCTCATAGGGAGTTTCGGGCCTGCCTAGAGTACATAGAGAGATGCTATATCAAACACCTAAAAAAAGTAGAGAGAAAGAAAAATCAGTTATCCAAACTTTCTTACAGTAACGGGAAACAGACTAGCGCAACCCTCCAATAAAATCCGCAAGCATCTTTCATTATGGTCTATGTTTGTCCATCTCGAATCTAGTTTTCTATGACTTCAACATCTTCGGCTTCTTGCAGGGCTCATTTGCCAGTAGAGGTTTATGGTGAAACCAACCCCAGACATGTTAGAAACTCAGGTTCCACATTGGAGCTAAGAAACTGAAAGGCAGTATCTCTAGCATTTGACCAAATCTTAGTTTGCCGACAATTTTCAAACGACCCAAAGCAGCCCCTGAAACTCTTCTCCAAGGTGCCCCTGCCCTGTCTGAAGAAAATTGCAAATCACTCACACCTTTGGTTCTCAACTGTGCACCTCAATATCACCTAGAGAACATTAAAATCACGGGTGTCTCAGGTCACACTCCCACAGTTCCTGATACTTGACATCAACATTTTTTAAAGTCTGATTGGGGATTCAAATTGCAACTGTGTTTGAGAAAAACCACCACAGCATTTCCAGATGAATACAGCTGTCGAAATGGCTGTAATTTTATGCTTTAATACTGATAGTATGCCTTGACCCTGAAAGATTTATAAAAATACCTTAAAACTTCCAATAATTATAGGCTACATTACATGCCTAGTTAAATCATTTCATATATATATATATATATATATATATATATATATATATATCTCACTTTGATAATATTCACCTCCATTATTCTCCGTCCTCAACCCCCCACCTCCTGTTGTAGCCTTTCTTATTTTAATGAGTCATATTGTATTTCTTCTTCCATGTCTTTTTGGGGCCAGACCCACTGAGTATCACTAAGGCTGCCTGCATGACATGGTGGGTGTTACTTACTAGAGCATGGACCCCTTACCAATGGCTAGACCACTGCAGAAAATGACTGCCCCTCCTGCAGCAACCATGCACTGCCAATAGCTTCTAGGAAAGGGGTGGAGCCTGTGGACGGATACTGATGGGCAAACCAAGTGCAGGTCTTGGGCAGGTACCCACAGCTGCTGTGAGTTCACAGACTCAGTGACAACCAGACATAATTTTAAACACTGTGTGATCATACAACTCAGTAATGAGTAAGAAATATTACAGGGATTCATGAGAACTACACCTATCCTTCCTAAACACAGCCCCCTAATACCTCCGTGGCCTGATTCCCTTGCACTGAGCCCCGCCTCTTAAAGACTCCATTACCTTTTAATATCAGTACAATAGGGAGCAAGCTTCTAACTCCTGAGCCCTTGAGAAAGTGCACATTAACAGTGGATGGGGCAGAGGATTTTAAAAGCATAAAAATCAAATGGTTCTTGAGTCAAGCACAGTGGCATACACTTGCAATCCCAACATGTGGAAGACTTAAGCAAGAGGAACATAGGATTTCAAGGTTAGCCTGAGCAAGGTCCTACCATAAACAAGTCAAGTCAGGTTTTACTGTGGGCTTTCTCAGACACTGTAATGTTTTAATGTACTATACTAATATAGATATAGAAGTTTTTAAGTTTTGTATCTGGCCAGAGGAAGCAGATGATGAGAGAAGAAAGTACAGAACACAGAGCCAGCACTGACAAGAACGTGATGCCACTTTAGAAGCAAAGGTCCTACTTCTTGGGAGCTGATTTCAGGATTGGTTGCCAAGCTCCGCCTCTAACAGGATGTGACTATTAATCTTCGTTGTAAACTTGACTGATTTTAGAGTCACTTTGGAAACGCACTTTTAGATTTGTCGATGAGGTGTTTTCAGAAAGGTTTAACTAAAGAGAGAACTCACCTTTAGTGTAGGGGGCATCATTCCAAAGATTGGGGGTCCTGGGCTGAATGAGAAGGAGCAAGGGGAGCCCCAGCCCTCACCTCTCTCCTGACTGTGACTACACTGTGACCAGCTTCCCTCACTTCTGTGGCCTTGCCTTCCTGCCACAAGCCACCCTCCGCTATGACCCCAAATAAACCCTTGTTCCCTTCCTTAGGTTGCTTTGTCCAACAATGAACCAAGTCATTGATACACAAGGTGAGTCGTGTCCTTGTCTGTCGCCTTCTGTGGACCACAAGGAGTTCCACACATGAGGGCTGACAGTTAGTGACTATAGATACTTGGTCCCTCCTGAAAACAGAGCAAGGGTCAGTGTGAGGAGATGGGTGCTCTTCCTTGGCAGGAGAGAGGAGAGCTAAGGAGGTGAAAGGGCACAGCTCTGCCCAGACCTAACAATTCCTACTCCAGCCACCGTGAGCCCCTGCCAGCCACCTGTCTATGATTAAATATGTCTACATAAATGAAAAGGCCTATGAAACCATAATAGCATGACCTATGCAAATATTAGGAGTCACTTTGATCATCAGAGTTGTCACCATCCATAGGATACTCTGAGTTTATGTGAATAATAACCCAGGAGAAACTTAAGTGAAGAATCCATAAACATATAAAATCTTACACTAGTTTTCCATAAATTTTGCAAAGCGGAAGGAAGAAAGAGGTTAGATAATGCGAGATGCATCAAGTCTGTTTGGATTGTTCCTCTCTGAAACCTTGGATGTGAGTTGAAGGTTCACATCAGTCCCCTGGTTAATAGCCCGTGGTTTCCTCCCGTCATCCCAAATGTGTCTCACTGACAGATGGCTCCCTTGGGAAAACACCTTAGTGATTAATTGGGTAGAGAGGCACCATTTGGCCAGCAGCAGGCTGGCACTGGCTTCAGACAGCTAAACTGAAGCCGCCCACAATGAGTTGACAAACATGACCGTGGCTCAACCTCCTTTCCGGGCCTCTGCTTCAGCCCCTGCCCTGACTTCCCTGAACAAAGGGGACTACAAGCTGTAAGATGAAATAGACCTTTTCCACCTTGTTTGATCATGGTGTTTTATCCCAGCCATAGAAAAGCTAAGACATGCAGGAAGGGTTCTTAATTGCTGAGCCTTCTCTCCAGCCCCTCATAATACTTTCTGGTTCACTCTGTCTCATCCTGTTCCTTTTGCTAATTTGCACTACATCTGTGGGTACTTCTTCATGTTGGCATGGCAAACTCGCTCTTCTTCATTTTATTGTGCAACTTCATGTTTGGACGTGTTTGTTTGGGGTCCTCTAAGTGGCTCCCTCTCTTTTGCTCCACCTATCTTGTATCCTTTCTCTGGTGGCTGTCCTTACATCTACCTGTCTTTGATGGGCTTCTCAGAGAGAATAAAGGTTTTCTCTCTCTCTCTCTCTCTCTCTCTCTCTCTCTCTCTCTCTCTCCCTTCCTCTCTCCTTCCCTTCCTCCCTCCCTCCCTCCCTCTTTCTCCCTTTGGAAAGTCTCCTATAGTCTTCTGCAGTGAAGTGTTTGGTCTAACAGGCCCTAGGCCTGCTTCGAGCGTTATAAAAATATACATGGGATTTAAATAGGGCCCTGTTTCCAATACACAAGAGACTTGGATCTTTCTGCTTAGTAAATGTGTTTGTGCTGAATGCCCCTGACTTCCCAGCTTGTCATAATACCGGGAGAGCAGTACATATTCATGCAAGCTTCTTTTGTCTTTCACTCTTCCTACACCAGAGACGGTGCTGAGGGATCGCCTCCTGCAGTGTCAATAGGAGGCAAGCATCGGTCCACAAAGGGCCTTGACATTGTGAGAAACAACTGGCTTTGAGACTGCAAGGGAATTTCCCCAAGCTAATAACCTTAGAAGATGTGAATGGGGAGCTGGAGAAATGGCTCAGCCATCAAGAGCATGCACTGCTCTTGCAAAGAACCCAGGTCCAGTTCCCAGAACCTGCATCCGGTGACTCGCAGCTCCCTGTACGGCCAGCTCCAGGGAATCTGATCCCCTCTTCCAGCCTCCAAGGGAAACTGCACTCACAAACATATACCATAGTTAAAAATAAAATAATAAATCTTCTAAAATGGATGTAAGGAATTCCTTATCAAATGTAAATAGCAACATTACAGGTCAAAATAGGCTTGACATTTAGCATCAATGTGCACACAGAGCCAAGAGCATCCACACCAGGAGCAGGCCCTTCCTTCCATCCCATGCTCTACAGATTCTCTCCTTCTCCGCATTTAAACATCCTCTCAGCAGAGTTACACCTCCCCACGCCTCTTCTAAAGGAACACACCAGCCTTGTCCCTCTGCCTGTCACCTTATTCTTTCCTTAAACACTCACTTTTCCATCTTCTGGATTTATATTATCTTAAAATTATATGTATGTATGCATGTATATATGCATGTATATGTGTATGTATGTATATATGTATGTGTGTATGTATGTATATGGGTATCTGTGTGAAGGCATGTGGACATGTGTACAGGTGCCCAGAAATGAGCTTCAAAGTCAAGATTTATTTTCTTTTAAAATTATGTATATGTGTATCTATGTGTAGGCATGTGGGGTGAAGTGATGGGCGGATGTGGACAATCTGACACAGGTGTTGGGATCTAAACTCCATTCCTCTGCCATCTACAAGAGTAACATGTGTTCTAACCACTGAGCCCTCTCTCTAGCTCCCCATTCTACACTCCTTAGTAAATACTCACTACCATGTTAAAAGTGGCAAAGATCACGATTCAAAAATAATGAAAAGAGCTTCTTAAAATGATGTGCTAGGGCCAGTGTAAAAAGTAAGATAAAGGAAACCCTTTCTAAGGGCTTTGTGCTCTCTCCTTCGCTGGGCTGTTATCTGAGATGCTGTTTGATATGAGGGAAAGAAGCTCACGTTTGTGGAGGCCAAAGCTGTCTCTGTCACATCCAAACCTAGTGACTGTGATTTAATCCTTTACCCTTTGAACCTCATATCCTCATCTGCAAATGGAAATAATCGTCCCTGCCTTTGCAGAATTACAGTGAAGATCAGTAATGAAATCTACAGTGAATCTGGCACATGGTCAGCCCTCATTAACTCGCGGTTATTATTATTATCTCCATCTAAATTCCATGAGTGATATGCTTCTGTATTTAATTCGAGTAGGTGGGTAGCATTTAATTGGTAAAATCAGTGTCAGGAATGAGTGCTCAGCAACTGAATCTAATCACTGTAGAAGAATGAGCTCGCACACCTTGCCATCACAATATTGAGGCAGAGCGCCAGTAACTCAGAAGCTCTTCGACACTGATGATACACAACAGGGAAAGAATATGAACCAGAGTGATGGCAGCTTCAAGAAGAGGAGGGGAAAGATGAATAATGGGGGAGGAAGAAGGGGAGAAGGAGGGGAAAGAAATAGAGGGAAGGAAGAGGAAATGGGGATGTGGTAGGAGGTTGCTTGTTCATTCCTGGCTGCCCAGACCATAAAATAATCACACAGAAACTATATTATTTGCAATACTGCTTGGCCTATAGCTTAAGCATATTGTTAGCTAACTCTTATATCTTAAGTTAACCCATTTCTATTAATCCATGTATCACCATGTGGTTTACCAGCAAGGTTCCATCTAGCGTCTGTCTCCTGCAGGGCTACATGGCTTCTCCTTGACTCTGCCTTCTCTCTCCTCTATCTGCTTGGAACTCCTGCCTTGCCTTATTGTGCTAAGCCACTGGCTGAAATAGCTTTATTCATTAACCAATAAAAGCAACACATAGACAGAAGGACTTCACACACGGGGGTTGGGGGGGATGGAGGGGAAGGAAGGGGAAAAGAGGACAGGAAGAAATGGAGGAGGAGGAGGAAGAATCTCAAATGCCTAAGGTACAGGATCATATTCACGCTTCCACTGCAAGGTGGAAGGGAGAATGGCTGGAAGCCAGAGAATCATAGGAAACACATTTGTTTACTTATATATTTGGCCAAATTTGGGAAGTTCAAACATGCACCACCGGGCCACAAGAACAGAGACGCAGCAAGTACAAACTGACATGCTCCCTGTAGAAAGCAATTTGTCAGCGTGGATCACAATGAAAGAGCCGCAAACCTTTGATCTAATGATTCCACTTCTTTGCTAGCTAAGTGTGACAGAAAAGCTTACACACCTGAGCAGAGATGTGTGAGAACGATGTGCAAGGGGTGCCCAGAGAAGGAAGACTTTTAAGATGAGTCAGACCATTCCATGCAGGCATAAGAAGGGTACTCAGAGACAGCTGTGGCAGCACATAGCTTTCATCTCAGCAGATGTAGGTGCTGTAGCCTGCTGGCCTGGCCTGTCACCTGGGTAGCCTGTCCCCTTAAGGGATAAGCCCCGCCCACTCCCAATCTCCCCGCCCCTTCCCTCTGAGTCAAATGGACCTCCCACTTCCACCCCCTCTCTCTCCCCCCCTCTGTCTTTCTTCTGAAGAGGCAGCTTGTACTTCTCTCCCTTCTCCCTTTCCCACTTTTTTCTTCTCTTTCTCTCTCTCTTCCTCTCTCCTTTCCCAAATAAACTCTATACCCAAGCTCTCTCTGCATGGCATATCTGTCTGTCTCTCACCCACTGTGATCTCCCACCCACCAGGGGACCTGCTGGGGTCATTCATGGATAATAACAGTAGGCTGTGAGTTTGAGGCTAGCTTAGTCTACATAGCAAGTGTTGGTCTAGCAAGGGCTACATAATGAAGCCCTGTCCTAAATGAATAAATAAATAGAAAGGACAGGAAAAATGGGAGAGAACTCACTTCCACAGATTGTCTTCTGACCTCCACATATGTGACATGGCATCTGTGCTGGTTGGTTTTGTGTGTCAACTTGACACAAGCTAGAATCATCAGAGGACGGAGCATCAGTTGAGGGAATGCCTCCATGAGATCCAGCTGTAAGGCATTTTCTCATTTAGTGATCAGTGAGGGAGGACCCAGTCCCTGCTGAGTGGTGCCATCCCTGGTCTGATGATTGTGGGCTCTATAAGAAAGCAGGCTAAGCAAGCCTAGAAAAGCAAGACAGTAAGCAGCTCCCCTCCATGGCCTCTGCATCAGCTCCTGCCTCCAGGATCCTGCCCTGTTTGAGTTCCTGTTCTGACTTCCTTCAGTGATGAACAGCAATGTGGAAGTGTAAGCCTAATGAACCCTTTCCTCACCACTTGCTATTTTGGTCACGGTGGTTCATTGCACCAATAGAAACCATAATACAGCAACACACACACGCACATACAAACACTCGTACACACACTAAATAATTGTAATCAAAATGTCAAGTAAATGATTACTGATGAATGAATAGCTTTGTCAATGTACAAATATTTGGGAGGAAATGTTTGTTGCCTCTGAAGAGAGTCTAACATGAAGAAAAGATTCAATGTCTGCTTTTCTTGCATGCAATTGCATATACATTATATACTTGATTACATTATATTTTACTGTTTCATGCACAGATTTTGTATCAACAGAGTCTCACTATGGTGTCCAAGTTGACCTTAAACTCAGGATCCTTCTACTTCACCCTTCAGAGTAGCTGGGGTTTCAAGTATCCAGCACACCTGGCTTTCAAACATATTTTAAGTATGCTATGAACTCGTCATGTGCATGTGTTATTTTAAAAATAAGCAGTGTGAACCTACTTAAAAATGAACGTTCTAGTGCTTAGCAAAAATAGTGATGGAACCTGTCCTTCCTCAGCCAAGCCCGGCAGCCTTTCTCTCCCCAGAGGTTCTGTTACAGTTGGCTACATATCCCACAGTTGCCTATGAAGATAGTGCATTAACTGTTCCCGGGGAGAGATGAGCAAATGTCTACTCGGCCCAGAGAAGGCCCAGACAGCGGGTCAATCTAAAGATTCCACCCAAGTCTAGCCTGGAGAACCAAAGAGCTCATTGGCTTTGCTAAAAGGATTGTGAATGACATGATGGGCCCCTTACAGGACCATAGGAGACTCCAAACCACGAGGCACTGGAGTCCTACCCCAGTGTGGATGCCGACCTCCTCATAGCTGCATGAAGTTCTCCCCACTCCCTTCCAGTTAACTTTCTGCCTCCTAAATATGAACATGTCCTGCTTTGGGAATTCAGACGACAGGAAAATCTAATTATGAACGCCGTTCTAGCCACAATTCCATTCCAAAGACAACGTGAGACAGTCTTTCATATCCTATTGAACTGTCTCTGGATCACACAAACCTTTATCTAAGAAGCCATGAAGCCTGTCATTATGGGTGAACTTTATGGACAACAAAGGACAGCCCACTCCATTGGTCCCGCCCACTGTTGGCTGGCTCTCCTAGCTGCAGTCTGAACTGAGAGAGAAAATCTGTTATTAGCTGTGCCTGCTACAAACAAACGGTAGAAAGTAGGCCTGGAGCATACACTCAGAGCTGGGGACGCAGCTCCTGGAGTGGAGTGCTTACCTAGCATGCGTGATGCCCTGGGTTCCATACTCAGTATTACAAAACCAAAACCAAACAAGATGCACATAAATGTTTACCAGAGAACGTTTTCACCAGACTCAGAGACAGGAATCCAAAACCTCTTAAGGATTCCCACAGCCGTCCCAGCAGGTGAACTGAGACTCCTGCCGGACAATTGATTTTCCTGATGGTCTAGACAGGGAGAGATGGTTGGAATCCAGCCTGCTTATTCCTAAAGAGCTCTTCATTACTAACGTGACAGGGACTTCAGAATACTCTAGGGGACTCTGCTCTATCTTCCAGTCTTCAGGACTCTGAATAATTGAATTTAAAGTAGCTCATAGAATATTTGCTCTAGGGAGGATGGCAAGGAAGAGTGGTATTCATTTAGAAGGGCTGTTTGAAGTGCGTAGAAAGTCAGGCAAGCGAATGTTTTAACGGGTTCTAGAAACCTCAGGCACATGAACACCTGGGCACCGGGAAGCTGAAGTTGAGATGCAAGCCTGGCTGAGCAGCACATGAGAAGGCCTCCTGGACCTGGTTTTACTCAGACCATCTCTGTCAGGTCTTTAAGAAACAAGGCAGATGGGATGGCTCAGCAGGTAGAGGTGCATGTTGCCTTCTAACTACCATATGCATCACACACACACACACACACACACACACGGGGGGGGGGGGATTTTTAAGAGGAAAATGTGTGGAGAAGAATACGTATTTTGCAAGCTCTCGTCTGAAGAACTTGATTTAAAATATAATATCAGCAATAAAATTTGTGTTGATTTTAGTAACCTCAATAAAACACAAATTTTAATTAACTAACTAGGAACTTAATTCCATCATTAAAAAAATAAAATAGTGCCAGACTGTGGTGGCAGATGCCTTTAATCCCAGCACTCGGGGAGCAGAGGCAGGCGGCTTTCTGTGAGTTTGAAGCCAGCCTGATCTACAAGAGCTAGTTCCAGGACAGGCTCCAAAGCAACACAGCAAAACCCTATCTCAAAAAAAAAAAAACCAAAAATAAATAATCAATTAATTAAAAGTAAAATAGCCTCTGTTATCATTCTTCTGGCCTTCCCTGTCACCTGGGTATCCTGGGTCCCTTTAAGAGATGAACTCTGCCCCCCATCACCCCCCCCCCGCCCACTCAGGCAAACTGATCTCAAGGGCCTTCTCTCCATTCTGCCCTCCTTCCTTCTTTCCCCTCCCTCCTTCTCTCTCTCTGTCTCTCTCTCTCTCTCTCTGTCTCTCTCTCTCTCTCTGTCTCTCTCTCCCCTCCTGCCTCCGTGACATGAAGTCTCAGGGTATGATAAACTCGCAGGGGTAAAAAACGTCCTCTGAGGAGTGATGGCAAAGCTGGCGACCAGCCAGGAACAGCACATCTGGCCACGCACAGCAGGATGCCCCAAGGGGAGTGATCTTTAAAGTAAAATACAGCCACTTAGAGAACTTTTCCACAGTGGTTGTTTGGGAAATGGATATTTCTGTTGGGGGTGGGGGATGGGCAAAACGGAGGCATAGACTACCATAGCCGGCGTGACAAGAGGATGCTGACTTAAGGTGGGGTCCAACTCCGGCACAGGAAGACCTGGTTCATGATCCCATAAGTCCAAACATGATTTGAATTCATGGGAGGAGTTCAGACAGATGATAGAAGTGGGTTAAAATGAACAATTAGGGTGTTTTTAATCGAGTATCTAGATAGAGATGCAGTTGTGACAGAGTATTAAAAACTACCAGTTCACCTGTGGTCCCTCCTTGCATGAAGATGAATGAACGTTGATGTTGGGGAGCTGCTCGAGCTAAATCCTGCAGACACTACATCCACCTCTCCCCATAAAGGACAGTCTCATAAATGAGGAAACCAGCCCAGCTCCCTCCTAGAGGGCACAAGAGCCATCTGCAGTTCGTAAGATTTGAGAAGAAGGAAAAAACAAAACAAAATTTTAAACTCTTTTTGGTAGGAGGCTAGGTACAACTAATAAAGAAACTAATCTTATAGCCTTAGCTCTAGGAAAGCTGAGACAGGAGGATTGCCAGGAGCTTGAGGCCAGCCTGGGCTACATAGTGAGCTCCTGGGCACCCTATGCTACAGAATGACAACCTGTCTCAAAGAACATTCTTTTAAGGGCTGTGAGTATAGTTCAGTGGTACAGAACTATTTGAAAAGATCAGGAGGTGTGGCATTGTTGGAGGAAATGTGTCACTGGGGGTGGGCTTCGCATTTCAAAAAGCCCATTCCAAACCCAGAGTCTCTCTCTTCCTGCCACTACCTGAAGATCCAGATGTAGAACTCTCAGTTAGTTCTTCAGCATCATGCCTTCCTTCATAATGATAATGGACTTCTGAAACTATAAGCCAGCCCCAATTAAATATTTTCTTTTATAGAGTTGTCTTGGTCATGCTGTCTCTTTCAACAATAGCACACTGGCCAAGACAACCAGGATGTACCTGTAGCAGCTGTACGTGTCTGAGGATCAATTTAACCTAGGCTTGTACGTTTAGATTTCAACCAACCCCTGAAATGTGTGTTGAATTCCATTAAGGATCAATTGTTGGCCCGGTGGTGGTGGCCCATGCCTTTAATCCTAGCACTCAGAAGGCAGAAGCAGTTGGATCTCTGTGAGTTTGAGGCCAGCCTGGTCTACAAGAGCTAGTTTCAGGACAGGCTCCAAAGTTACAAAGAAACCCTGTCTCAAAAAAAAAAAAAAATCAACTGTTATATTTGAATTCTTTATAACAAGCCTAGAATAACAACCATGAGCTTCTTGTTCAGTCATCTCCCACCACCCCCCAAACACCTCTGGTGGCACAGTTTTGATCTGTGAATGCAACAGTTGCCTTCAAAAACATTATGTGATTCAAAAACAGGTGGTATGGACCGGTGAAATACCTAAAAACAGCAGGTATGTGTTGGAAACAAGTAAATATACATAGAGCTCCTTGTTGACTGTATATACAGCTCTCTGACATTGTTGTGCTCCCTGTTGCTATGTTTTTTGCTTGTGGCACTAAAACAACTTCATTGTATTGACAATATTTCTGATCCGAGCACTGGCAAGGGTCTCAGTGGGAAAGTCAATGTCTGATCCACAGGCATCAACTGGAGTAGCCTGACTTGGATGGCAAGGTCCACCCCGCCTTGACTCCCCACCATAACAATGAGTCTGCATTGGGCTGTGGGCCAGGACCTCAACTGTGGCCCTTAGACAAATTCCTGGGTTCTCCACTCTGCCAGCCTCTCCATGCACCGTCTAAGCTTCTTCATAACAGAGCATTGAGGATACACCACGAATGGGGGTGTCCCCAGAGGTGAAGGGAGAAGTCTGTAGTCTTTTCCTGACTTCTTGGACACTGGAGTCACGCTGCACAGCTGAGCTGTGTTCTATCCGTCATTAACCCAGACTCAATTCAGGGGCAGGCGGGAGGTGGCCAGGGAGGGAACAGACCAATGCTCAAAGGAAAAACTGCAGAGAATTTGTGACCATCTTTAACTTTCTGTAGACATTTGCAGATAGTGTTTCCCATACCAAGGCCATAAAAATCTTATTTCCTGTGTGCTTAAAACCAGACATAAGGAAGCTATCTTTCTCCCCAAATACAGCATTTTAGTCCAACGAACACTGTCCCATGAAAACATGGCCTTTTATGTTGAAGATTGCTTTTCCCTAAAGTTCGAGGGCTCCCCAGCTGCTCAGCCAGGCTTATCCTCCCACTACTGGGATAGATTATTTATTTTCCCTATAATCTCTCTCAGATGTGACAGATGCATTTTAAACTTTTTCAGTTTTATGAGCAGATTGGCTTTGGAAGGAAACAACAGGAACCATTCCAGTCTATAAATAATCTTTAAAAAATTTTTTTGAATATTTAACCACATTCAAAGCACTGTGCCATGGTCTGGAGCAGTGGCTCTCAACCTGTGGGTCAAAAGATCCTTTCACGGGGGTCGCATAACAGATCCTGTATATCAGATATTCATATTATGATTCATAACAGCAACAAAATTACAGCTATGAAGTAGAAATGAAAATAATTTTATGGTTGGGGGGTACCACAACATGGGGAACTATATTAAAGGGTCTCAGCTTTAGGAAGGTTGAGAAACAAGTTCTAGAGCATGGGAGTAGCAGGCAAAATAAGGAAGTCCTATTTGCTTTCCTTAAAATTGCTTCCTGTCTAACTGGGGAAACAGAGGTGTTTGCCCCAGAAAGGGATGAAAGAAAGAGTGTCTTGAGAATGGAGACTCTTCTGTTCCAACTTCATTCTCTTGCTATGATAGAACACTCTGGCCACAGGCAGCGTGGGCAAGAAAGGGTTTATTTGCCTTTCATTTCCAGTTCATAGGTCATCATTGATGGAAGTCGGGACAGGAGCTCAGGGCAGGAGCCTGAAGGCAGAACTGCTTGTTTTCCCACAAAACATCATGGCAGACTTGGAAAACTCAGTCAGAGCCAAGGAAGTACAGGAGGAACTGCAGAGAATGCCGCCTGTTGGATTGCTTTCTGGCTTACACGGTTAGCTTTTTTATATAGCCGGTGGCCGCCTGCATAGGAAGTGTGCCATGAACACTGGACTGGGCCCTCCCACATCAATCATCAAGCAAGAGGATCTCTTGCATGTAGTAATATGAGCGGCGGCAGGGTTGCGTCCCCAACCCCAGCCGCCTGCCCTGCCCGGCTAGCTTATGCCCCAAATAATTACACGGACACTGTATTCTTTTAAACACTGCTCTGGCCCATTTCTAATCATCTGTGTAGCGCCCCTAGGTGCGCTTACCGGGAAGATTCTAAGCCTAAGTCCATCGTGGGTCGGAGCTTCATAGCGTGCGTCTTCCCTGGAGCAGGTAGCATGGCGTCTCTCTTGCGTCTGCTCCGGAGAGGAGAGCTGCGGAGTCTGAGCTCACTTCCTCTTCCTCCCAGCATTCTGTTCTGTTTACTCCACCCACCTAAGGGTGGGCCTATCCAATGGGCCTAGCAGTTTCTTTATTGCTTAGCCAATGAAATCAACAGATTGATATATGACACTCCCACATCACTTCCCCTTTTTCTGTTTAAACAAAAAAAGGAAGGCTTTAACCTTAACATAGCAAAATTACATATAACAAAACAGTTATCAAGTAAAAATTACATCAGAAACATTTATACATATAACAAAATTGACCGTAAATCTCTATCAATAAAGCAAAATCTATACTAATGCAAATTATTCATGTCTATATCATATCCCCCTTTAAATGTAAAAGAACATTTATAAACTATATTTGGGAACATGGGCGCAGTTTTTTCTCTCCAAACTGCTTCCTGCTGAATGGGGGCGTCGTTAATTAGGTCTTTCATGGTATAACCTGTGTGCTAGTTTCATCTCAGTTGGCAGTTGAGCGAAGCAATTTTCTGAAGGTGTTCACACCAACCCTTCAGGAGGACGTGGTCCATCATACCAAATCGGAATAGAAGAAATCCATAGAGTCTCATCCTCTGTGAAAACAAAAGAAGACTCTCTCCAAAGCATCATATCCTTAGACCCAAATTCTGAAATCGTAATACCCTTATATTCATTCTGGTTTAGCTTGGCAGCCCATGTAATGAAATGTCTCTCTGTACTTAGCTCCTTCACAGTCAAAAATTTTAAAGAAAACACAATGTACATAATCCAGACTCTCTGTGAATTTTCCATCTTTACGCGGCTTATTTTTATTTATATCTAAAACTATCTGTACTCTGTCTCTTTAAAGACTTTACTTTTACTTTTTTCTTTTTAAACCATTAACTTTATTCTCTATATTCTTTTTCTTCTCTCTCCCAAGCCTACGTACATTTATCCAACAGTGTGACTCGTTTATTGGTCTGAATCTGTCCTATTGTGAATCTGCAATTTTTTACTATCCAGGAGCACTTTTGATTTGCGCCTTTAAATCACTAGGCGCTTAAGAATCTAATCTGTGACATTCCTAGGTTAACTTTTTGCTTTTTGAGCGCATATCTTTGACCTGGAATAACCCTGTAGACCAGGCTCTCTTTGAACTCACAGAGATCCGCCAGTCTCTGCCTCCCAGGCATTGGGATTAAAGGCGTGTGCTACCACACCTTGAAGTCACAGAGTTCAATCTCCCTCTGCCTTCCAAGTGTTGGGATTAAAGGTGTGTACACACAACAACTCTCTTCCTTTTCTTTTTTACTTTAAGAACTTCAACTTTCAGCTTGCATATATTTTTAACACACTTTAAACCATTCAGAAATTTTCTCTGTCTTTGAATCTCTCTTTACTGTATATCTCTCTTTTTCTGACCACATGAGTCTTTAATTTACCAAGCAATCTCAGTAGGACTAAAGCCGTGGCTTTGACGGCTGGATCCAGCCCATTCCTTAGCTTTCCAGCCTCATGGCTGGTATTGGCTGCAAGGTCCCTGCCAGCCAGCGAGCTACAATAGACAACACTCAAGTCCTCTCTCTGTAGCCGGCCCTCCTGCCTCAGACAGTCAGAGTTTTCCCTGGCAGGATGGCCCAGAAAGCTGGCATTTTTAAACAGCGCAGCTTTTTTCCTGCTACGGCTGAAAACCGAAAAGCATGCGTTCAGCTTTTCGTCAACACCGTTTAAGTGTTTCGTGGCAGGACCTCTTAATGAGCTGCAGGGTTTTGCAGCTGAAGCTGAGTCAGGAAGCCTCTTGGGGCTACCAGGTAGGAGCGGCACTCAGCACTTTAATTCTGAGACTGAGCGTGCAGCACAGAAATTCTTTTCATCCAAGTAACATCCAAATCTGACAGGCAGAGCACTGCGCAGTCTAAAAACACGTCTCTGTATGGCGGCAGGAATCCGCCATGCTCTTCCGCCTGCCTAAGCCTGATTCTGCCTTCTGCCCAGGAGCAGGCGGGAAGCTCTGAGTCATCGCACCGTCTCAGAGCACTCTCCTTCCAATCCCAAGCGGGAACACAAACATAAAGCCAGAGTTTGCACTGGTGGCACAGCCCCAGGAAGCCACGCTTTGAAATGACACAGCGTTTTTTCTGCTGCTGTTGCCGAATCAGGAAATCTCTCTACAGCACGCCACCAACAAACAGCAAAAATCTGTGTTAAACTCTCTCTCCATTATTTTTAAGCCTTCTCAGGTTTTTTAAGTAGGTTTAGTTAGCCACACGTCTGGGCGTCATTTGTAGTAATATGAGCGGCGGCAGGGTTGCGTCCCCAACCCCAGCCGCCTGCCCTGCCCAGCTAGCTTATGCCCCAAATAATTACACGGACACTGTATTCTTTTAAACACTGCTCTGGCCCATTTCTAATCATCTGTGTAGCGCCCCTAGGTGCGCTTACCGGGAAGATTCTAAGCCTAAGTCCATCGTGGGTCGGAGCTTCATAGCGTGCGTCTTCCCTGGAGCAGGTAGCATGGCGTCTCTCTTGCGTCTGCTCCGGAGAGGAGAGCTGCGGAGTCTGAGCTCACTTCCTCTTCCTCCCGGCATTCTGTTCTGTTTACTCCACCCACCTAAGGGTGGGCCTATCCAATGGGCCTAGCAGTTTCTTTATTGCTTAGCCAATGAAATCAACAGATTGATATATGACACTCCCACATCACTTGCAGACGCAGCTGCAGGCTGGTCTAACAGAGGCAGTTCCTCATGTGTGGTTCCCTCCACCCGGATGACTCCAGGCTGGTCTAACAGAGGCAGTTCCTCATGTGTGGTTCCCTCCACCCAGATGACTCCAGGTTGCCTGGCACTGACAATAAAAACTAGACAGGACACATGTTGAGTGTGAGTTCAGAAGGGGAACAACCTTTATGTTTTTCAAAAATGTTTATTTTACCTCATTTTTTTTTTTAGAATTGAAGTTTTCATTCTTAATATCAGGGTTTGCATTTAGAACGGACAGTCTTCCAATAGAAGGGGGGTGGTCCTTTCCGGCGAAAAGCAGAGGGAGGAACAGAAGAGCTGAAGACAAGAGGCAGAAACAGTGACAGACAAATTTAAGCCCAGGTTCTAGAGCTGACAAGGTTTGGATTCTGGATCTGCTAGCTGAGTGACCATTTGTTAGCCAGGCCAGTGATCTGATCTCTTTTTCTTTTTCAGACTTAACAAAACAGAAATGATGCTTACATCTAATACACAGGATGGAACGGAGAACTGAGGAGCTAAGATATTTAAAGACCTGAAGACAGAGCTTGGCCCACAGTCTCACTGCCAAATGAACTAAATTCTTATTCATAGTTAAGAATTATCTTGTGCTGACCTGAGTCTACAACTGGAGGACTTGCCTTCACGTACACGCTTGGCAACAACTGCAGGATTCTTGCTCTTTACTTTGAGCCTCTGTGAATGTGGAATTGGGAACAACTCACCAGACAGAAGCATAAACAGAAGAGCTTGGTAGCAGCGTCGGCACCAGAGGCTCTGCATCAGCAAACTCAACCAGCCACAGGTGACTGTAATTTCAGCCCTTGGGGGGCTGAAGCAAGAGGGTTTCAAGTTCAAGGCCTGCCTAAGATACATGTCAAGACCATGTCTCAAAAGGGAAAAAGAAACGGGAAAAAATATGTTCTTACTACCAAGAAACACACATGGGCTTGCTTTCTTGTCTTCCCTAAATAGTACAGTATAATACAATTTGCATAAAACTTACAATGCATTTAATTTTATAAGTAATCTAGAGGTGATTTGAAGTATATGGAAGGGTATTATAGAGCATAGGCACTATGTAATTTTTTTTTTTTTTTTTTTTTGGCTTACCAGGAATGATCTTTTTTTTTTTTAATCTTTTTTTTGTTGAGAAAATGAGAAAGAAAAAACAAGTTTCCACCTCCTCCCAGCCTCCCATTTCCCTCCCCCTCCTCCCACCCTTCTCCCCCTCCTCCCACCCTTCTCCCCCTCCCCCCACTCCTTTCCCCCTCCCTCTCCAGTCCAAAGAGCAGTCAGTTTGGATGTTCACCTTCCTAGATATGGACGGAGGGGGGAGGACCTAGGACTTACCACAGGGCAGGCACTATGTAATTTTATATGAGGATTTGGGGACTTGTCCATTTCAGGGTCATTAGGGGTTTGGAGCCCACATATGAAGGAGCAAATGTGTTGGACTGTTGAAGACAGCAGTTCAGTTGTGTTGAATGAATGATGGGTTCTGTTCTTCTCTTTCCCTGGAGAAGCTTTGAAGCTTGGGTAGATTTTGATAGGCATTACCAACTGTCACTTAATCCACATCCATAAATGTGACCCTGATGCTGTCCTAGGCATTCGCTGTGAGGGATGCAGCTGGGGAACACCTAACGATACAGCTGTGAGCAAAAGATACAGAATCCTTGCCAGGAAACTCCTGGAGCTGACATCTGGATAGCAAGATAAAGTAGGGCATGCCAGATGGGGACGCAGTGTGAGCACAGCACAGACCCAGGGACAAGGAAGAGAGGAATGTTCCAAGGACAGAAGAAGTCAAAACAGACCAGAGCAGGGAGTCGGAACAATGCAGGGTGGGAAATACAAATTTCCACCCTCTTCCTAGACAGTCGGTCAAGCAAAATGGCCATTGCCAAAATTTTTAAAGCCCTTGAGCTTCCTACAAATAAGTTGCATCAGGTGCATGGGTAATTGATATTCCGGGCTCCAGTTGGCTTGAGACAAGCGAGGTCAGACACGGACAGACTGCAAGCTTTTCAGCTTCACATCACTTTCTGATTTCAAGACCTATCAAGCATCAAAAGCAAGACAGAGAATGAAGTGGAATCTTCTGACCTGGAAAATCTTGAAAACAAAACTGAGCATTAAATTTTAAAAAGGAGTTAGGAAGAAAATGACACCCAAGGGGACAAATAAAATTCTTGTACAGTTCCTAACTACATACTAAGTATTTGTCCTTATACCCAGAAATAAGTATCGAACTCACACATTATCAAGGAAGCTTCTCTGTGCAAGCGATAGAGACCATGACAGTACATCACAACTGATTATAACCTAGAATTCTGAAGCTCGGTCCCAACGGGCACATCTTCAACACAACCCCTACACCTGAGGTGCTTTGACACGTCAGCACTGCAGACTTTTCAAAACTTAAAACCAAATAGAAGTAGTGAACCTTTTGAGATAGTCCACTGTCCATTGCTATAACAAAATGCCTAAGATACTCAACCTAAAAAACAAAGAGTTTAACTCACGGTACCAGAGGTCTCCATTCATAGCCACTTGGCCTTGTTCTTTTGGTCCTACAGAAAGGCAGATCCCAGTATGGGGCAGTGCTCTTCTCATGATGGTCGGAAGCAAAGAAAAAAAAAGATCACGTCCCAACATCCGTCTACGAGGCATGTTCCTAATGGCCTAGCTTCTCTCCACTGCATCCTGACTTTTAACTTGCACTGTTTCCCAACAGTATCAAGGGTGATGACCAAATGTGTAGCACAGGTCTTTGGGAGCCATCCCAGATCCATACCATAATACCTTCTGTTAGTTGACATAAAAGTCTGCCTTCTCATGGACCTGATGTCTAACACCAAGTCAAGCCTTTAGATCACATCATTTGGTATTTGGGACAGTCTTACTATGTAGCTCAGAGCCCTCAAACTCAGGATCCTCCTGCCACAACTTTCTAAGTGTTGGATTACTAGTGTGTACCTCCATGTTCAGCTCTAAGTATGGCTGAGATCATGCTCTGTTCATGGGGTCCTAACAGGGAAAACTGGAGTAGAATCTTGTAGTCAGATTTTCCAGGGTAGAGAAGCCAAGAGAAGACTCTCATGGCAGCAACATAGGCTCAGAGATGATGAAATAAACAGAGGGTGACTGATCAATTTAGTCATTTATTCCTTTAGAAAATCACCACAGCCGCCTTGATTGACACACACTACAGTCGCTCTAAATAAGTTTAAAAGATTTTCAGGGGGCTGGGGATGAAATGTAGGACTGTGCTAAGCAAATACCCTACTGCCCAGCTATGCTCCAGCCTCAGTTCAAAGGACTTGGTAACCCTGGAAATCTGGCTTGGGAGAGATGGCTCAGTCAGTGAAGTGCTTACTGCACAAGCATGAGGTGCTAAGTTTGGGTCCCAGAAGTGACATATTTTAAAAAACAAGAAAGCTAGGCATGATGACTTCCCTGCAATGCCAGCATGCTGAGAGGGAGAAGAGGTGATCCCCAGAGCTCACTGGTCAGCCAGCCTAGTAGAGCCATTGGGTTCCAAATTCAATGAGAGACCCTGTCTCAAAAAATATGGTGGACTGAGACCAAAGAAGACTCCTGAAATCTTCACACATCATGTGCACACATGAATGCAATGCACGCATAAGCACACACATGTGCACATGTACACACATACACACAGAGAGAGAGAGAGAGAGAGAGAGAGAGACCTGGGAAATGAATTAATCTATACCATCACTCCAGGATCTTCTATTTCTCCTTCTTGACTTTCTGGGCCTTCTTAAAAAGAGCCCAATTTATTCTACCTTGACCAGTCAAAAATACCTTAAATATTAGAAACCAGAATCCTTGACAATAAGTCAATAACAGTGCTTTGCTTCACAGACCAAGACATTATTTCTGCAAGCCCAAAAAGGGGAAAAAAGAGGAAGAGACGGGTTTATTGACAATGTATAAAAATCTACAGGATGACTCACTGTGTTTCCCGAGATAGGACTCAAAAGAAATTGGATTGTGGCTTGTTCTGTTTGTGTCCAAACCTAGTACATTTATTGCACAGAGCTTGTAAAAACCAGGCCCTTTGACTAAAAAGGACATTCTGGGCTTTAGGTGTCTGTATGCTTCCCCAAACTGCTCGTCTGCAGACGACATAGAACTGCATGCCAACCCGAGAACCGTTTCATTCTCTCTCACACATTTTATTAGGCGTACCCAAACCCGAGCCAGAACAGTACAGTTCTGCGGGAGCAAAGGCGAAGGGGCTTTTCGAACAGCCATTGTCTGGCTCACCTGGTGTGCAGCTGTTTTTATAGTCCCACCATTCATTTTTATAGTCCTTTGAGTTTATTGCCACTGTTACACACCTTGTCTCATTTATGCCTCATAATAAGCATGAAGGTAGATACTATTAACCTCTGGTTTATAGCCAGAAAGAAACTGAACCTCAAAGGGTTTGTAAGACATTCAGAGAGCAAATCAATCCCTAGCTAGTGTTTCTGAGCACAGTTTAAGACTTCAAGATCATGATTATGATGCAATTAAATTTTCTAGTACAACTGTAATATCACTGTGCCATCACATCATTGGCTGCATAACAATGCTCATAATCATATCATTGTGTTGATTACAGTATCTGAGAAAAAGCAGAGAATTGATTTTTTTTTTAAAGACGAGAGCCATAAAGATGGTTCAGCAGATAAAGGCATCTGCTGCCAAGCCTGGTGACTTAGGTTCAATCCCTGGGACCGAACTGGTAAAGGGAGAGAACTCCTATAGGCTGTCCTCTGACTTCCACAGGAGCACTCCAGCACATGTACAGACACACGTACACAAACACATGTGCGCACACACAAATAAATAAAGAAATGTAATAAAATTGTTTTAAAACAGAGCAGAAATTCAAAAGAGGAAACAAATCACATCTGCAATAGCTACCTCAATGAATCTGAAAGGGTTGCTAGCACTGTTGGTGAGGTGGAGGTTCAAGATCCTGACTAGTGTAGTTCCGGAATGGAACTATTTCAGGTTAAATAACCAAGAGCAACAGTTTCTCTAAATACCTACAAACGGGCTATGATACACAGAAATGTGGACATTTGTATTTGTGAGCAAAATTTAAAAAAAAAAAGATGTCAATCATGGAGTACTATAATCTCAGCACTTGGAAGGCTCAGGCAAAAAGGTTGCATATTCAGACTGTCTCTGGTATCTATATAGTACATTCTAGGTTGCCTGGGCTGCAGAGCAAAAAGACATAGATAGATAGATAGATAGATAGATAGATAGATAGATAGATAGATAGATAGACGGACAGACAGGCACAGATAGATTAGAAATATATAGATACATAGACAAGCTAGAACATGTTATATTTTTAACTAATTGCTTCTAAGTCAAACATCTTTTTAAGTCTTCTAAATTACAATGCGTGCAAGGGAGGGTTGCACATGTTGGTGCATATATGTAGAGGTCGGGGACAGATCTGTGCTAGTTCTATGAGTCCACCCTTACCTGGGCCCCAGGAATTAAACTAAGGTCCTTGTTGAGCTTACATGGTGCCTCCCCCACTCAACCCTGAGCCCACTCACTCAACCCTGAGCCCACTCACTCAACCCTGAGCCCACCCACTCAACCCTGAGCCCACTCACTCAACCCTGAGCCCACTCACTCAACCCTGAGCCCACTCACTCAACCCTGAGCCCACTCATTCAACCCTGAGCCCACTCAACCCTGAGCCCACCCACTCAACCCTGAGCCCACCCACTCAACCCTGAGCCCACTCATTCAACCCTGAGCCCACTCAACCCTGAGCCCACTCAACCCTGAGCCCACTCACTCAACCCTGAGCCCACTCACTCAACCCTGAGCCCACTCACTCAACCCTGAGCCCACTCACTCAACCCTGAGCCATCTTGCCAGTCCAAGATAGTTTATGTTTGATGTTTATCTTCTGTATTCTCACATGGGTTTTGTACAAAACTTATGACAAATTCTAAGCTTGTCTGCAGAATCCAGGCAAACCTGCTTCCTAAAGTGGCTAACATGTAAAGTTCGAGGGTAACGATCCTAGTTAGGGTTAGTGTTGCTATGATGAAACACCATGACCAAGAGCAAGTTGTGGAGGCAAGAGTTTCTTTGGCTTACACTTCCACATCATAGTCCATCATTGGAGGAAGTCAGGACAGGAACTCAAGCAGGGCAGGAACCTGGAGGCAGGAGCTGAAGCAGAGGCCAGGAGAGGCTCTGCTTACTGATTTGCTTCCCATGGTTTGCTCAGTCTGCTTTCTTATAGAACCCAGGACCATGAGTACAGGGGTGGCCCCACCCACAATGGGCTGGGCTCTCCCTTCTCAATCACTAGTTAAAAAAATGCCCACAGTCTTGCCTATAGCCCAACTTTACAAAGTAATTTTCTCAATTGAGCTTCCCTCCTCTGAAAATTGTAGCTTGGATGAAGCCGAGATAAAACCAGCCAGAACGATAGCCACCTCTGAAGTGTTCTTTTCGTTCTGGTATGAAGAGTAGATACTTTTGCATCCTGCCATTTTTCATTTTAATTGGACTCAGTTACCACGACACATCTGTACTTCCAATAGAATCGGTGGGGACAGAAGTCCTCCCTTCTAACTGTCACCTCGCTCCAGCTGCTCCTCTGTGAAAGTCTCTCTGATCCACTATTCCAGAGAGGTCAATGGGCTTGGGACTCCAGAAGAAACTGAACATTTGTCCCTAATCTAGTCATTAATCATTAATTGCTTTAGTACTTTCCAATGTATACCCTCAGCTTGTCCTTAATTACAGGCACGTGCTGTCTTTGGGCATAGGGATGTGAAACAGTTTCCTGCGACTTCTGGGGGTGAAGGAAAACACAATTTTTCAGTGATTTTCTTTTCCAGAGGAAACCAGCAGATTTTGTTTCTCAAGAAAATAGCTTTCCAATGACCATACTCATATTTCTAAGGGTCCCTAGGATGCGCCTCCAGGGCCTCAGAGGAAGATAGGGTGGTCAGCATAAATGGCATGTTTAATCATTCAGCTTCCATAGTATAGAGCAGGAGGAAATAATTCAAATATTGAGACTCTACGAAATACGACTAATAGCTACCAATAGCAAAACAAAACAAAAAGATTATTGCCTTAAGGCTACCCTACAAAGTATCATTTGTTATCTCACTAGTTATATGGGGGATCTCAGAAGCAATGTGAAAATAAGTTCAAATCATTTCAAGAGCTTTAAAGAACGTGACGTGCCACTGTGGTTTTCCCTGTCACGAATGCTCATATTCTGTGGTTTCAATTACCTGTAGTCAACTGCTATCCAAAAACACTCTGGAAAGCCACAATTCGGTCTTTAAAGCATGTTCTATTTTTGAGAACTTGTATTTTCCCGTTCCATCTCATCCAAGAAGTGATCCTTCTGTCCCGTGTATCCGTGATGTATACATTACCCACCCACCAGTCACTCAGCAGTCATCTTGGTTAACAAGACACCAGGTCAATTATTTCTATGTCCCGGTATTTGTGTTAAGGTACCCTTATTTTACATGATAATGGCTCCAAAGCACTGGGATAGTAATTCAAAAGGTCATTAAGTGTGAGAGGAAATACTAACTCTGACCCTATGGGACAACACTACAGGGTCTATGGAGCAGGGCACATACAAGTATATAGAGAGCTCAACACTGTTAGGTTCCAGGCATCACCTAAGGGTCTTGGAACATGCTCGTCATGGATAAGAGGATGCTACTGTACTGTTAAAACTAGCTTTAAAGCATGTGTTTGGTTGCCTGGATACACATAATTATTCCACATTTTGTCCCCTGCTGAAGCAGCAAGAAATCTCAAAGTAGTTCATTACTCCATTTTGCTCCTTCAAAGGTTTTCTTGACTCCACCTCTCGTATATCATTTTGAACCTTCTAGCTAAGTCTTGCCTGATTTCTAAGGCTGGTCATTGGCTCCCAGGAATACCTTGTCTTGGCCTGCCTCCTCTGGTTGTGCAGAGGTTGACTGTCATTGGATTCCTAGGTGACTCACCTCCAAGACTGTTTCTACATCCATTTTGTCCTGTTTACTGTCAGCTTCAGGTCTCGTGACCTTGTCTTTATATCAGTGACTATGGTGGTTTGAAGGAGAATGCCTCCCATAGGCTCATGGAGTTAAATGCTTGGTCCCCAGTGGATAGAACTGTTTGGGAAAGATTAGGAGATGTGGCCTTGTTGGAGGAGGCATGTCACTGTGGGTGGGTTATGAGGTGTCGAAAGATTCCCAACACCCCCAGTTAGCTCTCTCTTTGTCTCATGACTGTGCTTCAGTATGTAAGCTCTCAGCTACTGATCCAGCACCGTACCTCCCTGCCATGATGGTCATAGACTCAAACCCTTTGAAACTATAAGCTCCAAATAAACTCTTTTTCCCTAAGTTGCCTTGGTCATGGTGTCTTATCACAACAGCAGAAAAGTGACTAAGACAGTCAGTCACTAAGAGAGTCTTCATGGTGAGTTTACTGGAACAAGAAGAAAAGCGGCTTCCACTCTGAATTTCAGTGCTGAAGATAGCATTATAGAATCCCAGAAGAATAGATCTCAAATGGACATAAAATACCAGCAACCCAAACTTTCTCCCTAGAATTTTGCTTATTTTTCCAAGTGGCTAAAAGAGACAAATTCATGGTTTTCTTATGGATCAAATCATTCCTCTTCCCAGTGGACAATCACTGAATTAGCCTATATTCCAAAATTAGCTTTTAAAATAGAAAACATCTTTTACCACATCCTTGGAGACTTGTCTTTAAATTTGTATATAGCAATAAGCCAAATCAATTAAAAAAATAGACTATCGATATGAACTTTCTCTTTAACAGGCAAAATACAAAGTACCCAAAGCTCTTCCTACATTTAATTTCGGTGAGTAATGTTTCCAGATCAGCCACTCATATCACAAGGTCATCCTCAGGAGTCTGGAATCCTAACAAATTATCTAATGAGCCTTATGAAATACATTGAATAAAATTTTCTCTGGCTCTCAAGATCAGTTAAAGATATTTCTTTCTTGGGAAATAATCACAGACACGAAGAACACCAACCATATTTCTTTCTTCCTCTTTATGTCTGTGAATCTGGGATTCATTAATAGGGAAAGAGGGATACTCACACAATGTTTTGGGACTTATGACTTCTTAGCTTCTTTCAAGGCTCATAAATATCCATATGCCAGGTACCTAATTAGTGTTGTAATCTAAGTTAATGGACAGGCTATTAACTTTTGACAAAGTTGCTGCATGGTAATTGGCAGAATTAAATTGTCACTTAATCCAACAGGCAGGGCACTGTTCTAATTGCCTTATCCAAGGGAATAAAGCCTGGGCTCCCACCCTGAGTTGGAAGAGACCTTCAAGGTCATAAGTTTCAAACTCCCTTAGCGACATCCTACATATGTCTCCTTCATTCTGTTTCTAGAACCTCCAAGTTTGGGAAATGTCCTGCCTCTAAAAACTCTCATTGCATTTCCAAGGAGTGCGAATCACCCAAGGGCTTCTAATCCTAGCTGGGCAGATCATCTGGAAATAAACCCCTGGAAATATCTGAGGGGGAGTCTCTTGGTTATTAAATGAGGCAGGAGGTCCCAGCCCACTATGGGTGGTACCATCCCTAGGCAAATGGTCCTGAACTATATGGCAAAGATAGCTGAGCATGAGCCTACAAACAAACCAGCAAGCAGCATCTCTCCAGTGTCTGTTTCACACTCCATCTTGACTTCCCTCAGTGATGGACTGGTGCCTGGAAGTGTAAGCCAAGTGAATCCTTCCTGCTCCTCAGCTGTTTCATGAGAGCAACAGGCAAGAAACCCAACCAAAGTTCCCTGCCTTCTTCCCCTGCCCCACCTCTTGACTTTGGAGCACAGGTGTAAGGAAGTGAATTAACATTCCTGCTCCATTGCCCTCTCATCTCTAGTCCAGTGTGGCTCTGCTTAGGATTTTTTAAATGCATGTGTTTACCTACTGTAATAACTAAGCTCGGGTATCAACTTGAAACACCTGGGGAAAGAGACCTCAGTTGAAGAATGACTCCATCAGGTAGGCGTGTGGCATCTTTGTTGGTTTCTTGATAACTAAAAAGGATTCCATACTTTAATTGATATTTTAAGATTCGCTATTTTATACACTATTTTATACATTCATATTGCTGCCCGTGGCTCATCTATTTAATTGGTGTGTAATAGTCCACTGTGTAGTTACACTTCAATTATTCTCCAGTCAACGATCATTTGAGTTATCCCCCAAAGTCTTGCTATTATAAAGTATTCCTATGTCTTTTGTTTGTTGTTGAGACAGTCCCATGTAGTCCGGGCTGGTCTCAAACTTGCCACATGGCCAAGTCTGGCCTTGAGCTCCTCCTCTGCCACTTCCCAGCTGCCTCTCCACCTGCAACCTCTTCCCGCCTATCTCTCATACATGTAAAGAGTGTGCCTGTGAGCAGAGCGGCTGAATTACATAGAATGTGAGTATTTAATCTCTCAAAGTCATGCCAACTGCTTTCCAAAGTGCTCACACGCTTACCAGTGTGTGTGAGGAATTCTGTTGGCCCTCATGCCCTCTCATACTTACGTCAGAAGCCTAGGTTCACACATCTGCGGTGGGCTGACTTATATCCCTATACTCACAATAAAGTCAAATGTGCTTCCATAGGTTTATTGGCCATATGTGATTTTTAATTTTTAAAAAGTAATAATCATTAAATGTTTTGACAATTGGTTCTTTACTATTTTCCACATAAATATATTTGTTTGACTTTTTACTTTCAAAACTGAACTATCACGTCGTTTTCAAAACTGAACTATCACGTTTTATGGCCTTCCGTCTTCCCTTAGCCATGCGTTAGAAAGTGTTCCCTCTGTCTGCAGTGTTCCGGAACACATCATTCCATGACTACCTTGTACATGAGTCTATGGATATTTCAGCTTATTTTACCCATTCCCTGGTGTTAGATTTGGGGAACTTTCCAATTCTACTGTTTTAAATAATTCTGTCCTAAGCGTCCTTCACACTAAAATCACATATATTCTTACTTATTTCCTTGGAATTCATCCCTGGGAGCTATGATACATAGTAACAGTTTTTTAAGCTCTCAGATAAATATTTCTAAGGAATTGGTTAACTTCCTCTGCTTTGTAGCCAGCAGTGTTTGAAAAATACTAATATTCTCATCCCCTCCACATGATTAGGTGTAACTATAAAAAGGAGAAATTTTTTAATCGAGTTGGAGTTCAGGAGCTGTTTCTCTTTGTGGCATTTATATAATAGCTCAGTTTCTTTCACTTGCTACAAAAGTTGATTTACGACATTGACTGGTATTTCACATTTTCACACTTCTGTCTTATTTTGGGAGCAGGTAGGGATTTTTATGTGTTTTTTATTTGTGAAGGAGGAGAATGATTGCATAACAGTTAGACACACCTGCGGCTCTTCCAGAAGATCCCGGTTCTGATCAGAGCACCACATCATGCTTCCCTCCAGCTCTGAGGGACCCAGCTCCCTCTTCTGGCCTGTGTCAGCACCTGCAGGCATTTGCACGCGCGCGCGCGCACGCGCGCGCGCACACACACACACACACACACACAAATATAAATAAATAAATGAGTATGAATGTTGGTGTGCATGTGTGCATGGCTACGCACATGCTGTGCTGCATATATGGAACTTGTGGGAGTTGGTCCCCTCCTTCTACCATGTCAGTTCCAGGTACAGAGAGCTCAAGTCCTCAGGCTTGGCAGCAAGCAACTTTACATACTGAGGCATATTCTGGCCGCAGAATTCTCAGTGACTCTATTTGGTATAGTTGATGTTTTGTCCTTAATTTGAATATTTTTCTTTATATATTAGGAATAACCCTCTTGTACTTCATTAAGACTATGAAAATAAAAAAGGTTGTAAATAAAATACCCATTTTATTTGTTTGTTGTTTGTTTGCTTTACTTTTTGGCAGCACTTGTGATTGAACTCATGGCATTCTGCATGCTAAACTGGTATTCTGCCTCTGTGCTACACCCCCACTTCTAGTTTACTATGGGTTTGAAGAGGTGATTGCTTCTTCACTCAAATGGTTCTCTAACTGATGAAATTGGAGATGGAGGTGTGGAGGTTTGGAAGAAAATGGACCCAAAAGGGAGGGCACAATTAGGAGGCATGGCCTTATTGAAGGAAGTGTGTCACTGTGAGGGCAGGCTTTGAGGTCTCTTTTGTTCAAGCTTCCCTTAGCGTGACTGTCAGTTGACTTCCCGTTGCCTAAAAGATACAGCACTTTCAGCTCCACCACACCAGCCTGCGCGCTGCCATACTCTCCATCATGATGATAATCAACTGAACTTCTGAAACTATAAGCAAGCTACCCCAATTAAGTGTTTTCTTTGTAAAAGTTGCCGTGGTCATGGTGTCTTTTTCACAGCAATAGAAAACCCTAACTGAGACAGAGAGGTAAAGCCATCTGAAATTTCTCATAAAACAGAGAGGAGTGGAAGGCTTTCTAGAGCCCCATGAGGCCCCTACTTATGTAGGGGGCATTCTTTCCCACAAGCAGAGTGACTGGTAAATCATGCAGACTTGTGATCAGGGATACTGGAGAATGAGTGTAGCCTGACTCCCTGCCTGGATTTGACAGGCCCGTAATGACTCGAGCCATAGCTGTGAATGTGACAAAGGCCCTGGGGCTTTCCTGTCTCCTAGAACATCAGCTTCATGTCAATTAGTATGTTTAGTGTGTCACCAGGGACAAGAGGAAGAAACGGTGCTTCCTCCTGAGATAAACACTTCCATTTAGAGCTCATTAATAAAATGCAGCCCAGAACATTGTAATCATAATTTAAACAACAAAGACACACTTTCAGGTCAATGCTGTGGGGAGTGGGTTCATTTTCATTACTTGCTAAGAACCTTATTAGTGCTTTAAGATACATTTAAAATCTTTACCTCAGTGAGACTTCTGAGCTCATTTAAACTCCCAGCATGCTCTTGGGGCTCGTATTAATTTCCCCATGTTAATGTTTGTCTCTGACATTGTGCTTTGTGAACAGGAATGAGGAGGAGATCTCTTGGGAATTGGGTGTGAATGAAGTTTGTCCACCTTTTCTGCAGGGAATCTATTCCAGGAACCCCAGTAGATGCCTGAAGCCACCCAATCCTATACATGCTATGCTTTTTCCTATATGTTGTGCCTACATAAAGTTTTATTCATAAACTAAGCATGGTCAGAGAGTAGCAATAACTAACAATAAAATAGAGCATGTATAAATGCATATATATTTATATTAATAAAAGTTATGTAGATATGCTCTCTCTCTCTCAAAATGCATACTACTGTCCTGAACTCACCTTTCTTTCATATGGCGGTGGGTTGGTCATAGTTAACTGAAACTGTAGGAAATTAAAACTCATGGAAAAGGGGAAACTATGTGTAATTGTCTTGGAGCTTGGGAGAGTGAGAAACCTGGGGGGTCTGGTTGTTACTATTATTATATTTTCATATGTAAGAATATATGTAATCTTGACTTTTGCTGCTCAACCTAGGCACATCTTATGGATAAGGATGCTCCAGCACCTCTTCCTTCCTACTCGCCAATTTCAAACAAAGAGCTGCACAGCCAATCCCTAAGCATGCATGGCAAATCTAGATACCAGGAAATCATGTCCCTTGAAACCAGTTGCTGAATCTGGAAAAATGTACAGTGGGTTCTCAATTTTTTTTTCCTCAGCCTTTTTTTTATCAGTTGCATTTATGAATGTTGGTTGCCATAACAAACAACCCCCAAATCTCCACAGTTCAATAGTACACAGGTGTATCAAAGCCTACTGGCATAATGTCTTAGTCGATGTTCTATTGCTGTGGAGAGATACCATGACCACGGCAACTCTAATAAGAGAAAGCATTTAATTGATGCTTGCTTACAGTTTCAAAGGTTTAGTCCATTGTCTTCATGGCAGGAAGCATGGCAGACATGGGGCTGGAGAGTAGCTGAGAGTTCTACATCCAAATCTGCAGGCAGAAGGAAGAGCAAGCCGCTGGGCCTGGCTTGGGCTTTTGAAAATTTTAAAGCCCATCTCCAGTGACACACTTCTTCCAATAAAGCCTCCTCTTCTCATATTTTCAAATAGTGCCATTCCCTGGTGACTGAGAATTCAAATTTATGAACCAATGATGGTCATCCTTATTCATATATATTTATAGCTACTCAGGAGGCTGAGGCAGTATGGCCATCAACTAAGTCTCAAAATTTAAGAAGGTTTTGAAAAATAAGGATTGGGGGTATAGTTCATTGGCAGAGAACTTGTCTAGCAAGCAAGTGGCCCTAGCTTTTATTCCTAGTACTGCAAAAGTAAGTAACTATCTGTGCAGGTCATGAAACTGGTCTTTGATATTCTCTTCCACCAAGAACTCAGGGATCTAAGCTCTTCCTATCTTGCAAGGCTGCCATTTTAAACATGGCAGGTAGTTGCCGTAGCACGTGACCATGGGGAAGGGAAACTGAATAAAGAGACAGAAAAATGATGAAAAAAAAGGCTTATAGCCATTGACAATGTCACAGAGATCTCAATAAATTAGAGAAAGACTGAAGGTAATTTGTTCTTTTTGCTGTTCTGGGATTGAACTCAGGGCTTCTACATGTACCAGATATACACACCACTTCTGAGCTACCCTAGGAGCCCAGTAAAAACAAAATGAAATAACATCATTATTTGATTAATTTGGTTCTGCCTGGTCTTGCCAAGAAAAGTCTAATTTGTCCCACTTGAAAAAATTCTTACCTCACACCTGGGCGTTCCCAGTAAGCTCCAATTCTACTCAAAATGAGTGTTACTAAGGCAGATAAGTTCCCTGGGACATAACAGACACAAGCCAACTCTTAGCATGTGGTTGATGTCATCTAGGTTCAGCTGCAGCTGGGGAGTTACTGTGTCAACCTGATGAGAAGACAGCAGTGACTACTTTGGTCTCTGGAGGGAGTTAGGAGTAATTTCTTTCCTTGTGTTCGTGCTCTGTGACAAGATCCATCTGGGAGGTACTGTAGAAACTATATATTATCTCATTAATGTTAGCTGCAGCTGTGAGGGGTCCAGATGGATGCAAGTTTGAATTTCAAACATTTTCCCAGTAAAAGACACCGAACCATCTCAGGAAATATTAGATAGGGCAGCTGCTAGGTAATACCAAGGGTCCCAGGAGAATATAGATAATGGGGTACATGTAGAATAACCTTATGAGAATCAGACTCGTGGTCTTTGTCATTTGACAAACATTAATTGAGTGCTTACTGGGTACTTATCACTATTCTAGATGAGGGACATTCAGTGTTGAACAGACTAGACAAGACCTTCACCCAAAAGCTAGGACAACTGCGCTATGCCATTCTGCAGTAAGTGACATTGAAGATGTTTTTACGTTCCCATTTCCACATCTGAAAGACGCATAAGGAGGTCATCATGAAGACCAATGTTTCTAAGACATATAGCACCACACCGGGTTCCCAGTAAAGCTATGTGAACGCTAGTTAAATACATGCAACACATTTAGTGACTGGGTGAAACATTAAGATAATTTAGAGGCTGCGATGAAGTAACACAAGGCAACATGGAAGAGCCAGACAGGATCTCCTTCAGACTGGGTATTCAAGAAGGGTGGAGTTCAAGCAAAACCCTGGATGATGAAGGGCATTGTCAGCAAGAAGACGGGGCGCAGGTCTCTGGGTTGGCCTAGAATTAGAATGAGCATGATCAGCACTCATAACAGAGAGAAAATCAAACACAGCAAAGACACACTGAGCAAGTAGGCATGGTTAAGGAGATGGGAGACGTCAAAGAAAGGCAGAAGCTAGATCAGTGGGCCTTGAGGTATTCACATCTGGGGCGAAAACTTTGGGTTCATGTAAAGGCGAGCAAAGTTGGGAAGGGCAGAATTCCTATGCATTTTGGGAGCACCATTTGGTTGCTTTATAGAGAAGAAATGAAGGGAATATAAGCCGAGAGAAGCCAGAGGTCAGGAGGGCAGGCACAGGCATCATTCAGGATGGAGGTGATGCTAGCTTGAACACGGATGTATGTAGTGGAGGCCAAGGAAACAGAAAAGGTAGTTTCGTATGTTTTAAAAGCAGCATGGTCAGAGGGTATACACACAGGACATGAGACCTGGCAGGAAGGAGTTCACTGGAGATACAGTGGCTCAAAGGCACTGATAACAGGATGAGGGTGGGAAACTTGCTTCAGTGCTGTAGCAAAACACCTGGCAAAACACCTTAAGGAAGGAAAGGCTTGCTTTGGTCTGCACCTCCAGATGATCCACCCATTGTGGTAGTGAAGGTTTGCCAGCAGAAGCAAGGGGCAACTGGTGACGTGTGCCCACGGTATGAAGGCAGAGATACCCGAACGCTGGATGTGGATACAGCCCCACATCCAGCCCAAACAAGGGTGTTGCCCACATTCTTGGTGGGTCCTCCACCTCCAGTTATTGTAATCTGAATAATCCCTCAAAGACATGCCCAGAGACTTGTTTCCATGGGGATTCCAAATCCCTTTAAATTAGCAATCAGGATTAGCCATCACAGATACCTTATATGATGTAGAAAACACTGGGCACCCCAGGAGCACTGGGCAAAGAACTACAGGGCCAAACTCTAGCCTCTTTCTGGCTTTGTGACGGTGAAAGTCGAATCAAGCCTCATGATCAACCAAAGGTAATGACAATGTCTTCTTCAGTCACATCTCAAGACATTTGTGAGGACTCAACGAGATGAAAAAAGTCAAAGACTTAGGAAGACACAAGCCACTGTATAAATGTAGTGACGTTCTTTTAACTGCCTTCTTAATTGGGACCCAACGTCTCCGTTATTCAATACTGTTATCTGAAAGAACGTGGCAATAACTTTTAGAGACCAGGAAGCTAGTTCCTGTAATACACTAGAAGGGAGCTGAAGGTGCAGCCAAGTCTCTGTCGTCATTTCTGTCTCCTTGTGACAACCTAATGCCATTGGCCACACTCCTATCATGGATTCCACGACTTTATTCTTGATCTAACGCAGCCTGACAGCACTTAAAGGAACTTTGTGTCCAATTTTTAAATGGAAGAAAATTCAGTATCTAGATGTCACTTCTAAAGTCAGTGAGTTTGGTCGGAAAGAGCTCTGAAGCAGGGGGAGAAAATCAATCCTCTCTTGCTTTCATGGGGTAATTCTCCATAACCAACAGGAGGCCAAGGGCTTGCTTACAGTTTAGTGAGTGTGGACAAAATCCAGACCTCTGGATTCTGTTATGGATGACAATGCCCAAAACTTTATTCTTTCACTGTAGCACTAGTGTATAAAAACATGGAAGTGAGCTAAAAATAAAAGCCTGTGAAATTAAATTATAGGATTATAATAAATAGCTTTGCAATTATGTCTTTAAATGTATGCAATATAGATATGCATCTTTAAAATTCAGTGATTTCAAAAGTATGGGAAATGTACCAATGTAATCAAAAGAACATTTTCTGGAGTCATGTGAGAGTAGTCACTGACATAAAAAGCTCAGTGTAAGCCAGCCCGGGAGCTCATCTCTGTTCTTGCAGTTACAGGGATGCAGGGACTGGTGGGTAGCTCTAGTGAGAGGCAAGGTAGCTGATATGGCAATGACTTTGTAGGGTGAAGAGGCCAGAATTTCTCCTAAGGTAGAGAAGGACTCTGGAGAAGGGGACTGGGCTGAGTCACCTGCAGAGGAACTAAGCATGAGAGGCCAGGTGACCACAAGATAAGGTGGCTCCCCAGGGAACAAAGGAATGTTCACAGGCAACCAACTGGAGAAGGCATTGCCCACATCCATGGATCTGGAAATAAGAGGTTCCAAAAGAGACAGAGTTGGGAGGAGGGACCCTAGCAACACATTACACTCGTACTTAGACCTCACGCTCCTGACTCATTTCATCCCTACTTGCGACCCCTGAGAAGTCTGATGTTGCCTGATGAGTCTTTGCACAGAAGAGGACTTGTTTCCTGAATGCGACCAGCGGACTTTATCTCATCACCAGAAAGACTGGAAAACCAGACTCCACCCCCACGTGGATCACCTTCAGGACCAAGACAGTGGAGAGAACCAATCTGTAGAGGCAGGGGTGAAAATAACCCAGCGGTTTTCAGTTCTTCCTTCAGCCTGTCTGTTACATCTGTTACATCTGTGACAGAAAAGACAACAGATGATTTGAGCAAAAATCCAATCTATAAACAGAAAAAAATTTGACTCGCTGTAAATGGACCAGACTCCTTTCATGCCTCCTATAACCTATTAACACATTTTGCCTTCAACTATTGCATTGGTGTGCTTTAAGAATTCTGCTAACAAAATAGCATTAATAAGTTCTAATGTGGTTGTACATTTGTTTTTGAAACAGTGTCTTCTACTGTAGCTTGGAACTCACACAATCCTCCTATCTGGACCTCAAAGGCTAAAATCAGAGGTACCATGCCTGGCTTGTTCCTAAGACACCAAAGAAAGGAGATTGTGTTATTCAAATGATAATTCTCTAAGACATGTCACAAAAACTTGGCATTACCTGCTGCCTTCAAAGTCTCTGAGTTATGCTTGGGAAAGGAGGGACATTATACTCGGCTTCTATAATCCTCCAATTTATATCCCCATTTATATCAAACTGGAAACAAACTGTCCAGGGTTAAACCTTCCAATGCCAAATATTACATTTTCAGCTTATAATTTTTAAAGATAATGGTTCTTTTTCGAATTACACAGAATTTTACACTAACTTCCCCATTGCTGCTTTGTGATTTTACTCCTCTGGTTGCCCTAGAAACAGTATCAGAATTAATCGTTTTCAGGAAATATTTTTTATTGCTTACATAACAAGATCGTCCGATTATTTTGAAAAGCTAAATGAATTGGCTGTCTTTGAAAGTAAGACGTTCTGAAGCTTTTTTTTTTTTTCTCTTTTTTTTAAGTTTTTATTGTGCTACTCTTAAGAAAGGAAGTGATCTCAAGAAAACATGTTTTCTTATGATCTGTAAGATTGTATTTTTTTTTAAATTTATTTTTTTTTTAAATTTATTTATTTATTAAAGATTTCTGTCTCTTCCCCGCCACCGCCTCCCATTTCCCTCCCCCTCCCCCAATTAAGTCTCCCCCCAGCCCGAAAAGCAATCAGGGTTCCCTGGCCTGTGGGAAGTCCAAGGAACCCCCACCTCCATCCAGGTCTAGTAAGTTGAGCATCCAAACTGCCTAGGCTCCCACAAATCCAGTGCGTGCAGTAGGATCAGAAACCCATTGCCATTGTTCTTGAGTTCTCAGTAGTCCTCATTGTCCGCTATGTTCAGAGAGTCCGGTTTTATCCCAGGCTTTTCCAGACCCAGGCCAGCTGGCCTTGGTGAGTTCCCAATAGAACATCCCCATTGTCTCAATGTGTGGGTGCACCCCTCGCGGTCCTGAGTTCCATGCTCGTGCTCTCTCTCTTTCTGCTCCTGATTTGGACCTTGAGATTTCAGTCCTGTGCTCCAATTTGGGTCTCTGTCTCTGTCTCCTTTCATCGCTTGCTGAAGGTTAATATTCAGGAGGATGCCTATATGTTTTTCTTTGGGTTCTCCTTATTTAGCTTCTCTAGGATCACTAATTATAAGCTCAATGTCCTTGGTTTATGGCTAGAAACCAAATATGAGTGAGTACATCCCATGTTCCTCTTTTTGGGTCTGGCTTACCTCACTCAGGATAGTGTTTTCTATTTCCATCCATTTGTATGCAAAATTCATGAAGTCCTTGTTTTTTATTGCTGAGTAGTACTCTAATATGTATAAATTCCATACTTCATCCATTCTTCCATTGAAGGGCATCTAGGTTGTTTCCAGGTTCTGGCTATCACAAACAATGCTGCTATGAACATTGTAGAGCATATACTTTTGTTGTATGATAAGGCCTCTCTTGGGTATATTCCCAAGAGTGGTATTGCTGGGTCCAGGGGTAAGTTGATCCCGAATTTCCTCAGAAACCGCCATACTGCCTTCCAAAGTGGTTGCACAAGTTTGCATTCCCACCAGCAATGGATGAGTGTACCCCTTTCTCCACAACCTCTCCAACAAAGGCTATCATTGGTATTTTTGATTTTAGCCATTCTGACAGGTGTAAGATGGTATCTTAAAGTTGTCTTGATTTGCATTTCCCTGATCGCTAAGGAAGTTGAGCATGACCTTAAGTGTCTTTTGGCCATTTGAAGTTCTTCTGTTGAGAATTCTCTGTTCAGCTCAATGCCCCATTTTATAATTGGGTTGATTAGCCTTTTACGGTCTAGTTTCTTGAGTTCTTTATATATTTTGGAGATCAGACCTTTGTCAGTTGCGGGGTTGGTGAAGATCTTCTCCCAGTTGGTGGGTTGCCTTTGTGTCTTAGTGACAGTGTCCTTTGCTTTACAGAAGCTTCTCAGTCTCAGGAGGTCCCATTTATTCAATGAGGTCCTTAATGTCTGTGCTGCTGGGGTTATACGTAAGAAGTGGTCTCCTGTGCCCATGTGTTGTAGAGTACTTCCCACTTTCTCTTCTATCAGGTTCAGTGTGTTTGGACTGATATTGAGGTCTTTAATCCATTTGGACTTGAGTTTTGTGCATGGTGATAGATATGGATCTATTTTCATTCTTCTACAGGTTGACATCCAGTTTTGCCAGCACAATTTGTTGAAGATGCTCTCTTTTTTCCATTGTATACTTTTAGCTCCTTTATCGAAAATCAGGTGTTCATAGGTTTGTGGGTTAATGTCAGGGTCTTCTATTCGATTCCATTGGTCGACTTCTCTGTTTTTATGCCAATACCAAGCTGTTTTCAATACTGTAGCTCTGTAGTAGAGTTTGAAGTCAGGGATGGTAATGCCTCCAGACGATCCTTTGTTGTATAAGATTGTTTTGGCTATCCTGGGTTTTTTGTTTTTCCATATAAAGTTGATTATTGTCTTCTCCAGATCTGTGAAGAATTTTGATGGGATTTTGATGGGGATTGCATTGAATCTATAGATTACTTTTGGTAGAATTGCCATTTTTACTATGTTGATCCTCCCAATCCAGGAGCAAGGAAGATCTTTCCATTTTCTGGTGTCCTCTTCAATTTCTTTCTTCAAAGACTTAAAGTTCTTGTCAAATAGATCTTTCACATCCTTGGTTAGAGTTACCCCAAGATATTTTATGCTATTTGTGACTATCGTGAAAGGTGATGCTTCTCTAATTTCCCTCTCTGTTTCCTTATCCTTAGTGTATAGGAAGGCCACTGATTTTTTGGAGTTGATCTTGTATCCTGCCACATTACTAAAGGTGTTTATCAGCTGTAGGAGTTCTTTGGTAGAGTTTTTGGGGTCGCTTATGTATACTATCATATCATCTGCAAATAACGAGAGCTTAACTTCTTCTTTTCCGATACGAATCCCCTTGATCCCTTTATGTTGTCTTATTGCTATTGCTAGAACTTCAAGCACTATATTGAAGAGGTATGGAGAGAGTGGACAGCCTTGTCGTGTTCCTGATTTTAGTGGGATGGCTTTGAGTTTTTCTCCATTTAATTTAATGTTAGCTGACGGCTTGCTGTAAATAGCTTTTATTATATTTAGGTATGATCCTTGTATCCCTAATCTCTCCAAGACTTTTATCATGAAGGGGTGTTGAATTTTGTCAAATGCTTTTTCAGCATCTAATGAAATGATCATATGGTTTTTTTCTTTCAGTTTATTTATATGGTGGATTACATTGATAGATTTGCGTATGTTGAACCAGCCCTGCATCTCTGGGATGAAGCCTACTTGATCATAATGGATAATTTTTCTAATGTGTTCTTGGATTTGGTTTGCCAGTATTTTATTGAGAATTTTTGCATCGATATTCATGAGTGAGATCGGCCTGTAATTTTCTTTCTTGGTTGGGTCTTTGTGTGGTTTTGGTATCAGGGTAACTGTAGCTTCATAAAAGGAATTTGGCAATGACTCTTCTGTTTCTATATTGTGAAATACATTAAGGAGTATAGGTATTAGCTCTTCTTGGAAGTTCTGGTAGAATTCTGCATTGAAACCATCTGGTCCTGGGCTTTTTTTGGAAGGTAGATTTTTGATAACGGTTTCTAGCTCTTCGCGACTAACAGGTCTATTTAGATCGTTCACCTGGTCTTGGTTTAGCTTTGGTATGTGGTACTTATCTAAAAAAATGTCCATTTCTTTTGCATTTTCTAGTTTTGTGGCATACAGGCTTTTGTAGTAAGATCTAATGAGTCTCTGAATTTCCTCTGTGTCTGTGGTTATGTCCCCCTTTTCATTTCTGATCTTATTTATTTGCGTGTTCTCTCTCTGTCGTTTAATTAGTTTGGATAGGGGTTTGTCGATCTTGTTGATTTTCTCCAAGAACCAACTTTTTGTTTCATTGATTCTTTGGACTGTTTTCTGCGTTTCTATTTTGTTGATTTCCGCCCTCAGTTTTATTATTTCCAGTCTTCTACTCCTCCTGGGCGCATCTGCTTCTTTTTTTTCTAAAGCTTTCAGGTGTGCTGTTAAGTCTCCGACGTATGCTTTCTCTGTTTTCTTTAAGTGGGCACTTAGTGCTATGAACTTTCCTCTTAGCACTGCTTTCATAGTGTCCCATAGGTTTGAGTATGTTGTCCCTTTATTTTCATTAAATTCAAGGAAGACTTTAATTTCTTTCTTGATTTCTTCTTTGACCCAGGTGTGGTTCAGTAGTTGACTGTTCAGTTTCCATGAGTTTGTCGGCTTTCTGGAGGTAGGATTGTTGTTGAATTCTAACTTTAATCCGTGGTGATCTGATAAGACACAGGTGGACACTGATATTTTTTTGTATCTGTGGAGGTTTCCTTTGTTTCCGAGTATGTGGTCAATTTTCGAGAAGGTTCCATGGGCTGCAGAGAAGAAGGTATATTCTTTCCTATTTGGGTGGAATGTTCTATAGATGTCTGTTAAGTCCATTTGCTTCATTACCTCCAGTAGTTCTCTTACTTCTCTATTAGGTTTCTGTCTGATTGACCTGTCCATTGCTGAGAGAGGTGTATTGAAGTCTCCTACTACTAGTGTGTGTGGTTTGATGTCTGCCTTGAGTTTTAGTAATATTTCTTTTACATACGTGGGTGCTTTTATATTAGGGGCGTAAATATTCAGGATTGAGACTTCATCCTGACAAATTGTTCCTGTTATGAGTATAAAGTGTCCATCTCGATCTCTTCGGATTGATTTTAGTTTGAAGTCAGTTTTGTTAGAAATTAATATGGCCACACCTGCTTTTTTCTTAGGACCATTTGCTTGAAAGATCTTTTCCCAGCCCTTTACTCGGAGTAGATGCCTGTCTTTGTGGTTGAGATGTGTTTCTTGCAAACAGCAGAATGTTGGATCCTGTTTTCGTATCCAATCTCTTAGCCTGTGCCTTTTTATAGGTGAATTGAGACCATTAATATTAAGTGATATTAATGACCAGTGGTTGTTTACGCCAGATATTCTTATTGTTTTTGGAAGTAGAATTTGTGTGTCTCCCTTCTTTGAGTTGTGCTAGTGAAGGGTCGCTAGATGCCTGAGTTATTGTAAGCAGTGTTGGCAATGTTGGATTCCTTGGGTTGCGATTTTCCTTCTATTACTTTCTGTAGGGCTGGATTCGTGGCTACGTATTGTTTAAATTTGTTTTTATCCTGGAATGTCTTGATTTCTCCATTTATAGTGAACGAAAGCTTGGCTGGGTATAGTAGTCTGGGCTTGCATCCATGGTCTCTTAGCTTCTGCAGTACTTCTATCCAGGACCTTCTGGCTTTCATTGTTTCCATAGAGAAATCAGGTGTAAGTCTGATCGGTTTACCTTTATAAGTTACTTGGCCTTTTTCCTTTGCAGCTCTTAGTATTCTTTCTTTAACCTGTATATTTTGTGTTTTGATTATTATATGGCGAGGGGATGTTTTCCTTTGATCCAGTCTGTTTGGTGTTCTATATGCTTCTTGAATATTCAAAGGAATATCTTTCTTTATGTTGGGAAAGTTTTCTTCCATAATTTTGTTCAAAATATTTTCTGGGCCTTTGAGCTATGACTCTTCTCCTTCTTCTATTCCTATTATTCTTAGATTTGGTCTTTTTATTGTGTCCCATATTTCCTGAATGTTTTGTGATGAGAATTTGTTGGCTTTGCAGTTTTCTTTGATCAGAGCGTTTATTTTCTCTATGTTGTCCTCAGAATCTGAGATTCTTTCTTCTATTTCTTGTATTCTATTGATTATGCTTGTTTCTGTAGGCTCTGCTCGTTGACCTAGATTTTCCATATCCAGCTGGTCCTCAGTTTGTGTTTTCTTCCTTGCTTCCATTTCAGTTTTCAATTCTTGAACTGTTTCCATTACCTGTTTGATCGTTCTTTCTTGGTTTCCCAGGGTATTATGTACGTATTTACTCATTTCTTCAAATTTTTGGTTATACTTCTCATCCATTTCTATAAGGGCATTTTTCACATGTTGTTTAAGGGACTCTATTGCTTTCATAAAGTCAATTTTTTCCACTTCTTCTGTGTTATGGTGTTGGAGACCTTCTGTTGTAAGATCGTTGGGTTCTGGTGTTTTCATGTTGTTTTTCAGATTATTGGGTGAATTCTTTCCTTGGCGCCTGCCCATCTCCTCCTATCGATGCTATCTAAGGGGTCTTTTAAAACTGGTTCAGGTTCCCCTGCTGGCCAGGGGCTCCTCTTACAAAATGCCCTTGCTCTGTTTCCTGGTTCCTGCCGGGGGCCAAGATCCCTCTCACCCCTCAGAAAGGTCTTCAGGAATAGGACCCGGCTCCTCCTTTGCCAGGGACCTCCCCAACCAAAGGCCTACCTCTTTGGTTTAATTGTAGTGGGGAGATCTGTTCTTGGTGTTGCGCGCGGTCCCTGCAGCCTGCTTCTCCTGCTGGGACGGTTTCTGCCGCCAGCAGCCTGTGTCCTCTGCTGCTGCTCTGGTCCCAGTGGGTCGCCGCCGGCTGCGCTGGGCGTCCTCCGGCCGCGTTCCGCCGCCCGGTGTTCCGGCCGCGTTCCGCCGCCCGGTGTTCCGGCCGCGTTCCGCCGCCCGGTGTTCCGGCCGCGTTCCGCCGCCCGGTGTTCCGGCCGCGTTCCGCCGCCCGGTGTTCCGGCCGCGTTCCGCCGCCCGGTGTTCCGGCCGCGTTCCGCCGCCCGGTGTTCCGGCCGCGTTCCGCCGCCCGGTGTTCCGGCCGCGTTCCGCCGCCCGGTGTTCCGGCCGCGTTCCGCCGCCCGGTGTTCCGGCCGCGTTCCGCCGCCCGGTGTTCCGGCCGCGTTCCGCCGCCCGGTGTTCCGGCCGCGTTCCGCCGCCCGGTGTTCCGGCCGCGTTCCGCCGCCCGGTGTTCCGGCCGCGTTCCGCCGCCCGGTGTTCCGGCCGCGTTCCGCCGCCCGGTGTTCCGGCCGCGTTCCGCCGCCCGGTGTTCCGGCCGCGTTCCGCCGCCCGGTGTTCCGGCCGCGTTCCGCCGCCCGGTGTTCCGGCCGCGTTCCGCCGCCCGGTGTTCCGGCCGCGTTCCGCCGCCCGGTGTTCCGGCCGCGTTCCGCCGCCCGGTGGTCCGGCCGCGTTCCGCCGCCCGGTGTTCCGGCCGCGTTCCGCCGCCCGGTGTTCCGGCCGCGTTCCGCCGCCCGGTGTTCCGGCCGCGTTCCGCCGCCCGGTGTTCCGGCCGCGTTCCGCCGCCCGGTGGTCCGGCCGCGTCCGTTCTGAAGCTTAAAAGAAGAAACATCATAAGAAGAAATTTAAATGCCACTTTAGCTGGAAAGCTAGCGGCTCATGGGAACAGTTAACTATGTGCCAACACACACAGGTTTCTGTTGTTGTCCTTGTTCAGACTGGGGTTTGTAGAGGAGGCTTACTTTCTGCTTTGAGTAGCCAACATTTAGAGAGCTACAGCAGTCAGAGAAGGCTACCCACTGGCAGAGGTGTCGTTTAAAGGGTCCTCCATGCACCTAAGAGTGGTGGTGCCTGGGGAGGGGAGGGGACATCTGAATTATGCAGTGATACCTCTCTGAGGTGTGAAGCTAAGCATGAGGACCGATATCCTCTAGGACGGGAGAGGAAGGAAGCCTCCCTCTCACAAAATAAGAATCCCAACCCCCTCTTCAGGCATCCCATACAAGGATAAGGAGAGAGCTAAGTCATCAATTGGTCAAGGACCTCAGAGCACTGTGAAAACTAGACCATCTTCAGGATGGAAGTCAGAGACAAGGCCGGGCTTACCTCCCTGCTTTGCTTTGCTTTGAGGCATTTCTTTGAACAGCAAGGATTCCAATGTCTCCTCAGCAAACCCTGTTTTACTTTAAACAGCTCTTACATTTCAGAAGGTCAAAAGGCACTCTTCAATACACCAAGACCCTGCTTTAAGTTCAAAAAGAAATTCCAGTCCCCAGAGAAAAAGGAGGGCATTAAAAAACACCAGTAATGAAAATAAATATTTCAGACGTTGACCCTGAAATACAGAAACACGTTCCCCACTGTTTTTCCTGGCATGGTTTCAAATTGTTCATGTGGCTTTAGAGAAGCCACTCACTGTCATGGCCCAAGTTATCAAGATCTCTTCTGCCTTTAAAAATACAGAGCACAGGGATAGAACTAACTGAAGTGTGTTGGTTAGTCTTCACATTGCTGTGACCAAAATACCCAGCACAAACAGAGTCAGGGAGGAGTTGTCTTGTTGTCTTGGAGGCTTCATTCTATAGTGATAGGTGGGGCGTCATGGAGCAGGATTGTACAACCCCATGGAAATTATAAAACAAAGCAACCTAACAGCAGGCAAGAGGTAGAGAGAGGAAGGGGCCAGGGACGAGATCCTGACCAAATACCCACTAGGCTCCACCTCCTACAATTTCTAGAAGCTCTCAAAACTGCATGACCATGAATCTTTGGAGGGGACACTGTATACTCAAACCATGGCAAAACGATGACCAGAAAGCAGCTCTTAGAGTGTCCGAGAAGCTTGGTGTGATGGCCCAGGCCTACAAAATACCAGCTACTCAGGACATTGAGGCAGGAGGATCACTTGAGTTCAGAAGTTAAAGGCCAGCCTTCGCAACACAGCAAGCGCCCATCTCAAAATGAAGTAGAAAAACACAAAGTTAAAGTAAAAGTTAGTGGCAGTGTCTTTCAGTGGTAGAATATCTGTATAGCATACACAAAGCTCTGGGTTTAGTCCCCAGTAGTCCAAACTGGAAATCAAAGCAGTCTTTAATGATAGATCACCACCAAACTCCATATGAAGGCGGTAAGTTTTAATAGCTAACACAGTAGTGACTTAGCCTCCCTCACTGCATGCTGGGAGCCGTCACTCAGTGACCTTTCAATGAGAGAAGCCTGCCTTCTTCCTTCTTCCTTCCGTGAACCAAAAGGCCTTATGGTGCTCCAAGATACAATGCTTAAATTGTTATTTATTCTTTCACAGTTTTATAAATAAACAGAGCACACATTGATCATTCCCAAGCCCTCCATTATCTTCGGTACTCTCCTCCACCTCCCTCTAAACCTGTTCTTCCCAGCAAGTCCCCTCCTCTTTCCATGCCTTTGGTGCGGATGTAGAGGGGGGCACTGAATTTAATTAGGGTTGCTTGCATGAGCATGGGTAGGGAGCCTTTTACTTGAACAAGGGCAACTTACAGGGTCTACACCACTGAGAAATAGGATTCTCTCCTCCCCCTGGAAGCTTTTCCTTTTCTTTTGTGTTTTAATTAGCATGTTCCTCTCCCACAGGGGAGAAATTCAATAATATCAACAAGAACTCCTGGGGTTTGCTGCAAGAGCTACTCCAGGATTTCAGACTTCCGAGCTTGAAGAATATGAAATGTAACTTGGAGATAAGGTAATAAACGACGTATTTAGACAGATACCTTTAGGGAAAGAACTACCAAAAAATTGCTGCCTTGGTTTTTGCGGTCAAATTACCAAATTGAAGAAAGAATGAAAGGACACGTATTCCTGAAAAAATACCATGGTTACAAGAAAATCGATCAAGTTACATTGTGAATGAACAGGAGGCTAAACTATTATTCTAAGTCACCCAGGCCAAGCAAAAGGAAACGCCAGACAGTCAAAAGGGCAAAGAGAACTGCCAAGGTAGAGAAAGATGGAGAGGAAGGAGAGTCAGCTAGCCTAAGCCACCTGCAGGGCCAGGAAGACAAAGTAAGGCAAAGGGATGATGTATCACATCACAGTGTCTGAAGCAGAAGTTCCTAATGGCATCTTGGGAATTGCTCCTGGAGCTTTGAGTATCCTTGCTCATAGATGCTCCTGGTCATTAGCAAACAGAGTCTGGGAATGCCTTGGATCCCACAGTGGGCAGAAAATGCTTCCTCTCCAAAGAGGACTCAGCCAGCATCCCTCGTGGCTTTTGAAATACAATGCTGAATCCTTGCTGTATTGGTGACTTTTCACGTTGCTATGACGAAACATTTGCCATAGTCTTTAATCAGGTAGTTCCGAGCAGTCCACCTACTAAGAGTTAGAGACAGTCTTATTTGGTTTCATTTGGAATTTGAATGGACTGGGTATCACTTCATGCACGACACACCAACCTGCTACAGGTGATGATGTCATGTTGTCTTCCACGGTAATTGTGTGAACATTTAATACTTCTTATTGAAATGCACAGATCTGGAGGTGTTGTTCAGTAGAAGAGCATTGTAGGCCCCAGGTTCAACTCCCAGCACCCAAAACTAAAATAAGGTAAAGTAATATTTAAAAATGCAAACATGCCATATGTGTTATGACATGTGTTGAGAAGTCATCATTCAAAATGCTTGGAACAAGCAGCATTCAGGTTTGGAAGTTGTTTGGGACAGAGGAGGTAGAATATTTACATAAACATATAGAGAGATACCTTGGGGCTGGGATCAAAGTCTACACATAAAATTTATTCTTCTTTCATAAACACTTTAGACCCATAGCCTAAAGATGATTTTAAATAACATTGTGAATAATAAGAGTATTTTTAATACAAGTTTCACATGAACTTTAGTGTGGAAATTTTTATTTGTGATATCATTGGGTTCTCCAAATGATATAAACTGTAAAGGATTTGGGATTTTCAGATTAGGCTTGCCCTGTCTGTGGATCTTCCTGGTACTATTATTTTTTTCTTCCCTGCATGTCTTCCTTAGATTTTAATTAGAAAATTATTTTCGTGTGTTTTTTCAGTGTGTAGGTTGATTTTGTTTTTATGCATTTCATTATAAAGAATAAAAAGAGTCATTACAAAATTTTGTTATAAAAATGTGGTCTGGTGCACAGAAAATTGTCTCAGGAAGGGCCATAGTGTAAAGCCTTCAGATCAGAAAACACAAGACTAAAGGCTTGGTCCTCAAGGTGATGCTTTTGTGAGGTTGTGAAAACTGAGAGCCGGAGCCTAGCAGGAGAGCCTTGGATATACTGGAGATAGGCCCTTAAAGGGAAGAGTGGGATCCCACCCCCTTCCTTTTCTCTTTGCTTCTGACCGTGAGTGAGCAGTTTAGCTCTGCTGGGAACTCATATCACATTGCAATCTCTCATCACTGGTCCAGAACAATTGGGCCTATTCATCACAGACAGAACCCCCAAACTGTGAGCCAAGGAGTTTCTCTTTATAAATTAATAATTTGGGGCTTTTCATTATAGTAAGAGAAGACTGGCAAGCATACCATCCATGGTAGGGAGGATGTGGACTCCTAACCTAGTTGGAGACACAACCCTGGTCCTCACCTGGAGTCCAAGCACAGAAGCATCTTAAATCCAGTCTCTCTCCACAGCATGACCATGCAGGCACCCAGTGTCCTTTGACTCTGTCCTGCCTTCTGTCTTTGCTGCTCAGCTTTCCGTCACTTTAAGGAGATCCAATATTCTTGCTAAGACAGTGTGGAGATAAGACTTTTTTTTCAACAGGAGGCTAAGGTAAGGCAATTAATTAACGAACAAAAAGTCCTTCTCAGCCTTTGGGGTGCACAAGATTGATGGGCAATTGTGAGAGAAAAGACATGAAGTGGATGTGAGGACTACAATCAATGCCAGGCAATTTAAGGCACAAAACTGGTCGAGGAACCCTCGAGAGGCCTACAGGGAATATCGACTCTGTCAGTGTGCCGAGGGGAGAGAACGGCACTCACAACAGCAAGGCCAGTGTGTACAAAAAAAGCTGGATGGGGTGGCAGGAGGACACTCTGAGGGGCAAATGTTTGAAAATATGTCAAAGGATAGAAACAAAAGCTAGCCATAAAGTTCAGTGTTTGGTGACTCTAAACCAGACCGTCAAAAGATAGGGAGAACTTTCTCACTGTGGCCACAGGAAAGGAAAGGGGGGTGCTGGAAAGATGGCTCAGCAGTTTGGCAGGCTTCCTGCTCTATCAGGGACGTGAGTTCATATCCCAGTGCCCACAGTAGGCAGTAAACAAACACCTGTAATTCCAGCTCCAGGGTATCTGATGCCCTCTTCTGACCTCCGTGGGTACTTGTATGTACAGAGAGAGAGAAAGAGAGAGAGAGAGAGAGAGAGAGAGAGAGAGAGAGAGAGAGAGAGAGAGAGAGACAGAGAGAGAGAGAAAGAGAGAGAGAGGTAAAAAATAAAAGATAAATTAAAATAAATAAAATCATAGAAAGCAGAAATATTTTTAAAATTATCTTGCATTCCTTTTTACAGATATTTATTTTAAAATATTGTGTTGACATAGCGTGACACTATGATAAAGAAAAACTATCATTCTATTGAGGTTGATACAACCCTATTAGCTTGCTGATATGTCTGCTTATTTTTTTAATTGCTTGGGATGTTTTTAACTTGTTGGTAATGCTTCATTCTGATTTTCCATTTACTATATTTTTGTACAAATAGATCTCTCTGGGCTTTTTTTCAAAGTCTTAATTAATTTAATTAACAGTTGCGTGATATCTTAAGGAAAAAACCTTTATTTCCTGGGTTTAAAATGGTTTTTCGCAGGGGAGGGGGCGGCGCTGGAGAGATGACTCAGTGCGAGGGGCGGGGCTGGAGAGATGACTCGGTGCGAGGGGCGGGGCTGGAGAGATGACTCAGCAGTTAAGAGCACTTAATTGCTCTTGCACAGGACTCAGGTTCCCTTCCCAATCACCTGTCACTCCAAGGTGATGATGATATTTGATGCCTTTTTCTGGCCTTCATAGGTACTGCATACACATAGTCCACATACATATATGTGAATAAACACTCATACACATAAAATAAAAATAAATAAATCTTTGAAAAAGCATGGTGTGTGTGTGTGTGTGTGTGTGTGTGTGTGTGTGTGTGTGTGTGTGTGTGTTGCTTCTGAAATACCTACTGTGTAATGAGGGCTCAGTTAGTATGCTCTTTAATCCTCAACGGATCCTGTAAACCTAACTCTTGATCTTTAAGTTCAGAAGAGTCCTGTAAGTGTCTTCCCTGAGAAGATGCTAAAAGGCCTCAACTTGAGCTGTCGTTTACCAGACAGCTCTCTTTTTCTGGGGGATTCAGTTTTCATAGTTGAAGCCTAAAGAGGCTGAACTAAGTGACTGTTCTGATTTATTTCCACTCTTGAGTTAAATGATTGGTTCCGGTGGTTTTGAGAGGAATGGAGTAGATACTCATGATCTTGTGTGTGGGTTGTTCTGACTCTTATCACAGTTAACATCAGCAGGGATTTTTATTGTCCACTCTCAGATTGTACAAACCTGGGTTTGAGTGTCACTCAGAGGTAGGAGGTTGAGTGAGTCATTTAAAAACCTCATTTTTTCCCTATGGTATTAGGATAATAATAGCAATAATAGCTCTCTTAACAGGTTGTCATGAGGACTGAACAAACTAACGTACAGTAAAAGCTTAATTGAATGCGCTTTCAGTTATTGTTATTAATAGCAACACCACACTTAAATGGCACACAACGGTTCATGAAGTCAGGATTTCCTAATTCTCAGTTTTGTTCCTTCTTATACGGCACACAGTCTTCCAAGATAAAGTTGAATTTTCTAGCTCTTAAAATAGAAAATGAGAAGAAAATCTATACAAAGAGCTGTGTTGCCATGAACATGCATAATTCTCCAATAATAGATGTACTGTCTTGATATCGTATCCTATTCCATAAAGCTGCTTATGCTTGCCACTCGGCTCTCTCATTTTGTCCTCAGTTCTGTAGAGCAAGTAGGCTGTTGCCATTGGGATGCTTCTTCTGAATACAACAGCCATTAACATCTTTACCAGAGCAGCTATGACTATAAGATACCCTCAGGATAGGTCTTTAGAACCTCACCTGGAATCCCAGCCACTCCTTTCTACATGCCCTCCCAGGTGTGTACAGTTCTGCCCCAGCCGCAAGAGCTCCCAGGAGGTGGTAGTTTATACAGGGTGGGGGAAGGTTAACTACAATGGGGACTCCTCTGTCTGCACAGTTATGGTGGGAGCTGCCATCCATGTTTATGTGGCACATACACCATGCAGATATTTTGGTCCCTCGAACTCCTGTAATAACCACTTCCCCACACTTCTGTAAGAAAGTCCAATAAACTCATTGGCTCACCAATCTAGATTTTGGTAGACTCATTACTTTGGTCTGTTACTGGTGCCCAGCTAAGATGGTCGGATATTGTTCACATTTCCCCAGAGAGAGGACCATGCATCAGCAGCTAACAGTCTCCCGTCTTCCTATAAGGTTTGGTCTGCCTGACTCTGGCAGTATTTTTTCTCCCCATCTATGGACTGGTGCTACTGACACTTGAGAGGACAAAGGGTCATTCTGAGGCCAATTGGTGGCATTGGCTCACCGATCTCTAGAGAAAGGAACAAAGCAGAAAAATGTAAAGCTCGCATGAGTTCAAAGTTGGTTTTCAACTGGGCATGTTCTCAGGGTATGAAAGAATTTAAAAAATTATCCCCAAACACAAAGGGAATCCATTAAAATTCTAGCAACATATTTGGTGTTAAGGATAAGAAGGAAAGAAAGAAAGAAAGAAAGAAAGAAAGAAAGAAAGAAAGAAAGAAAGAAAGAAAGAAAGAAAGGCCAACAAAAGGTGAAGGGTATTGCAGGCGCGTCTCCCCAGAAGAGGCTTCAAGCTCCTTTACAAGAGAAGCCTGCGCTGTGTGCGGCTGTCAGCAGTCACAGTGACACTGTCTCTATTGAATTTGGCTTTTCTGTTGTTTACTTTCACACAATAATGGCTGGTACGGCATAGCAATATACTCAGGTCACATCTCAGAGAAGGAAAATGCTGGGGAAAGGTAGTGAAACTTGTCTTTCACTCGCTGGCTGGTATCTGAAGGTCACTGTAACCTTTAAGCCAGATGAGAATGAAAAACCTTAAGAGACAAAGACTAAGAACAAAGACGCCTGAGCAGGACAGAATCTTCCCTTAGCCTCCTCTCCTCAGAACCTTTAATTCCCCGAAAGTCCACGGCAGGAGCTAAGGAGCAGTTTCAAGATGGAATTGGGGATGCCAAGAAAAAGCTGAAGTTCTCAGCTGGAAACTAGGACTCTTTAGGGAAACCAGAAATCTAAGCAAACAATGTAAGCTTTCAAAAGCCATGTGTGTAAAAGAGGAAAATCCCTAGCAATCCCAGATTGGGGTCAGATGGGGAACTCCAGATGACCAGAAACTTCCATACCATTGGTGTCAGATCTGGAAATCAGAGCCCTGGCTAGGGTGTTGCTCGGTGGTAGAATGTGTGCCTAAATTCTAGGCATGTAGATTCTAGGTGCTAGAAGGTAAAAGACTCAGGTTCAACCCCCAGAACCACATGGAAACAAAACCAAGCCAGAGATCCCAGGCTCCCAGAGAGACACAAATACTATCTAGAGAATTTATGTTCAAAGTGAGCAACAAGCAGTTTTTTCCTTTCACTAGTGGGAAATTTAAATTAATAGTGGTATATAAATTCAAATAAATAGTGTTAAAGAGATTGTCCTTACCGGGGAGGGGGGAGAAAGAAAGAAAGGAAATCAAGTATAATTTAAAGTACATAAAAGAAAGAAAAAAAACTAATTTATTCTTCCTTCCCTATCTCCTCAGTTTAGAGCCCACTGGGATTCAATCACATGATTCTACCTACTTTGATGGCTTATCCAACGCTAATTAACCCCACCTCCCAACACCAACAGACGATACTTATCCCTGTTCATGCCTAATACACAACAAGAATTTAACCCCAACAGGAATTTGGGTGGTAAAAATCTGATCAAATCTGTAAAAGACCTTAAGCAACACAGTTACAACTCTCTGCGTCTGGAGGCCAGAATTCTGAAATGGAGTGTACTAAGCTACTCTCAAATGTCAGAAGGGCTGTGTGCCTTCCAGAGGCTCTGGGGGAGAATTGTTTCTGAGTCCAGAAAGCGCCTAACCCGAGCCTTCATTTACAATATTCCAACTTCTGCTTCTGTCAATCACTTTCCTGACTCTCTGTTCCCCACTTCCCATTATAAGGAGCCTCACGATTCCACTGGGCCTGAATCTGATTCCAGGACAATCTTGTCACCTACAGATCCTTAACTTATCACATCTGCAGAATCCCTTCTTTCCTGTGAGGTAATGTGTTTGGAGGTTTAGGATTCGGGCCTCTAGGAGAGGCAGTGATTTCACCTACGGGGCAGGGGGAGTAGAGATCTTCTAGGGCCAGCGAAGAAGACTGCGGACCCCTCGGACAACCACAAGATCCACCAGCGAACAGAAGACGGCCTGTGCTTCACAAGCTTTAAAAAACGGAAGAATTAAGATGGCCAGCCGGCTCTGACAAGCACACAACAGAGAGGAGAGACTTCTCCCTGTTGTGGGGGCAGCTTCCAGGTCACCTCCACTTCCTTTTGGTTCCGGATTAGCTTCAAATGCACGGTGAGTACAGAGTGCCCTCCTGTTGGAAAAGAAATTGCAAGGAATCAGCAAGCAGTTGGATGCGAATGAGGCCGTCCAGAGCATGGAGGCGGTTGCTGGAGACCTGGCTTTGACTGTGCTCCTTTCCTCATTTACACTTATTTAGCTACATTTCACTCAGAGGATCTTGTTGACAGCGTGGATGCACAGGGCTGTGTAATTACAGGGCTCTCAGAACTGAAATGGTGGAGAGGAGTAAACATGATAGGAATAATGGTGGAACCGCTCTGACTGACAGCCCTGAGCCGTGCCAGCACCCCCTGCTCTTTCTAACCTTTTGCTGTCAAAGTCAGCCATTTTTGTCTGGAGATACCTGAAGTGATTTCTTTCCTTTGGCTGGAAAGGGGGCTTTAGAGACCCGCGGCATCCCAGGAGTCTGTAGTTGGTTAATTTAGGAAGCAGAAAAACACGGGGCTTTGTTGGAGTTTGTTTCTCAAAAAATAAAAAAAAAAAATTAAAAAAAAAAGACAAATGTTCTCACAAAATGGTCATGTTAAAAATGCTGCCTGCTACTGTTGATGATATTAAAAGATGGGGTCTTTAGGAGTTAATGAGGAATTGATGAGACTAGCCGAGTAGAACCTTCCTGACTGGATTTATGCCTTTATAAGAAACACAGACAGACTTATCTCAGTCTCTGCGCTTCTCCACCTGAGGGTGCACCCACACACTGAGACAATGGGGATGTTCTATCAGGAACTCACCAAGGCCAGCTGGCCTGGGTCTGAAAAAGCATGGGATAAAACTGGACTTGCTGAACATAGCGGACAATAAGGACTACTGAGAACTCAAGAACAATGGCACTGGGGTTTTTGGTCCTACTGCACGTACTGGCTTTGTGGGAGCCTAGGCAGTTTGGATGCTCACCTTCCTAGACCTGGATGGAGGTGGGTGGTCCTTGGACTTCCCACAGGGCAGGGAACTCTGATCGCTCTTCGAGCTGATGAGGGAGGGGGACTTGATTGGGAGATGGGGAGAGAAATGGGAGGCGGTGGCGGGGAGGAGGCAGAAATCTTTAATAAATAAATAAATAAACAAACAAACAAATAAATAAATAAATAAAATAAGTGAATAACAGCTGGCTGTGGAAGCACACGCCTTTAATCCCAGCAGTCAGCAGGAAGAGGCAGGTGGATCTCTGAGTTCGAGGCCAGCCTGATCTACAGAGCAAGTTCCAGGACAGTCAGGGCTATACAGAGTGATCCTGTCTTGAAAAAAAAAAAGAAAGAAAGAAAAGACGTGGGTAATTTACCCAGAAGAAGGCTCTGACCTGACCTTGGTCATAGAGCAGATATCAGACTTTCAGACTCAGGAACCGAGAGAGATTAAATCCTGTGGTTTATGCGACAATCACTCAGTGACATTTTGTTAGAGCAGCCAAACTGATGAAGACAGGCCCCAGGCAGCCTAGGAGAGGAGTTTAAGTTGTACTTGAAAGCTGGTACGCGCCCACTCTCTCACTCCCAGATTATAACCACAAATAAAGCTACACTTCAACAAGTCCAGACACCGTTCCAGAAAATTAAATCAGCAGACTTCAAACAAATACATTCTTTTTAATCTGGTAATGAGTTACATCTTGTGTGTCCTTTGAGGGCTATGGGCTTCCTGAGATACTGCCAGTCTCTAAGGAGCTACACTTGGCTAAATAGAGGTCATTTAAAGATCTAGATCTGAGACTAAGTGGACGTTGTTAGGTTACTAAGGGCTAATGCCAAACTCCTCATGAGAAGGGAAGTGGTGACATTGTTGGGGATTTTCAGGACTGGTAGTAATCCACAGTGGCCAAGTGCAAAGTCTGTGTGTGGGAGGCAGGATGTTCACTGTCTCCTTCCGACAGTGTTTGTAGTCCCATTATGAGCCTGATGGTCCCCTCCTGAGTCTTCAGTTTTTATCACTGTGAGTGGTTCAAGTAATAATAAGGCAGAGATTGAGAAAGGTGAAGAACGTATTAAAGAGAATCACTTAAAAAAATGTGTGCATATGAGTGTGTGTGTGTGTGTGAGAGAGAGAGAGAGAGAAAGAGAGAAAGAGAGAGAGAGAGAGAACACATATGCTTGTGTGTATATCTGCATATGAATGAAAGCATGCATATGCCACAAGGTGTATGTAGCCGTCAGAGGACAACCTCAGGTACGGTCCTCACCTTCTACCTTGCTTAAGACAGGCTCTGTCTACTGTGGCAGATGGCAGGCTTTCCCCATCTGCACCTCCAACCTGGGGAAAGGAGTACGAGGATATGTACACACTACTCTGCTCAGCTTTTTGTGGGCTCTGGGGATCCAGACTCAAGCCCTCATGTGTGCTCAGCCAGTGCTTCATCCACTGAGCCATCTTCCCAGCCTGAGTCTTGCTTCTTAACCTGTTGAAATAACCTGGAACCCTTTGTAATAACATAAACAGCATCTTGCATGGCCTGTCAGGATGGATAGTTGGGATAATTTCATCCTAGCGCCTGGCTTCCACAGATTCGTGAGAAAAACATGTTATCTGCTCCAGGATGGATTTATTCTGACAAGGGAGTCACACTGAAGAGAAATGTCCAACCCCTAAGTGGAATGCAGTGGAATGGAAAGACTGTAACAAGAGACTGGCTAGAAATCCCAATGCTTAGGAACAAGGAGGCTTAGAAATCCCGCGGAAAGAGGCCTTACTCACATGTTTTGATCTGACGCCAATGCGACATCTTCAGAAGAAAAAAACATAGAGGCAGAGAATCAGTGTAGATTAATAAAATGGTCTCTAGGAAACTGAGGCAGGACTATTTTGAGGCCAGAGTTGTTTAAAATACTAGGTCAAAGTAAAATTACATGACTATTATCGAGGAGGCAAAGGGGGTTGTTTTTCTACCTGCTATGATAGAAAGAATAATGTTTTCCACTCCTGAGATTTCTGCATTCGATCCTCTGAGATCTATGAATTTGTTACGCCACATGACAACGGGAAATTAAGATTATTGATCATGTGGTCTTCAGACAAGGGAACTGTCCACCCAGGAAAACCCATGGGAATTCCAGGAATCCTCAAAAGTACAAGACGGAGACTGAAGGCAATGTCAGAGCAGTGTGAGGTGGCAAGTAACTCGGTAGCTTTAAAGATGGAGGGCAGGGCTATCTCATACAGGATGTCCTTCTATATGCGCTGCTTTTATGGGATGATGAATAAAGCTGTTTTGGTCATTGGCTTAGCAGAGTAAAGCCAGGTGGGAAATCTGAACAGAGAAAGAGAGAGGGTAGGTGGAGTTGAGGAGATGCCATGTAGCCACTGATCGAGAAATATGACAAAGCATTACTGGTAAGCCATAGCCTCATGGCGATACAAAGCTTAATAGAAATGATTTAATTTAAGAAATAAGAGCTAGCTAGGAATGTGCCTGAGTCACTGGCCAAACAGTGTTGCAATTAATATAGTCTCTTTGTGATTAATTGAGTCTGGATGGCCGGGAAATGAAAATGCAGCCTGTCTACAACTATCAGTTAAAGAATGTTCTGGAAACTGAAAAGAAGATGGGACCAGTTCTCCCTCAGAGCCTCCAGAAGGGGTACTGTCCAGCAGACCCCTTGTGTTAAATCACCGCCTCCCTTCTGTAAGATAGTGTACTTATGGCAACTTAGAGCCACTAAGGTAATGATTGTCTTTGCAGCAACGGGGTGTGCACACACCCGCCAGTGAATGGGGGCATTACAATGTGTGAGCAGGTCTTGATGCGCTAGTATGTACCTCAAGCTCCCTAATGGGACCTTACAGCCCTGAGGTTTTCATAGAGTCACGAATTTTAATGCCACTAAAATATTAAATTAATGCACCTGAGAAATGCAGATGTTCCCTAAGAAAGATCTCAAAAAGCGCTATACTTCTTTGCTAGAAACTAGAATCTTATATACTGAAGTTGTGATAAAGCATGAAACTCCTGAAACTCTGGGGTCCATAACAAAATGTGGAGCAGTAAAAACGGAGACACAATGAAAGATTCCTGAATACACGATAACCAAAAATCAATTCGAAATCCAATGCAGAAAAAATCTGAGGTGCTTCTGGAAGCACTAGATCATGTGACATCACGAGATGTCACCTCAGTTTCCTAGAGGCCATTTCATAGTTTACCTATGGGTCTGCAAAGAATCCGTGCCTCTGTGTGGTTGCTGAGAATGCACCATTTGGAATCAAATCCAAGTCCTCAAGCACCTCTTCGCCCAGGCTTTCTATGCCTCTCTGTGTCTCAGTACTGAGATGTTCTGAACACGCATCACGTACACTGAACACACATCACGTACACTTTGCTTCGTGCGGGTCATCATGCCACGCCACGCCCATCAGACCAACAATTGTTTTCTGAAACAATTTGGCTCCAATTTGAGATTATTGCATGTCATGAATTGAAGCGTTTTCTCCTGTGCATACAAAGAGTCTCGCCGTTATAGAAACATAACGGCTTCATTAAAACAAAAACTTTTAATATTTTCCTAGTGGCATTCCTTGGGATGTAAATATCAAATTAGCATATTTTCCTATTGTGTAATGTTAGGGGGGTTGGTTTTAAAACTTGGTGTTATTGCTGACTTGATCTCATAAAAAATATTGTGAAATGAATGTTGGCTAGGGAGTAATGTAGAATATCCAAAACATCCCTAAGTATAATTCTGCCATGTTGTACTAAGTATTCATGTGAAGTGGTGACCTCAGCACACATGATTATAAAATGAAAATGCTAGTCAGCATTGAAGACACTGTGTGTTCCGCAGTGCCAAATATTCCGCTAATATTTAATTCATTGTGTAAAAATAAACAAGTACATCTATCTTCTTAGTATGCAAATTTGTCTCATCTTTAGTAAATGGTAAATTATATGCATGTCAAAGAATTATTTTAAAATAAATTTATTTGTTATTTATTATCACCAGTGTTTTGTTTGTATACTCTACTGTACCCCTGTATACCTAGGGAGCACTTGTGTAACTGTTACTGTTGATAGTGAGTGAAGAGTCATTATCTCCTTCATTCCTGAGAGAGGTCCCATTTTATTTAGTATTGAAATGTGGGACAAGGGGTGACTGATGTCAGGCAATCACAGTGGTTACCTTTGTCTGTGACTTGAGCCCTCATGAGCCTATGAAGCCATCGTGTCTGATGAGCTGTGCAGAGAGGTGGCCTGGAGGCTTCTGGGAAGAGTGTTCCTCATGTTTGAACAGGCTCATGAACAGGTCTCTCTCTGCCCCTGGGTGTTGTGAATAGGTGATTTCTGGAGTGTTCAGCTACCTACCATCTCCATGGAGATGAGACTGAAAGTAACACTGTATGTCGAGGATGGTATTGGAAAGGACATTCCTGGGGAACTGGCTTTGCCATCAAGTTCCTAAATAAGCAAGTCCAGAGTTGCTCCGTTTATGTTATTTTAATTATGAGATTATAATGCCTTGGCTTTTCTGTTGGTTGCCATGAAAGTGCCCCACCTCATGAAGAGGTGGCTAACTGAACATAGACATTAATGACAAAAAGAAAATCTTATTTGGTACCCATTCCAGTTAAGGTGTGTCTCAGAAGGAAGTATGCCTTCCAGTCTTTCTTTGGCTTCCAGTGGTTTTGAGGTGAGGTTTATTGTCATAATTACAGGTTACCATCCATCACATGAGGGAATTCAAGGCAGCAAGACGTTAAAACAGCCGCTCACATACACTCTCAGTTAAGAGTCAAGGGAAGTGAATGCAAGCTTGTTTGTAATTTAGCTGGCTTTCTCCACTGTTACACAGTCCTGGACCCACCTAAAAAAGCTTGCAATCCTAGAACTGGGGTGGGATGGGATGGGATGGGATTATAAGCAGATCGCAGGACTCATTGTCTAACCAAACTCCCTTCTGTCTGTCAATCTGTAGATAATACAGACGATGATCTCATTCTGTGGAGCGGGGAGTGGGGAGCATTTCAAGGCTGAGCCTCTTTTTCAGCGCATGCCACGTCTCTCTATGATTTAAAAGCGATTACTTAAGTTCAGAATGTATCCGTTACAGCTTCAGTGAACTTCAATACCCTGAGGAAAGAGGACTGCCTAACAAAACCCCCACACGGCCATCACGATGCAGCCACCATTCCAGAGACCTGTTCTTCCACACCCGTTCCTTTCTGACACCGAAATCGATGCTAGATACCATCCTATTCGCACGGGCTATTGACGCCTGTTTTGTTGTTGTCGGCTCCCTTCCCCTTTAACCCAGCCAGCAGACCAAAATAAGGTACACAAACGCACTATGTGATACATACTAGAACATCCAAAAATAGACACCACTAAAACCGTTCAGTCTCGACATATGCTTTCCTGACTTTCCCCCAGAAGTCCTAGCTACTTTCCATTCACTTACCGGCCAGGTTCAATAAATAATACATGCACGCAAATCGTTAAATAAGTAGATAAACATGCTGGTTGTTTCTGATCTTTAAAAACAGTGTGTGTGTGTGTGTGTGTGTGTGTGTGTGTGTGTGTGTGTGTGTGTGTGTTGGTATGGGACTGTGGAGGGGGTATAGGTGCTATGATGTGTATGTGTGCATGGACAGGTCAGAGGACAATCTGCGGTGATGCCGTAAAACAATCCCACACCAGTTCAGAATTGGGATAATAAAAGGATTATTTATTTATTTACTTAAGGGGAAAACTTACAGATCACCGTCCTAAACAACAGTCCTCTGAGCACAAACAGGAACAGAGTCTAGCAGCTGGAACAGGAGCCAGAACAGTTCTGCTGCTTTTTAAACTATAAGAGACCACACCCAAGTGGGCTGGTATCTTAAAGGCTATTGGCTGAAGAAACAGACGGTGCTCCCACAGCACTGTGGGAGTTTTTTCTCCCCTTCTACCACGTGTGACCTTGAGACTAAATTTAAGTTGTCAGGCTAGGCAGCAAGTGCCCTTACCAGATGAACCATCTCTCCAAACCCCTGATGTGATTTTTAAGAAGGCAAAGTTGCAGGTCAGTTTTCCAGCCAAGCTCAGGCTCCATGCCTGCCTGCAGTCTGCTCCTGCACTTTCTCACTTTGGATCCCTGATCTCTCTTTGAACAATATCTGCTGTCCAAGTCACACATTGAAGCTTTGTACTGGTTCACCAGAATTAGTGTTTGAATTTTCAAAAAAAACTGGGCCAATGTTATGTGATTTTTTTTTCCCGAGGAGACATAAACAAATAACTATTTACATTAGGTCAGGAACCAGCAACAGACCAATAAAATAATGCCACCTAAGTCTAGCTTTGGGGAAAGAGTGGGTTTACTTCCAGGAGTATGACTGAGAGTTGACTTCCAAGAACATGAGTAACTGAAAAGCAGCTGCATCACCAAAAAGTCCCCCTTAACATGGGTGATATGTCAGAAAGCTGTGCCCCCAGAACTACTTATACCACTTGCAACTGCCCTGCCTGTCTGAGATTCTTTCTCTCTAGCAGTTACTGTCTTGGGGATCTTGTATGTTTCACGACTTCCCTAAGCTTTGCAAATTTCTGTTTACTTCCCAAGTCTTGAGTCTCCTTCCAGAAAGAAATATTTTAATTAAAATACTAATAACTACATGGCAACTAAGGTATAGTTGCAATGCTTGCCCAGGATACAAGAGGCCTTGGGGGTTAGATGCCAGTACCATGCTATACCAAGAATCAAATATTTTATAATTAATTGAAACCAGCCCTGGAAGAAGTATGCACACATTGGAAATTGGTAACCACTCTAATGAATCAGTGCTTTGCCCCACAAGGACAGACTGATCAATCTACCACTGTGCTCAACACTTGCACCTGAATACAATTTGTTCTACCCTCCCGTGTCTCTGATGGCTGATTTTGACTGATACTTTAACCAAATTCAGAAGCATTTTCTAGTCAGTCATGTTGGCAGACACATTTAGTCCCAACATTCAAGAGGTACAGGAAGTACATTGCTGCGAGTCCAAAGCCAGCTTAGTATACACAGTGATTTGAGTTCCAAGACAGCCAGGGCTACATAAAGAAATCCTATCTCCAATATATAAGTGTGTGTCAGTGTGTGTGTGTGTGTGTGTGTGTGTGTGTGTGTGTGTGTGTGTGTAGAGAGAGAGACAGAGAGAGACAGAGAGAGAGAGAGAGAGAGAGAGAGAGAGAGAGAGAGAGAGAGAGAGAGAGAGAGAGAGAATAACAAAAAAAATTTTAAAAGCAAAGAAAGATAAACAGACAGAATTTTCAGGACATTAGGAGGATTGCTTAAGCCCAGGAGTTTGAGATTCGCCTGACATTTGGCTGTGTCTATGAGGGTATCTCCAGCGAGAATTAACAAAGGGGAAGAAGACCCACCAGGAATGTAGGTGGATCTATGCCATGGGCTAAGGTCCAGAACTAAAGAAAAAGAAAGAAGGGCAAGTGAGCTAGGACCCAGCCTCCTCCTCTCTGCTTCCTGTTGCCAAAGGGAAATGCTGGGCCACCTCAGTACTCTCCAGCCACTGTGAACTCTAGCCCAAATCATGAACCAAAATAAATGCTTCATCTTTTGGGGTTCTTCTTATTAGCACTTGGCCTTGGAGATAAGAATAGTAACTAACAACACCTTACTAGGTTCTTCCCAACAACCAATTGTTTATTGCCACTCAGAGGAGTCTTCACTCGGGTCTCCTCTGGCCTGCAGCTCCTTGTTCCTCCGTGTGGCAGATGACAGAACCATGCCTGGCACCATCCAATAGAATAATGCAGACCTCAGACATCCCAAGGGACTCACTAAGATGTTTACCAAGTTCCCATATACTTGAGACAGCACCTGTCAAAATAAAGTCAATGGACCATTTCATACATTAATTATCTCAGGCTGACGGGAATATTTCAGACGCTCCTATGAAATAAACAGGCCCTGTCAATGCCTCATATTAAAGATCCCCAGAAGACGTGAGTCTAAACGGCAACGTTCCAGCTGTGTTTTAATTGAGATGATTCCACGTGACAGAATGAATTCCATCCACGACTTCCTGTCAGCCTTCATGTGACCTTTCCCCCCTCCACTTCTTGACAGATTCATCTTGCTGAACATCTTGTGGAAAATGTGAAAAAAAAATCACTTTTTTTTCTGTCATACTGAGATGTGAATCTCATGAATTTATTTTCCTTAAAATAACAGTTGTTGCATGTTCCGATTGCTTCCCGCTTCAATTATATTTGGCCTTAATCCTCTTCTCTAAGAAGCTTCGTGCATTTTCTCTCCTTCCTATCCTTCTCAGTAGACTTACAATGGAATGGAGTAGCTTTGGCTTTTGACCAGAGCCTAGGAAATACCAATGACCTGGGGAATCCATGACACAGCTGTAAATTAGGGGTGTAGAGGTTTCTATTCTTGGCAGTCATTAATGTTGTTTGAGCTAAGGTAAGTAACTAAGAAAATTCCTGTTAGATCTGAGATAATTGGCACGAGCACTTATGTCCCTCCATACACTGGCTCAGGCCACTCATCTTTGTGTAACTGGTACGTTACATAAACTACATCCTCTGATAGACTCTGGAGCTCTTGAGACTGCGTAAGGAATGAACTCTGCCTCCTAGCGGGGAGAAGCTGCGTGCAGTGGCATGAACCTGTGTTTCTAGTTACTTAGGAGGCTGAGACAGGACAATTACCTGAGCCCAGAAGTTTGAAGCTAGCATAGGCCATATAGCAAGACCCCATCTGAAAACATAAAAACAATAGGGGGCAATGGGCAGACAAGATTCCAGGAATCCAAACTTCACAGTTGAAGTCAAATAAGTTTGGCTCTGCTGCAAAGGTATACACAATAATTGCATAGTAATTGCCTGAAAAGGGATCATTGCCTATATGTTCTTAAGTGTCTCTCAGCTCTATACTAGGCCTTCTACATTTTTTTCTGTGATATTGGACATAAAATTTAGCATATTTTACTTTCTTTGACTCCCACATATGCCAAAATAAAGATGCCTATCAATCATCCAATGACAGATGCCTATCAGTCAATCAATGACAGATGCCTATCAGCTGTCCGTACACTAAATGAAGAAACACACACACACAAGGCAAGCACTGGAGACACAGTAGCAAAAGCACAGAAGTTTATATTTTATGACTTGCCTTTAGGACTTGCAAAGCCAAGTGCCACCAACAGAGATAAAAATAGCAGTGTGCACTGCAGGCGTGCAAAGAACAGTTATTAGATCCTTGAATGCAGGTCCTCCTTGGTTTGGGGGTGGGGTGTACAATCTTACACCTCATCCACCACTTAGGTGATAAAAAAAACCCTTGTGTGGATTTATCTCTACATTTTACACCTTGTTTATCTCCATGCTTTTCAGGCCCATGATAATGCACACCTTATCACGTATGCAGTTCCTTAGGCAAGGCTGGATGGCAATACTTGATATTCTGAATTTCTAGTGTGCCCGGAGAAGCAGCTGGACTAGCAGAGTTAGCAGGGATCCATTGTCCTCTTGTCCCTAGGTAGCTGGACCGAGCCTGACTTGGGGCACATTTGAAAATGGACCATTATTATTTATTTCTCAGAAGTGGGCAGTCAGATCTACATATCTAATGCTTCCTTCTCTGCCTCTCTGCTGTCTTTCAACATTACAGGATTATTTACTGGAGCTATATAACCTCTAGGTGGATGTATCAAACCATCTAATTGGTCATTTGGTAGGGAGTTAGTTAACTTACTTTATAATAATTGGCAGAAAAGAAATTTAAAAAGAATGTTTCCTGATGTCGTGGAGCATCTCCCTAACCATAGAGGGAGGAATTTAAGAAAGACAGAAGGAAGCTAGAATGCAGCACCGGAAAGTGCTTCCGCCTGTCCATCAGGGTTTGTCCTGTATACATAACCCAGCAGCTTTCAGACTGCACACAAAACTCGGAATCATACTGAGTACCTTCTTCTGTCCATTACCTTCTTCCAGCAAGTTCCTGTCAAGCCAGACATGTTTGGCCTTAAACCCAATCACAGATTCTTTTTCTTTTTCTTTTCAGTTTCTTTTTCAGTTGAAATCCTCATCAATTTTGTTATTGGAATCTACTCAAGAGTCCTCCTGGAGGGAGACAAAGAAACACACACATTTTGAAAATATCCGTTACACTCACCTTTCTCCTTGCTCTTTATGAACCTGGCAGACTCGTGAACTCACATGTGTGTGAACCTGGCAGACTCGTGAGCGCATGTATATGTCTCGTAAGTGGTCTCTGCAGAAGAGACAGGCAGTAGATCTCTTCCTCAGTCATTTCAGTATCCCAGCTCACCGCCAAACATTACATCTTCCTTATTGCCTTAACTGCACCTTGTGTGCCTACCTTTTCCACTCCAAAAGTCCTGGCTATTAATCACTTCCAAGTCAGATTGGGTCATGCCCAGGGCATTACCTTTTGCCCTGTCATCAACATAAAGATACAAAAATATCACAGACAGACAAATGACTTCTCCCCGATTTTAATCATCTTAAAATTTTTGTCACTCGTGACCTTAGAGGAAATTCCCTGGCCCTTTCCTCTGGGCAGTCATTCTTCACTGTAGTGAATTTTCTCCAGGGCCAAATCCATCTATCTCCAATGTACAATTATTAGTGTTTGATGTTTTTAATTCTTTGCAAGAATTCCCCACAGGTGAATGAGCACATGCTACAGAGTAGTGGTTTCCACAATATCTGGACCATCTGGACTGTAAGCATTGGAGCTCAGATGGAAAGGGATCCTGGTAGTTGGAAGCCAAGGAATACTAAGTGGTACAGCTTGGATGGAAAAGTGTTCTGGCAATAGGGGCCAAGGAATATCACAGGTCATAGTAAGAGTGGCAGCTTACAGTTCTGCTCCAGGGAGCGGTTTCCCCACTGGAAGGCCTCTGCTCCTGCAGGGGAGGATTCCCCCAGCCAAGTTGTTATAGTTCTGCTGGGTCCCCTGGAGTGTATCAACTCCCAACTCCATTCCTCTAGAGGATGTTTCCCCAGCAAATGAAATTATGTCATTTGTAAGAAAATGAATGGCTCTGGAGGTCTTCATGTTAAGCAAAACTAAGCCAGATTCAGAACGACAAATATCCCATGTCTTTTCTCATATGTGGTATCTAAATGTTTTTTAAAAGATAGGAAATTGGAAGGGAGTTGTATGGAGAGAGGAAGAGGACCAGAGGGAAGGGAAAGGGAAGACAGGAAGGTGATGAAGATGAGTATGATTAAAGTATGTCATATACATGCATGCTAATGTAACTAACCTATTTTGTATGATCAATATCACAGATAAAAATAGAGACAGGTCAAGAGCTTTTCCAGTGTAAGGGTGAAGTCCTCCCAACCTAGACACTTCATATGAGGCCTCATCTTCCAAACCTGTTTCAGTGGGTGTGACCTTTTCAACACACGATCTTCAACTACATCCAAACCACAATAGCGAGCAGAAGTCAAATTATTGTTGTGCCTTCTAAAAGTCAGTCTGGGCTTTTCCTGCACTCCCTTTGGAATCAGATGCAGGCTCCAGGCTGTGGCACCTCCCTGTGCCTGTTAGCCCTGTACACCTCTTCACAACTTATGGTCCTTGTCCTGGTCTGTCTGACAAACTGTGAATTCTTGGAGGGGAAGGCATGTGTTTGTATCCTAGCAACTAGGCAGATATATTGTGGCTTCTATAGAGGGCATTCCTACCATGATTCAAGTCTCCTTTTACAAATGATAGCTGCAGGCCTGGTGAGAAAGCTCATCATTGACTGCACTTCCAGGTTCAATTCTGAGCACCCCTGTGTTGGCTCACAGACATTTGCAACTCCAGATCCTGGGCATCTCAGGCCCCCCCTTTTTATGCCTCCCCAAACCAGGCATGCAACTGGTGCACAGACACATACATGTAGGCAAAACATCCATATATATAAACTAAAGATAATAAAAATGTTTAAATGGCAGAGGGAAGTGTGTTCAATTCTGATTGGTCTCTTCTACACAAGGGAGGGCTGTAATCATGCCCACTCCTAATTAGTTAGCACTTGCATGTGCCTGTAGAGGTAGTTCTGTGTTCATGCCCAGGAAACAAAACAAGGCTTCAAGGTGGGGTTCCATTTATTCTCATAGTTGGGCAAGGCGTGTACCTCTGCAAGGTCACAGAACTACACAGAACCTCTAGTTCTTCTACAGGCTATCCCACAATCAGCCAATTGCTATAGGGCTCCATTTTGAATTTTAGGTTCATTGACTACTAGAGACCTACACTTGTCCTCAAGTGTTGTTGGTTTTATCATTATTAACTGATGTTGTTGGTTGAGACAGAGTCTCACCAACCTGACACAAAACGAAAAATCTCACAAAAATCAAAATAAAACATGAAACCAGGCTGGCCTGGAACTTGCAATAATTGTCCAACGTCAACATCCTGCTTGCTGGGATTACAGATGTGCACCACTCTCTGCTAGTCTCGACCTTGCCAAAGAAGGACCCAGAAGTATAGCAATGCTGCCATTAGAAAGGAAGGAAGGGAGAGAGTGAAGGAGAACGTAAAAGAGAGAGAAAAGGAGACTAAGAGAAAAAGCGAAAGAGGGGAGGGGAGAGAAGGACGCAGGCAAACACATGAATAGGAGCTGGCCAGACATACGATGACCAACCATTCCCTGTCTTACCCCAGAGTGTGCAAATCATGTGTTTTTGCAAACAATCCACCCTTTTTATGCCCACAACCTCCTAGCACACAACCCCCCTCGCTCTCACTCCAAAGCAGCTCTGTACCAGGGCTGTTCAGAATTGTCAAAGACGGTGCTGACCAGCTGCCTGTTAACTCCAGGCTCGCACACCACCTTCCTCCTTTTATTGACTGTAATTGATGGCCTGGCCTTGCCACAGCACCAAGTCAAGACAGGCTCTATCCTTCAAGCTCCCCCACTTGCATGCTGATGGAGGGAGAGCCGTTTACGACTTCTCCTGCTAGGGTAAATTACAAGGCTGGGTTTATAGGCTAAATGCTCGCAGAAATATCCAGCTTCATGCCCAGGAATTTCCGTGCAAGAATGATGACTGTGGAAATGAAGGGGGTGCTTTTTTTTCCTGCCGGTGTAGGCAGTTAACACTGAATTAATACATCACTGGGAGTTGCTGAGGAGTCTCCCACGGTACTCATTAGTTTATTAAAATGAACATAACTATTTGGAGGTGAATTAAATTGCAGTGTGGTGACAAAATAACAATAAATCACCTTGGTGTAACCACCCCTTCTGTAACATCTCAGCTTGCCCCCATTTAAATCTATGAGAAGCTATAATTAAAGGGCATCCAGTCCGTCCAGACCTTTGTCTCAACTCAGTATGGTTCCCGTCTGAGATGTTCTGCCCTGGTACCTCAGAGGCAAGCAGAAGAGGTGGATAATTTCTCCTGCACCACCTCTCAAGGATTAGTCTTATACACTTACTTTAGAGCAACAATAAATAGCAAAGTCTAGGAACTAGTTCTCAAAGTTTGAAATGAGCTCTGAATTTTTAAATTATTGGTGCCTATTTCCCACCTCAGATCTTGATTTAATTCATCTGGGGGTATAATGTGGTTATAGAGAAATTTAAAACTCCCTCAGGTGAGCTGGTGTAAGCCCACTGGGAAAGTCATGCTTAACATCTGTGAAGCTTTGGGTCTGATCACTAGCAGTACAAAAATTATATGGTGGAAGTATGTATGGATGGATAGATAGATAGATAGATAGATAGATAGATAGATAGATAGATAGATCATCTTCCAGGTGAATTAAATGTGTAGCTATACTTAGGAAGAACTGGCAGAGAGGTTAAGACAGAGTTCATGTCAAGGCCTTATCAAGAAAGGCTGGACAACCTTGTCCAGTTACTCTTTCTGTAACTCTGTTACCTCATCTGTCAAATAACTATGTACCCTTAGCTCAGTGCCAAGAATGAATAAATACTATGTATTAATTATTGACACTCTAGTTACTGCCACCTATTAGTTTTCTTGGCCTTCCTGGGGAATCATGTGACCAAAGGATCTTTGGTTTACAAGGACGTGAGGAATTTTCTCTATTCCAAGGGTCCCCAGTAAGGTGATTTCCAGCTTGGGGTCACAAGCCCTTACTGTATCCAATCTCAATTGTCCTGACACTTCGACCTTACTTTAATGGTCTTAAGCCACAATGGTTGAGGACTTTATGGTCCAAACAAAACAAGATGGTAGCATCAGTAAAGCATCCTTTATTCAGTAAGCATCTACGGAGCACATGCTCTATGCTAAATGATGTCCTGGGCATGCTAAGAACAATTGTTCACCTTATCTCTTTACTCTCATTCCACGGTGTCCTGGTCAAGGAAACCAGGGACACAATGGGCAAGTTTTAACTTGAATGTTGTCTCAGTAGCATGAGATCTGGTGCTCAGAGCTTAAATCAACCCTCTGTCCGGTGAACACATACTGCATATACTAGCCCTCCCTTGCTACTTACTTAGCAGCTATCTCACTGGCATTGACTCCCACGATATCACACTGCTGTTTCTGAAGTAACCTTTGTATTTAATGTGATCTGCTGGTAATTTGTACATACCCCCCCCCAAAAAAAACCAATAAAATACTTCCCTTGTTAAGTGAAAAATGAGACCATTCTCAACTTAATGAGGAAGAAAACAATATCAAATACTGAAGTCACTGAGAGATAAAGTAAATCATTGTGGTTAATCCCTTAGTGAAGATAACTTATAATTAAATTCTATCCTAAGTATGCATATATGGGGGAACCTGTAGTGGGTATAGAATTTGGTACTAAGCAGGATGTAGGCACCCAACTGAGGATCTTGAAACATACCCTGTTTCATACCATGGGAGAGCTGCTATAGGAAGACAGAAGACATAAATTTGCAGTTCCCTTAGTGAATGAGCCTCTTTTCATCACATGCCACTGTCACCTACAGTCTCCTGTATAAACTATCAGGGCTGCCCATGAATAATGAGCTCACTCCTATCACTTTGGGAGCTCTGTGCAGTTAGAGTACCTCTCCCAGGAACAGGAGCAGATGCAAGCAGATTCTTTACAATATTCCCCTACTGCAGACCCAAAGCACAGGATTGCCTCTCAGTGGCACAATGGCTCAGCCTTACCTGGGGTCTCCTCACTGATCTTCACTGCTGTCGTACCTTAGTGGGTCTGATGTTTCTTTATCACCTGTGCTCGAAACCATTTTCTGGACTCTATGTGTAGGAATAACCAGAATCCTTCCTGGCTTTTTTTAACTGGTCCCAGAGAACTGTGGTACAATGGTTTTACCCTGTAAAGATCTGTTTCTTGTTCTTGTTTAATGAAATGCAGATTGGCCAGTAGCCAGGCAGGAAGTTTAGGTGGGGTGGCGAGAACAGGAGAATTCTGGGAAGAGGAAAGAGCCAATCTGCAGTCATCATCCAGACACAGAGGAAGCAAGATGTGACTGCCTCCCTGAAAAAGGTACCAAGCCACATGGCTAACACAGACAAGAATAATAGGTTAATGTACAATGTAAGAAAAAGTTAATAAGAAGCCTGAGCTAATAATTAAGCCAACCAGTTTATAATTAATGTAGGCTTTTGTGTTTTTCTTTGGGACTGACCAACTACAGAACTGGGTGGGACAGAAAACTCAGTCACTGATGGTTCCGAAATCTCTATTGTCAACCCAGTTACTTCTCAAAACATCAGACTTAAAGAGCCAACACTCCTCCAAGCACAGGTTAATGCATCTATTGTCAGAAAAATTCCTGGAATTCTTTTCTTACAAATGGGGCTTAATTAGTGGGTCTCCAAGCCTCTTTTTTCTGGTTCAGGAGTTTAAACCTTCATCATCCGGGCACTCAATGAGTACAACTCATGCTTACTTGGGAGTACACAGACTTGGGCTTCTGAACACCACTAGACCCACTAGGGGCTTGTCCAGGGTGGCATTGCCTGATTGAGTTCAGGGAGGAGGCCCTTTGCTCCTACTGTCATCTACAACCTCCAGCTCTCTTCTATAAAGAGTAAATGTGCCGTCTGAGCATCCGTTTCTTTACTTCACAGGCGAAGAGAGGAGTTCCACTCATGAGGGCTCCACAAGTGTCCTGAGCAAACCTCTTGATTCTATCTTTGACCAGGATTCTCCAATCCCTCTGAGCACACAACGATTCCTTCTCTGCCATTGTTTAGCATCATTGATGACTTCTCTTCCTAGAAACACTCCCTAAATATCTCTCTAAACATATCACCCACACCCATGTCTATCTGGTTATTCCAAGCTCCATTTTCTCTGGTTGGCTCTACTGAAACAGCATTGGGGCTGATCTCCCTCACCTGTTTCTGTGTCTCACATTACGTGGGAGTGACTAGTATATGTCACTCCCCTGCTCTAAGCTTTCCCACATCCTCTCCCTCATGCAGAGGTCTCTGCTATGATCTGACCCTGAAAGGCTCCTCAAAACCTCATGCTTTGAATGCTCAGTCCCCAGCTTTTGGAAACTCCTTTGCAGGCTGTGGAAACACACCCAGGAAGTGTATCCTGGGTGGCAGAAGTAGGTCACTAGGTGCAAGTGTTTGGGAGTTATTCCTGCCTTTGCTTTTAGCCTGGGTTTTGTTTCTGGTCCACAATGATATGAAGAATCTCTGCTCTATCCTCCCGCCAGCACAGATGGAAGCACTCCCACAACCATGCCTTTCCTATCATGCAGGAGGAAATCTTTCTGAAAACTAAATAAAATAAACACTGTCCTTTGAGTTGTTTCGGTCTGATATTTTGACACAGTGATGCAGAAATAACTAATAAATGCTCTGTTCCTTTTACAAAGCCTAGAATCTGCCTCTCTCTCCACCCTCATCACCTAATCTCTGCCCTGGGATCTCCCTTCCAGACACACTGAGCTCCCTGTTCATAACCCTCCTACAGAGACAGAAGAGTGCCCAGAGATACTGATGATGAACGCCATATTTCAGTGTGTGGAGGTTCCTTCCTAAAGAGCTGGCCACATCCCTGGTACCCTCTCTCCTCTTACCCTTATCACAACTAATGTATCTCATACTGGCTCATTTGTTTGTTTGTCTCTACTTTTAGGGAAGTATACTAATTTGTTCAAGCTGACAAAACAAAGTATTATAGACTAACGCTACTTATTTTTAAAAAAAAAAGCAGTTCTGGGGTCCTGAAGTTCATGGCTCAGGAGCTATCGGGGTTTGTTTCTGGAGAAGATGCTCTTTATGACTTTAAATGGATGCTTTCCTGTGTTCTCAGAGGGTCATTGTTCACATAAGTAGAGGAAGACCGGTCATGGAGTTTCTCTTCTTATGAAGACATCGGGTATCACATTAGGACCCACCTTAACCATGCCTGTTAGCTTTTATTGCCTCCTTAAAAGCTCTACCTCCAAATACAGTTGCATCAGAGGTTAGGACTTCAATATAGGAATTTCAGGGAGACACAACTCAGTCCATAACAGGGGATAACTCTCACGGCAAGGACTTTGTCCTTTCTGTTCACTGTTATAACAAGACTGATGCTGGAAAAAAAATACCCAAAGCATCAACTTTGCAATCAATTAAGATGGATTTATAGCCTTGGTTCCAAAGCTTTATCAGCTGTGTGATTTTAGGCTTCCCCTAAACCTCTCTCAGACTGCTCCCTGGGATCAGGCTTCTCATCTGACACATAAAAATAGCAAGATTTTTTTCCCATAGATTAGAAGGGAAACTATATGTAAAGCCTTTATCCTGGTGTATGAATGATACAAGGCATGAGACTGATGTATGATAGCTGCTAATAATCTTATCATTACAAACCGTCTTCCCATCGCACAGGTGCGGAAAGGGTTCCCTGGCCTTGATAAGAACTCCCTCTCCAAACTCCGCTGTCCATCATCTTCTCTACTTTATCAATAGGATGCCTGTGTTCTTGGCTGCAGCAGCATTTCCCCATCAAATCTACCACATTTCCCAGCCTTCCTTGCCAATAATGGTGGCTAGGGTATATATCTGTTACAAATGATATGAAAACAGAAGTACTAGAAATGTAAGATATAAAGTTCTCAGATTAGCAGATAAAAATAGAAGATTCCCAGATAAATCTGAATTCCAGATAAACAATAGCGTTTTTGGTATAAATATGTTCCAAATACAAGCAATTGTGGTTTATCTGCAATTCCAATGTAACTGAACATCTTTGATTTTTATCTGGAAGTGTTTCCTGAGTGGTACACTTGAAAATTTTCCCTTAAATATTAACATTCTCCACAGAAACAGAATCAATAGGATATATATATGTGTGTGTGTGTGTGTGATATATATATAGATATAGATATATATATAATGGATGTATGATAGATAGATGATAGATAGATAGATAGATAGATAGATAGATAGATAGATAGATAGACATATAGAAAGGCAGATAGATTGATGATACTTTAATTAGAAGGAGTTGGCTCACACCCTAATGGGAGCTGACAGATCCTAATACAGTCAGCGAGTTGGAAACCCTGTGCTATGGCTTACATCTAAAATATCCCATGTGTTAAAGGCATAAGCCCCAGTTTAGCATTATTGGGAGGTAGAGGAATGTTTAGAAGGTCCATCCTAGTCATATTATCATAGGGGCATTCCTTGAAGAGTACTGTAGGAGGTTGGTCCCCCCACCTCCTCCTTTTAATAAGGTCTCTCTAGTAACCCTGACAGTCTGGGAACTCACTCTATAGCCCAAGCTGATCTCAAACACAGAGATCCACCAGCCTCTGTCTCCCAAGTGTAGGGTTAATCATGGATCATCATGTCCAGGTCTGCCCTCTTCCTCTCTCTGGTTTCTACCTACCACGATAAGAGCAAATTGCTTGGCTATACCTCCCCTTCTATGATCTATTGTACCAAAGGAACTAAGCCAACCAGCCACAGAGAGAAAGCTTCTACACTGTGAGCCACAATAAAACTTTTTTCCCTCCAAATTTGATGACCACAGTTATTTCTTATCAGAGCGGGAAAGTATAATGTCCCAGAAGATAATGGTGTAAATGTCAATCTAAAGCACAGGACCTCAGGACCTAAGAGGAGTTGATGCTTTCATTCAAACAAAAGCAGGACGAAGCTTATGATAGGAATTGAAGACCATCATCAGGAAAGAGAATTGTTTCTTACTCCAAAGAGCATCAAACTTTCTGTTCTAGGCAGGCCTTCAGCTGATTGGCAGAAACCCACCATTTGGGAGGGCGATGTGATTCACTCGGTCTATAGACTCAAATACCGACTTCACCTAACACCTTTGGGAAAACGCTCAGAATAGTATCTGCCCAAATAGTTGGGCACCTCATGGTCTGTTCAAGTTAGCACATAACATAAAACATGGCAGATAAAAAACCATTGTTAGCTTCCAACTGCCTTCAGTTGTTTCTTCTTCTAGTGGCTGAAGCTCCTGCAGATACCTTGTAAGCCTGAGAGCCTGGGTTCTAAGAAGAATGGGTCTAAAACTAAAATAGTGTCGGTTTATGCCGCTCAAAACCTTCAACCACTCGCTTTCAGATTGTTTTTTGTTATATGTGAGAAGTAATATTTATGTACGTGTCTTACTTAGGGTGTCTATTGCTGTGAAGAGACACCATGACCACATCGACTCTTATGAAGGAAGACATTTAATTGAGGTGACGGCTTCAGTTTCAGGGGTTCAGTTCACTATCATCATGGCGGGAAGCATAGCAGCATGCAGATTGATGGTGCTGGATACATCTTGATCAGAGGCAACAGGAAGTGGATTATGTCACTGGGTGTGGCTTGAGCATATATGTGACCTCAAAGCCCACCTCCACAGTGACGTCTTCCTTCAACAAGGCCGTATCTATTCTAACAAAGCCACACCTCCTAATAGTGCCACTCCCTATGAGCTTATGGAGGTCGATTGCATTCAAACTATCCCATTGCACTCCCTGATCCCCATAAGTTTGTAACAATATCATAATGCAAAACGCATTTCGTCCAACTTCCAAAGTCCCCATAATCTATCACAGTCTCAACAATGTTTTAAAGTCCAAAGTTCAAAGTGCCTTCTGAGGTTCATGCAATCTCTTAACTGCAGTTCCCTATAAAGTCAAAATCAAAAAGCAGATCACATACTTCCAACATATAATACCACAGGATATACATTACCATTACAAAATGTAGGGAAGGGAGCAGAGTAAGGAAATACTGGACCAAAGCAAGGGCAAAACCCAGCTGGGCAAACTCCAAACTCTGTATCTCCATATCTGACGTCAAAAATGTTCTTCAGATCTCCAAACCCTTTGTTTACTGCAACACACTTACTTCTCTTTCTTGGGCTATTTCCGCTCCCTGTCAGCAGCTCTTCTGGGCAGGCATCCCAGGACTCTGGCATCTCCAACATCTTGGGGTCTCCAAAGCTTCAACTCTACAGCTTCACAAAATTGCCTCTCTAGGCCTCCGTCCAGGGACATCCCTGACACATGCCTGGGGCTTTCCTTAGTCTTGTGGGAGAATTCCATAGCTCCTTTCTTCTGTCCTTAACTCCAGAACAATGTGGCTGAAGCTGCCAAGTTCTCCTGCTTATTGGGGCTTGTTCAATTACATCTTCACAAGCTTTCTGCTCTTCACTCCTTAAGCTTGGTTGTCCCTGAAACTGGACTTCTAGACCAGGCCGGCTTCAAAGTCAGAGACCCACCAGCCTCTACCTTCTAAGTGCTGGGATTAAAGGTGTGTGCCACCATACCCAGCTATAGGATTTTTTTTTTATTCCTTTTCTGAGTTAGAAACTTTTCTAGCTGGGCTCTTGCCCTGAGATTACCATTCTTTTTACTAGATCTCTTACTTAACACATTTAGCTCCTTTAACACAGGATTTAGCTCTGTTCTGCTTCCCAGTGTCCCGTTTCTCAATCTGTACATTTTGTATTTTTATTTGTTCAGCTTGCTCCTTTTCATTAGGAATCTTCATCAAGTCGGGCAGTGGTGGCACACGCCTTTATTCCCAGCACCTTATAAGTGTGTGGGCTGACATGGTGCCAGATACATCTTGATATTGATCAGAAGGCCAACAGGAAGTGGACTGTGTCACTGGGCATGGTTTGAACATATATGAAACCTCAAAGCCCGTCTCTACAGTGACACACTTCCTTTAACAAGGCCATACCTCTCAACAAAGACATACCAGCTAACAGTGTCAATCTCTTAGCTTATGGGGGCTAATTATATTCAAACTATCACAGTATGTATGTGGATAGATGATAGATAGATAGATAGATAGATAGATAGATAGATAGATAGATAGATAGATAAACAGATAATAGATTTCATATATATTTATCTTATTAATGTACCTATTTTCCTTTTTATTTTTCTCGTACACGAAGGCAAGAAAACGTACATAAATTAGGAGTCTAGGACCAGACATCAATATCCCCTAATTACAGTCTTATGTCATCCGAGTGAACTACTCTCTGAAGTGTTCTTGCAGCCAGCTGTGCTTGGTAAGTCAGCATGATACCCCCACAGCACTGCCCAAATATTCAAAGCAGTAACCAGCCACAGACTGCCACGGCAGACAGTCCACCAGCCAGACCCCGCTCACCGCATCTGTTTCTCTTTCAACTCCTTCCAAGTATTTGTGCCACCACAGAGCACTCTCTGCCACAGCCATCGGCAAAACTGAGAGGCCACCAAGGAGTCAGACAGAAACGGAATCCAAGATGGCTTGCATAGAAAAGCTGCAATAGTGAAGGAAGGCTGCCTTCCATCTCAATGCCATGTCCACAATGTTTCCGAATTAATCAAAAACACTTAGACAACATAAACACTAAGAGATGAAACTCTGTGAATTTGCCCAGCTGCCCATAGCCCTGTATAGACAAAACTAAGCTGTTTAAGTCTTCACATAGGCCCCACAGTTCAGTGTTTCTGTTCTTCTGGCCAAGGGGCTGACTCACATCTGAACTCACACCTCGACCTCGACTCTGCAGTGCACAGAGCCAGTTCTGTGCCAGTCCCTGAGCTAGCCAGATGGTGAGGTTTCTGAAAGCTGGGAACTTGTTCTCGCCACCTTCGAACTGCTCACATTCCCTACTGCAGAGCTCAATAGACAGGGAACATTCGCTCACTGGCTCACATGACCGATCTTGGGGGGCTTGGCCCTATACTGAATGAAGGCAATATTTCATTCAATAATATGCATTTTGGTTATAGATTATTAAGCAGGCATCTATAACACAGAAAGAACATTCTGGAAAAAAAATATTTAAATGTATTACATCCTAACGGAGAGAAATGGTAATTTTTAAGAGAAAAGAGCAGCTGTCTTGCTGTGGCTGATGAAGCCATTCTAACCAGCGCCAGCCCCTGCCTTTCTTCATAGCTGGGGAGATGCTTCAGCAGGGGTAGGCTCACACACGGACACCTGGGAGCTCAGCAGTTAGTACAATGATCCAGAGTCCTGATTGCAAAAGGAACCATAAACCACTTTGCATGCTGGGAATGATAAACTCACAGGTAGACTATGATCATCAGCGAACTAGGAATGGCGCCTTATAAAGGTGAGGTTTTCCTTCTCATAGCAGGGGATCCTATCGATCAGTCAGCTCTGTGTCTCTCTTGCTGCCTGCGGCATTCTCTTTCGCTGCAGTCAGGATTTTCCCAGAAGGTGCACCTTCCTCACCTCCTCCAATCACACTCCTCTTCCCACCTGCTTTCCTTCTATCACTCCATCTCTGCTTTCCTTGTAGTCTCTCATGGCCCACGCACCGATCACCGGGAGTCTTTGAGAATTTGTTAAAAGCATGAACTCAGAAGGACACTGAAGATACAACCCGAGGTCGCTGCTCTTCAGTGGAGCTCAGACCACCACCCAGGGCTGCCAGCTGTCTCCGCAATGGTCAGAAGTGGAGGACGAATCAGACTATAAATGAATGTTTCTTTTTCAGTATTTGAAACCAGATCTGTCTGAGATTGAACAAAGGAGGCTTCATTCCCTCCTTCCCAGAAAGGGACAAGGATCTTATGGCAAATGGACCCTAATAGATTCAGAGAAAGGGCTGTAGCATCCCAACTCACCTTTCTGACCTCTACGGGCACCTACTTGCATATGGCATGCACTCAGACAGACACACACACACAAACATGTAAAAATAAACAATCCTAAAAAACACTTACTTTTAAAATATGGATATACACACCTGCTCACATATGATTGTGTATGCGTGTGTGTGTGTGAGAGAGAGAGAGAGAGAGAGAGAGACAGACAGACAGACAGACAGACATGGGTACCTATGGAGGCCATTAGAAGGACTCTTATCCCCTAGAGCTGGGGTTACAGCCAGTTATGTACCACATTATGTCGTTGCTGGGAACTGAACTCAGGTCCTCTGCAAGAGCAGCAAGTACGTTTAACTGCTGAGCTTATTTCTCCAGACCAAGATAATTTGGGAAAAGAAAAATATTGGAGACACAAAATTTCAAGCAGAGATCCTTGTTTCCATGGTGACAGGCTTCTAAGTTATAGTTTAGAAGAAGAAACTAGAAAAGGAAGCTGACTACAAATTTCAGATTTTTCAATCTAGAGAATCAGTGGTGGATAAGGAAGCCTACAACAGCTCCAGAAAGACTGTAAATGTGGGAAGGAGAAGCCATCAGATGGGTCATAAGTGGCGCACAAGCTGTGATAGCTTTATGCACACCAAAGCCTGCTAGGAAGAGCTAAGGAGACAAACGTGAGATTAGACTGCTCACCAACCCTGACTCGACAAGCAGGTTGCCTTTGCCTAAGGACTTCAGTCTTCTCTGAAGATCGATTTAGGATTATTCCACATGGGGACCTTCATTCTGAGGGTAAAAAATAATAATTAGCATAAGGTAAAGGGTTACTATAAAATACTCACGCAGAGGCTCCATCCAAGGGATTAGACTAGAGCTCGGGTGGTCAAATTATTTCTTAACTTTACAGGTAGTTCTAATACACAACTAGAGTTGAGAACCAGACACTAGGTTATCCCCACATCCTGATCAAATAAACGACTACAGTTTTTTTTAACTGACCAGCCTTTGCTGCTCCATCTTCTTTTTATTGAGTGCTTACCATGGGACTTGCATTGCGTTACCTCCCTTAACCTATCTGCAAGCCTCTGGGGTAGGTGCTGTTAGGATCACCAGTCTCCAGACACAAAAGTGAGCTTATGAATGTGCCCGGATGGAAAGCAGAGGCAGACACAGAGTCCAGCCTGATACCTCCGAGCCCACACTCTTAGCTACCATTAAACCATCCTCTCCATCATCAGGAGCCCATGGCCACTGGAAACATGCCTGAACTTGTGCCTTAAGCATGTCTTGCCAAATGCAAGTAGAAACAACTTATTTGGTCTCATGGTTTTAGAGCATGCATCTGTCATGGCAGGCTCTCTGGAAAACAGAGCGACATGGACGCAGGAGCAGGCAGCACAGGCCATTTACTTCATGGGAGACAGGAAGCAGAAAAAGGAAATGCAGGAAAGGTGCAGGGTAAGATATGACATCCAAGGACACACTGCCAATGACTTTCTCCACCTAGACCTACCTCCTACCTTTCACCTGCTCCCAACAGTACCACATATAAGCGAGAACATGTGGTGTCTGTTTTTCTGTGTGTTTATTTCATTTATCTAATGTTCTTCTATTACATTCATATTTTTGTAATGGCAGATTTTTAAGGCTGGATGTGTGTGTGACATTTCCTTTATCCATTCATATGCTAATAGACACCGAGGCTAATGCCCTACCTGTTGGGAGCAGAGCCACATAGAGAACAGGAATGTGAGACCTTTTTCACACATTGACTTCAAGTCTTTGGGGTAAATATGCAGAAGTGAGATTGTTGTATCCCCCAGATACTTGCTTTGTTGTTGTTGTTGTTGACAGAAAGAAAAGTTATTGTTTTATTTATAAAGCCTTTGCCACACTAAATGCTGAAGGGAAGAATGCACAGTTTGGGAGACAGGGTTAAATTAAGATGTAAGATTTTAGCCAATAAGAAGCTAGAGGTAATGGGCCAAGCAGTGATTTAATTAAATCAGTTTCTGTGTGGCTATTTTGGGACTCTAGGTGGCCAAAAAATGAATAAGCAGCCTCATTCAACACACACACACACGAAACTGCACATACATGTGCATATATAAGCAAGTATATACCTTACACATGGTCAAATAAAATGCAAGGCTATAGGAGGTTAGGAAGGACACCGACGAGATGACCTAGGAAGAGAGGTTTAGTTGCACACTCACTGACTGCCAGCCCTCCCTCCATGGACTTGCTTGTCTCCACTGCACCCTGGAGACTGGTGCCTTCCTGATGTTCTCTAACCAGGAAGAGACCCTACAAACACCCCCTAAAGCCTGCAACCACCCCCCTCAGGTTGGACAGAGTCCAATAAATCAAAATTGTGTCAGTCACATTGAATTTTTTTTTAAGTGAGCTGACTATGTCCTATGGACACATCAATTTTCAAACATATAAAATTAGAAAAATTCCCCATCACACTTCAAATTTTCCAAGCTCTGAGGTGCTAGTTAGAGCATGTTTTCTTGATTATAGTAATTTTCCTGAAAGTGTCAATGGGTCTAAGTTCTGGCAGGGAGTGTTCTCTTTGCTGACCTCAATGACTCTAACCTAAATGGCTCTCCTACTTACAGTACAGGGAAGGTATGTTTTAGGTACAGAAAATCTGCAGTGATTTGGCACCTTCCTTCTAAATGTGACACTCTCCAGAGTGTCTCCAGACACTTTCATCACAGGACCCCAGAGGGTTTTTACTGCCTGCCTTTTGGTTTCTAGGAATATCAGCAAAGGGCAGTAGAGGGGTAGGGGCTGGAGAATGGTCCTTTCCAGCCCCACATCAACAAGACCTCCCAAAGTCACCTCACCGCTTTTTATGAAGTGACACTGATAACAATGAGGTGTAAGGCTTCTTCTAAATGTGTCTAGGGCTCACCCGTGCTAAGGAAAGAGAATATGCGATGCCAGACAGAAGGCTGAAGGATAGCGCACCCTCCAGATTCCTATATGGAAATTGTAGCCCTCGTTGTGATTTTTGGGAGGTGGGACCTTCAGGAGATGGTTACATCATGAAAGTGAAGACTGTATCAGGGGGATCAGTGGCCTTATAAGGAGAGGCCAACGTCAACTATGTCCCCTTAAAGGGGATAAGAGAGGGCTTATTCTAGAGCCAAATTTGAGCAACAATGGCCTGGGAACACAGATTAGGTTACCCAGCTTCTGTGTTCTAACAAAAAAAAAAAACCGTTTCATAAAGATTCATAGTTTTACAGAAGAAAGTCATAAATTGTTGGGAGCAGTGAGAACCCAGATCCTGAATTTCTTGTAATCCTCTGATCTGAGTGCCTACAGCTGCTCTGAGCACGAGACCTTCAGGAGTTCCTGATGGCAGGAGAGTGGTTTCTGGTGGGTTTGGCTGGGGCGTGGCTATCTCTATATAATCTGCTCCTGAACACAATAAAGGGGGCATTCTTGGGGAATTCAAGGATGACCCGTGGCGCTATCTCTCTGTCTGTGTGTGTCTGCGTATTTTAACCTCCAGTGCCTTGCCCGAAGCTCAGGAACTGGGTGCCAGCGCACAGAGCGCAGACACGGGGGCGCAGTGCGCGGCATTTGGAGGTCTCTACCGAGATAGCGGCAATAAATCAAGACAGGCTGAAAATATATTAGTAGGTGCATCAGAGAAGTGGTTATAGCAAGATGGGGGAAGCTCTTCTATGAACCCAAGATGCTATCTGATGATAGTCTTAGATTTTGTTACTGGAAGCTAGGGGTCAGTCGAGTTGATAGATTCTGAAGGATTTTTATCTATTATAATAGTCGCAGGACGTTAGTTCAGACTCAGACGTGGACAAAGAAAGGCTCTTCAGGGCGATAGCGCTATCCTGGGATACGGCACTCGGCCTCTGAACTCACAACATCCCAACCTTTCTGCTTCGTTGCAGTTCTAAATGGTCCATCCATCTCCGAAGACAGCTTCTTTCCAGGAATTTTCCTTGAGATCAGCAAGCTACCTAGTTCTCTTTCTACCACAAGGGACACAAGAAGTTGTCTGGCTGTAACCAGAAAGAGGGACTTGAAATGCTGCCGCCTTCATCTCCGATTTCCAGCCTCCAGAACCATTGATGAGTCACACAGTGAGTGGCATTGTGTGTTACAGTCGTCCAGGCTGACGAAATAGGGATTTGCTTTGTCGGGTAGACAAGGGAAGTCTGTCTGTAGGATAACCAGGCCGAAAGAGGGAGAGGAAAGTATTTGCAAAGGTCATCTATAAGAAAGGACCCCAGTAAATAGGGGAAGTCAGAATTGGTATGACTGGAACAGAAAGTTAGGAGTAAAGAGAATGATCTAAGAGGGGGTTAGGGGTGGCTGGGACCAGTTGGCGCCGTCACAGCACTGCTGAGGACTTTGTTTACTTGCTTGCTTCAAACAAGGGAAAACTCATGAAATAATATGTAAAATGTAATCTATGTTAACTTTGATGTTTATTTGTTGATGTTTCGATTACTGATTAGAGTGTGGTGTTGTCATTTTCCATTGTGTGATCGTCAGAGGGCTGTTTGGAGGAGTCAGTTCTCTTCCTCCACAGTATGGGTTCCAGAGATCATCAGGCTTGGTAGCAAGGGCCTTTACTTGCTATCTCACAGGCCCAGGCCCAAAGACCTTGAATCCTTTTTCATGTTTTGTTGTTGTTGTTGTTGTTGCTTGTCCAAGTAAGATGTTTTAAAAGTCTTGTCTTCATGCTAGATGTTCCTTCTTCCATTTAACTAGTTTGTTATTGAAAAATTTCAACTGAATTATCATCTGACTATTTGAGTGAGTTCGACATTTCTTTTTCAAAAACTTTCTCCATTGAATTTCTCATTCATACCCTACATAGTTTTGCTAATTTCATGTGATGATTTGTCTGTATTCTCCTGAATCTCATTGAGCATTCCTATAATTATTCTTTTGAATGCTCCATCAGTCATTTCACCTGTCTCAATTTCCCTTGCAATATGTTGCTAAAGAATTACTATCATTTGCAGGTATCATATTACCTTGTTTTGTTTTTTTCATGTTTATTATATTCCTCCAGTAAGATGTGTGTGCATCTGGTAAATTCGATCTCTATCACTCTTCTGGGATGACTTTCTCAGTGAGTGGTTTTTTTCTGAAGACATATCTTGGAAGGATATTGACTTTATTTCCACTTAGGCACCTTAGTATAACCTCCCTGTACCTTCTTTAGCTGGTGATTACATGAGTTTGGGCACACCACTGTCTCTCTGGACCATGAAAGAATGGGGACCCTGCAGCTATGGTGCAGACAGCAGGATCTGGGGAACAGGCATTTTAGGGACACTTCTATGGTAAAGTGGTGGTTCCTGCTGTGTGGTAGGGATTTGCTCAGGCACTGTTGACTTGTTAGTATTGAGGACCTCTGGCATCAGTAACGTGAAAGATCTGAAGCAGTTTTTCTCTGACCAGACGGTGGTGCAGAGCTGGGCTCCTCCTAGGAATGCTGATGACAGACAGTGCTCTTGTGTTCTTCATACTCAGTCACTGACAGCAGTGGCAGGTCACAGGGCAGGGGCAGGCAGCAGTGGGGACTGCATTAGAGTGGTGAGAGCGTAGTGTGGGACTGCTGTTGTGCATGCACGCTCCCAGCAACCCCCAGCAGTGTGACCTCAGTCTGCCAGCCACTGTGCATGCCCAGGGACACACACATACACACACATGTGCATACACACACACACACACACACACAAGTGTGAAGGGTGTCTCTCAGCTAAAATGAGCAGGAATAAAGCATGACTAGAACCTGGACTACTTCTCTTCAGATTTCCTTCATTCCCTGGGGCAGACTATCAGACAGGCTGTTCAAAGCCATCCTTTGTGAACAGGGCTAGCGGCGTTAACTCTCTTGTTGTTTATTCTGCTCCATTAGTAGCAGGTGCCTGTGAACAGCTCAGAATAAAAGGCCAGTGAGAACCTGCAAGTGTCTGCCTTCAGTACAGGCAACAGTGTGAATCGGCAGATGGAGGGGAAGAGCTCCCTGATCCTTTGGTTCTTGAGAGCAGTGTTCCCTTACCATCCACCTGACATCCACCCTCTCCAGTGCATGGTCTGATGGAGGCTGAGGGCCAAACTGAGTGAGATGTCTGTTGGGTCTCAGGAATGGGAATAGGCAAGGGCATTTTACCCTCCCCTGCCCACCCCCTACCAGTCTGTACTCAGATGATAGCTCCCTTACTGAGAAGGCTCCTGGCTACAACGCTCTTGGGATTGACTGAGAGATGGTGGAAGATCCCTTTCCAAAGCAAGGCTGCTGTGCAGATTGCAAGCTGTTTGTCTAAGTGAGCTAGAAGCCGGTGGGACTGTGAACCTTTCGACAGCTGGGGTTGTCAGCATGCATGCTGACAGGCAGCTGGGACTCCACCCTTTTCCTACAGAGGGAAACTAGGATATTTTATTTCTCATATTATGCTATTGCCCTGAGTATCTGAATCCTACAAGATACCAGGCTCCATCATCTGGTTTCCAGGGTTTCCCATGGCCACTCCCTCCAAATACACCCATTCCCATTGCCCCATTCTTCTTTATGATGGAGAGGAGCGCCTCCGCCACAGAATTCTCCAATGTTGCTTATCTTCACACCCACCCCTTTCTTTCTGGATGCTTACTTGCATTTTGGAAACCCCTAAGGCTGACTAGGGGTCTCCTAAAGAACTTGTTTGACCTCTGGGCACTCTCATTGTTGGTTTCCAATATTTTGAGGTGCTACTGTACTAAAGAGTCTTCCTTCTGTAAGCTTGCCTAGTCATAAAGATTAGGAATCGTCTTGCACCCAGGGCCCACCTCTAAAAAACTGATGAAATCTGTTCTCTGTACCCCAGTCTCGAGTTATCACAGTGGATATAGCATGTTGTGTGATGATTTGAGTGAGAATTGCCCCCATAGGCTTGTATATTTAAATACTTGATTCCCAGTTGGCAGAACTATTTGGGAAGGATTAGGAGGTGTGACCTTATGTGAGGAGGTGTGTCACTGGATATGGGCTTTTGATTTCAAAAACCCATACATCCCCAGTGTGTCTGTCTCATGATTGTGTCTCAAGATGTGAGATCTCAGCTCCAGCGCCATGCCTGTCCATCTGCTGCCAGGCTTCCTTCTGTAGTGGTCATAGACTCAAACCCTCTGAAACCACAATCCCCAAATAAACTCTTCTATAAGTTATTTGGCCATGGTGTCTTATCAAAGCAATAGAAGAAATAGCTAAGCTAGTGTCTGACAGCCATGTGAACTTGAATAAGCCTTTACCTCTGAGTGTGAGTCCCAGTTTCTTCATCTATACAATGGCCATGGTAGAGGGGAACAGCAACTACAAGGAGGGCCCAAAAAGATGCAGATTAAATGGTGTGAGATAATTCCTGCCCCCCAATTCTCATTTCTTTCTAATTCCCATTTCTGTTAAAGAGTATTCGTAGCCTAAAACCTGTCCATCAGAACAAAGGCAAGACAACTACCCCATTTACTTGTGTGTACCTTTAAGCTAGATTTTGCACTTTTTAATTTTAATTGTCTAGGTTTTCCAGGTTGCCTGAAATGAACTGCTGACTGCAGTTCCTGGCTAAATTAACAACTCTCTGTGGCCATCACCTGGTTTTTACTCAATCTTAGCTTGATTTTAAATCAACACTGCAATTTGGAGCATTCTTGGGAGCTGATCTGAAACCATCGCTCATTGCTTTGGCTCATGAGGTTATAGCTACCGCATGGCTCCCCAACCAATAATCATGATGTTTCCTGTTATGTCTGGGTTTCAGGTCATCTGGGAATCCCTTGGCCTGAAGTTTCCAAATGAATTTCAAATATTCCATAGATATCAAATTATCTCAAATATACCCTCCAAGTCTGGTAGGGTAACATCAACAGAAGGTGATTTATTTTGTTTATATTGTATATAATAGAATCTATATCCCCTAATTATAGAAATTCCAGGTAAACAACCATTGAAGGTTGCCCAGCATTGAGTTTTACTGGACTTGGGAATTTCAGTTTAAAAGCCAAGGCCATCTTGGCAAATGAGGACAGGTTGGTGATACCAGCATGGAAGGAATGGAGTGTTAACAGTGTGTCTTCCCTTCCCTATTCCACTCCACTAGCTGGTCATCTATCCCCCATCTATAACTGGAGCTGACCCAGGTAAGATGTGTCTCTTGGCACTGTATCAAGCATATCTACATTCTTTATGCTGGATTCTGGAGTATGATGGTTAGACATTTGTCAATCTGACACAAACTAGAGTCACCTAGGAAGAGGGAGCCTCAATTGAGAAATTGCTTCCATCAGATTAATGATTGATGTGGGAGGGCCCAGGCCACTGTGAGTGGTGCCACCCCTGGGCAAGTGGTCCTGGGTTGTGTAAGAAAGCAGGCTGAGTAAGCCACAGAGAGCAAGCCAGTAAGCAACACGGTCGTGTGGAAGGGTAAGCCAGACACAAAGGAACTAGGACACTGAGTTTACAGAAACCTGGGTTCTTTGGATACTCAAGAATGTCAGAGGCTGGCAAACACCTTATATAGCAACTGTAATTTCCCTCTCTGGAATCCTGGGAATTATCCCTCACTCAATTTTATGAACAGGGTCAGTCTCCCCTAGTGAGAGATGTGAAATTGGCACGCTCTGCTACACTCTAGCTATGTGGTCTTGGATAAATCCTTTCCAGCCTCAATTTCCTGACTCAGCAATGGCAAAGCGTCTTTAAAAATCAGGGGTGATCTGAAGATGCTGCTCAGTCACAAGCACTAGCCTAGCATTCATGGATCCAACCCCCAGAACCAATGAGAGGAGGAAAGGGGATGAATAGGGAAAATGGGGAGGAGATGAACAAAGAAAGGGGGAGAAGGGAGAGAAGAAAGCATCATAGAGGAAAAGTGGGGAGGGAAGGAAAGGGAAGAAAAGGATGGTAAGAATCTTGGAGGTCAGAACGCACATTTCACAAAAGAAACTGGATTATGCAAGTTCCTCCCCCACCTCTGTGGTGAGGCATATATCCAGGGATGGTGGGATAACACCATCAAAACATCTCCCAGTGAACTTAGGTTCAACTTTTCAATATTAGAATTGCATCACATCAGAGATAGATGGGTTGTCGTTGTTGTTGTTGTTGATGATGATGATGATGATGTTATTGTTTAAATAGCATTGTATTCTCCAGAATTGCTGTCACTCATGAACTCTAAGTGATTCTAATGGCTAGAGGGATAGCTTAGTGGTTAAGAACACTTGATACTCTTCCAGAGGACTAGAGTTTGGTTCCTAGCACCCACATCAGATATGTTACAATCATCTGTAACTCTAACTCTAGGGGATCCCTCTCCTGGCTCCAGCAAATACCCTTACATATGGACATATAGCACACAGAGACAAATGAATATTTTTTAATGCTAAGTTCTCAAACCTAGTCATTTCATAAAGAATTTGAGGCCAGAACAGATGGATGGGTTATGTTCTTGCTAGACAGCATATTCAAATTCCAATCCTCTAACTTCTACTTTTCTTAGCCAATGTTTTTCTATCAAATGGAATCTTGACCCTTTCTTCAAAGAGTCTGCCTCTCTGGTGGTACAGCGAATTGGGAGAACAAGAATAAAACCCTTCGGGAGATAGTAACACTTTGCTTATGTTTGATTAAAAGGCATGGAAATTGGTTTTACTAAAAGGAATTGAGGAAAGAATTGGGTGTTGGAAGCAAATTATGCCTCAGGCAAGCCAACAGAAGATGCAGGAATGCAAACTAGAAGGAGGCTAGCCAACTCCAACCCTGTTTACTGCTTTCTCACTAATTCTGGTCACAAGATGGTGCTTGATTGCTGGGTTAGTGTGCTCAGCAGGTTGTTTGCCTCTGTGTCCAATGCGTAGAAGAGGAAAAGGCTCATTTGGTCTCCAGAGTTTCAGTTTGGGGCTGATTGGCTCTATTGCTTGGGTGTGTGGTGGGGCAGTGTATCATGTTGGGAGAGGAAAGCTGTTCACACCAGAGTAGCCAGAAGCAAAGAGGAACAGCAGGAAACAGCCTGAGCCAGGATTTACCCTTTAATGGCACATTCCCAATGACCTTTTCTGCCAACTAAGTACCCACTTTTCACAGTTCTGCCACCCCCCAAGAGGTGACTCCACTGGTTGGTTAAACCATTCGTTAGGCCAAAGATCTCACGATCTAATTTCTTTGGAAACACCTCCCAGACACACCCAGAAATGTGCTTTACAAATCTCCTAGGTGTCTTGAAAGTCAATCAAAATCACAATGACAGTAACCTAAAGAGTTTTTGTTAATACATAGGATCTGGAAACTGAAAATTGGGCTCTCTGAGCTGGAAATGTGAGACTAGCCACCCACTAATATAAAACAGGATGTTGGTACCAATCCCTTTAGACAACCAGATGAACACACATTTTGTATCTAGAGCATGGGTAATAGCAGCTCACCTCCTGTCATGAGAGATGGGAAAGCCTGCAGTGCTTCTGCATCTAGCCTGATGTGCCTCTATAATTGAAGCTGGTGCCCTCAGATGGCTCTCCCCTTGATACCTCATGCTGGGAATGTGAAATGGCTTTTTAAGCCGGGAAGGAACTGAATATGTAATCAAAAAGCCATGCCCAATTTGCTCAGCCCAGGCAGCTGACAGTGGGAAGGTAGAAAATGCCTCTTGCCAAGGGTGGCTTGTGAAATGGATTAGAGAATCTAGAATGTTATTTTAGCTATGGCTTTGCAGATCATAAATAATCCCGATGACTGCTGTGCCACCCCATCATTTTGGTGAGGAGGGGGACTGTGACTGATCATGAGTTACTTTAACTGCATTTCCCCCCTCTAAACTGTAGATAAGAATCTGCATTCAGAAGAAATTCTCTTCACTACCCTGTGAAGAAAAAGGAGCCTGTTTATCAGGATCCAGGAGAAGTTTGAGAATTAGCTAAACTCAGTAATACTCAATGATAGAGATGAAGCTTTCCTCAGAATAATAAAAACAGCATATCATGTGATATTCTAAAGGTGAGTCCAATTGTTCATTAGATTTGCATGGAAGATAAACTATAAGTGAAACTGTATATAACAAAAAAAAAGAATTCTAAGCTGTTTCTGTAACCTACCTATTACAAGCTACATTGAATAGGTCAGAGAATTCCAATATAACCAAAGAAGCTAGCTCTGAAAGTTTGTCAAACTGGGTTTGACATAAAGTCATACCATAATACCAGTAATAATAATACTAGCTAATGCTTATTATGTGCAAAGAGCAAAGCTAATCATATCCATGAATCTCGCAGTAGACAGAAAAGCAAGTGTTGAATGGTAGTGTTGTCATAGTTAGCTACTGTTAATGCCTTGATTTTTCACATAAAGAAACAGGCCCCAAGATAGTAAGTTACCCAAGCTGGGCCAGGGTGTGAGTATTACTTTCTTTCTACCTAACCTAGGAGCCTGTGTTTGAACTGATATGATCTTGGCCCTTCTTGATGTTTGTGATGCCCTTGGTCAAATTATTTTCATCCATATGACAAATCAGCTATGCAATTAAAGGGGCACCTGGGTTACTCTTGCTGATTTTAGCTTGTGGTTGAAGAGTGTGGGCTTTGGACCAAGTTCTGACCAAGCTATGTGAACATCCACAGTTAGCTAACCATTCTTCACCCCAGTTTTCTTATCTGTAAATTAGTATTAATTATCCTCCCCTTATAGGGTTGTTGGAAGACTAAATAAATACCTGATAAGCCCTCCATAAATGTTACCTATTTTTAATCACTAAATGTGTGTCTCTTAAGTGCAAATGGCCTTTTTGTAACATAACTGCCTGGACTGTTTATTTAAAAGGTGTGGTCATTGTCTCAAGGACATATTTTTTCAACGTGGAAAGATACCATCGTCGTAGCTGACAGCTGTAAATTCTAGAACGGAGATGTTCTGACACTGAGTGCTGGTTAGAAAAAGCCTAAAGCCACAGAGAACAGGAGGTCTGTAGGATCGAGAATGATCTGTCTTCGGAATTTGCAGACACTGGTATTCATGTGACATTGATGTGAATTATCAGTATTCTCTATACCTGGAGCATGAGCGAAAGAAACATGTCGTCTCAGCTCCAGCCAAGCTGCTGCTCTGTAGGCAGCAGCTGTCAGTTTCTTGAGAAAAAGGAAGTCCTGCCTTCAAGGAAGAGATGTGAGATGTGGCAGGCAGACTTTCCTGCCTGAATGTATTAACCCCACATCTTGTCATGCCACCAGTACTGCTTTGTGTCTCTCAAAGGTCCTTTCTCCCAAGATCCATTGGTAGCAGTTAAATATGTCCGAAGGGCCACAAACATTGGACAGTCAACATGATTAGTAACCTTAATTGGTTAATCAGTTGACATCTCTAAGCATCCAGATGAGCAACCAAAGTTTAAGACCCAGCAGGTGTGGGAGCAGGCAATGGAACCAACCTACAGGCTCTGTCTGGTTTAGGTCTCTATCACTGAAACATTAGGGCTGGCTCTTGCCCATAAAGAGACATTTGGGGACTAGGGAGGTGACTCAATTGCTAAATTGCTTGCCATACAAGCATGAGAACCTAAGTTCAATCTTCTACAACTCATACAAAAGAGTCAGGACATGCAGTCTATAACCCCAACACTGAGGAAGCAGTGACAGGAAGGTCCCTAAGACTTAGAAAGTCTAGCTATATTGGTGAACTCCAGGTTCAGTGATGGAGCCTGGATCAAAAAAATGGGGTGAAGAACAGTGGAAGAATTCATTTGATGCCAACCTCTGGCATGTGCACATATGTGCACACACACAAACACAAAAGCAACATTCGCTAAAAGTGGAATGAATTATGCCAGTGACTAGAATACCTCTGAGATAGTAACCCTTTCAAATGCCTGCATTGAGGATGCTGGGAACGGTCAGGGCTTTCCAGAACAAATGAAGGACCTGATTATTAAATTATGTTTGTCATTAAACCATTAGCAATTCACCCATTGAAGTCTAATTAAAAAAAATCTGCTACTCTGCTTAATGGCTGCTGCAAAGGAGATAATTGCTGAGCAATTCTAAACAGTTAACCTTTGTCTTCAGCGGAGGATACGCTCTTACCGAGCACTGGGTCATGCGGCCCTTCTCCTGAGCCCTGAGTCCTCAGTGCAGGTTGCGCTAGAATTGTTTCGCTAATGGAACTATCTCCCAATGATTGGACACTGATATGACTGAATTATTTTAAAGGTAAAGTGGAAAGGATCATTGAAGTTGGTACATATGACAACAAAAGGGATTTTCTAGTTCTATATCATTGGATGAAGAAGTTTCCTTTCCATCAAAGAAAGAATCAAGATTCGTACTTAAATATTCAACTTGAAAAAAAAACCTTGGATATTCAACTGTTTTACATGTGTTTCTTTTCTTAAGTCGGTTTTTAATTCTGAGTCTCATAATTAGTTTTCGGAAACTTTTACTGCCTCCTGGGGACTTGCTTTTCTGGTTTATTGAGGCTGTCCTGCTGTGACTGAGTTGGCACAGTGTGACCTTCAAACATTCTTGCTCGGTACCCCATGGAAAATCATGTTGGAATTTTTCAGGTCCATCCTACCTGTTCGAAGACAACAATGGTAACAACATATAAAAGCAATGATCGTAACTGGAGGAACACTGTTCGTTCTTGCTCCTCTCCTATCTTAAAATAGAATTCAGAAATAGCTAAAGGGAGAACCCACTACCAGCCCAAGTCTTAAAGGCTCCTCACCCTTCTCCCTACTGAAACTGCGGTATATGATAGGAATGTGTAACTCCCTGGTCCCAGATGCACACAAAATCTTTTCTCATGGTCAGAGAGGGAACAGATTTTGGATACAGAGCTGGGATGTGGCTTGGAAGTTTGACTCTGCCTTACTAGGGAGTAGGATCTGAGAGTAATTCCTAGCTTTCAGAGCCTCTGTTTCCCCATTTATTAAAATATTGATTAGAGTGGGTATATCAGAGTGACAGGGATGGTGGCACATGCTTATAATCCCATCATTTAAGAGGAAGAGGCAGGGGGGTTGTGAGTTTGAGGCCAGCCTACTCTATACATGGAGACTCTCTCTGAAAAACTAGGGCAGGGGCTATAGTTCTGTGGTAGAATACTTACCATCCACAAGACCATGGGTTCAATCCCTACCATGAAAAAAAAAGTATAAAAGTAAATAGCACACCCCCAATTTGAATAAGAACTAAACAAAACCACGCCGGAAAGTGAATGGCAGGAGTGATTTAGCCTGTGCTGATTATCGGCCTCTGATTTGACAATTGACTATGAATTTCTAATTTCCTCTATAAACTATCCTCCTATTGGAATCTTAATCTAGTGTCGTCCTTGGCAGCTGTCCTCAAAAAAAAATATTATAATTCAGAGAAGTTCCATGCAGAATGCTAATTTGAAAATCTTTGTAGCAAGTAGCAAGGCTGATTTAACCCCGAGAATGATAAATATTAGGTAAAGACTGGGTTGAATGGGAGGGTAGTCCTCCGTAGTCCCTCCAGAGATACACCCCAGAACCTTTAGGAAGGATGCCTTTGCAGATGCTCTGAAGTTAAGGCTCTTCAGATGACCCCTGATGAACTCACGTACATTGACAGGTGTCCTTGTTAGAAAGAAATAGAAGGAGCTCAGACAGGCAGAAGGGGTGGAGGTGATGTGCTCACTGAGTAGAGTCTGGAATGTGAAAGGCTCAAGTCCAGGAGTGCTGACAGTCACCTAAACCTGAAAAAAAAAATAAGAGTAATTCTTCCCTAGTGCCCTTGACAGGAGCTCAGTCTTGCAAGATTTAAAACCAGGCCCCCAAGCTACAATAAGACCAGTTTCTCCCGTTTTAAGGTTCTGAATCTTTGGAGCTTTGCTAGATCAGCCATGGGGAAGTAGTACACCATGATGTGATCAGTATTAATAGATACAAATTGGCTATATATTGTTTTCATCCTTTTCACTTTAGTCATGATATAGAGGATGCAGAGAAGTCCCTGTCAGGGCTGGGGAGACAGCCCAGTTAGCAAAGGACTTGCTGAGCAAACATGAGAATCGGAGTTCAGGTCCTTGGTACCCATATAAAACCCAGGAGCAATGGAGGGCGCCTGTCAGCATGGCCTTAGAAGGCAGACAGAGGGACCCCTGGAGCTCACTGGCCAGCCAACCTAGCCAATCAGTGAGCTCCGGGTTCAGTAAGAGGCTCTGTCTGAAAAAGAGTAAGGTGGAGAAGTAATTGAGGAAGATAGTGCTGATCTCTGTGGTAACACACACACAAGGTAAAGGGAAGGAGGGAGAGGTCCCTACTCCGAGCATTCCAGAACTCTTACTGGAATATTGGCAGTCAAGATGGAGGTCAAGGGCAAATGGAAATTTCCCTGAATATTGAAGTCACATTATGTTATTCTGCCTTAAATCAGCAAAGTGTCCCACAACTACTGTGGAGAAATCAAACAGGACACCACATTTAAAGAAAACATTGACCTTCATTCATACTTGTATACCAATTTTGATGATGCCTGTCAGTCACAAGCACCAAGCCAGCGCCCTTAACATCAGTATCAATGGGAGACTTTCCGCCCCCATTTCACAAGCCCCCCAGATCCAGTAAACCAAGACTGAAAGCACTTGGGACCCTGCTCTCCCGCCTGTGTAGCAAGCAATACTCAAAATACTCATAACCTCCAGCACTCTTAAATAGCCAGAGTGGAAAGTTGGCTCAGCTCTCCAACTTTCCTTAAAGAGTCCATGTATCATCATTTGGCATCTTCGATTTTTGACTCATCCGGGATGCTGTGTTCTTTTCATGAGTACATAATGAGCTAAGGTTCTGTCAAGGGTATTGCTATGTGCTTATGAAGGAAACTTTATAAAATTTCTTCTCAACTCTAAAAATTTTAAGTCAGCTTTCTCATTAAAAAAAAACAAGAAAGAAAACGATTTCCTGATTCCCTGGGAGTGTAGTATAACTGAAGGCTCAGAACACATAAAAACTAAACCTTAAATTGAGTACACAAGGGCTAATAAAGATGGTTGGAAATTGGAGTGGCAGAAGAGTGCCTTGGAACCTGTGCTGACGTAAGACTGGAGTTTAGAGCGATTGTCTTACATCTCAGCTCAAATGAGGTTAATGGACTTTGGAGTCATTGCACGGAGGAGAGCTTCACCCCTGCAGTTTTGGTGCGATGTTCTCAATGCCTTCCTTGTAAGTGTGTGATCTGTGACTTAAGCTGGTGCCTCTACTTTTTAAACTTCTCCCACTTACTTAGTATAGTCTAATTACTCTCCTCCACCTGGCAGGAAACACTTTTACCCGGAGTCTCTGGTCCTTCAGGCAAATGTTAAGGCACCTTTTACCTCTAACTACAAGCCATACCTGGAGAGTAAGTGACTCAGTGCGGGTCAGAATACTAACTTCACAGATTCTCAAACCTTTGTTCCTAACACATAATAGGAACACAGTATCCAAATGAGCATGTATGAATGCGTGGACATGTATGAATGCTTGTGCTGAGCATCGTTAGTAATAAGTATCAAATACCCCATGAGTCAAGGAATAAGTCTTTAGTAGACTGCCCAGAAACAGACTCTAAAAGTCTAAAGCAGTTTCCCAAGGTATGTTTCGTAGATCTAACAGGCAGAGTTGTTTGTCCTATGACAGATCATCTTTTACAGCTAGACATAGTAGTGAATAAGTCAAAGTACACCTCATTGTGTGGAGAGCCTAGCAGCATGTCTGCGTGATAAAATTCATCTGTGGTGACATGCGGATAAGAGCTATAAGAAAACACAAAGCAGCGTATTTCAAATAAGGCAGTCAAGAAACCCCTCTCTGGTGAATGGCCTTTTGTGTAGAGAGTCAGAGTGAGGAAACGAGCCGCTGATGTCTGAGTAAAGACTCAACTACGCAGAGAGCAGGTGCCAAAGCCCTGAGACAGGACAACAAGCAAAGAGGCCTGTTGTGTGATATTTTGATTGTGGTCTGACAAATAAAGCTTGCCTGGAGTCAGAGGGCGGAGCTATCCACTAGTTAACCATAGAGGTTTGGAGGACTGAGGAGAGAGAGCATACAGGAAGTGGTAAGGTGGGACTGAGATAGAAAGGTAGAAAAGGAGAGGTAGGGAACAACAGGCAACTGCTTCCTGTTCTCTGATCTTTCGGGTTCTTATCCCGATATTTGACTCCTGAGTTTTTATTGATATGAATGCTTCAGAGGCCAGCATGACTGCACAAAAAAGTGATAAGAGATAAGGTCAGAGCTAACCGAGGACCAGGTCATGCAGAGGTCTGTGGACCTCACAGGGGTTCCCTTGTGCTGCGGCTGAGCTGCAACATCACACTAAGAATCTGAGTAAGGGAATGACAGAAGCTGCGTATGCAGAGCAGACTATGAAGAGTGGGTTTGGGGACCACTTGGAGAGCTAACTTCACCGTACAGGAAGAAGACAGCCTCTGGATTAGAACAACCCACACAGAACTAGTGAGAAGGAGTCAGACTAGAGCTATGTTTTCGTGGCGGGAACCAAATTTGCTGGGGTTTGCATGCACTATTAGAAAAGAGGAAAGAGTCAAGACGGTGAGACAAGGCTTACGGACACCATTTCTCTCTGAGTATCTCTATCTTTTTCTCTCCACCAAATACCTCTCTACGTCACACTCACAGTCAGCAAAAGGATCTGGTTGCCAGGCCACCTTAGAAGCCCTGGGAAAGCCTTCATGCACGCTTCTCTTAGGTCAGGTTCCTAACCTCAGGAGTCCTCGGCCTTGACTGGGGCTATAATGAAGAGACAATGGTTCATCAAGTTCACTGTGTCGCCCTTATTCTGACAGTAGACCTTGCTCATATCTGTAATGTGTCTCCAAGTAAGCACACTGGTCCACACTTTCCTCACCTGCTGGCATTTACTTTCTGTCCATGTTGCCTTCACTCTTTATGTAAGACTCCCTGGTAACTACATAGATAGATGTCCCATCCCTTCTCAGAGAGTGTCCTGGTGTTCCTGCCTTCAGCATTCTGGTGGTAGTGCCTAGAAGCCACTCATCGTCTCTCTGTTATCATCCAGTCTGCATCCAGGCTTGTGTAGGAATGTAGACTCTCATCTAATTCATGCTTAATCCCACTGGTCCACAGAAAGGTACTTCTAGTAGCATCTTCCGTGACTCTGCTTCCTTACAGCCCACCCACTCCAGGACGACCTCATCCCCAAAACACCCTCCCTGCCAATCATTAGCCAAGATCCCAAACCAAATGGTACACTGTCACTCTCTCCTCTCGGGGTCCTTATCCCTCAAGGACAGTGAGTAAATTTCTTAGTCTTACTGTGAAGTCATGGTGGCAGCCTAATAGTTCCATAGAGTCTGCCCCTGGAGACCCAATGAAACCCCATGGCATTAGCATCCTCTGGTACCCTTGTTCCCCTCACTTCCTGGGGACACAGAAGAGGTGGAAGGTCAGAGCCTTAGTTTTCTTTCTCTTAGACACATACAACTCAGGACATGATCACAGCAACTAGGGTATAACAAATGCTTTAGCAGATATGTCTCTGTAATTACCAGCGAGGGAAGGAAGCTCCCAGTATTGAGCCCTGAGTCTGAGCAAGGTTTGTTTTAGGGGCTTTATGCATGGAGATGCTATTTCATCTTTACGCTCCCTTTGAGGAGGATAAAAAAAAAAGAACATCTCTAGCTTCCACCTAAGGCAATAACTCCGAACAATGATGCACCCTGTCACATGGTCGTGCCGTGAGCTGGCCACAGACAGGGAGCCACACCCAGTGGTTCCAACTGCAAGTCTCTGTTCTCCCAACTCCCGCGAGGCCTCATGTTTATTTATGTGAGCTCCTTGGCAGTGGTTCTCTGTAATTCGTCATCGTGTCCCCGCTGCATCTGCTACACCCGAAGTAGGGAGCATCCGTATCCCCGAGACAAGAGAGAAAGGAAAAGCAAAGGCTGTGGCTGTTGCTGCACACTTAGAAGGAGCATAAGAAGTGCTTAGAAAGGAAAATGAGGCTTTGGAGAAGCCCCCTTAAAACTTTCCCTTGAGCCCCTGAGCCCATGGAGTGATCTGATTGGCAGGACTCGATTTATCGGCCTGCTCTGAACAAGCTCTGTGAAAACGGGGCAGGAGGGATGGGGCCGGAGGTAATGCAATTTCAGCTGAATCCATTAGAGGCCTAGTACGGTTGGAAACTGGGACACGGAATTAAAGTGCCCTTCATAATTTGTACTCAAACACAGATGGGATGTGGAGCGGGACCCTTACTTTCTAGTCAGATGGCTTTTCCTCTGGTGCTGGAATCGGTTGTCAAATAACAGAGCTTCTAACAAGGGGCAAAGGGGCGGGGGATTTGAGATGGCTTAGGAACAATATGTACCTGAGTCCGAGGGCAGGATGGAACCGTCCTGCCTTGCTCTATTCTAGTCTTTTGATTTTATAATTCTTGTATTTGGATAGTGGAAGAGAAGGGGCAGCCAGCCGGCAGGGCAGTTGTTAGATGGGATGCTGTAAGAGCTTTGGGAGCAAAGAGAGATTCAGGGGGGTCTCTTTCCTTGTGGCTTTGCACCCTGTCAGTGAGGCAGACACTGTAGTAGATCATCACTCCCGAAGATATTCATGTTCCCACAGCCACTGAGCTCAGGGAGAAAGAGCTCTGCAGATTTACCAGAGAGATGGAAAGGATTTTGCAGAGGCTTCTGCATGGGCACAGAGAAGACAAGAAGAGAATATTTTAAATACATGCCGCTATCTCATCTCTGGGGAACAATTGAGGGATCAGAAGGTTAACAGCTTCCAAGGTAATGCACTGTCTCTCAAAACCTCCGTGGTTTGAGGATCATGGGATTTAGGGGCAGAGGGAACCTTTATTTTCACAAGAGGAGGGAGCTGGAACCATGAGCAGAAGCTGTGCTCAGGAGGGACGAAGCCAGGGCCTCACTCAGGACTGGCTGACCTAAGGCTCCCGAATACTTTGTTCTCTGAAGGATTCTCATTCCACTCAGAAGTCAGAGCCTTTTCTCATAATGACAGAAAGGTTGCTACACTTGACAGGCTTGTTTTAAGAATCAACTGGGCCCTGGCTAGATGATTCCGAAGATTAAAGCCCTTGCCACCAGGCCTAATAACCTGAGTTTGATCCCTGGGGCCTACATGGTAGGAAGAGAATATAAGTGAGGGCACAGGGAAACCACCTAACTGGGCACAAAGAAGGTTTATTGGGGACATGAAACTGCCATGTGGCTCTCTTTTGGATGGAGAGAGAATAGAAAAAGGCAGGGAAAGCCTTGCTGGTTTTAAAGACAGCAGGTCACTATGGGGGTTAGGAGTGGGGTTGGCTGGTTAGCAGACTAGTCTGAAAATTGAAGGCAGTGGGAGAGGTTTCCTGGCCAGAAGAGACAGTAACCTCTGTGTTAGAGGTATAGAGAACTAGATGCCCCACTTGCCAAAGGTAAGAGAGTCAAGGGGCATGATGGTTCTTCCTGACAGACAGGAATATGCAGAGTGCTAGCGCTTACCCAGGTCAGAGTCCAGCCCGCATTGAGCCCAGACGGCAATCCACAATGCTATCTACCATCTGGAGGGTTTGGTGGGGAGTACTTTTGACCCAACAAGAACAGACTCCAGCACGCTGTTCTCTGTCTTCTACGTGTACCTGAATCATGTGCTCATACACATACTCATATAAACATAAACATACACGTGAACATATATACATGCATGCACACACACATGCATACATACACACATATACACTACACATACACAAACACACACCCACGTTAAAATAAAAACAACAGGAGATGAAGAGATGACTAGTGATTAAGAGCATTGGCTGCTCTTCCAGAGGAACGCAGTTTGGTTCCCAGCACCCACATGGCAGCCCATGACCGTATGTAACTCCGTATGTTCTAGGAAATCCAACACCCTCTTCCAGTTTCTGTGTACATGTCATGCACATGGAGCACTTAATTCAGGCAGGCAAAGCACCATGCACATAAAAATAAAACAAAATCAATAACAACAAAAATGATCAAATGAAACGAAAGACACAGACTGAGAATGTTTTGCAGGATGGTATATACATCTATGCACATGTAACCAATATTAACATGGCTGGCATTAAAACATTCACTTCTGGTTTGTCCCCAGGATAAATAAAGCTTTCTAATCATCATATTTAACTCTTCAGCATACATTCATTTTTTTTGACACTCTGTTGGAAGTTCTTAGCGTTTTGTTTATAAGCTTTTCTTTTCTCATTAGAAACACTCGCACTTGTAATTCAGTATCCAGTAAGTAGGACCAGAAGGGTTGCCTCAAGTTCAAAGCCAGCCTGGGCTACATAGTGAGTTCCAGGAAAGCCTGGGACATATCATGAAACCCAATCTCAAAAAGGGTAGGCAAGATGGTTCAGTAGAAAAAGGGGCTTGCTGCTGAGCCTGATAACCTGGGTTTGATGGAAGCTACACAATGAAAGGAGACAACTCCACAGGTTGTCCTCTATCACACACCTTAATGACGGTCACTACTGCTGTGATGAAACAGCTTGACCAAAAACAAGTTGGGAAGGAGCGGGTCACTTCCACACTACTGTTCATCACTGAAGGAAAACAGGGCAGGAACTCAAACAGGGCAGGAACCAGGAGGCAGGAACTGATGCCGAGACCGTGGAGGGGAGCTGTTTACTGGCTTGCTACTCATGGCATGCTCAACCTGCTTTCTTATAGAACCCAGAACCACCAACCCCAGGGATGGCAGTACCCATTATGAGCTGGGCACTCCCCCATCAATCACTAATCAAGAAAATGCCTTATAGCTGGGTCTTAAGAGGTCATTTTCTCAACTGAAATTCCCACTTTTCAGATAACTCTAGTTTTGTGTCACGCTGACGTAAGACCAGCTGGCACAACTGACCCCCATCAACTTGACACACAAACACATCACTATTAAGCCACCCCTTTCTTTTCTTATTCATCCCCAAGATTTCACCTCAAACACATGAGCAACCTAAAAAGTCCCACTGTCTTTATAAAGTCAAACATAAAAATTTCAGTCTCTTTAAAATATCCAATCTCTCTAAAAATCCAGAATCTCTTTGAAAATACCAAAGCCCTTCAGCTATGGGTGCCTGTAAAATTCAAAATTAAATACTTTCTTAAAGAGGAAAAAACCAGGGCACAGTCACAGTCTGAACCAAACTCCAACAGTATAAATAACTTAGTGTCCAGTTATCTGGGATTTACTCAGAATCTTCTGGGTCCCTCCAAAGAGCTTGGGTCATTTCTCGAGCTCTGCCCTCTGCGGCACACGACTTGCTGTCTAGGCTCTGGCTGGTTCTACCCCACTCCACTGCTGCTGTTCTTGGTGTTCATCCCATGGCACCAGCATCACCAAAGCACTGGGGTTTTCTGCTGCAGCTGGGCTGCACTTTCACCAATAGCCTCTCCTAGGCTCTCCTCGTGGAGCCAAGCCTCAGCATTTTTGCATGGCCCCTTCAGTCCTGAGCCTTCAATTGCTATCAAGGCTGCACCTTCACCAATGGCCTTTCCTGGCCTCTCACAGTGCCAAGCCTCAGTTTCTCTCCTTGACCCCTTCATGCCTTCAAAACCAGTCCCACCTGGGTGACTCCCAGAGGGCCATGTCAGGTGCCAGCATGAGATAAAACCTCGGCTAGTGGAACACCCTGTGTGCTGACCCTGAGGAAACAGCTTCCCGCAGATTTCACCTCAGTCATGATGGTCTCTTCTTTATCACCGACAATTTCCTAGCTCCAACAAACCATCCCAGCAAAGCAACATTTCACTTTAACAGTTCTGGTGTCTTGTTAATCACAGCTGATTCTTTGGCCCCAGCTGACCAGAAGTACAGAGTCTTCACACACAAAGCCTGGAAGAGTCTCTGCTTCCCTCTGGAATGTCACAAGCCAGGCCTCCATCATCCGCACTGCTCTCAACACCTGTATATTCCAAGCTCCTACAGAACAGCTCCCTAAGCTCTCAATACTCCATGGTTTTTCTATCCCCAAATTCCAAAGTCCTCCCACAATCCTCCCCAAAAACATGATCAGGTCTGTCCCAGCAATTCCCTGCTTACTGCTGCTGAATGGTTTGATCCCCATCGCTTGCTCAGTCTGCTTTCTTATAGAACCCAGAACCCCCAGCCTAGAGATGGCACCACCCACTATGGGCTGGACCCTTCCCATCAATCACTAATTAAAAAGATGCTATTGACAAGATCTTATGGAGGCATCTTCTCAATTGATGTTTCCCTCCTTTCAGATAACTAGTTTGTCTTTCGAATTGGCATAAGACTAGCCATCATACCACACTTGTGCTATGGTACATGCACCCACAACCATACCCCCCACAGATTAAAAAAAAACATATTTTAAAGCCAGACATGGTGGCTCATACCTGTAATCTCAACCCTTGAGAGGCCAAGGTAGGAGAGACATCATGAGCTCAAGGCCAACCTCAACTACAGAGTCAGGTCTTTGGACTAAACTAGAGTGAGAAAAACCTGGCCAAAAAAAAAAAAGGAAACGAAAGAATGTAGAAAAATTCACTCATAATAAGCTGTTTTTAATACTGAGACATAAAGGAAAATGTCATCCCTTGTCCCAAAGTCCAGTGCTGATGCCATTAATGTTTTGATAAATCTCCTTCCATTTTTTCTTATGCACATTTTAGCAGCAGTGTGATCATATTGAATTGAACCTTGCTTCCCATTTTTTCCATTTAACATATTTTATCATTTTACTAAAAATTTATTGTTAAATACATTAATGGTTGTACAAGAGTTTGTCGTCAAAAAAAAAACAGTTTATCCTGTGGATAGTCTTTAAATTACTTGATCAATTGTTTTCTTCTTACATTAGAATGTTTCCTGTTTAAGAACACTATGCCCATTACACCAGGGAATACTGCATTGGGAAGACAGTAAAGATGAAGACAGCTCAGGGTACATAGTGAGACTCTGCTTCAAAAGAACTAACTAGCAGTTGGAAAGTAACTCAGTCAGTTAATATTTTTGCTATACAAGAAAAGAACCTCACATTGGTCCCCAACACATATGCTTTAAACCTGTATGTGATACTGTTACCCACATAATCTTACTACGGGGGAGGCAGAGACAGGTGGACCCCCTCAAGAGCTCACTGTACAGCCATCCTAATCAGAGCTTCAAGCCACTGAGAGACCTCATCCCAAAAACCAAGGTGGACAGTGCCAAAGGAAAGACAGCCAAGGTTGACCTCTGCTATCTGCTTCCTGACTGGAAAAGCAATGTGACCGACTGCTTCAGGCCCCCGCCATGTACCTTCCCCATCATGATGGACTGTACTCTCAAAGTGTGATCCAGAATAAACTCCTATTTTTTTAATTTGCTTTTATGAGGTCACTAAAAACAGTAGCTTAATACAGGTACAATGTTGTCCTGGATTCCTTTCTGTTGCCGTAGTTGAAGCACTGTGACCAAACACAACTCATGGGAGGAAAGGGTTTAATTCTTCTTACAGGTTAGAGTGCATCATGGAGGGATGTCAGGCCAGGAATTCAAGCAAGATCTTGAAACAGAAACCATGAAGAAACAATTACTGGCTTGCTTGAAAATCCATGCTATTTAGCTTTCTTTGTAGTTCGTGGCCACTTGCCTGGACTAAGCCCTCCTACAGAAATTAACAAGCAAGGCCACACCACACAGAAAGACACACCCACAGATGATCCTTATCAGGACAAGTGACCCCTCACTTGCTTCTAGGCTATATCAGGTTGACAGTTAAAACTAAGATAAATTTATAACCAGTGTTCTGCTGTGCATGTGTTTTATACTCAACAGGAAAAATCACAAAGAATGGAACAGAAGAAAGACAGCAACCACATAACTCCCAGATTCTCTCTCAACAAAAATCAAGTGTTAAAATATTTATTTTGCTTAATAAGGTGGGAAAATATACAAACTTACCTATACTTTTTTGTGGCATTAAACCTTGAACTCAGAGCTTCACATATATTCAGCAAGCACTTTCCCACTAGGATTGAGAAAGTCTTCCCTTTGGGGCCTTAAAGTAACATGACCTTTTAATTATGGGAGGGCCTTGGAGCTTCCTGGAGGTAGCAACCGTCATCTGAGAGGTAAACATCCAAGATGGTGCCAAACTCAAGTTCAAGTGAAGAAAATAATTCCAGGGTGGAACTCTCAAAAACTGAGAGCTTGCCTGTTATTTTCTGTTACTTAATGCTTAACAAATGTCATGGGAAAGCAGATGGCAAGGGAGACTCGCATGGTTGAATTAATATTAATAAGCAGATAGAGGAAGACAAGAAAGTTTAAAAAACTCATTAGAATCACCTTAAATGCGACTGAACTTAAAAACTCCAATTTGATAATTCAAAGACTATTTTAGTGCCCTAAATAAAACAAGTTGAGGCTAAAATATCATCAGTCACAAAAAAGAAATCTCCTCACAGCTCCACTAGAACTACTTGAGATGTGTAAATTATTTGCCACAATCACAGAAGAGCAGGGCGAGGTGGGTAAGGATCTGACAGGGATGAGCTCTTGGCTCTGCAGATGGTGAGGCCCTCAGAGCCAACTGCCCAGCAAAGCTGCTGTGATTTGTTTGTAAGAGACAGTTTGTGACTGGGTTACAGTCCCACATCAAAGGGCACTGCATTCCTTCTATAACATGCCCCTGGCCTCGGAGTCAGTCACCCTTCATGGCTCGCTCTTGGGGCAGTCTCCCTGGACCTAATCCAAGGAGCCCTTATTGGCCTCTTGCCTCTGTCAAATGCCAGAGCATTGCTCTTCTGAACAGCAGGGACCCCTTGTTGTCATTCATTGCAAAGTGGGAAAAATTATTTTCTCATGCTCCCAGGCTTCTCAGCAAGGGTGACAAAATGAAACATGAGTTTCACCCTGCTTCTGAATGACTGAAAGCCTGTTTATTAGTCTACGTTTCTTAATTAAATTTTTCTCTGCATCATATTCTTCATACAAGGGATTGAGATCAATTTTTAAAAGCTGCCCCCTGCCCAACCGTTCCTTGAAAACAAGGTCCGTGCTTCCATTCCCGTTAGCACTCCTTAAGTCAGGGAACGTGCCACAGACAGTATCTTTACCACAGACATTATCTTTTTCTCTGTGGGTTTTTTTTTTGCCAACTATTGTATGTTGTTTTAATTATATTGTGAATGAGGTTTTGAAAAATTTGTAACCAGTCCTAATATTCAGCCCTAATGCAATCATTTGCAGTCAGCAGTTCTTCCTCTCTCTCTCTCTCTCTCTCTCTCTCTCTCTCTCTCTCTCTCTCTCTCTCTCTCTCTAACCATTCTGCAGATTACACATTCACGGACACAAATACACATCGGATATGCTCAACAAGTTCATACTCACACAGGAAGCACAGGATAAGATAAATCTGGAGGGCTGGCTAGTATATGCTATAAAGTCAGGAGTTTCTCAAGCTTTGGAAGAGCCTTGAACAAAATGCTAAAACTATTTTGTTGGAAATACTTTGCTACAAAAATAAAGGAAAAAATCGCTTACAGTATGAAGAAGGAGAGAAAATATAATGGTGTCCAAAGAATACAAATCAGACGCCACAGTGAGAGCTAAGATAACGGTGCATCATCCTTAGGAGTTTTGAGCCAGCTGTGGTGGTCCGTGCCAGCAGGCAAACACTAAAGAAAATAAAGCAGGGGGACCATTCAAAAACAGCCCAGGTTGCATCTTAGACAAGCATGGTGGTGCACACTTGTGATCCCAGAATTTAGGAAGTGGAGGCAGAACAATCAGGAGTTTAAGGTCATTCTCATCTAAATAGTGAGTTCTAGACCAGCCTGGGATATACAACAACACCCAGTCTCCAAAATGAGGCAGAGAATAAAGAGAAAGAGGCCATGGCTCAAGTCTTTTTTGACCCAAATTGCTATAAAGAAGATGGTCAAACTTAACAAACACAAGGAATCAAATGCGAAATTCAGATCAAGAATATTTTAAATGGATGTCCCAAATATCATGAGGAGAGTGCTTACCCTAAGACATTCTCACTGTTTATCTGAAATTCATGTGTCCAGCATAACCGGGTCATAGCACACATGAGCTCACAGCAGCTGGGACTGCACGCACAAGATCAAGTCAGTGGAAACATGGGAGTGGGTAGTAAAGATTTGTCAAGTCCACTCCTAGCTGAGGAGCCCTTGGCAGTTAATGGGTGTTGAGGGAGGGAGAGTCAGTTTCCTTCTAAGATGCTGCCCCTGAAAGGCTGCCCACCCATGCACATACAGGTATCAGTAAGAGGACTCAGTGGGAAAAGAAATCACTCAAAGCCAGGAGGGGGGAGTGAAGGAGGAGATATGGAAAAAATTAGAAGGGAAGGGATGGGGATAGATTTGATGTAGTCATTCTTTTCATGTATGAAATTAACAAACAATAAAAAGGTTTCAATCTTGTATTTTATCTGGTAACTCCAAAAAGGTAATGGAGAGAGGCAGTGTGAATGTAATTGGCCCCCCTAAGCTCATAAGGAGTGACACCATTAGGAGGTGTGCCCTTCTTAGAGTAGGCGTGGCCTTGCTGGAGGGCTTACATCACTGTGGAGGTGGGCTTTGAGGTTTCCCATGCTCAACTATGCCCAGTGACACAGTTGCTCCTGCTGCCTGTGGATCAAGATGTAGAACTCTCAGCTCCTTCTCCAGACACAGGTCTGTCTGCATGTCACCCACCACGATGATAATGGGTTAAACCCTGAAACTGTAAGCCAGCTTCAGTGAAATATTTTCCTTTATAAGAGTCGCTGTGGTCATGGTGTCTCTTCACAGCAATGGAAACCCTAAGGAAGACACAGGCAGAAGTTCAAACACCATAGATGTTAAAGAACTAGAAAGCTTCTGGGACATGGTGGCAGATGCCTTTAATCCCAGCACTTGGGAGGCAGAGGCAGGCAGGTCTCTGTGAGTTCAAAGCCACTCTGGTCTACAGAGTATGTTCCAGGACAGCCAGGGCTTTGCATTCAAGGTGAGTCAGAGAGAGCTGATCTCCTGGAAGCTAGCTGGAACACTGACACAATTCAGGGGAAAGTATGTTTTCATTCCCTCGGCTGCTGCCATGACAATTCACCACAAACTGGGTGGCTAAAAGCAATTTAAGCTTATTCTCTGAGAGTCCTGGAGGCCATGTGTCTGAAATCAAACTGTCAACAGGGCTTTCTTTCCTTGGATGCTGTAGGCATCGAACTATTTCTTGCCTCTTTCATCTTCTCGTGGCTGTGTTGTTTGTTGATTTATCATTACATCCCTCTAGTATAGTCCTCAACGCCAACACTCACAAATCTCTATGCTCATTCTCACATTGCCCTCTCTCCTGTATGCCAGCTGTTAAATCTCCCTGTAGGGACACATATGATTACATTTAGCCTGTGCAGATGCTAAGACTTGAATCTAAAGTGTGCCCCCCAACACACACACATCACCACAGGTTTATATGCTTCAATACTTGGTTCCCAGATAGGAGCACTGATTGGGGAGGTTGTAGAATCCTTCCATGGTAATGCTACCCTGAAGGAAGTCCAGCCCTGCGTACTGGCTGGTCTTTGATTTTTTGGTCCACACAGGTGTAAGCATGCAGCCTTACAGTCCGGTACCACAGCTAAGTGATGTGGAAGTGTCATATATCAATCTGTTGATTTCATTGGTTAAGCAATAAAGAAACTGCTTGGCCCTCATAGGTTAAAACATAGGTGGATGGAGTAAACAGAACAGAAGGCTGGGAGAAAGAAGCTGAGTCAGAGAGTCACCATGATTCTCCCACTCCAGGCAGATGCAGGTTAAGATCATTCCTGGTAAGCCAGCTCGTGGGCTACATAGATTATTAGAAATGGGCTAGTCCAGGTGCGAGAGTTAGCTGAGAAAAGGCTGGAACTAATGGGCCAAGTGGTGTTTAAAAGAATACAGTTTCCGTGTAACTATTTCGGGTAAAGCTAGCCGTGCGGGCAGCAGGGTGCCAGAACGTAGCCCCGCTGCTCCTAATTCAACAGCTAAGAGCCACTGCCCTGCCGTGCCTTCTCCATCATGATGGAGTGCATTCCAAAGCCACGACCAAAACGAAATCCTTTCTCCATAGCATGGTTTCTTCTTGGGTATTTGGTCAGGGCAATTGAAAAGGCAACAAATATACCAGATAATCTCGCAGAATCACCCATCTCAAAAGCATTGGCTTAATCGTATTCTGGGGCCTCCAACAGTCCCAAGGTCAAGTCAGCCATGATTTTAGATCTTCAAATGCTGTGGCTAAAACCTAAGGACTCAGAGATGGTGCAAGGTTGTAGATAATCATTAGGCCGTGACTATTTACCAACTGCAATAGTAATGAAACCTACCTCAGCATAACAGTTAATCTTGGTTGCCCACTTGACAGGTGAGAAATAGCCTCCACAAGATGGCCTTCTGGCCATGTTTGTTGGGTTCTCAGTTGCTGAATGATGTGGGACGGTCCAGTCCACTGAGGGAAGTGCTGTCCCTGGGCAGGCAGACCTGGTCTGTGTAAGAAAAGTAGCAAACATGAGCCTGGGGCAAATTAAGAAAGCGGTTTGTCAACATGGTTCCTGCCTCTACACCCGCTTGAATTCTGCTGTGACTTCCCTCAGTGTAAAGTATAAGATAAAATGAATCCTATCCTCCCCAAGCAGGGTTCAGTTATGGTATTATCATAGCAGTGAAAATCAAGCCAGCACACTCAGGAAGCCCTGATTGTACAAAGGCAAAACTGATGGGCTTGGTCATGAAGGAATAAACACTGGGTAAAGGCAGATACCGCTAGAAAAGATAGACAGTAACTTTGCTCTCCAAGTTAGTCAAGGTGGAGGTTCTCAGCATGTTTCTGGCATCTTCTTCCTGTCGGGCCCAGACACTGTAGCACCGGTGCGGGGCTCTGCCTGGGAGATGTTAATGAATTCACTTCTCAGTCTTTAAACCTGGGGAGGCTCCCTGTGTGAAGCTGTTGCCTCTGCAATGTGTCAGAACAGATTGTTTACCAAGCTACTGAAAACAGACCTGAACCCTGGAGACTGCTCTAAATTAGGAGACAAACGGGGAGGGTTTTTTTTTCTTTTTTTTCTTTTTTCAAGACAACCTGTGCCCAAGCCAGGAATGACTAACAGAAAGTTATCTTTCAGTACCTGGAAGGCTGAGGTCAGCATCCTAATTAGCATCTGGGGGTTATTCATCTGTAAACTTCCAAAAGAAATGGTCTCCTGGAACTCCAGTCACAATGGGCTGTTGTTCCTCTCTTGTGGCCCAGCAAGATATACATGTACTGTGCCTTTGAGTTTTCCAGTTTAGCAGGAAGACTGGAGGGAGGAAGAGAGGGAGGAGAAAGAGGGGTTGCTCAAAGGAGATTCTTGATCCTTAATCAGATATTTATTAGATTACTGTACAGGCTTCACTGATCTAACAAACCAGTCACTATTATTTTTAATTTAAAAAATAATTCAGCTGGGCGGTGGTGGCGCACGCCTTTAACCCCAGCACTCAGGAAGCAGAGACAGGCAGATCTCTGTGAGTTTGGGGTCAGCCTGATCTACAAGAGTTAATTCTAGGACAGGCTCCAAAGTTACAGAGAAACCTGATCTCGATAAAACAAAAACAACAAAATAATGATAATTCTATGAATGCTTATTAAAAATGCATCATCTGACTTGGCTAGAGATTGAGAACAAAGATTGGCAGAAGAAGCTACAGTGCATCCTTTGCGTTGGGTGTGATCCCCATAGGGCTCTGTGGGTCACTAGAAAAGCTCTTGGGTGAGCATCTAAGACATAGAATTGTCCGAGCGCCCTCAGCTCTTACCAGGAAGTGTTGTCTTGCTATAAACACAGGACAGTGGTAAGAGGCTGTGGGAAAGGCGAGCTGTGTTCTACCCAACGCCCTACCTCCAAGGAAACAGTACGAATTTTATTTTATTTTGTATTTTTAGCTGCTATGCAGTTATAGAAAAGAAACTCAAAATTCAAGAGACTTGTCGCTGAAAAGCTTCCAAGTCCTATTCTGTATGGCTGCACACTGGGTGTCATGTGGTTTCAGGAAGAAAATAATCCTTGCCTTCCAGGAGTGAACTTTTTAATGAATCCTTAACTTTTCAATGCTTATGCAAAAAAGTATATATATATGTATGTGTGTGTGTGTGTATACTTTTTTGTGTGTATATATAAGATATAGATAGATAGATAGATAGATAGATAGATAGATAGATAGATAGATAGATAGATAGATATAGATATATATGAATGCATCCATTTCATTACATTGATTTTACAAACGCTTCCATTTAATTTCTCAAGCAAACAGTAATAAAAGGCTGTGGAAAATGCCTCAACCTATATTTTGCAAATCTCTGACTCCAACAAGTCCTAAACTACTTCCCCTCTTCACAGCAAAATTTCCCGGGTTATGTTTTATTTTGTTAAGAAATGTGTATTAAATCAGCAGGCATCTGGACTGTTTAAAACTCATCCCCTTTTGTTAAAGCTAACTTTGAAGGTTTATTGGGGGGGGGGGGGCAGGATGGCCAGAAGAGGTCATTGTATTTCTTGAAGCTGGGGTTACAGCTGATAGCCACATGGGTGCTGGGAACCAAACTCAGATCCTCTGTCTGAGGGGAGGCGCAGTGGAACCACTGAACTAGACCACCCCATGGGTAGAAAGGAAAGTTTGTTTGGTGAAACAAACTACAGAGAGCAGGAACTGGGGTTGGGGGGGATTGCCTTGGGAAAGCAGGAAGATTTATCTGACAGTCAACAGGGTGGGCTCTAGGGACCGGTGCAAACTATTGGAATTAATTGGGAATTAGATGCCCCTGCCCAAGGTAGTTGACCTTGGGCACATAAGGGAGGTGGTGGTTTTCTGATGAACACAAACCTGCTTTATGAGATTCTTGGGGCATGCCAAGTTTAGACTTCTGTTTAACCGATAACAATCCTATTTACCCAGTCAGAGTGCTGTTTATGACGTTGTTACCAGCACTGACATTTTCAGGGTCCAATTTGGACCCGACACTCCGCAAGAGCAGTGAGACTCACAACCACTGCCCCATCTCTCCAACTCCAGGTTGAAATCATTTTTATGGGTTTAGCAGCAACTTCACCCTTCAACACCCCCACAACTGTATTTCCTTTCTATTATCCCCGTTAACAAAGGGTCTGGCCTCAGAAGAGCTACTTTTATCCTCCAAAAGAGGGAGGCAGACTGGGTCTCGCTTGTTCACAGCAGAAATGAAAACAAAACCGCAGACAGACAGGGTTGAATGACTTTAGTCTCCTGCTAACCAAGCTCTCTGCACCATGTTTTCTTGCAGGCCAGGCTTCCCATAGGTTGCTGTCAGTCACCCCGCATAGCTAGAATACAGAGGCAGGTCTATGCCCAGGAAATACAGCACGACTCCTCTGGGTGACTTTATACCACAGTCTCTACGGCTCCTGCTAAACCTTCGCCCCTTCCCCTTCCTGTGTCATACCTGCAGGAGAGCTGATTATTTTCCCACCTTCTCTCAACTTCCTTCTAATGTCCTCTCACAGACTTTCTTTCCCTCTAACTGCTGTAATGTTTGCTTCTCAAAGGACCTGGACAAGGTAAGTAGGGGTTCATCAGGAGGAGCAAAAGGCAACTGGAGGTGGGAACAATGGAATTTCTTCAAAGACCAATTTTGCTTCCCAAAGTACAAGTCACACAACAGGATTACAGAGCAAGGGCAACAGAGAGGCTTTTCTCAGCACCATGGTCTGCCTGTGTATTGTGCTAACTTGGAGAGGCCAGACTACATTTCCCAGAATCCTACTCCAGCTGTATTTCCTGTTAGGATAGAGTAGAAGAAGGCAGTCATTTTGTAAATATATAAACATGCTTTGCTAATTCACCTGTTTACCCTATTGATATTTAAGAACAGTTGAACCTGCTTTTTGTCCATTCCCCATCTACCTTCCTGCAGGTTTGTGGGCTCTGTGAACCAAGTGTATTCGTGTGTGTGTGTGTGTGTGTGTGTGTGTGTGTGTGTGTATCTGTAGGGAGGATGGGTGTCTGGGGCAGGGTGGATGGTGTAGTGTGCAGAGGTCAAAGGACAACCTTGACTGTCATCCTCAGGCACATAAAATTGTACACGTCCTTTTTTTTTCTTCTTCTTCTTTTTTTTTAGAGGCTTTTATTTATTTATTTATTAAAGATTTCTGTCTCTTCCCCGCCACCGCCTCCCATTTCCCTCCCCCTCCCCCAATTAAGTCCCCCCCCAGCCCGAAAAGCAATCAGGGTTCCCTGTCCTATGGGAAGTCCAAGGAACCCCCACCACCATCCAGGTCTAGTAAGTTGAGCATCCAAACTGCTTAGGCTCCCACAAAGCCAGTGCGTGCAGTAGGATCAGAAACCCATTGCCATTGTTCTTGAGTTGTCAGTAGTCCTCATTGTCCACTATGTTCAGAGAGTCCGGTTTTATCCCAGACTTTTCCAGACCCAGGCCAGCTGGTCTTGGTGAGTTCCCAGTAGAACATCCCCATTGTCTCAGTGTGTGGGTGCACCCCTCGCAGTCCTGAGTTCCTTGCTCATGCTCTCTCTCCTTCTGCTCCTGATTTGGACCTTGAGATTTCAGTCCTGTGCTCCAATTTGGGTCTCTGTCTCCTTTCATCGCTTGCTGACGGTTAATATTCAGGAGGATGCCTATATGTTTTTCTTTGGGTTCTCCTTATTTAGCTTCTCTAGGATCACTAATTATAAGCTCAATGTCCTTGGTTTATGGCTAGAAACCAAATATGAGTGAGTACATCCCATGTTCCTCTTTTTGGGTCTGGCTTACCTCACTCAGGATAGTGTTTTCTATTTCCATCCATTTGCATGCAAAATTCAAGAAGTCCTTGTTTTTTATTGCTGAGTAGTACTCTAATATGTATAAATTCCATACTTTCTTCATTCATTCTTCCATTGAAGGGCATCTAGGTTGTTTCCAGGTTCTGGCTATCACAAACAATGCTGCTATGAACATCGTAGAGCATATACTTTTGTTGTATGATAAGGCCTCTCTTGGGTATATTCCCAAGAGTGGTATTGCTGGGTCCAGGGGTAAGTTGATCCCGAATTTCCTGAGAAACCGCCATACTGCTTTCCAAAGTGGTTGCACAAGTTTGTACACGTCCTTTGAGACAGAATCTCTTATGGGCCTGGAACTCACCAACCGCTTTAGCAAATTCCAGGGATCCTTCCCCCTTCTCTTCCCTGAGTGCTAGGATTACAAGCCACACCCTTGCCAGACAGGGTTCCCATGCTTGCAAAGCATTTTACCAACTGAACCATCCGCCAGGGCCTAGGTATGCTCTTACTCAGCAGTTTGGTATAGGGCCTTGGTTTCTGTCCACTTTTCATCAAGGTTAGAAGAATAAAACAAGATAAAGGTTTTATTCTGGTCTTCTGGGGCTCCAACCTGGCTCTTCTAAGCTCCCTTCCCTGACTACCTGCTATATGAGGCCCAAGTGTCTACTCCAGTTCCTAAACCATTAGCCAAGAAGACAATCTGTGAAAATGGCTTGGCCAACTTCTGTGATTCTCTTCATACATGCAGTCACATGCACGTGCGTGCGCGCGCACGCGCGCGCACACACACACACACAGCAAACTCTCAGCTGAAGAATGCTGTACTCTGTTCTTTCCCCAGCTTACTTCAAGGCAATGGGACGTGTTAAGAACTGGTGTAGGCTATTGGGCTTCATGATGATCACACAGCACCAACCCCCTGCTCTGCTGCCTAAGGGCAAACCTGGACATCAGCAACACAAAGAAGGTGAAACCTTTGGAAAGACCGGTGGATATTCTCAGCCCTCCTGGAACTGAGGAAAGGACAGAATTACTGTGTTCTGCTCTTGGATAACATACAGCAAAGTGGTCAACCCCGTATCATATCCTCTTCCATAAATTATCTCATCTACCTTTTGCCTCTGGGCCTTTACCTTTCTATATACCTTTCTTTACCTCTTACTCTGTGGCCTGTTGTATAGCTGGGACACTGACCCCTGGAGTTCTCCTCTCCTTCTTCTCTTGCTCCTCAATCTTCTCTCCTTCTATTTATTCTCTCCGCATGCCGCCCCTGCCTATTTCTCTCTCCTGCCTAGCTACTGGCCATTCAGCTCTTAACTAGATCAATCAGGTGTTTTAGACAGGCACAGTAACAGTTTTACAGAGTTAAACAAATGCAACATAAAAGAATGCAGCACATCTTTTTATCATTAAACAGCATAAAAGAATGTAACACATCCTTAGTTAATATTCCACAACACCTGGTCTCTTGTTATCTAAGCCATGGCTTCATAAGCTTTTCCTATTGATGATCCCTTTTCACTCAAGGATTTTTTTAAGATTTATTTTATTCTTAATTGTGTGCATGTGTGCATGCCTATGTATGAGTATGTGCACAAGAGTGCAGTGCCCATGGAGACTAGAGAAGGGCACCTGATCCCCTGGAGCTGTAGAGGGTGGTGAGCTACCCAATGTGAGTTCTGGGAACTGAATTCAAGTTTTCTGGAAAGGCAGCAAGTTACTCTCAACCACTGAACCATCATCTCTAGAGCCCCCACAGAGGAAATTTTTATGTGTCCCTTGGTATCTGGGTATATAAAATGTGTGTGTATATATATATATATATACAAATAATGTTAATAAATTTTAAAGAAAAATATTTTAGATTATTTATTTCATGTGTATGTGTATAATTTGCCTGTATGTAGGTACATGCACCATGGACATGCCTGGTACCTAGGAAGATCAGAAGAGTAGGTCAAATCCTCTGAACTGGAATTATGGATAGTTATGAGCCACCATGTGGGTGCTGGGAACTGAACATGGGTCCTCTGCTAGAGCAATAAGTGTTCTTATCTATGGAGCCATCTCTCCAGCTTCAAGAAAATTATTTTAAAACAATTCTTTGTTATTCAAAGTTTTACTATTTATTAAAGATGAAAGCAACTTTGCATACTAATGAGACTACGTTCTTGTTTATTTTTATATAAAGAATAAATCTTGACTAGAATATTTGATACTGCAGGACACTGAGAATCTTCAATATTTTTCAGAGTTGACTGATATTTTGATTTTATAATGATCAGTGCTGAGATTCCCACTTCACATAAATATGTATTACAAAATGGCAGCAATATATTTACAGTCATTTCAGAAATTCTTGGAAAGTCTGTTCCAATCAAAATTCATATAACAGTTTTTTAATGAAACTCAAGTCAGCAACTCAAACAGCAAACACTCTAGCACAATCCAGTCCAAAGATATACTAACATGAAACATACTCACCGAGGAATGATATAGGAAAACATTACAAGTTTTCTGGCTAAAGGATCATCAATCTTATTGATTCTCTTGAACAACCAACTCCTCGTTTCATTGATTCTTTATATTGTGTCTGTTGTTTATTTTGTTGAAATCACCCTGAATTTATTCCTTGCCATCTACTCCTTTTGGGTGTTATTTCTTCTTTTTATTTTAGGACTACCAGATGTGCTACTAAGTTACTAATATAAGATCTTTTTTTTTTTATGTAGGCACTTAGTGTTATGAAGTTGCCTTTTACAACCACCTTCGTGTCCCATAAGTTTGGATATGTTGTGTTTTCATTTTCATTCAATTCTAAAAAGTTATAAAGTTCTTCCTTAATTTCTGTCTTGACCCATTTTTCATTCAGTAGTGAGTTGTCAGTTTCCATGAGTTTGTAAGATTTCTGTTGTTTCTATAGTTGTTGATATCCAGCTTCTAGAATGGTCAGATAGGATGCACATGGACGTGCACGAGCACACACACACAAACACACACACAACAATAAAACTAATCTTTAAAAACTAAATAAATTTTGTAGAACCACTAGCTGTTGTTATAATACAGTTTGAGGAGAATCAGCTGATACACAGGAACGATTTAGAATAATGCCTTTTGTGCGGTGAGATTTTAGTCAGTCTTTGCTATCACTATTACTACAGCCTTAAATAAGAAGATGCAGGAAGATAATGAGAACATGCAGCACACATTCATAATCTCAGCACACATGATGGAGGGGAGGGAGGAGGAGAACTGGGCCAGCCTGTGCTCTACTCGGAGGTCATACTAATCTAGGCTACAAAACAAGATCTTGTCTCAAAAAATACATATATATGGAGAGAAAGAAATAGAGGGGGGACAGAGAGAGAGAAGGAGAGAGGGAGGGAGGGAAGGGGGAGAGAAGGTTGGTGTGGGAAGTCAAATGGCATAAAACACAAGGCTAATTTATGAACTAAAAATGCATTTACTTGTAGGAAATGTTGTTTTCGTCTTAATTGTTATGATCACAATAAATTCTTATTGAACACCTTTCTGATAACTGCAGAAAATCAACACTACAAATATGTTCTTATGAACTTTTAGGGGCTGCAGATGTGACCTCATGATTAAGAGCTCTTACTGCACAGTCATGAGAACCGGGAATCCAATCCTAGCATTCATGTAAAAAGTCATGTGTCCAGCACAGACTTGTAATTTAATTGGGAGTGGGGGGTGGGGGTAAGCCAGGAAAATCACTGCTGCTCTCTGACTTCCAGGTCTTAAAAGAATAAGTAGATCATAGCAGAGGAGGACACCTGACCTCTTCTTCTGGCCTCATAGGCACACACAATCATGTACACACACATTTCTTGAAAAATCTCCTATACAGAGCTGTGGAAATGGCTCAGTAAATAAAAGCCCAAATATGAATATTTGACTCTGAGTCCCTGGAAGCTACTTAAAGGCCCGATACATAGCATAAATGTCTGTAGTCCCAGAACTCCTACAGGGAGATGAGAGATGAAGACAGGAGAATCCCCTATCTCAAACAGGTGAGGAGGCAGGAACTGACATACAAGGTTGGTCTCTGACCCCCAGACACATGCTGTGGCACACATGCGCCTTCATTGACACACATGAATGTGCACATACATGCACACACACATACAGGAGGAAGCTCATACACATAAATCCTTGACCCCACTCCAGTGATGGTGGCAAATTCGAAAACAAGATTATGATTATTAAAACAGGGAAGCTAGCATTGTTTCATACTATGAACTAAACAACGGGTTCTATTCCAATTTCCCACATGTCCTCCACATTGCCCTCTTTCCTGTTCCTTTATTCAATCCAGAATTTCAAGCAGCATTCATTATTTTCTCTTCAGCATCTGCTAATCTCATCCCTCATTTCTCGAAGCCTTGGCACCTTGGGTGCAAGTTGGTCTGTAATTCTACAGCATGATTTTCCTTCAGGGTTCGATGGCCTCTCATGATTAGATTGGGGTTTTAAATCTATGACAAGATCATCACAGAAGTGATTATTCTGTCCTCAGTGCATTGTATCAGGGGGCATGTGAGGTTAATATCTTATTACTTGTGGCTGGTCACTTGTCTTAGACGACATAAGCAAAGTTTCTCCATTGTCAAGTTACCAGGTTTTTTTTTTGATAATTGATCGATATTTGCGGATAGTGTGCAAACTGTCAGAATCAAAATGAAATCAATGTGTCACCTGAAAACAATAAAGCAAAAGAAGATGGAGCTACAGTATTGAGAAGGAAAGCTTTTTCACGAATGGCTGCCTGATGCTAATGATCACAGAAGATTCTTCCAAAACTCCAGCCTCGTGCATGGCTACCACAGCCGCGAACAAAAGCACTTCCCTGAGGACAGCTGCCCATCAACTGCCTGTTTGACTTCAAAGCGGCACTGCTCATCAATACTCTCAATGGCTGAATTTATTATTGCAAAAAAACTTTGTGTAGTCCTCCTCAGATCTCGCCTTGAAACCCTGCCTTTGCCTCGACCTCTGTGAAGCCTGTCATAGTTTACCTTGGCACGTGTTCCCAGGGCAATGCTGTTGACTCTCTCCCCAAATGTTGTAGAACACAGTTAGGCAATCAAAACAGTCTCCTTCTTCATCAGAACAGCTGTACCTGATTGCAAGCATCCATCAAGCACAGTAGGGACAGTTGACCCCTGGCATTCTTACACAGAAGGACATGGGGAGGACATTGAACCCTCCCCTGAGAGTCAGCCGCTCCTCGTGGATATTTGGATGTCATTCTGCCCTAATTTCAAGTGGCCTCTAGAGGGGCTAGAATACATGTGAAGATTAAAAGTGGAAGTTTTAAGCTCTGGCTAAAAGGTTTAGTTTCAGGGAACCCATGGTGTAGGAGCTACGAGACTTGAGAATGTGAAGGGGCTGTGGGCAGGGTGGTTCTCTGGAGACTCACTACAAATCCTGACAAAACCTGGTGCAAAAAGTGCCTGAAAAGAGACGGAGTTCACATGAACGCTGTGAGAAGCAACTTGAAGGACCTTCTAATTGATAAAATTTAAGCAAAATATAAATAATGATACCATTGTTATAATACATAAAGGATATTATCTATGAATTTATGTGAGATAAGAAAAATAAATAAATAGATTGGGTCAAGGGGGCAACTTTTCTTGGAGAAAAAGAAAAGCTGTGTTGGCATATGCTTTTAACCCCAGCATTTAAGAGGCAGAGACAGGTGGATCACTGTGAGTTCAAGGCCAGTCTGGTCTACAGAGAGAGTTCTAGGACAACCAGGGCTATACAGAAAAACGTTGTCTCAAAAGCAAACAAACAAAATAGAGGACTCTCTATCCTGCTATAGGTAACCCATTTTCCATGCTGGGAGAAGGCTTTCCGGTGTTGCTGCTTTGGGGTCACTGACCCTCCTGACAGTGACCCCTCACTTGTGCTTTGTAACTAGGCCCAATAGTTTCACCAGTTCCTGGGATGAATATTGATGGGATCACACTTTGGCTTGTCATGGCAATGTTATGACGAGCAAAGGGAGAAGGTAGATGTTCAGATCTCCCCAGGGAAGTAATTCTTGCAACACTAAATAAATACAGTATTTAGGAAAACCTCTGACTGATAGTCAATTAACAGTGTGTGTGTATGTATGTGTCTGTGTGTCTGTGTGTGTGTGTGTGTGTGTGTGTGTGTGTGTGTGTGTGTGTTTGTGACTGGGTTGGGGGTATGGTGTGTGTGCCCATATGTGGGGGTGTACGCATATGTACCAGAGCACCTGTGTGGAAATCAGAGGACCTTAGATGCTCATCCTTGCCTCTCAACTTGTCTGAGGCAGGGTCTCTTGCAGGAAATTTCTGTGCCTAGAGATATATTCTGCATTTCCTCAAACTTTTAAAATTTTTCTTTATGTGTATATGGGTGTTACTGCTTATCTGTTTGTGCAGTACGCATGTACGTGTATCTGCAGAGGTCAGAAGAGAGAGTCAGATCCTCTACAGCTGGAGTTACAGGAGGTTTTAATGCACCTGACATGGGTGCTGTAAACTGAGTCAACGTCCTCTATAAAAGCAGCGTCTTTATCTCCAGTCCCTCCTCAAACTTTGGTCCACTAATCTCAGCATCCATCGGTGGATCTTCAGTTACCACGGTGTTTACCTGGTGACTGTTTTTCTCCATTTCCTTTACACCTAAATAGAACGCCCCCAAAAAGCTGCCCCCTTGACCCTATCTATTTATTTATTTTCTTATTTATGTCACGTAAATTCATAGATAATATCCTTTATGTATTATAACAATGGTATCATTGTTTATATTTTGCTTAAGTTTTATCAGTTAGAAGGTCCTTCAAGTTGCTTCTCACAGCGTTCATGTGAACTCCATCCCTTTTCGGGCACTTTCTTAAATTCGTACCACAAACTGGTCAGGATTTGTAGTGAGTCCCCACAGAACCACCCTGCCCACACACACTTCATATTCTCAAGTCTCGTAGCTCCTACACCATGGGTCCCCTGAAACCAAGCCTTCTGAAATTACATCTACACTCCAAAGCCCAGACCCCAATATATAGCTCCTGCACTGGCTGAGCTTAAAGTCATCTAGAATCTCACGTCAGATGCGCAATCAATGCAAACAGGTCCACATGCTCAGGTTACATTGAAAAGACACAAACAATATGAAATGCCGAGGCAGGATGTCCTCCCAACAAATGCACTAATCTTATGAGCCTTGGGACACATAATTAAAAGAACAATCAGAAAGTTCATCAAATAATTCAAAGAGTTTAAAGAACATAAACACACACACACCAGCACTCAATGAACTTAAGGAAAATATCAATAAATCCCTGAGTGATGACCAATAAAACGCAAATAAAACCCTGGATCAAATTAAGAAAATCGAGTATTTAAAAAGTGAATTATTCAAAGAGAGCAATATTGAAGAGAACCTAAGCCTAAATTAAGACAAAATTGAAAAACTCAGCCCAGTCAGAAAACTCAGGGGGCAGCCTTACAAACAGAATGGGTCAAGAAGAGGAGAATATTGGGACTCAAAGATAAGCTAGAAGAATTTGACCATTCAAACAAAGAATATGATTTAAAAATCTTTTAAGATATACATAAGGAGCATGTAGGAATCGTGGGACACTGTGAAAAGATGAAAAATTCTAATTATAGGCACACAAGAAGAAAGCCAGAAGTAGACAAAATTGCCGGGGAGAAAATTGGGATCTTGGGGGTGGGGTGGGATGGGGGTAAGGGGAGATGGGGAGAGAAAAATGAGAAGGGGAGGATGGGGGGAACTTGGGGAAACAGGATGATTGGGATAAAGGAAGGTTGGATAGGGGAGCAGGGAAGCACAATTCTTAGTTAAGGGAGCCACCTTAGGGTTGGCAAGAGACTTGAACCTAGAGTGGCTCCCAGGAGCCCAAGGCGATGTCCCCAGTTAGTTCCTTGGGCAGCTGAGGATAGGGAACCTGAAATGACCCTATCCTATAGCAATACTGACGAATATCTTGCATATCACCATAGAACCTTCATCTGGTGATGGATGGAGATAGAGACAGAGACCCACACTGGAGCACTGGACTGAGCTCCCAAGGTCCCAATGAGGAGCGGAAGGAGGGAGAACATGAGCAAGGAAGTCAGGACCACAAGGGGTGCACCCACCCACTGAGACAGTGGGGCTGATCTATTGGGAGCTCACCAAGGCCAGCTGGACTGTGACTGAAAAAGCATGGGATAAAACCGGACTCTCTGAGCATGGCGAACAATGAGGGCTGATGAGAAGCCAAGGACAATGGCAAGGGGCTTTGATCCTACTTCATGTTCTGGCTTTGTGGGAGCCTAGCCAGTTTGGATGTTCACCTTCCTAGACATGGGTGGAGAGGGGAGGACCTTGGACTTTCCACAGGGCAGGGAACCCTAACTGCTCTTTGGACTGGAGAGGGAGGGGAAGAGGAGTGGGGGGGAGGGGGAGAAGAGTAGGAGGAGGGGGAGGGAAATGGGAGGCTGGGAGGAGGTGGAAATTTTTTTTTCCTTTTCTCAATAAAAAAAAATTAAAAAAAAAAAGAAGAAGAAAGCCAGGTCAGAGGCATAAACCAGCTTTCCAGTAGAATTATAGAAGAAAATATCCCCAAATTAAAGAGAGATGTGTCCGTACAGATGCAGGAAGCATACAGAATGCCAAATTAATAGTTCCAGAAAAAAACCATGACATATTATATTATTAAATGTAAAAATTCCAGAGGGTATGAAAAGCTGCAAGGAAAAAAGTCACACATCATAAAGGAAAATCCATCAGAATACCATCTGATTTTCAATGTAAAAGTCAAACTTCTCCAATGTTTTATTCTAATCCATAGAAATATATACAATCCTTGAAGGTAATTGAAGAAACAGTAGAATTACAAAGGGGGAACTAGAGAGATGGCCCAGAGGTTAAGTGTGCCTTCCAAAGGACTCAAGTTTGGTTTCTGGAAACTCACAACCTCCTATAACTTCAGTTCTGGGGGAATCCGAAGACCTTTTCTGACCTCACCAGGTACCCCCACACATATGCATGCATGCATACACACACATAAATAAATAATGAAATAAAAAATTAGATGATAGTTAAAGTAATTATGAAAGTACTTAAGGCAATGCTATCAAAATGAAGGATATAATATAGAGTTTCAATTTCAATACCATAGCTATAAAGAATAACAATGTGCAAGAATAAAATTGTGAAGAGAAGGGGGCTAGAGAGATGGCTCAGTGGTTAAGAACACAGGCTGCTCTTCCAAAGGACCCAGGTTCAAAACCCAGCACCCACATGGCATCTAACAACTGTCTATAACTCCTGTTCCAGGGGATCCAACACCCTTATACAGATGTACATGCTGGCAAAACACCCGTGTACATAAAATAGAAATAAGTGTATCTCAACAATGGTTCCCTGTAATGAAACTGCTTTCCGAACGCAGTTCCACCACCCATTGTTCAAAAGCTCCTCTTGGCCCTTTGACTGCCTGTATGTGTTTATTCTGTAGAGAAAGAGGCTATCATGTTTAGGAGTGTATGCAGCAGTGAGGTGGGAAGAGACTAATAATAGAAGAGTCTTGGAGCCTCCCTGGAAATGTGTGAAGAAGTCTTTGCTGCATTTACACAGTTGAAAGGATGTGGGGTGTTAACAATCCTGGCAGGCTCAACAGAGAAAAACTGCCACTTGAATATGGCAAGGAACCAGCATTTGTGTGTGTGTGTGTGTGTGTGTGTGTCCGTGTGTATCTGTGTCTACATCTGTATGTGTCTATGTCTCTGTGTGTATGTGTCTGTGTCTCTGTATGTCTGTGTCTACATCTATGTGTCTGTCTGTGTCTGTGTGTCTAAGGGAGAGAAAAACAGAGAAAGAGGCCTTTGCCTCTAGTGAGAATAAATGTCATACCTATCTTCTGTTTCTATGATCTCCAATCATTTTACTACATTATTAAATCCCTAACCTTAGAATGGGGGAAATCTTTAGAATGGTTCGAAGAAACCAAGAGAACGCAGGGAAAGTGGAAGATAAAGGGAAGGGGGGAAACAGGGCAAGAAAGGGCGGGAGGGGGAGTGGAAGGGAGGGGAGGACAGGGAAGGGACAGAGGGAGGGAAGGAAGAGAAGGGACTCAGATGTGCCCTCTCCCCTCACACACAGGCTTCCCTTCTATATTTGCAATCAGTGAGAACTAACATCGTATGTCATTATACAAAACAGTTTGCAATACGGTTGATGTGAGTGTTGTATATCCTATGGTTTAGGGGACAAATACATGTAATTACCAAACAGAATAATTGTAGTACCCTAAAAATCCTCTTTATCCTGCTTCTTCATCCCTCCCTACCTCTTAGCTCCTAGGGGCCATTGTCTCCATCTGTTTTGGTTGTTTAGTTTGTTTTACTTTCCCCGAATACCACAATGTGGAATTGCCCAGCATGTAGCTCTTTCTGCTTGATATCATCCATATAGTAATATTCCCTTGAGGTTCCCCATGACACTTTATGATTTGACAGCTCACTGCTCGGCTCAGAAACATGTGCTATTCTATGGATGCACCTTCATTTATTGGTCCATTTACCTGCCTGGGCATCAGGCTCACTTCCAACTTGAGAAGAGTATAAACATAACTTCTATAGACATCCCAGTGCAAGTTCTGTGCGGATAGACACTTTTACTTATCCAAATAAATGCTCAGAAGTCAGAGTACGGGAGTATCAGGTAAGGGTGTAGTTGCCTTTTTAGCAGGCTGGGAAGCCATTTGTGTTCTCATTGGCAATGACTAAGGCTGGGTGCTTTTCTGCATTATGACCTGTGTTTGACCTTTCTAATAGGTATATAAGCAGAATCTTGTAGGGCTGGAGAGATGGCTTGGCTGTTAAGAACACTGCTGCTCTTCTGGAGGACCCCAGTTCGGTACCCAACACTTAGTTTGGGCAGCTCATAACCTGTTACTCCAGCTCCAAGGGCTCCAGCACCCCTTGAAGGCTTTTATGGGGACCTGCACACATGTGACACACTCTCACACTGATGTGCACACATGAATAAAAATTCATTTTAAATATTAAAAAGTAGCATCTAGTGGTTTTCATGTGTGATTATATCATGATGTTGTGTCCAGCTTCTGTCATATGCGTGCTTGCTATTTTCTTAGTATTGTTCAAGTCTGAAGTCATATTGCTCATGTTTTCGTATCTGAGTCCTTAGAGTTACCTGCTGTTCTGACTGGTTTTGTGTTAACTTGATACTAGCTAGAGTCATCAGAGAGGATGCAGCCTCAGCTGAGAAAATGCCTCCATGAGATCCACCGATAGGACATTTTCTCCATTAATGATCAATGAGGGAGGGCCCAGTCCATGGTGGGTGGGGCCATCCCTGGGCTGGGGGTCCTGGGTTGTAAGAAAACAGTCTGAGCAAGCCATGGGAAGCAAGCCAGTAAGTGGCACCCATCTATGGTTTCTGCATCAGCTCCTGCTCCAGGATCCTGCTCTGTCTGAGTTCCTGTCCTGACTTCCTTTAATAATGAACAGCAATGTGGAAGTGTAAGCTAATTAAACCCTTTTCTCCCCAGCTTGCTTTTTGGCCATGGTGTTTCATTGCAGCAATAGAAACCCTAACTAAGACATCTGTATATTTTGGATAACACTCTTCTTTTGGAAGTGGGGCAATGGGTATATGTCCTTTTCCAACATTTTCTTCTAGTCTATGGACTAGAAGTTTTACATTTTCTTAAAATCTTGCTTATCATTCAGGGATTGTTCCTTTGGCATTTTATCTAAAAATTTACAACTATGACCAAAGTCATCTAGACTTTCTCCGGAATGGCCTTTCAATGTGTTATTTATAAGAAGACAGTTTTCACGGTGGTCATCAAAATTGCCATCTGTGATTTTTTTATTTAAATTCATCCTCACTAGTTTGCTATAATATCATATTAAAGATTCATTTTGTTTCCCCATTGATTAATGATGCTGAAGGTCTCTAAGCCTCAAGGCATCTATTTCTCTGATCCCCTGGCCATGAACACGTGTCCACTCTTGTCACTTTCTGCTTAACATGAAGGATATGTGTTAGTCCTGGAAACAAATGCACGAACTCTCAACGGCCAAAACTTGCCTGTTCAGCAGCTTTAGCATCTGATTGCATCCTCCGTCCTCAGGATGGAAACAGGCTTCACAATCTCTCTGCCTCCCAGTCTCAGATACAATCCCAAACCCTCCTCACCTTCCACTTTGCTTCTATCGCAGGGATCCACCCAAGGTCACGTGGTCTCATGGCTTTTGGTCTTCAGTGGGACCTAGTGAAGAAATAAATGCTCCTGGTGGCCAGGGATGCAAAGACAGAGAGCGTTGCTGTGCTGCCAAATTGGATAAGTGAAGTAACCTCTCTTTGCTTTGGAGGCATGCCCATAATTGCAGGTGGTACACAGGAGAAACCCCACTCTGTCTGTTCAGAATAAATGGCATAGTAAGTGCCCTGTTAGCCTTTCATGAACTGGAAGTCAGATGTGTGACATCCGTGGCAGGTCTCGTTCAATGGGCACCTCTCCTGAGCTCCCAGATATGTGTATTTTAAGCATGAACCGAAGCACTGCGGTTGCTGGTAAAAGCGCTATCATTTGGATGGGCGCTGACAGGCCCTATATTAGGGTTTTCTCTTGCTTTTTCACACAAATTGTTGTTTTGACAGGTGCCATTTAATTTGGTTGGCAGGACCCAGGCTACTGTTTTCTTCTTCAGATCTCTCTGGATTTCTCCTACATGCCTTAATTACCAACATACCTGACGTACTGGATAGACTCATTGACCAGTGGTGATGGTCAAAAGCTCAAATTGGCGAGGCCTGGCAGAGACTCTAGCCGTGTTCTAGGAGCCCAGAAGCCCTCCTGTGGCCATTCCTCTCAAGGGACAATTTAAATGTGCTTTCTGATCCCTTTCCCCACTCTGGTAAGTTATTGATTTCTCAGCCTTGAAATGGACATTCAAATAAATTTTTGGCCAAGGAATTTGATGACCCTGTGTGATTTGCCAGATGGAAACATCCATCTTCCCCACAGCAGTTCTGTGGGCATCCCTAAGGTGTTATTTAGTGGCCTCTGTGAGGAATCACTGCATGCCTCCTCTCCTCGGCTGTGACACCCTGAGAATTATGTCCCCTGCTTTCTGTTGATATGAGTTTAGGGGCAGACCGTAGCTATGTGAGCCATCCCGGACTCACTGATTTAAGATGAAGACAGTAGGTATGTTTTATAAGAAACATCCCCAGGCACTAGAAGGCTCCATGCTTCTTTTAGAAGGGAGAATTTAGAGAAGAGAGCATCTTCTCCTCTCCCCACCCCGGAGCCATTTTTTAACAGCTTCTCCTTTACACAAAGGTTTTTCTCTTTGTGTTCTGCCACTTGGGCACTGTCTATATTTGAATTCCTAAGCTCAAGGGTCCCCTCCATGTCTCTGCTGACATCTGTCCATGATACCTTAAGGTTGCTGGGATGTGGCTACACCTGTGGAAATTGATGGAGACCAAGTCCCTCACAGTCTATGCACTGGGCACATTTTCCCATCAGCCCACCCTTACCTCCACTCAGGTTCTTTGTCAGGATTGCATGACCCCTCTCTGCCTTCTGGGCTTTGCCTTTGACTGATGCTTTCAGCAAGACTAGGAGTAGCTCATTCCACGAGAACACAGAGGAAAGGCTTCCTACCCTTGGAAACCATTGTAGACCTTTGTTCCTGGTCTCTTTTAATCTACTGTGGGAACTACTGTCAGAAGAACTACTGCCACCAGAGAAAGAGTCTGTCTTTCACGGGTTTATGAGTACACCCTGCAAGCTGCCCAGATCTCCACTCTGTGGAAGCTGTGGTTTGATGAGATTTACCAGCCAGTCACTGCCCTTCCCAGAGTAGTCTACGTGCCAGTATTGTGGATAAAGGCTGGGACATCTCAACCCAGTGTGGAATAATCCAAAAGAGCTATTTCATCCCCTGCACTCCCAGTAGACAAGGCAAGTGTGGAGCTGATGTGAGAGTTTGGCATTTCCCTCTGGATAAACCTGTCCTAGCTGCTGATCCCAAGAATGGTGTCCAACCAACTCTGTAGAACTCTGACTTCCAGGGATGACCTGGCTTACACAGAGGTTGAAAGGCTATCAGATCTTCACCAGAGATTCCAGCCATTCATACTTAGCTGCTTTCTCTAGCTACACATAACCCTGCCCCAGTATAGAGGAGGTAAAAGACTGACCAGGGTTGTGAGTCCAGTGGTTTAGTCTCCGTGAATTATCATGTGTGCCAGGATGGGGCAGCTGCCTGGGTGACACCTGTCATCTTGTAATACCCCTCACACATACTCCTGTAAGTAACACCAATAAACCCATTATTTTGCCAAGTTGAATACAGATTAAAATAATTTTTGGTCTGGAATTGCCCCCCTGTGATGTGGAATTCCCCTCTGTATGCTGTGAATATGTTTTATTCCCATTGGTTAATAAAGATGCTGTTTTGGCCTATGGCAGAGCAGAATATAGATGGGTGGGAATATAGATGGGTCTCAGAAGACAGAGTCAGAGAGAAGCCATGTAACTGCTGAAAAAGAAAGACACCAGAACCTTACCAGTAAGCTACAGCCTCGTGGCATTAAACAAATCATTAGAAATGGGTTAATTTGAGATATAAGAGCTATCTAGAAATATGCTTGAGCCATTGGCCAAACTGTGTTGTAATTAATATAAATTCTATATGATTATTCAGGTGTGGGCAGCCAGAAATGCAAGCACAGTCTCCATCTACACCCCTGAGGTAAATTAGAAATAGAATCCTCAGAAACAGTCACACAATGATTATTCTGCTCATGAAACTTTGGGGACCCAACATGTGATTTACAGTAAAGGAAAGGGCTTCATCATGGAGCGATATCTTCTTTAGCCTCATAGGATGCTGTTACAACTAACAAATAGAGCTAGCCTCCCTGCTGAGGACAACACCAAAGAGAATCTAATCTAAGAATAAGCTAATAAGGATGAAATCTACAATGTTTCCTCAACAGCAACATCAGTGGCCAGGCATTCTCTTACAGTGTGTGTGTGTGTGTGTGTGTGTGTGTGTGTGTGTGTGTGTTTGTATATGTATGTTTGTGCGTGTTTGTGTATAGAAAGACAGATGGTCATTTTCTTTTGTGGTGCTGAGGATTGGACTTAGCGCCTCATATAGTGCTCTCTTACTGAGCCACATCTTAGCCCTTATACTTATTAGTGATAAATATGTATCTTTCAATATACATGTACATATTATGTATTCTTTTCTAGGATGCCCTTGAACTTACTATGTAGCCAAGGATGATTTTGAACTCCTGATCCTCCTGCATGTATCATCTCAAGTAGGTTGAGATGCTGTGAGATAATGTTATTGTACCCTGTAAAGATTTGTCACTTGTATTGGTTTAATAAAACACTGATTGGACAGTAGCCAGGCAGGAAGTATAGGCAGGGTGACCAGACTAGGAGAATGCTGGAGGAAAGGCTCAGTCTGCAGTCACCACCCAGATGCAGAGGAAGCAAGATGAGAATGTTGCACTGAGAAAAGGTACCAAGCCACGTGTCTAAACATAGATAAGAACTATGGGTTAATTTAAGTTGTAAGAGTTAATAATAAGCCCAAACTAATAGACCAAACAGTTTATAATTAACATAAGCCTCTGTGTGTTTCTTTGGGACTGAGCAGTTGCAGGACTGGGCAGGACAGAAACTTCCATCTACACTGAAATTATAAAGTAAATACTATCTTCATTTTGTGAATTAGGAAATAGATTTGGAATGTGAAGTATCTTGATTAGGCCACAAAGCTAAAATGGATCTATGGCTGCAGTCTACTTCCAACCCCCACCCCCACCCCATGATGGTGAGCTTCAATTGTCAAATTGATATAGGGTCACTTGGAAAGGCAGTCTCAGTCAGGGACTGTCAACATTATGTTGGCCTGTGAGAATGTCTGTGGGGAGTTGGCTTAATCAAATTATTGATATAGAAAGAATAAGTCCACTGTAGGTGGTACCATTCCCTAGGTGTGCTCTGAATGGATCCTGCTCTGTAAAAGAATAATCAAGCTGAGCACGAGCAAGCAGTAGACATTTTCCTTTCCCTCTGCTCTTGACCAGATGTGCAAGTCTCTGCCTTGACTTCTCTGCAGTGATAGATTCTATGACCTGAAGTTGGAAGCTGGAACACAAACACTCTCTCTGCCTATATTGTCTTGGTGTTGGAAGCTGGAACACATCGCTCTCTCTGCCTATATTGTCTTGGTGTTGGAAGCTGGAACACACCGCTCTCTCTGCCTATGCTGTCTTGGTCTGAGTATTTCATCACAGCAACAGGAATGGAGCTGAAACATCCCCAGCCTCCTTTGCTCGCTGTTGCCTCAAATGCTCCTCTCCACACCTTTGCTGCTCAGCTAAAATTCTGCCATTTAACCTGTCGCTCAGGAACATCTCACACATACAAATGTCTGAAGACTGGGAAGTCTGAGAACGATTTCTCTCAAACAGAGTTCTCTTCTACTACTCTAGTGTAAAGTTTATTTTGTGGCTTAAGGCAGAACTTAATAAAGTTTGTGTAATGGTGGAAAAACCAGGTTGAACACTTTAAAATGCACCCTGTGGAGAAAATGAAACACTAATAGATTTTTATTCTCTGCTGCTTCAGTTTCTGAGCACTAGTGGACAAACTGAATTAGGACATGTCTACATTCTTGTCCTTAGAGTTACTATGTTGAACTATAGCTTTGACCATTGCAAACCAGTGTCCTTAACCCCACAGAGGCTCTCTATCTGCGTTCCTCCATCACCTCTGGAATCTCTGTCAAGTTCCTGTTGTTACTCTTTTCCTCCATTACGTACTTGTTTTCCCTCCATATTTTATATTCTTCTTAGAAAGCCATTTCCACATTCTGCGTTATTTAGTTCCATCTCTTCCCTTTGTCTCTTCTCAAAAAGAAATGTGTCAAAATAATAACTTATTGGGAGTTGGAAAGATGGCGAAGAGGCTTAGAGCACTGGCTGATCTTCCATAGGTGCAGAGTTCAATTCCCAGCAACCACATGGTGACTTGCAGCTATCTCTAGTGAGATCTGACGCCCTCTTCTGGAATGAAAGTGTACATGCAGGCAGAACACTATACGTCACAAATAAATTAATCTTTAAAATAACAATAACTTCTCAGCCTTCTAGAAAGCACACTGGCTACTAGCTTCTACTTCCCAGTTGCTAATATCTAACAAAGCGAGTTAAACAGTGGAACAGCTACGGAATTATAGTCAGATGAACTTGAGTTCAAATCAATAATGTAGTTCTGAGCATATTAACCCTTGTGTAAACTAAACTCATTAAACAGATAATAATGTTTAATGTGAAAAGGGGCGTGGACTATGCATGATGTTTGTAGACCACCAGAACTTATACAACAAATAGTCTACTGTTATTTTCATTGGATTATAAGTTCCTTATGCTAGGGATGGAGCAATGAGTCTGAAACCATGAAGCATATTGAAACAGATAAAAATGGAACCACAGAGGGGAAGGATAGTGATGGATTGAGCTCAGTCACTAATTGTTAGCCAGTTTGTGACTGTTACAAGCCTTGTTGATTCTGTTTCCTCAGAGCTAAAATGAAAAGGTTTAACTGGATCCCTTCTATGATCCCTTCAACTGTAAGTTCAATGAACATAAACTACATGACAATTGTTCAGTCCAAGAAAGGAATAAGACAGATCAGAGATATCCCCTTCTCTTCTCTTTTTCCTTTCTCCTTCCTCCCTTCTGTGTATGCTCCCTCTCTCTCTCCTTCACAGGAAACAAGTATAGAATGGACTTCCTCCAGTGCTTATCAGTCCCTCAGCTCTTCAAGAGTCGCCACTGGCAGCTATGGGAGCTGCATTCCACCATAGCATCTGAAGGGAACGGGCGTGTGGGCTATGTGTTGGCTATTGTTCTATCCTTGTGAGAAAACACACCATGACCAAGGCAACTTTTCCAAGTATTTAATATGGGTTTTTCTTACAGTCTCAAACAATTAGTTTATGATCATCATGGCAGGGAGTATGGCAGCGTGGTATGGTAGCAATAGCTGAAAACTCACAGTGTGTTTCAGCCAGACCATCTGGTCCCTTAGGACCACTTATTTCTTTGGGCATAAAGGACAGAAGTTTTGATGCTAAATGGGTCTTAACTTATTCTGAAGGCATTTAATTGCCCAAAGAAAGTCTGTAAAACACACAAGTTAGGAAGCTCCACAAAGGAGAAGTACCCTTTCCATGTGAACAAAGATGGTTAGCACAGATGATGAAAATGGGTCATCAGTCTAGAATCACAAATATTATCAGACTTCTGTCTTGGCTTGGCTAAGATCCTGTCCAGGAAGTCTGGTAACTCCTGGTTGGGTAACACTGATGTCAAAGATGTACCCATTAGGGCAAGAGGATAAGTGCTTGCCATACAAGCATGAGATCCTGAATTCATACCCCAGATCCATGTACAACTGGGCGCACCAGTGTAAAGCTGGGTGCTCTGGTACCTCTCTGTAACCTCCTATGGCAAGACGGGAGGCAGAGACAGGGGAGTCCCCAGAAGCTTTGGGGCCAGCCGGCATAAGCAGCCACAAATAGCAAGAGAAACCCTGTCTCAAAAAAATAGTGGAAAGAAAGGATCGCATGCTCACAACAGCACCCCACCTTCTACACACATGCACACACACGCCCCCTACACACACACTTACCAATTACGTAGGCTTTGCACATGCAGGAATTCTTTTCATTCTGGCTGCATCACTTACAAGCTCTATGAGTGCAATTAGTTTAATTACCTTCTCTAGGCTTTGATTGTTCTCACTGTTGGACAGTGGTGAGGCAGGAATAACAACCTCTTAGTGCTGTGGAGAATATAGTGTCCAGCATATAGACGCGCAGGGATGTAAATAACAGAGATTATAATTGTCGGAGGACAGGCCGTGTTTTAAAGCCACCGTGAAGGGGCTGATAAGATAAAAGCATGCTGTCAGTATTGCAGTGTATGACAGCTAGGACGCTCCATCTCCTCACACCTCCAGAAGCTCTCCTCTGCCTTTGTGGAAAGGTGAAAATTCTTTTTGACAGGACAAGATTATGCTAAAATCACCTCCTGCCAAAGTCTGAGGTCTCTCCAATTCATTACTCGGCTCTCCGGGTTTGTTAGCCGATTTCCTTTTGTCAGCTGTGTTGAGCTCGGCTCTTCTGCAGTCTACGGACACAATCGATTGCATAAGTGAATGAAAAGGAAAAACCGAAGCTATGCCAATACATAGAGAACCTTAACTGGTAAAACTTATCAGTTAACCTTTGAAAACAATCAAAATGGAAATAAATATAATAAATATAAGACTGATTCCCAAATATCTAAAATGCTATCCTACATGATAAAATGCTCAAACCAAGCCAGGCAGTGCTAATGCATGCCTTTAATCCCAACACTCAGGTGGATCTGAGTTTGAGACCAACCTGGTCTACAGAGCTAGTTACAGGACAACCAGGGCTACACAGGGAAACCCTGCCTTGAAAACAAATAAACAAAATGCTCTAACAATTTTTTAATTAAAATCAGAAACTAACTTGTCTGTTAACATTATTATTTAACATTGCAGATTTGAGCAATTAAAGTAAAACTGGAAGATGAAATAACCAATATCAACATTGAATTAGAAAATCTAGAAAGTGCTGTAACCAAAAGGAAGTACTGGATTCAATAAGGAAACCTGTTAAGTCTAATCAAAAGGAAGTATTGGATTCAATAAGGAAATGAGGTAAGATTGCTAGATTAAGGGGAAGTTTACAAAAGACAGAATTTTTTTCTCCATCCAAGAAATTATTCATTCACAATGAAGATAGGAACTCTGCAGTCTTAGGAAAAGGTTAGGAAATGAGGAATATAGAAATATAAACATACAGAGTTTGGTCAAAACAACAATCTGGAAGAAAAGAATGAGAAAAAATTCACAAGATGTAAAGGCATATTCAAAGCACCAACAAGATGATCCAACTTATGAGCAATAAAGAAGATGCAAATTAAAATAATAACCAAATTTCATTTTATACCCTATGATGCAACAAATAGTATTTTTAATGTGCATAAAGACTATTATTGGCAAAAAAAAAAACAAATAGGAATGAGAATTATCTCATCTTTGAAGAAAGCAATCTGAGCACATCCATTTCACTTAAACACCACACATACACACACACATGCACACACACATACACACACATACATGCGCAAACACACATGCGCACATACACACGCACGCACATACATACGTGCGTACACACGCACACACACATCTGTTTTGAGTATTTTCAGGAAGAAATTCACATTAATGATAAAAATCTTAAAGTACCCCCATTAAGAGAAAAAAGAAAAAACAAGGTCTATAGACTGACATCAAGCCAGGTCCTAACCAAAACAATAGGGTTTCTTTTTTTTTTTAATTTATTTATTTATTAAAGATTTCTGTCTCTTCCCCGCCACCGCCTCCCATTTCCCTCCCCCTCCCCCAATTAAGTCCCCCCCCCCTCAGCCCAATCAGGGTTCCCTGTCCTGTGGGAAGTCCAAGGAACCCCCACCTCCATCCAGGTCTAGTAAGTTGAGCATCCAAACTGCCTAGGCTCCCACAAAGCCAGTGCGTGCAATAGGGTTTTTAAGTTTAAAGAAGTGTCAAAGAAGCAAAGACTGTTATTGTTTCCAGATAATAGGACTTTGTGTTTAGACAGGAGGTCATAGGCCCATTGTTGTTTAGCTATGCTAACGTGGCACTGAACTGCAGTCTAAATATTTCGGGTTATAACCATAGACAAACGTTCTTCCCACTCTTAACCAGAGAAGTTTCTCTTTGTATCAGTGCCAGTGACTGCAGAGACTCGCGAGTGCTCGAGATGCTTAGAATAAAGAAAAAGTGAGTGCTCATCCCTAAATCAAATATTTCTATAAGTCCTAACTCTTATAAGAGGCATTGTGGAAGAGGGGGCAGTGAGATTATAAGAGGCAGAAGACATGGAGAAGGGTTACAAAATACTATCTTCAGGGCATGGCACAGCCATCGCAAACATAATCTCAAAGCAGTTGTGGTTGCCTGAGCTAGGCCTGCACAAGACTAGGTCTCACCAGGCAATCGTGTATCAGCCAGGGGCTCATAGGATCCTAATTCTCCCTACTGAACTATTGGCAGCTGATGGATCCTGCAAAGAGACAGTCATGGCCGTCAGCTGTGTCCCAGATGGTGTGCCCACTAAGCCCCAGAGGATAGTCCCAAGCCTGTGGCCACACAGACATCCTGGTTAATATCAGTGGGTCACAAAACAAAACAGGAAGGCGTGAACGTGAGAAGAGAAGTGCTGGAAGGGAGAAGGTGTAACAGAGGTAGAAGAGAGGTAAGCACGGGTCACAGTGAGGGCAAACAGAAGGCAGCAAACGTGTGTGCAAATGTAATCGATGAAAACAGAGTAAATAAAAATCATAGAAAAATTGAAAGAATCAGTGTTTAACAAATTTGCTTAATACAGATATATGTAACCCATCATTTCTAAATATATAAAATAGAAAATAATTCTGTAGCTTCTTGTGTGTGATAGCACCAAAAATATTAGATGCCAGGAAGTAGCCTACTAAGAAATATGTAAGACTACTGTGGCGAAAACTACCTCACACAAATAGAGACAGGCCATTTATATATTTGTTTTAACATGTTAGTGTGTGTGTACATGCAGGCACAAGCATGTATGTGCGGAGGTCAAAGGACAACTTACAGGAGTAGGCTCTCCCCTTCCACCATGTGGGTTCTAAGGATCGAACTCAAGTTCTCAGACCTGACATTAGGTGCCTTTACCCACTGAGCCATCTTACTGGTTTCATCAACACATGACTTTAACAGCTCATCCCTTCCTGTAAATGGTAAATGGAAAAGCCAAACTAATTAGAAAGACCCTCTGAAAAGTTGGAGACCGGATGTTAAATTATGAGACTATCGGAAGATCCCTGAGTCTTCCCATGAGTCTTCACAGAAGCACAAAACAACAGGAGAGGTTTTCTTTGGTCAGGAGAGGACAGCTGAATCCAAGAGGGCCACTGGCCAAGGAGTCATCCAAATCCAGTGAAGACTGGATCTATTCATCGTCCCAAAAATAGGCTGAAGTTGCTGCTCCAATGTAGAGTGCTTGTCTGCCCTGTGCAATGCCTAGGATCAATCCTAAATAGAATCAATCAATCAATAACTTTTCCAGTCGTAGGAAAGTCCTTGTCTCCTAAGGAAAACTTGGGCAAAGGGCCAGGAAGTTGAGGAGGCCCCAATCTGGCCCTTGCCTCAACAGTCAAAGATAGCAGCATCCTCCTTCTTGTCTGGGGTATGAAAACAGCATTGTGTTCGGTCTATTAGATTTCAAGACTAGCCACAAATAATGGAGCCAGCTCCAAGTCTATGGCTCCTTTTGTCAGTGCAGCAAGACTCTTGGCAACTTTCTTATTATCTCAGTTCTCCAAGCTATTTATACACTGGCATTGGAAAACATATTATTTGCAGAAGTGCCTCTGGATCTTATGTCATTTATACAGGGACAGAAGATGTTTTCAAAGAACCATATTTTTGTAGTATTTTTTGCAACAAAGATGGTATAAGCAATGATCTGCCAGGTTGTGTGGGTGTAAAAACAGTCTCCATGGAATATTCTCCAATTCTTATTTGGCTGTTTAAAATCTATGCAAGTATCTCCGTCTGCCTATACTTCGATTTTTGTTATTTTTCTCATGATCGATTTACAGACTTAAAGCATATAACAGAGTTCCTGAGGTCCCTTTCTCAATCCTCTCCTCTTCCCTTGGGTTTTATTGGAATGGGGCCAACATATGTGCACTTTAGGAGGCTGTGTTAATCTGAAAGTAAGCAATCATGGGGATAATGCAGGTCTCTTGTTTCACTTCCACGAGCTCCTCATTAGCTTGTATTCTCTACTGATGCCAAGACAGGATTAGTCAGGATTCTCGGAAGGAGATGCCAGTGAGGGGGCTGGAGAGTGAGGGAGCCCAAAGTGGCAAGAAGAGCTGGGGAGGAGAAAGGGAAGGCAGCAGCGAAGGAAGCCAGATTCATCTTCAGCAACATAATACCAAGGAACTTAAGCCAAATTGAAGCAAAAGCTTCGAGCCAGTCATTCACCAGAGAGGCCTCCTAGCCTGTGGGAGTAGGTGTGCATGAACAGCCCAGTCATCTCTGTCTTCTGCCAGGGAAGCCACTAGGAAGCAGGGACTCGGAACTGTGGGGATTCCTGTGTGACACTCCTGCGCAGTTCCCCCGTCACCTGCATACCGAGTAGGAAGCAGTGGCTTTTGCAGGTGTTTTGGTGGTTGTTTTGAGTCAGGCTGGCCTCCAACTTGCTGTGTAGCCAAAGATGACCTTGACCTGTTTCTGCCTCCCAAGTGTTGGGATTGTAGGTCTGTGCTACCCATGCCTGGACTTACGTGATGCTGAGGGTCAAAGCCACAGCCTCGGGTATGCTAAGTAAATGCTCTCCCAGATGAGGTCTATTCCCTGATGATATTGCTTTCGTTTACAGTTCTGGTTCTGTCCACACTGGAGGGAAAAGGATCTCAGGGACCCCTAGACTAGACCACTGTATCACATTTCTACATATGATTTTGTTTATAGGGGAAGTGATCTCCCTGCTCCTTTAACTTCACAGTGAGTTAAGAAATACACTGAGAGGGATTCATAGAATTCAAGCCGTTAGTCTTGGGGTGAGTAGGGATAGTGACTTCTATATGTCTGTTTCATCAAAACTCACTTTTCCTTATATGTGAGGTGAAATTCCATAATCTATTCCATGTACCTAACTGCTGTGGGTCAATCTTTTTCTACACTATGAATACGTAGTACTTTTTATTATTAACTGATGTGGGAGTGTCATATATCAATCTGTTGATTTCATTGGCTAAGCAATAAAGGAACTGCCTCGGCCCATCTCATTGGTTAGGAGATAGGTGGGAGGAGTAAACAGAACAAAACGCTGGGAGGAAGAGGAAGTGAGGTCAGACTCCACAGCTCTCCTCTCCGGAGCAGACGCAGGAGAGACGCCATGCTACCTGCTCCAGGGAAGACGCACGCTATGAAGCTCCGACCCAGGATGGACTTAGGCTAGAATCTTCCCGGTAAGCGCACCTAGGGGCACTACACAGATGATTAGAAATGGGCTAAATTAATATGTGAGAATTAGCCAGTAAGGGCTAGAGCTAAGGGCCAAAGCAGTGTTTAAATGAATACAGTGTCTGTGTAATTATTTCGGGGCATAAGCTAGCCGAGCCGGGCAGGCGGCTGGGGTGTTTGGGGACGCAACCCTGCCGCCGCCCATATTACTACAATTAACCATAATAAAAAGCTGACAGACCGGTAGCTGGGCAGAAAGGTAGGTGGGAAAGCCAAACTGAGAATGATGGGAAGGAGGGCGGAGTCAGGGGAAACACCAGCCATTCACTGGGCAAGCGGGACATGTAAAAAATGAAGTAACAAGCTATGAGCCACGTGGCAAAGCAAAAATAGAAATATGGGTTAAATTAAGTGTAAGAGTTAGCTAATAGCAAGTCTGAGCTATCAACCGACTATTTATAAGTAATATTAAGCCTCCAAGTCAATTATTTGGGAAGTGGCTGTGGGGTATTTGAGAACAGATGGGCTAGAGAGAAATGTTCATCTTCACACAATATTCTTATTACTCACAAGTCATCTATTAATTTTCATCTCTCTGTCGATGCTTTCCCAGAATTCTTTGGGTATGGCTGCTGTTGCTGTGTTCCCCTACACAACTTTGTATCTTGATTATACTCTTAGTCACATTTTGCAGCAATTCTTAGGATACTCGTGTGCTGGAGATCATAAGATGTCTGTTTTATTCTTTCCCCTGTCTCTAAGAGCTGAACATCACTCCACAAATGCTCTTGTTCTGCAAACGGGACTAATACTCGAAATCATTGTGTTGGGACTATAGGCGTGTGTTACCACACCGGGTTTCATGTGGTACAGCCTTGTGTATGCTAAGTAAATGCTCTACCAGTACCTGGGAAGGTCAGGAGTTACCACAACTGGGTGGTTCAAAACATGTAACAAAGTTATTGCACCACCATCCTGAAGTCCACAAGTCCGAAGCTGGGTGTCAGAAGGATTTCTTCTGAGGATCATAAGGAAGAATCTTTTTCATGTTTCTGGCAACTTCCTGGAATCTTCCTCATTCCTTGAGTTATAGAAGTAACGATGAACTATGTTCCTCCTCCTTCCCCTCTTCTTCTTCTTCTTGGTAAGGTTTCATCACGCAGCCCTGGCTGACCTGGACTTCACTATATATAGACAGACTGGCCTTGAACTCTAAGAACACCTGCATTTGAATCCAGAGTGCTGATATTATGGGCCCAATAGTCATCTCTGTGTGGCATCCTCTCAATGCATGTGTCTGTGCTCAGGTGTCCACATATAATAAAGATATAGTCATACTGGATTAGGGGGTCACCCTTCTTCAATATGACTCTATGTGCAAGGCTACCATTTTTGTTGTACTGTGGCACAATACTTTTTTATTTATTTTTATTTAAATTTTATGTGTATTTGTGTTTTACCTGCATATATGTCTAAGGATATCAGATTTCCTAGAACTGGAGTTACAGACAGTTGTGAGCTACCCTGTGGTACTGGGAATTGAACCCAGGTCCTCTGAAAAAAATAACTAGTGCTCTTAGCCCCTGAGATATCTCTCCAGCCCCCCAAATTACTATTTTTATATAAGGTCACATGCTGAGGTATTAGGACTTAGAGTATGAACAATGGGGGACACAATTCAACTCCCAGAAAAAGGAATCCATGTACTTCATGCAGTTTTAAATCTTCACGATACATTTTAAGAAGGAACAAAACCCTGGCCAACAATGAGACGGTGAGACAGAGAAGGGGACAGGAAGAAAGAGTAGGAGAGGTAGAGAATAAAGGGAGACAATTATGGGGAGAAAGAATGGATGGAAGAGCAGGGCGGGGAAGGGATGGAATTTTTAGAAGTAATAAACCATGACTAACAAGAAGGCAGAAAGACAGAGAAAAGGAGAGGAAGAGAGAGAGCAAGAAGCAGGGAGGAGGAAGAAGGGGAGGAGGAGAAAGGATGGATGGAGAAAGGGGAGGAGGAGAAGGGCTCCAAAATAATGACTCTAAGTCAGTAAAGTCTACACTTTGGACATTGCAATGCGACTTCCTCATCAACAAACATGTTGGAATACATGCATAGATATCATGGGATGCATGCAAGCCATGGGACACAAGACAGACATGTTCGCTCTAATCTAATAGTCAGTGTAACAGCATTTGTTACCACAACTTTGTGAGTGTCAATACTAGGGACTGGAAAGATAGCTCATCGGGAAAGCATCAGCTACACAAACATGAGAATCTGAATTCGATCCTCAGAGTCTACATAAAAGGAAATAGCCAAGCAAAGTGGCATAGGCTTGGAATCTGAGAGCTGAGGAGACAGAAAGCTGAAGCAGATCCCTGGGGGCTTGCTTATCAGTAAGCAAATGTTTCCTCAGGTTCAGTTATGCTGGAGTTCAGTGGCTACTGTAGCTATGATTAGAAGGAGGCCAAGCTATGTCTCAAGATGGTAGCAGAACTTAGTATTGTCTATGTGATGCTGACTGTATGGACATATATGCTATCCTCAGGTCATTGGGCCTTGCAGCAAGGTTCCAGAAAAAAATTCAAAGAGGCCAGGCAATGTGCAGTCAGGTCAGATTCTCTGTGTTGATCTTCTGGGAGAACTGTGCACAAAGCTACAAAGGTGATGCCTAGGTTGTAGTAGAAATCCCAAGATACTGAAGATGCCAAGAACATGGAACATCACTGCAGGCACTAAGTGGAGATGACCCAAGAGAGAGGCCATGTGCATTTTAGGTAGCAAGAATCTAGGAGCTGACCCAAGCATATTGGAGCACATACCCACAAGTCCTAGATGCTGGACACAGAACTATAGGATTTCATGTTTGTCCTTATGTGTAGAGGCCCAAAGAGGCCAAAGGTCAGAGAGTTTTGGGACTTGTTTTTAGATTATTTGTGCTTCTAACTCAAAGGTCCCACCTAGTTGTAAACAGAGTTCTCTCTCACAGCTACTGTAAACAGGTGTGGCTAGTTGCCAGACCCCGTGCTCCTGAAATAGGGAAGTAGTTGGTTCTTACATAAAACAAAAGTCTAAGGATCCAACTAATTTCTTCTTCCCTTTATGGAAATAACTTGGGATTCCACTCTGTAGTTTGCCTACAGAGTGTTTGGTCTAGGGCAAGAGTCAAGGGCAAGAGCGGTGACTGTACCCCACGACTTTCAATTTGTAAGTTAATTCAGTCCTTTTGTTCTCCTCCTACCTTTTGAAATCAGGGGTATATTAAGTTGTTGGAAATTAGACATGGATGAATTTTCAGTACTCACTGAAATTCCCTCCCGATACTATCCTATGTGTTTCTGTGTTTTATTTTTTTCGTTCATGGCTTGGTATTCCTTACTATAATTCTAGATTTCCACGCCTCCACTCTAGAAGAAAGGCAATCTTGTCGGGGTTGGCCCACGACACTAATGGGTTTCAGTCTTGCTTTGGTTTGATAGATCTATTTTTTGCTGTCCACCCTTTGGTGTGGGGTGCCCATTCTGTGAAAGTGTGCATTGGAAGTGTGCTACTTGCTTTCTTATTTTATAAGGATCACAGCTAAGAGATCACCACAAGTCTCAGAGAAAACTTTGGACTTCAGAAACGTGGACAGTACTGGAACATTAAAGACTACAGAGACATTTAAAGTTAAGCCAAAATACATTTTGTGTGATGAGATGGCCAAGAGCCAATTGGGGTTCAGGGCTAGCTAGGTGTTATGACATGGATCTATAGCACCCCACAGGTGAACGTGTTTTAATGTCTGCCCCAACACCATGCAACTTGTGGCACTGCCATTAGACTACAGAGCCCGGCTGGCAAAGATAGAACAGAGAGGGAAGGCCTTGATGGTTATAGTTCATCTGTGCTTCTGGTCTGAGTTCTCCACATCCTGACCCACCAAGATGGAAGGTGCCTTTACCACATGCTCAAAGGCCATGAACTCTGCCTCATTTTCTTTGCTATGGTGGTCTGAAACTGTAAGGCCCAAGAAATCTTTCCTCACTGGAGTTTCTGTCAGTGTCTGTCATGATGATGAGAAAGTGACCAGCAACTCATCTGTTCATTAATCTACAACTGTTTGATGAGGCTGTGTTATGTGTCTGGCTATATTCCAGGTGCTAAAGCCTGTGATTTAAAAAGAAAAAGAAAACAAAAAAGAAAGAAAGAAAATGACAGCAGTTCACAGAGGCTACTCCAGTAGGGTCTCCTAACTTGCTAGAAAGAACCTAAAAAACAAGTTGAATATTGGGGAACTAGCAATCCTTCCAGGAACAATAGGAAGTACAAAGGCCCCAAGAGAGGAACGCGAGGCAGGAGTGACCTGACTGTAGTTATCAAGGCAAGGAACGTTAGCAGAGTCAAAGAGGCAGAGACTCACAGGGCCTTGCAGCACAGCCGAAGTATTTGTGAGGGGTTTTCTAACTAGGACGTGAAGCATAAGATATCACACAGCAGGAACCTGAAGTCACTGGGAGATAGGAAGCAGACATATGATCTGATTTATACTTTTCAAAAGTCACTGTGGCCAATGTGTATAAAATGGGTTGAAGATAATAAGAAAGAAATAGTCTAATTAAGAGTCTTTGCTCAAATCTAGGAAACAGTTGAAAGAGATTTAGAATAGGAAGTAGCAGCAAGGGTCAGTGATAACATGTACAAAACAGGACTACATAGAACACACACACGTATATATGCTCATACATGCACACGGAGAGATAAATCATAGTTCCTTAATGTTAATTCCAGGCTCTTAGATCATACAGTCCTATAGCAGTTATAGACTTTCAATAAACATTTAAGTACATCCTCCAAGCCCATGTCCTCTGCTCCCACAACACTATTTGGAACTGATTAAGCCGAGCAAAGAGCATGGCATTTGTGTTTGGACACCGGTCATACCAGCACAGTCTGACGCTCTTCGAGACTGCTTTCTTTTTTATTGTCCTCATCGGACAATATTAAATATTTATATTAAAGGTAATATAAAGTTGTATCCCCTGAGCAAATGCAGCACCAGATTGAATATTCTGATTGAATGACTGGACGGTGGTTTGAGTGTTTAATTAGTTGACCATCCGCTCTATTAAACCATCTCCTTCCCTTGACAGGTGCAGCTGTCTAACTGGCAGCCCTCGACTCAATGCGAGCCTCCAAAATCCCCTCAGCATATTGCTTTCAGGGTGTTGGAGCTAATAGGCAATAATAATTCTATTGTTCCATGCTATAAACCTCCTTAGGCAATGGGAGGATAAAAGTTTAGCTCCTTCCGTGCAAACAGAGCCCTCTGTAACTCTTGCTAATAGAACGCCACCTCCTGCCTATGTTTCGCACCTTTTATTTAAGCAAATTTGAGGAAGGCAACCTGCTGCTCACTTTTACCCTGGTTTAGACAGTCCGACCTTCCTTACACACGTGTCCACTAAGCCTCGGCTAAACCTCCCTCTTTCTCAGAGCTGCCACTCAGGAATTCAGGTCATTTGTAGTCAATGTCCTTCTGAGAATATGGGCCCTAGACCCCTGATGTTGGGGGAGGGGAACTGCCCCTGGAACTCTTACGAGGTTCCCAAGGACAAAATACTCATATTACTACTGAGACATCACTTGCCTTTTCCACTGAGCTGACATTGGTTGTGATAATGTAGAAGCAAAGGGAGTGGGGCAGAAACTGTCTTAATGCAAACCAAGGTGGGTCCACCCAGCTGCTCATGCAGTTACTGTGTTTCTCACCATCCCCTCTGCCAGGAAAAAAGAAAAAGGAGAACAGTTAGAATCAACAATGACCTTGGTGATGCAATGAACGTCACGGATTTTATTGAATTTCCTTTTTTGAATACATGACTTTTTAATATTCTCTACAAGGCAGTGGGAAACACATAATAACCCTTCTGATACCTGCTAAACTGCAGTAATCGTCCAATATCTCACTTGGTTTTATAGAATATCTCTTTTTATTTTGTCTTCCGATGGCTGTAGTTGTTAATTATTGATAGAAACTTATCGAAATTTCTGGTTCTAATTAGTGGATTATCTGTTTCTTCTTGTAGCTCTATTGGTTTTTGCTTCACTGTTTTGGCCCTGTTAGAGTAGTATCAAACATGTTAAAGATTGTTATGTCTTCTTGGAGAACTAACACCTTTATCCTTTGATAATGCCCCTTTTAAACATATGTATTATATATTTATGTTTTTGATGTGAGATCTTGAGGATGAATAAGAAAGGAAAGGTGTGGCTTAATAGTGAGAGATGTGTTTGTGTGTCAAGTTGACAAGGGGTCAGTTATGCTGGCTGGTCTTATGTCAACTTGACACACAAGCTAAAGTTATCTGAAAGAAGGAAAATCTCAGCTGAGAAAATGCCTTTCTAAGATCTTGCTGCAAGGCTGGTCGTCCTGGGTTCTATAAGAAAGCAGGCTGAGCAAGCCATGGGGAGCAGGTCAGTAAGCAGCGCTCCTCCACGGCCTCTGCATCAGCTGCTGCCTCCAGGTTCCTGCCGTTTGAGTTCCTGTTCTGAGTTCCTTCCATGATGGCCTGTGAGGTAGAAGTATAAGAAAAGTAAAGCCTATCCTTCAATCTGCTTTTGGCTATGGTGTTTCATCTCAGCAATAGAAATTCTAAGACAGCATGCTGTATCATACACGTGGAGTTCCACCATGCAGGGCTCCAGGGTTGAATTCAGATCATCAGGATTGGCAGCAACTCCTTTGTTCACAGCCTCAGAAACAAGAAAGAACTTGCCTTTATCAGGGTGGAAGGCAAGAACCAATTCCTGAAAGTGGTCCTCTGATGTCCATACACATGCCCTGACTTCCACATGCCCACATACACACACACACACACACACACACACACACACACACACACACACACACCAATAACAATTATTTTTTTTAAAAAAAAAAAAAAGGAAGTTCCTGATTCCCAGAGGAATTCATAGGACAAATGTACAGATCTGTGAGTTTAGGTGAGAAGCTTAGCAAGAGGTCTGTGAGTTCAAGGTCAGCCTGGGATATGTAATGAGTTTGAGGCCTGGGTTTTGCAAAGATTACTTAAATACATTTTAAATTACTTAAATATAATATTACCTAAATATTTTATGTGTCTTAACACATAAAAACATTAAAACTATAAAAAGAAAACTCAGTAAGTTTGTCAAAATTTGAAACGTTTTCCCTCAAACGAAAAAGTAAACCACAGACTAGAAGAAAACATTTGACAAAAGACTGGTGTCTAGCAGGGATAAACAACATCTTATAAGATGCTAAGCACCTTTATGAAATGGCAAGGGATTGGGGCAGACGCACTCAAGTGATCCAAGGAAAGCTCAAAGTTTGTGAAGGTGTTTAGCGTAATTAGTCACTAGGAAAAAAAATTAAAATCACAATCTCACTGCACATCAATGAACATGGCTAATAGCTAAAAAGATGGGCTAACAAGATGGCTTAGTGGTGATTGCTTTTTGGGGACATGAGATCAATTCCCAAGGCCCTCCTGGGGAAAGGAGAGAATGGCAAACTTGTCTTCTAAGCCGCACATACACACACACACACACACACACACACAATTAAAATGTAAAAAGCTAACAATACCATGTATTAATGGGGACATAAAGTACTCTCTCCCAGTGCTGGTGGGAAGGTTGAATGATGGAGCTGCTTTGGAAAAGCTTGACACTGTTGTAAAAAGCTAAACATACATGAGATGACCCAGCCATTCCATCCTTACACGTTTTTCTATGAGATGTGAGAACACACATCTGCCCAAAGACCTACGCATAAATAGTCATAGAAGATTTATTTATGATAGCCAAAACCTTGCAGGGGAAAAATAAACAGAGAAATCTGCCTATCAGACAAGGCACTCCCAACAAAGGCTACAGGTTAGATATACTTCAATACCGTACGGCATGGGAAACAAGAAACCAGACAAAAGAGACCGCATCCTTCATAATTCCATTTAGATAAACTTGGAGAACGACACTGCTAATCTATCCCAGCCTCTGGCTACATACATCCGCTGAGCATTGAACCTGACTTGTTTAAACTGAGAGATGGATGTATTAGTTATTTTCTACTGCTGGCAGAAAACCAGGACCAATTCGATTTATGGAAGAAAAAAAAGGTTATTTTGGCTTATGACCCTGGAGGAAGAGACCCATCATGGCCGGGTAGGCATGGTAGCAGGGAACCAGAACAGGGAGCCAAATGATCACATTTAGTCACAGAAGAAACCAAGAGAGCAAACAGGAAGTGAGTTGAGGCTATGAATTTTCAAAGCCTGCCCTAGTGGTGTACACCTTAGCACCACCTTCCCGAATGGTACCACTAAGTGGGAATGCAGCATTAAAATGGGGAACATTTCTTATTCAAACCACCACCTATGAGTGTCAGATTTAAGACTTGGTATTAACAATTGTCTCATTAACAGTTTTGTTCTGATCACAAGCCAAATTAGTAATATTTTGATATTCTGTAATATAGGAAATAAGCTATTAAAGTCAATGTAACTGACCAGTAATATAAAAGAAAATTAGATACAAATGACTTTCACACTAAGGAAAAGTAATTTTTTTCTCTTATTTGTTCTGGGGGAGGGGTTCTGTAACTTGAATTTTTTTTTCTTTTTTTTTCCTTCTGTTTAAAACTATACCAAAACCAGAAGTGATGGTGAACGCCTTTAATCCCAGCACTCAGTCTTCTGCACTCAGGGGGTAGAGGCAGGCAGATGTCTGTGTTAGAGGGTATCCTGGCCTACAGCATGAGTTCCAGGACAACCTGGGCTACACAGAAAACAACAAAAACCATTCCATAATCGTGAAGGTGGGCATGGTGTACACATGCCTTTAATCCCAGCACTCAGCCTTGTGTGCTCAGGAGACAGAGGCAAGCAGCTGAGTTCCAGGCCAGCCTGGGCTTCAGAGGAGTTCTAGGCCAGCCAGCACTACACAGAGAAACCATGTTCTGATACCACCCCCCTACACACACACACACACACACACACACACACACACACACACAAACCTACATCAAAGCCTTCTGTTCTGGTGCTATTTAACATGCAAATTATATTACTGTGCATAAAGTAAGGTTTTAACAAACAAGGAAGGAAAAGAAGCAAGAAAGAAAGTTATCCGTGGTCCTGGGAAAACTGCTCAGGACTAAAGCACTTGGCTCACAAGCATGAAGACCCATATAAAATGCTGGGCACAGTAACAGGGCTTGGAATCCCAGCTCTGGGGAGGCAGAAACAGGAAGATCCCTGGGGTTCGCTGACCAGCCAGCCTAGTCTAAGTGATGAGGTCCAGGCTAACAAGAGACCCTGTCTTGGAGAAGGCAGATAGCATTCCTAAAGATGACACCTGAGGCTGTCCTCTGGCCTCCACAGATGTGTACACACACACACACACACACACATGAACACACAGAGAGGTATGTACACACAGGTGTGATTAAAAATAAATGCATCACACTTACCTACTGGGCATTCCCAACCAGGACACTGTGTCAACTGTTTCCCCTTATACTGGAATTGAGCAGCTGACTGGAAGCTACTGCTGCCCAGAACAATGCAAGAGCATTTCACGGGGCCTAGGAACGATCCAGATTCAAAACTGGAAGCCTGGTGTAAGTTGACTGTGAAGCTTTCACGCCATCATAACGTCAGGGACCGTCCTTACTGAGCTCCAATGTCAAACAGCGCCTCCACTCACTTCACATTAGCCAAACCCAAAAGATTTCCAGCAACTTAAAGAGCTTAATTTAAATATTTCCTTCCTCATGTGTGGGAATTCTAGGACCAAATGATGGAAGAAAGAGATAAATAAACAGACTGACCTTAAAACATTTCTAATTAATATTAAACTGTCAGTTGGTGTTTCAGATAGCAAATGTTGTATGCTGAAAACCCACCTTGAGAAGCTAGGAGCTGTGATATTTTCCTCCAGTGGCTGCGCAGCCTGGCCACTGGGCTTTCTTAATCTAAACCTGTTGTCCCAAAGGCTCTTATGTGTAGACAATAGCCTATGTCAAGATCTGACCACATAAACTTAAAACCCCATCTACAATCCCCCCAGCATTACACACTCACACACACTCACTCACACACACACACACTCACATACACACTAACACACACTCTTTCATACACATATTCACTAATAATTTAAGAAAAGAAACAATGTAGATGGAGATTTTCTGTGTCCTGTGAGAAGCTTTGTTCTGCCAGCCATTTCCCAAATAACCTCTCAGAGACTTATTATAAACAATAAATACTCAGCCAATAGCTCAGACTCATTACTAACTAGCTCTAACAACTTAAAACAACCCATTTCTATTCATCTATGTGCTGTCCCGAGGCTTGTGGCTTTTACCACGCCTGCATGTCCCACTTCCTTTCTGTCTGGTTTGAGACTACTCTGACTCTGCCTTTCTTCTTCCCAGCATTCTCTCTGCCGGGAAACTCCTGCCTAGCCATTGGCCAATCAGCTCTTTATTAACAATGAGAGCAATACATATTTACAGCGTACAAAGATTATTCCACAGCAAAACAAGCTGACCACACAGTTTTAATCCCATCACTCTGGAGGCTGAAGCAAGCAGATATCTATAAATTAGAGGCTAGTCTGATCTACATAGCGAGTTCTAGACCAGCCAGAGCTGCACAAAAAGGAAAAGAAAGAAAGAAAGTAAGAAAGAAAGAAAGAAAGAAAGAAAGAAAGAAAGAAAGAAAGAAAGAAAGAAGTGCGTACCCCCTAAAACCTGAAGGAATGCCCAAATGAAGAACTCTAAAACTTTTAAGGAATATAAACTCATCTATTAATGTTCTGTAAGCATTCCTTTTTTGGTAAAAATTACTTTAAAATAGCAGAACTCTAATCAACGGCTGTCACCAGGAAACATCAGACACTTGGAAAAACTTGGCTTTGGCCTCCATTGTAACCAGCCAACTTCATTATGCTTTCTGCCTAATAATTATAGATCTTATTAACAAAGATGGGTTTAATAACATAAAAATAATAGACACTGCAAATTGCATGCTCTCCCAAGGGCGTAGGCTTTCACACATTTCACATTCCAATATGCAAAACATGATTTTTGTTTGTTTAACTCAGGCAACTGGAGTTTCTAAATACAGTGAAGTCTGCAATTTCACAGTGATGTGAGCTGCACTCTCTGCGCTTGGAGAAGAGAACGGTCCCCCACAAGGGTGTCATTGCACTCCTTTCTTCCTTGCACACAAGTCAGTCTGTGGATAACCAAGACAGAGATACACTTAAGAGTTCCCAGGCAGTAGCCTACCTTTTTCACTATTATGAGGGTAATTGTGTTCATTATGAAAAATAGAGACACACACAGAAAGAAAGCAAAAAAATTAAAAATCACTTAAAATCCCACAGTCTAAAAGAGCTCAACTTGTTAATACTTCTTTTTCTTTTCAATCTTATATTACATTTATTCAGTGTGTGTGTGTGTGTGTGTGTGTGTGTGTGTGTGTGTGGTGAGAGAGAACATGCACACACATGCCTGCACAGTCCCCAGCATGGGGTGGAGGTCAGCAGGCGACCTGTACGAGTCAGTCCGCTCCTCCCACCAGGTGAGGCTCAGGGATGGAACTTAGGTCTTCAGGCTTGGTGACAGGTGCCTTTGCCCACCCTGTATTTCACTGGCTCACAATTGTTACTAATTTGCTTTGTTTTATTCAATTGTTTTATGAGCACATTTCACAGAGTTGAGATAATTTTGCACCACTTGTATACACCTTTTTCATTAATGTAAACCTATGCATTTTGAGTGTGTTCTGCTTTTATTCAAATCTTGGGAACATACTTTTAACAGATGTGTCTTCCACAGTATGAGTTCATGGCAGTTACTTCATCATTTCTCACTGACGGACGTTTAGAGATCTCACTTTTCCACCATTATCAGAAATGCCTGCCTCCTGGTGTAGGCTTGGAATCCCAGCTACCACGGAGGTTGAGGCAGAAGGATCACAAATTCAAGGCCATCCTGGGCAACTTGGTGAAATTCTGTCTCAAAACTAAAACAGGAAGATTAGAGAATATAGATCAGTGGTTGAACTCTTGCCTAGCATGTTCTTGTTCTGGATCCAAGCCCCAGGACTGCAAAAACAACAAAACAAGGAAGCCCAGAGAACTGGTCAGTTGTTAAAGAGTTTGAAACAAGAGCTTAAGGACCAGGGTTCTCTAAAACCCAAATAAATGTCAAGTGGGTGAGTCAGCCTGCCTGTAACTCCAGCCTCCTTGGAAATTGGAAACAGAGATTCCCAGAGCAATCTGGATAGCAATTCTAGCCGTGTCAGTGAGCCCTGTGTTTGATTAAGAGCCCCTGTTTCAATGAGGAAGGCAGGAGAGTGATCCAAAATGATACTGACGTTAACCTCGGACCTGCACATTCAGGCAAACTCACACACACATATGGGCAGTCCCACACATGTGCACCTACACACATGCAAACATGCTTATACATGCATACAACACACACGGAATTGGAAAAGGAAAGGAAAGAAACATGAGATGAATTTTTATCCACATTTATACTGTGAACTTCGGCCCAGGCCTATGAGGCAGACAGGAGAATGGCTTCTCTTATCGAAGGCCACGTCTCTGAGGTATCTAAAGAATTCATCCTTTAGAACAAAAAAGTTGAATAATTTGAGTGTGTTGAACTCTTAGCACACACTAACAAATTGCTTCCCAGAGGCCATTCCAGGTTATTGTCTACTAATAGAAGACTAAGGCACCCACTTCACTATGCCTTGAACAACACTGCGCATGCATATTTTGGGTAAAATTATCTGTGCATATTATTTTGATTCATGTTATTAAGCTACTTGTAAGTTATTAGGCTACTTGTGAACATGCTTCCCAGGCATGATAACTCTGGATGGCAAGATGTATACAAAATAAATTTCTGCAGAAATTTTTACTTTCCTCTGAATCGACTTATGACTTAGGTAGAGTTTATTTTTAATATTGAATCATGACTTCAATTCTTGAGTCAGTAATAATTGATCTTTTGTTTTATTGTGGTGCTGGGGGTTCAGATTTATTGACTTTATTTTGTGTGTTTGAGTGTCTTGCCTGCATGCATGTGCACCACCTGTGTGTCTGGTGCCTATGGAGGTCAGAAGAAGGTACTGGATTCCCTGGATCTGCAGTTACAGGATGTTGTGAGCTGCCATGTGAGTTCTGGGAACTGAAGCGAAGTTAGAGTAACAAGAACTCTTAACCATGAAGCCACCCCTCTGGACCCAATGGTGGGTTCTGATATTGGTGTTGTTGCTTGGTTTCCTTTTCTTTTTCAGCATGATTTTACCATCTTCTGCATTCCTGGTGCAGGGTTTGCAGGAGTATACCACCACACTCAGGAGCTTATGAAGTATAGCATATACACCAGGGTCAGCCAAACGCACCATTGGACTAAAGGTGCTGACCACCAAGCATGACAACTTGGATTCCGTCCCTGGAACTCATACATTAGAAGGGAGGGGAAGGACTCCTGCAATTTGTTTTCTGACTACACACAAACACATGCACATAAATAAATAAATGCATTTTTAAAGGATACACAGGGAAATGCAAATAAATAAATAAATAACAGTTTAGCTAGTAGGGTTTCTGAGATTGTACAACTAGAGAAAAGAATTTGCATTTTTCCATGTTGATGGCAAGCAATCACCTGTTCCAATCGGCAGACTTTGCTTCATTGATTTTCCTGTGTGTTTCCCGAGCTCCAGAGCTAGCTATGACATTAACGGCAGCTTGACTCTCCATTTTAACATTCCTCTTCTCAAGTGTCATTCGCTCGCTCAAAATTGCTTTCTGAAAGGGCAGCAGCTTATTTTTAATGCTCAAATTATGTAAAGTTTCAGGCGATTTCCTTCGCATTTTCAATACACACTAATGAAAGACAGGTGTGGATAAGAAAACCCAGCCAACAGAAGCAAAAACGCCTGGCCACATTTTATTTAGCAGAATGCAGGAATCCCAATACAATTTCTACTTTGTCCCAGTAACTTTTCCTACAGACTCTGGCACACCCTACACTGTTATCTGCACGACTTATTTTTAGGCACACAAGGGTGCTACCAATTACACATTATTATCTCAATTCTATAGATGAAGAAACTAGAGATCCAAGAGGCCAGAGCTGGCATCCCTTATGTTCATCTTGTTCCAGGATCCGGACATGCTGGTTAATAGTTTCGCTTATTTATCTTAATGTGTGTGTTGGTGGAAGACTGAGGATGACTTTTGGGAGTCACTTCTCTCCTTCCCCCAGGGACCAAACTCAGATCATCGGCATTGGTAGCAAGCACCACCCCCTACTCAGCAACCTCACCAGCCCTATCACACTTTTTATTTTCAACAAAACCTATACACAAAGAATGTATGGAAATAAACCACATCCAAGACAGAATAAGCCCCCCTCACCCACTATCCTCTTACCCATGCCTTCAAAGACCCCATTGTGTATCTCCTGACCTAGTCCAAACACACCAGCCAGCCAACTCTCCAGACTGTCACATTACCAAATCACTTGTTCTCCTTTGTAATTTCGCCTGATGTGTCTGTGGGATTGTTTTAATTTTGTCTGTTTCATATGTTTTGGAAATCATTGCCTTTCTCAGAAATCTCTCTCCATCGTAAATTTATCACAGAGCTACACTGTATCTCAATCTAGAATGTCTAAGAGCAACCTGAGCGCTCCCAGGTTCATAGTTTAAGGTAGGGTTGTGTTGGGGCTCGGGGTGGGATGATAAAACATGGTATCTAGTGTTAAGAATTAGGCGGAAATGGTTTGAATTTGAAGTGTCCTGTATAGACTTGTGGTTTGAATGCTCGGCCCCTAAATGATGGCTGACACTGTTTTGAGAGATGGAAGCTTAAGGGGTGGGTACCAACTAGAAGTCACCAGGGGTATTGATCCCTGGTAGTGTGATGTAGGCGATGTGGGGAGGAGTGTGTAGAAAGTGGTTGCTCGCTGTGTAACCCTGAACTTGCCATGTTGACCGTGCTCGACTCAAACTCACAGACATCTGCTTGCATCTGCCTTCCAAGTGCCAGGACTAAAACTATAAGCCACCACTCACAGTTCATATATAGTCTTACTAGCTGCCTCTGTGACATACACATCTGCCCTCTACTCCTGGTACATGATGCTCTGCTGGAGCATCCAGTGCTACAATGGGGACAGTAACTATGGACTGGACCCTATGACACTGTGAGGGAAAATCAGCCCTCCTCCCCTATTCCCTACAGGCATTTGGTCACAGCAGAGATGAAGCAATTAACATATGTAAGAAAATCTTCCTCCCCCTGACTCCTGCCTTGAAACAGGTCTCAAGTCCTCATTGGATAGGCACCCTTCCTACACTGGAGGAAAAGAATGCCCTTCTCTCTAAAGACCCAGGGCCACCGAGGAGACTCTGAGTTCCCCCAGCCCATCAACCTTTTTGATCGATCGTATTTCTGCATAAATACGTGTTTGTAAGAGTATAGTACCTCAGTGCCTGGGAGATGGCTCAGTGGATTAAGTAACTAATGAGCAAAACTGAAGACTCGAGTTTGGATCTCATGTATCTGTAACCAGAGGCTAGCAGGGGGGAGCTCACTGGCCAGCTAGTCGGGACTACACAGCAAGCTCCAGGTTTGCTGTAGAGATCCTGTTTCAAGAAAGTAAAATGGTGTGCAATAAAGTAAATGTTAGGAGTTGACTTCATGCACACATGCATACACGCACATGCGCATGCACATACACGCACACACACTCGTGTGTACATAAATACAGTTTCTCTCATTCTTTGTTTCTGGTCTCCCATGTGTACATAAAGCTTATTTCAAATAAATTTGTCATGCTGTTTTCTTATTCATCTTCTTTAGTTATAAACCCCAGCTATGAATCTAGTGATGGACAAGGAAAGAAATTTCTTTCCCTATAACCATCAACTGGGGTGAAAAATATGCAAGTCCTGTCCAACATTGTGGGTGTGATTCAAGGATATTTGCTCTTTGCCTGGAAGCCAAATGTGAGTGGGTATCATGCCTTCATCGGCCTCCCCTCTTCCGGGCAGCAGTGTTCCTTCTTTTGATACCAGAACACTGTCAACAGCCCTGGAAGGTGATAGCCATTTTGTGGTATCTTCTCCTCTATCAGGAGAAAGTCACTGTGTGACTTTGAATTTTGTCAGTTGTGGTTTTCTTATTTTTAAGACGAGGAACATAGAGACTTCCTCAAAAGACTTAAGCCCTTTAGGGGATGTAGTGGCCCCCCAGTACTGGGAAAGTTGAGGGGTAGGAGTCCCACCAGTTCAAAGACAGCTTGGGTTACAGAGTATAAAGCCAGCCTGAGTTATAGAGTAAGACTCTGTCACAAAAACAAAAACAGTCATTAAACACACACACACATACACACACACACACACATACACATACAGTTAAATAGACTCGTCTAATTATAACAGAATAGCTTGCATATGAACTTGATAGGTCAAGAAATAGCATAATTCACGCATCAGTTATAGATGCAGGTGAACCTCAAGAAACCCTAAGAATCCAAGCAGCTAATCATCCCCAGCGTCTGACTCTGAACTGCAGAGCCAGGAACAGTGCGTGAAGTGCAGAGCTGGCAATCTCGCTTCCTATACTTTTGGTTTTGAGCCTGCCTTTAATGACTGAGCCATCTCTCCCTCCAGTCTCATGTCCTAAGGAAAGGCATTTGGTGGAGGTTCATGCCTGTAATGTAGCTTTGCTTTCTATTTGAAAACTATTAAGTGGAGAGAAAACAACAGGCCTTAAAAATAATTTTAAAAGTAAGGATGGTGACTGTATCTCTCTCACAGGATTGAGGATGAAACTGAACATGTCAGAATTCTTAAAAATCCCCAGGTTGGTTTCAGGTCTGTCAAACAGTCGCAATCCCTTGCTGTCCCTGCAAACTGACTCACGGTGAGAAAATTTCCCGTGGCATTTCTGGTCTTGTCCCCAAGTCATTCAGTCACTGTATATTCTTTTTAGTCCCATGCTCAGAAGAGTAGACTGCTTCTGGAAAACATTAACATATATTGCTCTGTTTTATTTGCCTTTATTTTATTTTATTGTTGCTATGATAAATTCAGATTATCAAATTTAATTTAAAAACAAAAAACAAAAACTCCCTGATATCTGCAGCTGGGCAGTGTTTTGAAGACAACGGCAGTATGCCCCTCCCTCTGTTTCTCAAATGAGGAACTCTTCCCACCAGCTTGGAGAGTGCGGAACCACAGCAACTGCCAGACACCAGCTGCTGGTGACTGTGTCCTTTGGCAGCTGGCGTGAGCTGCAGCGCCCCCTGGAGGCCCCTAGAAGTGAAAAGACTGCGTCCCGGGCACCAGGTCTCGGGCTGCTAATGTCTGCCCTCTGGTGGCCATGGAGACTAATTACATTTCAAAACATGCTTTTTCTTAGTACAAGCACTGAGTCGTCCCCTTTAGACATGGATGTCCTTTAGACATCAAGTCTCTACTTCTTTGGCTTTCTGCACTCTAAGTTCATGGTCCCTTAGATACCAGAAAAATGAAAACAATACACACAGATGCACTTCACATTCAAGTCTTGTCTCTTATGAATTTTTTGGTCCAAATTTGAGATTTATGAAATGATGGGAGAAAATGATAATTTTCTTTTAATATCTTATATCATTACCAAAATATTTTGGAAATATGTACTTAGTTGTTTCACCTTCAATTCTAGAAACTACTATTGCACCACCACCACCCACCCCAGCCAACCAGCCAATCAATCCTACAGTTCCCTGTCTACAGAATTATCTTCAGTTGAAATGGATATTATTCAAGGTCATTAGAAGGCAGCAAATGAAATAGCCCCCTGGCAGAGGTCAGACTAGACCGGTAGGTGGATAGATTTGTCCATTAGACTTTATTACCATGCATATAACAGGAATTCAATGGAAAAACTAGAAAACACAAAGTTTGGGGGCAATGATAGGGCCTGGACCACACATTTTCTGCCACACAGGACAATATTCCTTTATCACACAGGATCACAAGATGCCTGGTAAGACATGGAATGTTGCCAGATTTCCTAACAGGAGAGGGATGGACTGGGAACCGGAAGAGGAGGAAGGAATACAGCAGAGAGAATGTGTAATAGTCATGCTAAGAGCACAGCGTGGCCATGTCTCTTTAGAGGGCACAGAAAGAGATGAGCGTGTACAGCCTCCAACAGCTATGGATGTGGCCCAGCACAAAGTCGTAAGCTTACTTAAAAACGTATGTGGCTCTTGTTCTTGTTGTTTTAACTCAATTCTGAGGTTCTCAGACATGGACTTCGTAGATGCCTGGGTCGTGTCTCAGTATCAAAAGGTTGAACATGGGCGGTGGAGGGAGAGAAGTGGGCCATACAACTAGCTGTAATGATAAACCCGTGAGACAGCAGAGTGAACGAGGGTCCTGTGTTGTTCTCAGTGTAGACTGGAGAAACTGAGCTGTTCTCAGCGTAGGCAGGGAAACTGGGTTGTTCTCAGAGTAGACGGGAAACACTACTCTATAGTCACGGCTGTTATTCCATTGAGGGTAAATTGAAATCCAAACAATTCTGATAATTTAGACTTCCCTGAGCTGCTTTAGAGTTCCAGGGAACTTTTTCAAAAAATATATTTTTCATGATGATGAGGACACCGAGAAATTGAAACCTGATGCATTGCTAATGGGATTATGAAATGCTGCGAGTCCCGTGGAGACTGTGTCAGTGCTACCTCACAAAGTTCAGCATAGAATTACTGTGCACTCTAGCAAGTCTATTCTTAGGTACCTATGCGCCAAAGAATTGGAAAGCGTGTCCACAGACAAACGCCTGTACGTGGACTCGCATGATCGCAATAGACACAATAGCCAAAGATAAAGGCCATCCAGATGTACAAAAACCAAGAATGTCTGCCCAATGGGATATCACTGAACCAAAAGGGAAAGGCACACTGACATGTATTACGAGGTAAAAGAAGACAGACATGAAATATTATGTTGTTTGATTTTATTTATGGAAAAGATCCAAAATAGGCAAATCTAAAAAGAAAAAGCAGCCTAATGGGTACAGGCATCTTTGGGGGACAGCGAAATATTTGGGGAGTATATAGTAGAGATGGTTGCATATCTCTCTGATTGTGCTACATACCACTGACACCCACAGGGTAGAACGCAAGAACCAACTTCTACTCGTTGCCCCCCCCATCGCTATACACATGCCTGTGAGTGTAATGTGTGCAGCATTATGCTAATGTGGTCACACATGCACTAAAAAATGCAAAAAAGAAAGAAAGGGGGAGCCTGTAATGCTAGTGCTGGAAGGCTGAGAGAGGAGACTCTTAGGGGCTGCCAGCCTAGCCAATTGATGGGCACTGGGTTCAGTGAGAGGCTGTCAACAAAAAAATGCTGAGAGAAAGATGCCCCCCAAAATGGGTGTTTTGTTCTAATTCCTTATTCCCTTATTCCATAGATTCTAAAATGCAAATGCATGTTAATTAACTTTTCTTGTTGCTGTAACCAAATGAAGCAGGAAAGGAAAGGCTGACCTGGGCTCCTAGTTTACAGGGGACACAAGCCCGCCAAGGTGGAGAATAAGAGGAGGCACTGATACATTGCTCCACAAATTAAATGAATGCAATAACCAATCCAAAAATATCATTAATTATGAGATTATAAATTCTTTTAGGGAAAGGACCATCACACATACCTTATATAGTTTGGTATCCTCATTGGGGTTTGTACATTTTTAGTAAACACTTGTTAAAGGAGTTAAGTTGAAATATGTTTACTTTTAAGTAAAAAATTGCAGTCGGATGTGGTGACACATACCTTTAATTTCAGCATTCAGGAGGAAGAAACAGGTAGGTCAATGTGAGTTCAAAGCCAGCTTGGACTATAGTTCCAGGCTAGCCAAAGCTATACAGTGAGATCCTGTCTCAAAAACAAAACTAAGACATTTCACACATTTCAATGTTTGGAACTCTGCATAATTTTTTAAGAATATAAATGTTTAAGAATATTTAGAAAAGAATTAGCATATTTAATTAACCCTAGGACATTGTCTATGTGACATCATTGTTTTATGTCCCGTGGAGACAGACATGCTGCCAGTTGGGACAGAGTTCTTTTATATCACTTGGGTTTTCATTTCACAGTTACTGAGATGGCTTTTAAAGATGTTTTTAGGAAAGATATTTTATATCGCTTACATATGCATATAAAAAAGTAAGCAAATCAAAGCTCTTTCTGTTGACTGGGGTTTCTGTCCTGCCCGGTTCCCGCAGTCATTAAGCCTCAACGAAATCACACAAAGGTCTACATTAATCATAAACTGATTGTCCCATTAGCTCAGGCTTCTTATTAACTCCTATAACTTACATTAGCCCATTATTCTTATCTGTGTTAGCCACATAACTCAGTACCTATTTCAGTGGTGTAGTAACATCTTGCTTCTTCTGTGTCTAAACAGGATTGCAGAAGAGTGGGCTTCTTTCATTCCAGAATTCTCCTGTTCTCATTGACTCACCTCTACTTGCTGTCTGGTTGTCCCGCCTATACTTCCTGCCTGGCTACTGACCAATCAGTGTGTTTATTTAAAATATAAGTGACAGACTACAGAGCACGATCCCACACCATCTTTCCTATTGAGAATCCAAATTTTTTAGAATGTTTCACATTGATACTCATTAATTTCCGTGCTTTTACATCAAGAATGACCCAGCCTTCATGAGTGAGTGCTTGCCCAACATACATGAAGCCCTAGGTTTGATTTCCATCCTTGCGTGAAATCAGCTGTGTGGAGTTCATTTATAATTCCAGCACCCGGGATGTGGGGGCAGAAAAGGTCAAGAATGCAAGGTCATTCTTGGCTATATCACAAGTGCAAGGGCAGCCTAAGATGCATGAGACCCTATTTTAGAAAGAAAATGTAATCAAGAGAGCTTCTAAAAGAATGTTCTGCGGCTTGCTTAGGCAGCACACAAACTAAAATTGGAGCTACAGAAAAATTAGCATGGCTCCTGCACACAGAAAAGATACAAATTCATGAAGCGTTCCATATTTTTTCCAAAAAGAAAGTTGGCTTTGCCCATTGCTTATTTAAAAAATAAAAAATTTTAAAACTTGATATAAAATACAACATTCCAGCAGCTGGAAAGATGGCTCAGCAGGTAAGAGCACTTGATGTTCTTCCAGAGGACCGGGGTTCAACACCCAGAACCTACATGGGACTCACAGCTGTCTACCCCAGTCCCAGGTGATCTCCACACCCTCTCTGGCCTCTGAGGGCACTGCATGCATATTGTACATAGGCATACATGCAGGCAAAACAGCCATACACATTAAGTTAAATTAAATAATGTTATACTCTTGTCTCTGAAATATTTTCTCCAAGCATTTGACTTTTTAAAAGCTATTTTACTATTGTATTGTATTGTATTGTCTGTGTTTGTTTGCATGTATGTCTATATACGATATGCATGCCTGGTGCCTGCCAAGGAAAGAAGAAGGCATCAGATCTCGTAGAACTGAAGTTACAAACAGTAGAGCACTATGTGGCTGCTGGGAATGGTACCCAGGTCCTTTGGAAAACAGCCACTGCTCTTAACCACTGAGTCACCTCTCTGCCCCAGTTGAATGATGTGTTTGATGGACATGTGAAGGCAATGACTGCCACATCATACAAGCTGCCTGACCTCAATGACTGTCATAGGGATGTTGACTTCAGGGATATCGAAATTAAAACATTTTGTTATAATTTGATGTAAAATGTTTCCCATGGGCTTTGAACATTTGATTCCCATTTATTTGGGGAAATTGTAGAAACTTTGAAGGCGAGGTCTAGCTGGAAGAAGTGGGGCTTTGGAGGCCAGGCCTTGAGGTTTATGGCCTAGCCATTTTCTGTCCTGTCTGCTTTCTGTTCTGACAAGAAGTGCAGAGGTGGAGACCTAGCAACATGATCCCCTGCCACCACTGGAAACGTATATTCTCTCAAACCATGAGCCAAACATTGTGTCACAGTTTCCTCTAATATTGAATGAAGATGGAAGTCACAAAACAATCTCACACCAGTTCAGAATTATGAATAATAGAAGGGTTATTTATTTAAGGGGAAAACTTACAGATCACTGTCCTAGATAACAGTCCTCTAGGCAAACAGGAACAGAGTCTAGCAGGAGCCGGAAGCAAGAGAGCAGGCACGTGGTTACAGCTGCTTTTACAGGATAAGAGACCACGCCCAAGTGGGCTGGTATCTTAAAGGCTATTGACTGAAGGAGCAGAATGTGTGCCCACAGCAATTGAAACATCCCATCCAGCAGGGAAGTTCCTTAAGCAGAAAAGTAAACAAAATAGCTTTAGGAAGTCCCTGAAACTGACCAGATACACTAGGCTCCTTCTTGCCAAAGTAAGCAGAACAAAACAAACAAACAAAAAACCCTGAAAGTCTCTCTCAGAAGATCAAAGCTAAGCTGAAAAGAAGACTCTGAAACTAGACCTGCTGTCTGGAAGTAGCAGAAATCAGCCTGGATAATTGGAAGAAGTTTAGACCACAGTCCCTTGGAAAGAAGACACTCTGACCTGCTGGTCTGCCTGCACACTGCACAGTGTGCTCTCTGGCTTCTGTGAACTGTCATCCACGTTGGGGTGGGCTTTGAGAATGCAGCGGTCTTTGAGCTTCTTTAAGTAGCCTTTCCCCCATTGTCTTAGTCAGGGTTTCTATTGCTGTAAAGAGACATCGCAACCAGGGCATTCTGTTCATCATTGTCCTGGGGGGGGGGGGGGGGGCTGATCTGGTTTCTATGTGAGGCTCTGCTCCACGTTGTAACCTCTGCAGCACAGATCATTGTTTTCTCCGTGGGCGTGGTCTGATCTGCAAGGATTTGCTGACCTCAGACTCCAGGGTGAGTAACTTAGCTAACTCTGTATACTTCCAGCCCTGAAGGCCACTTCACTAGGACAGGGGAGGGAGTCACAGGCTCTTTGGGTGATGAACACACCTGTGCAGAGTCACACTGGAGTCTGAGCCAAAGCAAAGACAAACACAAATGAAAGCAAGTGTTGTTCACCGCGGAGCCACACCTCTGAATGCAAAAGCAAGGTTTCGTGGATTAAGTACAGGCTGGCACGGGTCCTCTGCCTCACAGTCTGACACAGCAGATGGAGGGAGAAGAACCCTGTCTACTATTGTAAGGAGTTTATAAAGACAAAGGCCACAAAGCAGTCACAAGGTTACAGTCTCAAAATACAAAATTCCTTATCCTATATCACAATTGGCTAAAGGTGAGGTAAAGATCAGCTGTTAGTTCCTGATAGGCTATTAGTATCTAAAAGGGATAGCAACAGCCATCCTGGTTACATCCTCCAGACATCTGCCGCCACTCTGCTAACACAGGGTCTGCCTGGAGACTTATCTGATTGGTCCATTGTTACTCAACCGATAGGGGAAGTTAGGTGGTTAGCATCTTGTCAGTAGTTTTGTGTAGCTTGGGTTTTTCCCATTAGCTAATACTTCCCCTAAAAGGGGGCTAGCAACCCCTGGCTTTCCTCAGGAGTGGGGGTGAAGTTCGAAGTCCCACAAGATCCCAGCATTAAAATGGAATCTTTTCCGGCCTCACATAAGAAGTGCCAGACTTTAGTTACCTTGTGGGCCTCAGTGAGGAATCTGGGCTTTTTAGCAAAAGCAGCTTCTGAGAGCCCATTGCAGTTTTCCTTGCACTTGGCTGCCTGCCCTCCCTACTCGGCGCTTCTGGTGTCTGAGGAGCACATTTTAATAAATCCCTTGCTTACTTCAGGGACTGCTGCTGAGGCGCCCAAACTGAGGCAAGCGCAAAAGTGATATTCAGACTAAAAGAGAGAGCAAGGGACTTGATCATCACCACCATTCGCCATATTTAACATGTTTCTGAGATTTTGTGTAAGCCGAATTACTTTTTAGGTGGAGACCATTATGGAAGTGTCCTTTAGAGGCAAAGATACGCTGCAAAAAGACACTTGTGCCCCTTCCTTTGGCTAGCAGACTATGGAAATGATGGACCCCCAAAGAATTAGAATTTCCCAAGATCCCCTGCTAGGGGAAGCGAAAAACTGAAGCCTGACATCAGCAGGAGGAGGTGCTTGTCTTTCAGAAAGTGACCTCACAAAGTTCTGACAGTTTAGCATACCATCTCGAGGGACAGACTGAAGCCTAGACAATGATGGATCAATGATGGGTAGACGTACACCTTAACCAGGATCTCTTAGTTATGCGTCCCTCTTGCCCTCTTTTTAAACCTAAATCTCATGTAAGTAGCCAGAGATGGGCTGGAATGGATGGGGGGGGGGTGGTCACTGCACCTTTTATATGTTCCTTTATCCATTGTAGTGACAGGTTACACAAACATCTCTCTCTCTCTCTCTCTCTCTCTCTCTCTCTCTCTCTCTCTCTCTCTCTCATAAAGGTCTCATTATGTAACCCAGGCTGGTTGATAATAAAAGCTGCTTTGGCCTATAGCAAGGTAGAATATAGCTAGGCGGGAAGTCAAACTGAACACAGAGAGAAAGAAGGGTGGAGATGGGAGACACAAGCCAGTCACCCAAGAAGCAAGATGTCAGTATATCAGTAAAAGCATGGCCACATGGCAATACATAGATAAATAGAAATGGGTTAATTTAAATGTAAGAACTAGTTAGTAATAACTACAGGCCAAGGGCTGGAGAGATGGCTCAGAGGTTAAGAGCATTGCCTGCTCTTCCAAAGGTCCTGAGTTCAATTCCCAGCAACCACATGGTGGCTCACAACCATCTGTAATGGGGTCTGGTGCCCTCTTCTGGCCTTTAGGCATACACACAGACAGAATATTGTATACATAATAAATAAATATTTAAAAAATAACTACAGGCACTCTGTAATTAATATTAAGCCTCTGAGTGATTATTCAGAAGCGACTGCAGGATGGGACGAGACCTAGAAACCTCTACTTAAACAGGCTTTGACTGTAAACTCTGGTAACAATTCCACTTCTGAACATGCATACCCATGTATAATGTCGACTCTTACATGACTGAATTGCTTTAGGAAATACTCAATTAGATTTCACTAGTTTAGAATTTCCTAATTTAATTAACATCTCATCAACATTCCATAATGATTAGTTTCTGGAAGCAAGTATAAAAATAAACAGAAGATGGTCTAGGGAGATGGCCCAGCAGTTAAGAACTCTTGTTGTTTTTGCAGAGGACCTGGGTTCAGTTCCCAGCACCCACGTATCAGCTCATAACCATCAGTGGCTCCAGTTCCAGGGCATCCAATGCCCTCTTTTGGCTTCTGCAGGTACTGGGCACGCACATGGTATACATTCAGGCCAGACAGTCCTACATATAAGAGAAAATAAATTAATATTTTTTAAGTGTTTAAACAATCAATAGAAGAATCCAATATAGTGGTCACATGCATGTGATCCCAGCCCTCAGGAGGATGAGGCAAGAGGATCTCAAGTTCAAAGCCAACCTGATCTAAACAGTGAGACCTTGTCTGAAGAACAAAAACAAGCAACATCGAAAAACCAAAAAAAAAAAAACAAGCAACAACAACAACAGCAGTAAAAGAAAAGAAGAAGATAAATACGAGTCTGTGCATGTGTGTCTGTGGGAGTGAGTATGTATGTGAGAGTCTGTGCATATTCATGAGCCTGGAAGTGGGGGTGAGCTTGTGTGTTTGTTTGTATATGTATGAGTGTGTGCATATTAAGGCGAGTTCGGGTCGTTTGCCACCAGACAAGGCTAGGAGTAGCCCCGGTGAAACTGGAGAATACGTGTGGTTTTTCTGAAATGTGTTGCCTAATGCCTAAAAGCAATTAAGATCACACCCATCCTTAATCATTCATGAGTATTATTTCAAGTTATATATGTTTATCTGGCACAGCGCTTTGTTCTGGGGACATTAGGTGAACTGGTCAGACATGCGTCTGCTTCACTGCCCTTAACGTTTGCCGGTGGGGGTGAAGGGAGGAGCAGAGACACTGGAGGGGTATGAGGTGTTATGGTGGTAAATACTGAGGCTGACCTAGACTGAACTACTTTACCTCTCAGAGGAAGTGACTTCTCGGCTGATCCTGTAGAACAAAGCTGGGTAAGGGGAAAGACTGCAGACTGAAGTTAAAGGCAGGCTTTCACCGCGGTCCCAGCAGGCCACAGGAACTCCGCCCTTCTTGGCCTTTTCTCCTGTGTTTTGTCTCTGCCTCAGTTGCCCAGGTGAAGGCCATACTTTCATTAAAGCCACTTCTCCTTTGACATTTTTGCTGCCTCCAGGAAAAATCATTTCATCTCCCTTCTCTGTGTGTCTTCAGGGTCACTGGTACATCACAGAACCTTATTAAATATCCTTTGTATATTAACAATCAAATACACCCAAGCACAGTACTCAGTAACTTTCTTGTTTTTAACAAGTTCAGCCCACCTCCACGTTCTGAGCTTGGATATCATCCACAGCACTGGTCAGAGAAAGTGCCCAGAAGTTCAGCGGCTTTGAGGGAATAAATGGAGGTTCCTAAATCGGAAGATTGACTTCCGGTGAGAGGAGTCACTAAGGGGCGGCTGTTCACACAGACTGTAATGCTTCCTAACTCTCCATAATGCTTCCTGAGAACTCTCCAGAGGCACGTGTCTTTTCTAGTCGGGTAATTAAGAAGTGGTTACATCCTCCAGAGACGAGCTGAACGCCCTAGATAATTCCTCCGATTCTGATTTAGCAAAAGGGTGAAATAACTACGCCACAATTCCTTTCTGGCTAATGCCTATTAGTTTCCATCTAAGTAAGGGCTTAATCACACTGTGGACACTCAAATCTCCTGAGTTGCTTTAGAAGCTGCTACTCTGCCAGCTCCTTCTTCTGGCTTTTCTCTGATAAGCAGAGTCGTTTCATTTTACGGCTCCTTCTCCAAGTAGCTTTAATTACCAATACTGCAATGGGTATTACCATTTAATTACCAATACCAATGTTGTGGGTGTGTTTATTCACTGAACTTAAATAAAATCCAAAGAAAAAGAGGCATACAGAGCAAAAGTGTACTTTGTTACACAGTTTACACCAGAGATCAGGGAAGAGAAGCTTGGGAGATTCTCAGGGCACCTGAATGTTTTTAGCTGCCATGCTGATGTCTTAAAAGATACTCGGAGCTAATCCTGAATGCCAACCAAGCATCCGTTCCGTGGGTGGATTAGAATTAGCATAATTTATCTCTTGAGTTTTAGAATTTTCATAACAAATTTTGTGGGTAACTGTTCTACACAGTCCTAAACATTTATGAGGGTTTATTATATGCCAGGGTGTTTATCTTCGTGTAGCTAAAAAGTTGTTCTTCCAAAAGCTCATGAGTGGCTATGGTGCTTTGTCCATTTTGCAATTGAGGAGACATGGTCAGAGCGGCTCAGTGACACACCTGAGACCTCACAGCTCATTGGTGATCAAGACGACATTAAACAGCTGGAAATCCAAGTTGGCTTTTCTCCAAGCCCCCTTCCACCATTGTATTAATTCCCCCAAGAGAATAATACAACGCAAGGGAATAATAATGCAATAATACAATAATAATACAATGCAAGGGAATAATAACCCTGCAAGGCTGTAGGCAGAGCTTAAGATTGCTTGCTTATATCTTGGAGGATAGGAAATAGAAAGGAGAAAATGCTGGAGTTTTGTTGCCCTGCCCGCTGGCCCTTGAGATGATGCCAAGAATCCCAAGTCAGAGACACATTTCTGGTGTTTTTTTTTTTAATGTTTGTCTATCTATCTATCTATCTATCTATCTATCTATCTATCTATCTATCTATCTCTATTTATTTTAAATGGTTATTGATTGCTTGCTTTTGTTTTTTTCTTTTTAAAAATTTTTTTCAATTTTATTTTATATGTATGAGTGTTTTGCGTGCATGCATATATGTACAACATGTGTGTGCGGTGTGCCCCAGAGGCCAGAAGAGTGCACTGGAGCCCTTACAACTGTGAGTTACCATGTGGATGCTGGGAACTAAGCAGGATCCTCTGCAAAACCAACAAATGCTCTTAACTGTGGAGCCAGGCCCTGTTTGCTTTCTTTTTGAGACAGGCTCCCCTGTAGCCCAGGCTAGCAGAGAATGACCTTGAACTTCCCATCCTCCTGCTTCCACCTTCCAAGTGCTGACCTTAAGGTAGGCAGGACCACGCTGGGCTCATGTCTACAACCAGCAGTCAGTCAAGTTGTATATTTTTGTGATGGAAAGTCAGTGTGAGCATTTTTATCGACATGACAGACTAAAGACTACCGTTGCTTTCCCTAGGGCTTCCTGTACACTCACACGAACGCTCCCAGAGAATGCTAAGCAGGGCTATGCTTTTTATCAACAAAGACTGAGCAGAAGCTGGTGGGGAAAGCTTAGCAGGAGGCTGCTGGCACCAAAGAGGAACCGGTGGCTTTGTTAAACAGGATAATCCCTCCAAGATAGCCTCTGGAGAACTGCCTCCCATTCCATCCCTTTTCTGTAGATTCTATCAAATTAGACTTTTCAGATGCTCTAGATCACAACAGAATTGATTTGTTAAAGAACGCATAACATATTTTTTAAGAAGTTACATTATCTGACATTAACTTGTATCTTTTTTTAGAATCTGCTTTAAAGGCTGGTGAAATGGCTCAGCAGGAAGCTGTAGAGTCTGAGTTCTTTATATCAAACAACTAAAGAACTCTGGCTAAAGTGAGCAAAAGGAATTTCTCGGGAAGTCTATGGACCTTGGCAGGACTGAAGAGCAGAATGGTTTCAAATAGGAGAGATCCAAGAGTTAGGTGTGGTAGCACATGCCTGTAATTGTACACTTCAGAGGCTGAGGCAGGAGAATCTAGAGTTCAGTGTCAACCTGAGCTACATAGTGAGACCCTGCTTTAAGAGGGGAAAGAGAGCCAGGTGAGGGTGACAAACGCCTTTAATCACAGCACTTGGGGAGGCAGAAGCAGGTGAATCTCTGAGTTCAAGGCCAGCCTGGTCTACAGAGCAAGTTCCAGGACTACCAAGGTTACACAGAGAAACCACCTTTAAAAATAAATAAATAAAAAGAGAGAAAGAAAAATCCAGGTACCTCCAGAAGATCTAAGAAGCAGGAACTAGGAAGTGATCCTATCTGAGACACTGAGACATCATTTCTAGAAAATACTGTCACAGAATCTTTATTGTCACCTTGACTAGCTTTAAAATCACCTGGGAGGGGCATGGCTGGGTGAGTATGCAGATTGTTTCCACAGAGTTTTGACTGGGGAAGGGACGTAAGGGCAGTAGCCTTCCATTGACTGGGGTCCTAGGTTGGATTAAAAGAGGAAAAGGAAGAAGCCAACTGGACAGCCACCTTCCTCTGATGCCTGAGTGTGGGTGCATATGACCAGCTACCCCAGGCTCCTATCACTGTGGCTTGCCCACCGTGAGGGATGACACTCTCCAACTGTGAGCAGAAGCGAACTCTTCCTCCCTTACTTGGTTTTCACGAGGTATCTATCTGGTCACAGCAATGAGAACGACAACGAACGCAAGGATGAAGGGCCTTTCATTTGAGATCTTTAAATCACCGACTTCAAGAAGCAAGATAATTAGCCTTGGCAGGACATTTGGGAAGAGGGAAGGATGGAAAACATGATTCAAAATCCTACCTAAGGAGAAAACTTTTAAAAAACACAAAAAAACAAGCTGGGATTCTTCCCTCACCTGAGAAGTAAATGATACCTAAATACGTAGCACAAGAAAGGTGCTGGGCTTCCGGAACCACCTGCTGCTGCCTTGTGATGTTGCCCAAAGTGAAGCCAGAAACCCCAGGACTGGCCTGATCACATGGGGAACAGGGCAGATGCTGGAACACATGCAAGATCTATGATGAAGATCTCCAAGAGTTGGGTCTTGCGTGTGGAGATAAAGTGTCCGGCCGGGTACCATTCTGGTCTCCTTACCTGTGAGAGATGCAAGGGTTTTTGTTTTGTTCTTTTCTTCAAGTGAACAGTCTAAAACAATAAAAGGTACACATGTATAGAAAACTAGAACTGCCAAATTGATAAAACACGGAGAAAACATTGTCCCTACTGCCGATTCCAAAACTGTCTAAGTGTTGGAATGAAGCTAGAAGCCATAAGAGCTGACCGCATGGGAGGAGGCAAAAATAAATTTGCGCCAAAGTTCAAGAGAGACGGAGGCCCTAAAGCATCAAGTGATGCCCTCTGAAGTTCTCCTCTGCAATTCAGAGCCAAATTCCACCAAAGGAACCCGGCAGCCTTGCCTCCACAGGCTATGACCCTTTGTCACGTCTCTATTAGCACGACAATGCCTCCCCATGGCAGCCTGCAAGGTTACCAACCACATGGTCACTTTCCTAGTCGGGCCATCAAGTCCAAGTACTCAGATCCCTATACCAGCTCACCAGAGTCAATGATGGGTTACTCCTACACAGATGGTTATCAGACAAGCTCCCCAGCCAGCATCCCACACCTGGCACTGGAATTTCAAAGTGTGAACAAGAGGAATCTCAAATTCAGGTGAAAATCTCAACTTACTTACAGCAAGAGCAGGCAAACCAAGGCAAGCATGAAAAACTGAACATATTTGGGGTTATGTGCAACATGGCAGGCCAGACCCTCTTCACCATTGTTGAGTGGGCCAGGAATAGTATCTTCTTCAGAGAACAGAAGGTTGATGACCAAGCAAAGCTGCTTCAGAACTGCTGGAGTGAGCTCTTGATCCTTGGTCACATCTTCTGGCGAGTGGTACATGGGAAGGAGTACCTTACTGATAACTAAGCAGCAAGCTGACTTCTTCAAGCAGAGCCTCCCAAACCAGAGTCACACTCACCAGCCTGGTGTGCCATTCACAAGAGCTTGTCCTGAGACTTAGTGCCCTTCACTTTGGTCATCGAGAGTTTGTGTGTCTCAAGTTCCTAGTGCTCTTCAGCTTAGACGTCAAGCATCTCGAGAACTTCCAGCTGGTGGAAAGTGTGCAGGACCAGGTGCATGCTGCCCTGCTGGACTACACAGTTTGCAACTACCTACAGCAAACGGAGAAATTCAGACAGCTACATCTTCGACTGCCGGAAGTCTGGGCAGTCAGCATGCAGGCAGAAGAGTACCTCTGCTACAAGCACCTGAATGGGGAAGTACCCTACAATAACCTGCTCATTGAGAGGCTGCATGCATGCAAGAGCCTAAGAAGCTCGCTCTTGGAACAAAGAGACTGTAGGGAGAAGAGGAGGAGGAAGAAAACATAACACTCTGAACTGCTCCAAAGCAATGTTGATTAAAAACTTGGTTTAAAGACATCGAATTTTAAAAAGCATAATAATCAAATGCTCAATAGCAAATAAATGATCTATCAGGGAATTTGTACTGAAAACTGTGGGTCAAAGGGTTCATAAGAAAGACATTGCCATGGGGTGGATTGAACTCACAGACAAAATCCAATACCACATCACAATAAAAATGGACAGAATGTTCCTTGTATATTTATACTGATCTGATATTAAGAAATTCAGCAGTTGATCAGTGTCATTAATTGGACGGTGTCCAGAATGTCTCCATAATGAAGCCGAACAACTCTCAAAGAATACATGGGCTATGCCTTGGCAGCCCCTCCCTCCTCCCAGAAGGCCCCACACCTTCTGACCTGTGAGCTCTGAAGCTATCCTAAGGACCTAGTTCAGCCACACCCAGTAGTAGCTCCACTAATTCATGAGCACTGAATGTCTCTCTTAGACCTGCCAGCAGCTAGTAAGGACAATGTATAAATATGTCAGCTTGCCATTTTAAATATGTTCTGAACTTGTTTTACCATGTGTTCATAATTTAAATTTAAAAAAAGCAGGCAGTATCCTTCTTCTTTATAAGCATTAGTTAATATTCAAGAAAATCAAGCAAATTTAAGCAAATACTCTCAGCAAGCAAGCTAGATCTTATTTTTGCTATTTTTTTGCTGAAATACAGATTTGGCACGGTTGGGTTTTATAAGAGTTTTTGGCCAAGAGGCTTGTTAGTATACATCTGTCTGTTTAGTTATCAGGGTTTGTAGTTCACCTAAAAATAAAACACTAAACATCTTTTGCTGGGATGTTAAATAGTCACAGTCTAAGGAGCTGAAAAGTCGAAGCATGTTAAGCAATCCAAATGAAAGTAGGTTGAGATGCAAAGGCACTGATTCTCACGGCCTGGAAAGACAGTGAAGTCATTCCAATCTGCTGCGAAGGGCAATGGAAGACAGTAGTACTGGCCTAAGTCATAGATCAAGGTCTGCTGTAGAACAAAAATGCTGGAGGGCGAGGATGGCAAACTCTCCAACCAGTGCTGTCAGTATTAACACGCGATGGCCACAGGTATGGAAGCCTTGCCTTACTTCCTGGTCCTAACAGGGAGCTGGATCAACATTTATTGAAAATAAAATATTACTACATTAAAAATTTTTTTAATATATTTATTTATTATGTATACAATATCCTGTCTGCCTGTATGCCTGCAGGCCAGAAGAGGGCACCAGACCCCATCACAGATGGCTGTGAGTCCCCATGTGGTTGCTGGGAATTGAACTCAGGACTTTTGGAAGAGCAGGCAATGCTCTTAACCTCTGAGCCATCTCTCCAGCCCCCATTAAAGTTTTTTTTTTTAATCCTACTGAATACATCCAGAGGGAGAGGTTTCACTCATCCAAAGGGGTGCTTTCATCCAAATAAGGTTCAAAAGTGCCAGACTGCCAAAGGAACACACATTTATAATGTAGATCCATTCCAGAACACAGGAACACCACCAGTGGTGACATGAAGGACCGTGCCTGAGCACAGGTTGTGATAGGTGACTACTTTTCCGGATAACCCAGAAGTGGCATGTTTCACCCCAAGAAAGCGAGAGGCAGTCAAAATAGGAGGAATATAAAATATTATAAAAAAAGGTCACCAGCCATTCAGGCTGTACAAGAACACAAAGCAACTAACAAACCTTTAGAGGTACTAAAAGCCTTGCCTTTAAAATGGTTAACTGAGAATTCCATATGGGTTAAGTAATGGCCTTTAACGGAAGACAAACTGCAGGCTTTAGAACAGCTGGTACAGGAGCAATATGATGCTCGCCATATTGAAGAATCAACCAGCCCTTGGAATTCTCCTGTATTTGTTGTTAAAAAGAAATCTGGAAAATGGAGAATGGTAACAGATCTAAGAGCTGTCAACAAGGTGATCCAACCTATGGGCCCTCTACAGTCTGGAATTCCTCTGCCTTCTTTATTACCAAAAGGATGGACTCTTATAGTTATTGATTTAAAGGATTGTGTCTCCACTATACCTTTACAAGAAAAGGACGAAAAGGAATGTTAACCTGGGTATTCCATTGCTACAAATAATAGTATGAAAGAACCTTCTAGAACAGATTGTTTTCAATCTGCATTTGGCGTTCTGGACTTCTACATCCACATGATATTCTGGACATAAGTATTTACTGAAAGGAGGGCCCCCCTAGAAAGTCAAATGGAAGCTCCAGCTGACTCACTCTCTTTGCTGTGTTTGGAATCTCAATAAAGGTGTGTAGTTTAAGGAAGTAGAGAAAAACACTGGTGGTTTGAGTCCTGGAAAAGACAAGACACACACATAGGGGCCTAGGGCAAATGAAGAGTCAAAGTCCATAGAGTGGAAAAGGACAATTAGGGCTGGCCTTGGGTCCAGAGAGAAGGAAGAGCACTTACTGCTCTTCCAAAAGACTCTTAGATAAAGTTGCCAGCAGTCACACTGGATGGCTTACAACCACCTGTAACTCCACCTCCAGAGGATCCAAAAGCTTCTTTTGGCCTTCAAAGACACCTACACATATGTAGCATACATCTACACACACACACACACACACACACACACACACACACACACACACACAAATTTTTTTTAAATAAAATAAATAAGTATATATGTTTATAGTATCACTGCTTGGGGGTGAGGGGGCTACATCTTGGATTTCTAAATATTGACAGAAACCTCGACAGCCTGTTTTCTTTCCGAGAGAGAGCACAGTCCACAAAGTGTCGATTGTAGTGCATGATTGTTTCAGTTGAATTTAAGCTGAGCAATCTGACTTGGGGACCTCTATCATCAAGCTAAATTCCTTCTCATGTGCATATAATTCGGTTAAATCCTTAATGATGTCCCATGGCTTTTATCCTGGCTGCTTCTGTATCTTTATTTAGTCTGATGGATTGGCAATGGACTGATTTCAATCCCTAGGGCTCACGATTCAAGGGTATCTTACACTCTCTTGGGAGCAATGAGACCCTTGGGTAGCATCTCTGAGACAGTCCTATCAGAGGTCTGTCTGTTGACCAAGGGCACTTTCACCTAGAGGCTAAGGGGTGAGAAGGAAGTCAGATTAGTTAGATCAAGGAACTGCCTGGATGGACAGGGTGGCAGGGTGACCTTGAGGCTCTTGGCAGAAGATTCTATCACATGCCCAGTTAGGTAACACATCCCTCCCTTTACCTCAGCCAGTCTTCTCTCCCTGTCAGACCTAGAGAGGCTATGCCAGATAGAAAAAAAGAAGAAAAGTAAAAGCTAAGACCAGTCCTGTCCCATCTTCCTCTCCATGGAGGGTCCAGGGAGGAAAAGAAATTAAGATGGGTCTTTAAGATGAAATAGGTTCTGTATATATATCTGCCTGAACACCTGCATAACATGTATTAGTTTCAAATCATGTCCCTGAAATGAAGCTGAACCAAGTGTGCTGATAATGCACCCATAATCCCAGAATCTAAGAGGTGGAAGCTGGAGTATCAGGAGTTCATGATTATCTATAGCTGCACAGTGTGTGTGTGTGTGTGTGTGTGTGTGTGTGTGTGTGTGTGTTTGTGTGTGTGTATACCACGTGTGTAGGGGCACCAGTGGAGGCCAGAAGAAAGGACAGAATTTCCTGAAGCTGGAATCACAGGTGATTGTGAGCTGCCTTTTGTGTGCATTGGGAGCAGAATGCTGGTTCTCTGGAAGAGCAGCAAGTGCTCATAACTGTTGAACCATTTCTCTAGCCCTTATTAAACCTTTTAAAACCCATACTACTAATCTTAATTAAGACTGAATTATAATATCTACCGAATGCTTTTACAGGGCATTTTGCTGCTATGCAGGTTTTGTTTCTTTAAATACTACACGTGAGAGTTTCAGTTTTGGAAAAGATGAACAAACGGATCTGAAGAGGTATTGCAATCATGGGAACTTAAGGTTTCATTTACCAGGACATATTTAGCCTGGATCATTAAAGCAGCTCCCCTAGAAGTAGATGTGGCAGGTTGAATTGGGTTTGTTAGCAGTGAGCCTATAATTAGTATTTGGTTTTGTTTCCAAAAATAATAACTCCCCCACAAAATCATATCATGTCGTATTTCCCAAGGAAAAGCAGCCAATTTTGAAAGAAAAACATCATTAAGGGTAATTAATTCTCCACTGAGGTTTTCCTCTCTCATGTATATTAATTAAAATGGGTTTGTGCTGATGAGGAGCAGCAGCAAAGCACCTGATGCAGGCCCTGCAGGGTGGAAGTGAAAGCAAACCTAGGTCAAGCCAGGGGAGTTCTCTGGCCTTTGGATTCCTGATGCATGAAACCACAGCCAGCACTAATCCTGGTCTCCATGCCCATTCAGCCCTTACCTATTTTTAGGGCAAATTATTGGAGCCTTCACATCAGAGGTTACATTTAATGACAGGTGTGAAGTAGTATAAATTCTCTTCCAACTCAAAACACAACACAGCATTCATATTTAGGGAAGATGCGCCTGCCTGCAATCTGCAATGTCAAAAAAAAAAGCAAAAACAAAAAACAAAAAAAAAAACAAGAAAAACAAAATCAAACTCACCCCCAGCAAAACAGAATTAAAAAAAAAATAACAGGGAAGAGAGAGGGAACAGCAGTGCATTTGGTCCATGGACAAAGCTTTTAGGTCTGATTTATAGCTACAATAGTGCAACCTCACAAGGGGCCATAAAAAATTTGTGGGGATATTCTACACTAAAAGATAAAGATGAAAGTTGTGTGGATGGTAGGGGTACATGCCTTTAGTCCCACTAATCAGGAGGCAGAGGCATGCAGATCTCTGTGAGTTCAAAACCAGCCTGTTCTACAGAATGAGTTCTAGGACAGCTAGGGCTACACAGTGAAACCCTGTTTCAAAACAAAACAAAATAAAAAGATAAGGACAAGATATTTTCTCTCCAAGAATACAAAGCTTATTAATTTTTTATTTATTCATTCATTTGTTCATTCATTTATTTATTTTGAACATAGGCACTGTGTAGACCATGCTGACCTTGAACTCACAGAGGTTTGATTGCCTTTGCCTCCTTAGTACTGGATTAAAGGTATGCTTCCACAGCTTGCGACAAGGCATTTTTAAAAGAGGAAAGAGTCCACTGTAACCTATTTCCCAGGTGATCTTCCACAGCAGTCTAGGGAGAGAGAAATGGAGACAGTGATCTCGTTCTGACTTACCCATCCCTCATGGCAAAACCACAAGGTGGCAGTAAATCCTGCTTCACCAGCTTAGGGATGTGGTACAGAATTGTTTACGTTATCCTCCAGTTCACCTATCACCAGTGACTTTCCTCCTTCCTTAGGGATTCTTCTTCCCCAGTACATTAAAAATAAATACTCTGAGATTATCTTGTTTTCTTGGTTGCAGTCAAAACTGCTCACCTACCTGTAACAAGTTTGACCTGTCATAGTTATTGGCTGTTTTGTGCTAAAATTGGTTGACTCATGCTAAAACTGCCTTGTGCTTCCAATGAGGTCATCTTTGGTGAGCTGGATCTTTCTTCATGTACACACAAACTTCTCATCCTCATTCCTAGGATCTTTCTTGATTGCACTCCAAGCGGCTCTTTCCTAATATTCATTGTACTGCGGGCTTGGGTGACCCCCTCTGATGTTTTTTCTGTAGCCAAGGCAAAGTGGATTGTCTCCTAGGCTTGGGAATCACTATATGCAAACAGGAATTCCCCTGTGGGCATCTCCTCACCTCAAGAGTAGAGGCTCAGGCTGGAGAGATGGCTCAGAGGTTAAGAGCACTGACTGCTCTTCCAGAGGTCCTGAGTTCAATTCCCAGCAACCACATGGTGGCTCACAGCCATCTATAATGAGATCTGGTGCCCTCTTCTGGCATGCAAGCATACACGGAAGGAATGTTGTATATATAATAAATAAATAAATCTTTAAAAAAAAAAGAGTAGAGGCTCACACAGATTGAGATTCATGCTCCCAACTGTAAAACAGGGAACACATACCTACTCATACGAGGTGCACTTTTGCCTGGAACAAGTGAACTCTTTGTTAATGAAGGCTCTCATGACAAAATATGAATAATTTATGATATTATGAGTGTCGTTACTACACCTATAGCATTTAGTTGCTAGCCATAGGTAGGGCCTGAACATGATAGATAATAGAAGGCACTACAGAAAGCTATGATGAGCCACACCTTGTTCAGTGGGCAGTGGGCAGTCAGTCAGTAGATGGACCATGCTTCTGTTTCTACCTTATTCAGCCTAATGCTTCCTTCTCCCTGCAGCCTCCAGATGGGGTAAGGGGGTAGTAAAGGTGGTAAGGTTTCTCCTCTCGGGTGCTGTTCCTCTTTGGTCATTTCCACTATTTTCCAAAGTCGAGATGGGTTGAAAGACCTTCACTGGTGAGCTAATTGCTCTTCCAGACTGTGATTCTTCCTTGTGGTTCATTAGGAGCCCAAGTATACAATAATTTAACCCACTCCAGGGAGAAGGAATCACCCATCCCACATACTCCTCAGAGCTTTTCACTACCATGTAAAGCTAACCTATTAAGACAACCGTTACCATCTGTGGACTTCCATGCCTGTCTTAGTTAGGACTTCTCTTGCTGTGAAGGGGCACCACGTCCACGGCAACTCTTATAAGGATAACATGTAACGGAAGTGGCTCACTTACGGTTTCAGGGGTTCGGTCCATTATCTTTACCATGGCAGGGAGCATGGCAGCGTGCAGGCAGACACGATGCTGGCTATATTTTGATCAGAAGGCAACAGCAAATGGTCTGAGTGTCACACTGAGGGAAGCTTGAGCAAAGAGACCTCAAAGCCTGACCCACAGTAGCACATTTCCTTCAATAAGGCTCCAACTCCTAATAGTGCCACTCCCTTTGGGTGTCATTCTCTTTGAAACCACCACAGTGCCCTTGTATAAAGACGTGTCGGAAATCAGAAAAAGAGTCTTGGGATCTGAGGTAGTCTGAATGCAATTGGCCTACAGAAACTCATAAGGTGTGGCAGGATTAGGAGGTGTGGCCTTGTTGAAGTAGGTGTGGCCTTTGGAGGAAGTATGTCACGGTGGTGACACACTTTGTTTCAGCTACCCTCTCAACTCAAACTAGTTTACAGTAGGAAATTACTAACAGCCAAGCTTGCCTAACTGTAACGGGGTAAAGGTTTCTCTAAATTTTCTCAGCCGAAGCCATTTTTTGGTTTCTAACCCAGGCCCTGAAAAGTCCCGTGGGAAAGCAACCTGCCCTCTTCTAGAAACTCAAGGTCGAAAAGCCCCAGCTAATATGATTCTTGCCTCTTGTTAAACTGATTGCTTACTTCCTCCTGCAACTGCCAACCAAGCTGTAGTTTTTCTGTGTTCTTTGTCTTTAAAAACTCCTTGAAAAATTCATTTGGGGCTGCTCTGTGGGAACTGTTTCTCTTCAGGCAGTCACTGGCAGACTTAATACAGACTCTGAATTTGAATTTTGGACATAAGGGTGGTCTCTGGATTTTTACTCCTTAACACCAACGACATATAGACCTGACGAGGTCACACACACACACACACACACACACACACACACACACACACACCACCTTTGTCTTTGCTGAACACAGACAAATGTAAGCAGCAAAGGAAATGAAAAGCTTAGAGGTAGAAAGACAGGGCCCAGATTATCTATGAAATGGCATCCTCCTGATTATTCAGCCAACAACGAAAGGGAAGAAGGGACCTGTATCGGGATTCTAAAAGCTGTTCTCTGTGCTCAGTGTGCCCACCATTCTGGACTGACACCTGGCTTTGCCAAGTGGTAGAGTGAATGACCATGCTTTCACTACTCCGAGTCTGCAGTGCTCTTATTATGAAATGAGAGTCTCTGTCTCTCACACAACCAAGTGCTCAGACATATGAACCCTGTAAGGAACAATTTATATCCAAACCCCAGCAGGGAGCTAACTCCTCATTTTTATTTTGATCCAGCTAATGAAGCACATTCCTAATATTCCTGGGGAAGAAGAGCTCCTGATACGGAACCTCAGATGAATCCTTGCCCATCATAAAAACAAAATGTCACCCTGTAGCCTGTCCTATAGCGAATTGAACCCTCGTTTTGGAAGTTTGTACCCAAGAAAAGCAGGAGTAAGCACCCAACTTCTTAGGTCAATTTCCTAGCTTTCCCCTCGGTGGAAAATTGATTCCTGGAGTGTTTTGATCATCACCTTTTCCACACGGAAGACAAGAATAAGGGTTCAGTGGTAAGAGTGCTAGCAAAGGATGTTGGGTCTGAGATGCCCCGTGAAAGGGGGCAAGGCTGAAAATAGAGAAGTGGGTAGCATCAGTGCCTTGATAGGAAGTACAATAGATGATGGCTAGGATAACCCAGAAGAGAGCACAGAGAGGAGACTGTGCATGTGATCTTGTAAGCAGCCATTGAAACAGAAGGGATGAAAGGAAGAAAGGGATGAGCCACTGCCCTGCGGACGACTGAAAGGTTGAGAACTGCTGGCTCAGCTGTAGAGCCTTAGTGTCCAAGATACTGAGTTCCACCCCCGCACGGAGACGGGGTGAGGAGGTAACAAACGCTAACAACGTGGAGGTGTGAAGGACACAGACATTTGATGGGAGCGGTTAAAGATCCAGAGTGTGATAAGTAAGGGTATGGTGACAGACGATCAACCACTGCCAAAGTCCAACACCGGGGACCAAAATCCTTGACACACTGTTGCTACAGGGAGGCGCAGCTACGCAAGAGATTCCCGCAGCTCTCTTCCGACCCTCGAAAGCCAACCCTTCCCTAAAGAGGTCAGGGACCGAAATCATCTTTCCACGCTGCTTTTGCGCGGCAGTTATCCCGGAGAAGGCCGGGTTCCAGCCAGCAGCGCGCAGCCGGTGGGCTTCCTGCCCTGCCCGAGGAGAAGGCGAGCGCGCCGGCGAAGGCCCGCCCCTTGGGCGCAGCGGGAGGCTGCCCTACGCGCTGCACTGCGGCTGCGCGGGCCGGGCGCGCGCAGAGGGGGGCGGGGACGCGGAAGGCACGGCGACTGCGGTGTGAGGAGGCGAGCCGGCGGGAGGGCAGGGGCGCCCAACGGCGGCGTCGGGGGGCGGGGGTGGCCGCGGCGGCGCGAGGCCTGAAGGGAGGCGACGCGATGCTGGAGACCCTGCGCGAGCGGCTGCTGAGCGTGCAGCAGGATTTCACCTCCGGGTGAGTACGCGGTGGGCGACCAAGAGGGCCGTGGGGCTGCCTGCCGTCGGGTCGGCGCGCCCTCGCGCCTCGGCGTCGCGGCGCCTCGGCGACAGCGAACTTCCCAGCGTCCCGGCGGCGGCCCCGAGTCTCTTTGAGTGGCGCGGGCGGGGATGCCCTCCTGCCCCGTCGCGGGACAGCGTTGCCCAGCGGGCCACCACGGTCACGTGAGGGGCTGTGTCCTCCGCACTGGGAGCCCGCGGCCCTTCCCAGGGCAGGACCCACCCGGGACCCGCCTCCCTCTCCGGTTTCAGCTCCGACACCCGGCCGCTCGGCCCGAGCCTTAGCCAGGCTAGCCTGCCTCTTCTGCTCCTTCGCTGCCTTTGCCCTGGTTTAACGCCCGGATAGAGGAGCTGGGCCACAGGGACGGAGCTAGGTCGAAATTGTTGACACCCTGAGTTGCCCAAACTTTGGACGCCCCGGGGAACCTTTCGCAATCTCCAGGCTCTGCCCGCTCGGAGCTCCAGTTAAGCCGGAATGTTAGGGGAAGGCGTCATTAAAGGACTCCCCAGGTGTATGCGATGCACTACAAAGTCAGGGAACGTGTCGGGATGCCAAGCTGCCTAAGCACTCGTGCAGGATTTTACCACTTAACCTGACGAAGTTACTCGGTTTGCCTCTGCTTCTGCCACTTTAAAATGATAGTAATGGTGCGTCTCATAGAGTTAACGGGACTGTTAGATGTGCAACAAGCGCTGTTTGTGTGGTCTTTAGTGTTTAATTCATTTGCAGCTTTTCTTGCCTTACAAAAGTGCCGCTATCTCTTTGGTTTGTTCTTTTTTGTTTGTTTCTTTGAGACAGCGTCTTATGCTCGAACCCAAATTGGCCCTGAACTGTTAGGAAATACTTCTGCCTCAGTGCTGGGATTCCAGGCATCCACCGCCATGACCTGATGATCTGTCATGTGTTCGGAGAGTGTTCCTGATATGAGGGCACTGTAGTCACGATGCTACTTTAATAATTCATGGGGAAAACGTTAGCTGAGCTCTTATCTCGTGGAGAAAAAAAAATGTTTAAGAATATTTGCCTGTTGGCAAATATTTGAAAGTTTCCAACATATATTAGAATATGTGTATTGCTATATATGTGTCATTACTGACGATCTTAGCTTTGTGTTCTTATCAGTATTAATTATGAGTGCTTAAGGAATTATTCAGTGATAAGTGTTACTGCATGCTTGCATCTTTTTAAACTATAAATTTAGGGAAAGCAACTTCTTTTTTTGAGTGTAAACTTAACTTCAGTGTGTTGCTCTGATAGCCTGCTTTTGTAACATGACAGTGGCCATGAGTAAAACCCACTTGAATACTCTTCTGTTACTACTTCAAGGAATTCTTTAATAAGCTCAGCGTCCCTTTTGGTAGTTGCTAGGAGCATTGATCACATGGTTGTCTCAGAACCCATTCTTATGCCTGATGTTTACTTAGAAGGCTTCTTGGTTAGGAATGTGGACTCTGGACTGCTCAGCCCCACTCTGTCTTCTGAGACCTGGTAGCTTTAAAAATTTAGAGTTTAGTTAGGGGTAGGATCTGAGGATATGTGATCAGGAGCCCCTGGGAAGTAATGCCATAGCCTGGGACAGGTTTAGTGTTAGACATCCTGAGAAGGTTTTGTTTCTTATGGTTTCTTACATCCCAGCTTCCTTTCTGTACAGGTTACTTAGCTGATAGGCCAGGAGACTGTGCCATTATCCTGTTACCTGGCAGAAATAACAATCTTTGAATCATGTGTGTCTCCCAAGGAAAAGGCACTCTGGCAACTCTGCTGATACTAACTTTGGTCAGGTCCTCAATTTCCTAATTTCCTACACATTTTTTTTTTTTATTTTACTGAGGGAATAACAAAAACCATCTTTCCAACTCTTCCATATTCTGTTTTACATGCTTGGCCATTTTGGCCTTGGCTAAGAAATGAAACACAATCCACATTTCTGTGGTAATAAGCACTGAGGGGTTTCTTTGAAAAAGTCATGACAGTCAGCTTCCAAGACTATAATATTGAACCTGTTTTGGTAGGATCCTTGGTAGTTAGAACAAGTGTTCAGCAGACAGAGCGGCTGTCTTCTAAAACAATTTCTAATATCCTGTGCTCAGGTTTCAATCGATAGGTTTTCTGAGTTTGCTATATGCAGTGTTATTCCTAACAGCAGGGGCAGAGACTCAGTTTCTGCTCATTGTCAGTTTTTGAAAACTCATAGAGCTGGCAAATTATCTTTTTAACTTTTTCCCATGTGTATGTTTATGTGTCTCTGTATATGAATGTCATGTGTCTGCAGGTGCCTGCAGAGGGGAGATGAGAGCATGGGATCCCCTGGAACTGGAGTGAGGAGCAGTAGTGAGCAGCCACGTGGTTGCTGGGAACCAAACTCAAGTTCTTTGGAAGAACAAGTCCTCTTAATTGCTGAGACATCACTCCACCACCATCCCCCAAACAGCACTATTTTTATTGTTCTCCCAAGAGAATGACACCTTAGTGACTAAATCATGTCCAGCGGTGTCCTCCATGACTCTCCTCAAAGCCAGGAAACTGACATCTTGTGGATGTCAACTGCATCCCAAGTGAGAAGAATGATCTCAGCTGAGCTTGTTATTTCTAGGACCCCTCCTCACCTGTGGATCCCGCTGCTCCTCATTACCACCTGTTATATTCAGTGCTGCCTTAATTATGCGTGGCATCCAGAGGGGGCTGGTTAGCTGGAGAAGGCTAGAGGAGGGGAAGCCCTCATCCCAGGATAAAGGCTTTCCAGGTGCAGTCTGTTGCGGGGGGAAATGCACCCACACTCCTATAAGTAATGCCTCACCTGTGCTCTGTAAGGAAGCTCAAAAAACTTACTGGTTTCCCCAAAGTGTACTATGTAGATACCATGTCTTGGCCTGTCATTGGGATGTTAGGGGGAGGGGGTAAACATTGTTTATGTCTCTTCCAGAGAAGGAATTTTAGTTACAAGGCTACATTATCTACATTCCATTCAGACTTATCAGAAAATGCCATGTAAGTCATTATTGTTACAGGACAAGATAGAAATTACAGATGGTCTGGAGGATCCCGGGTTGTCCTTAGGCTTTTAGCCTCTTTTCTTTTTTCAGTACTAGGTGTCTTGGGGTTTCTATTGCTGTGAAAAGACACCATGACCATAGGAACACTTAGAAAGGAAAACAGTTTTTTAGATTTATTTATTTATTATGTATACAATGGTCTGCCTGCATGTGTTCCCTGCAGACAGAAGTTGGCACCAGATCTTATAACCGGTGGTTATAAGCCACCATATGGTTGCTGGGAATTGAACTCAGAACCTCTGGAAGAGCAGTCAATGCTCTTAACCACTGAGCCATCTCTCCAGTCCCTAAAGAAAAACATTTAATTGAGGTTGCTTGCTTACAGCTCAGAGGTACAGCATTATCATCATGGTGGGAAGCAAGGCAGCATGCAGGCAGACCTGGTGCTGGAGTTAAGATTCCTTACACCTTGATCTAAAAGGCAACTGGAAGTGAACTGAAACGTTGGGAGTAGCTTAAGCATGTATAAGCTCTCAAGCCCACCTCTAAAGTGACACACTTACTCCTCCAAGACCATACCTCCCAATAGTACTGCTCCTTTGAAGGGCATTTTCTTTCAAACTACCATATTCCACTCCCAGGACCCAAAGGCTTGTAGCCATATCATAATGCAAAAATGCATTTAGTTCAATTTCTAAAGTCCCTATAGTCTATCACACTCTGAACAATGTTTTAAAGTCCAAAGTCTCTTCTGAGATTCATGCAGTCTGTCATCCTCTGTAAAAAATCAAAGAAGCAGATCATATACTTCCAACATATGATGGCACAGGATATCATTACCATTCCAAAACGTAGGGAAGGGTGCATAGTAAAGAAATACAAGACCAAAAAGCAAGACCAGCTGGGCAAACTACAAACTCTTTATCTCCATGTCTGATGTCAAAATGCTCTTCAGATCTCCAATTTCTTTCAGCTTTGTTGACTGCAACATACTTTCTTGGGCTGGTTCTACTCCCTGGACAGGTATCCCGTGGCTCTGGCATCTCCAGCATCTTGCGGTTTCCAAGGCAATCCAGTCTTCAACGTCACAGCTTCACACAGTGGCCTCTCTAGGCCTCCATTCAGGGACATCCCTGACACATGCCTGGCATCAACATCTTTCCATTGTCTTGAAAGCAAATTCCACAGTCCATTTCTTCTGTCAACTCTAGAACCTGCTAAATTCTACTGCTTGCTGGGGCTGGAACGTGGCTCCTTGTTCAATTATATCTTCACTAACTTACTATTTTTGATGGGTTCCTTCACTGCCTAAATTTGTCTCTCCTGAAACTGGATCTGTAGATCAGGTTGACTTTGAGCTCAGAGCTCTTTCAATTACGTCTTCACCAGCTTTCTGTTTTCTGATGATTTCTTTCACTGCTTAAGCTTGACTGCTCTGTAGACCAGGCTGGCCTCAAACTCGAGATCTGCCATCCACTGCCTTCTCAGTGCTGGGATTAAAGGTGTGTGCTGCCACCATGTCAGGCTCTAAGATTTTCTTCAGTTCCTTTTCATAATTTAGTTGGTGGAATCTTGCTCTGAGGTCACCGCTCCCTTCATTCCATTTCTTCATCTGTTTATCTCCTTGAACACAGGACTTAGCTCCATTCTACTTCCTAGGGACCCTTTTCTCCTCAAATATTGTTCCTTGCTCAGCTTGTTCCTTTTCATTCTATATCATCATTAGAGTTAACACTAAACAACAGAGTCTATTCTAGGCTGTTTTGAGATTTTCTTTTCAAGGGAATTAATCCAAAACTCTTCACTTTAGCCTCAGGCAAACTTTTTGGACAAGGGTAAAAAGCAGCCACATTCTTCACCAAAATATCTCAAGAACAATTTCTAGGCAACATACTAAAATTCTCCTCTGAAACCTCTTGAGTCAGTCCCTCACAGTTCAAATCACTCTTAGCATCGTTGTCTTCCATTCTGTTACTGATAGGCTTATTAAGCGGTGCTTAAAGCATTCCACTGCTTTCCTAATCCAAACTCCCAAAGTCTAAATTCCTCCAAACAAAAACATGATCATGCCTATAACAGCAATACCCCAGTCCCTGGTACCATCTTCTGTCCTAGTTAGGGTTTCTATTACTAAGAAGAGACACCATGACCATGACAACTCTTATAAAGGAAAACATTTAATTGGGTTGACTTACTTGCAGTTCAGAGGTTTAGTCCATTATCACCATAGTGGGAAGTCTAGCAGCTTGCAAGCAGACATGGTGCTAGAGAAGGAGCTGAGAGTTCTTAAATCTTTACCCACAGGCAACAGAAAGTGGTCTAAGACACTGGGCTTGGTTTGAGCACATATATGAGACTTCAAAGCCTGCCTCCAGTGTAACATACTTCTCCAGTCAGACCGTACCTACTCCAACAAGGCCACACCCCCAACAGTGCCACTCCCTGTGGGGGCCATTTCCTTTTAAACTACCACACTGGTAGTTCGAACATGCCAGGCAAGTGCCTTGCTGCTGAGCACCATCCCCAGTCCCTGTGGTCTTTCCTCATAAACATCCATGGTACAAGTACCAGGAAAAACCTAGTGTTGTGGTTATATCATGTTCTTTCCCCCTAAGTGATTAGCAGGCAAACCCAAAAGCCTTAGAACTGGAGGACATTAACTCTGGGTCTTTCTACCTCTGTTTTTGTTTTCATTTGATTTGGTTCTTGGAGCCATTTTTGGAGGTTCCTGTAGAAACAGGTTTTTTGTTTGTATATATTTTTAGACTGGATTGGCTCTGTGGGGAAACCATTGGAAGTACAGACTTTGAATCCACTGTTTCTTTTAACCTTTGAACATTTATGAACAAAAAAATTAGATACTATATATGTAAATCTCTTCAGGGAATGGAAACACAAATTTCCTGAAGGTTTGTGACTATATATTACAGGCTTGTATTTCCTGTTTGTCTTGCTTTCAAAGGCACCACTGCCCCCAACTCTTGTTGAATATCTTCATTCTTTTCTCCTCTTCTATAGTTTGACTTTTTTTAAAAAATATTTATTTATTTATTGGGTATACAATATTCTGTCTGTGTGTATGTCTGTAGGCCAGAAGAGGGCACCAGACCTCATTCCAGATGGTTGTGAACCACCATGTGGTTGCCGGGAATTGAACTCAGGACCTTTGGAAGAGCAGGCAATGCTCTTAACCACTGAGCCATCTCTCCAGCCCCCTCTTCTATGGTTTTAAATTGTGCAAAGAGTATCTAATACTTTAGTTTATAGTGTTATCTGTAGACAAAACTTTGCTAGAGATGTTGACCTTTCTAGGATTTCATTTCCTTATTTTTTTTTTTAGGTTCTGGGAGTAGAACCCAAGACCTTGTGGTAGGCAAGCAATCTGTCACTAAGTTACTCCTTCAGCTGATAGGTCCTTCCTATATATAAGAGGTATACGTATGTGTGTGGAGACAATAGTTAGTACCAGGTGCCTTTCTCTTTTGCTTTCTACCTTTATTTTTTCAGATTTACTTATTTTGTTTTATGTGTGTATTTGCCTGCATATATGTGCAAAGTACCCTTTTTCATAGTTGCTTTTAAGGTTTGCGAGACCATATGCTCAGTTTTGCATAGTATGTACCAAGAAATGTTTGTGTATTGGGCTAGATCTGGAAGCTACCAAAGTTACAGAAGCAGCTTCCCACCCTGGTAGTAATGAAAAGCGAAGCTAATGAACTGAATGTTAAAAGACACTAGTGATGTGCTTTGTGAGCCCACAAGGAGTCCTTAATTTGGGTGCATTCACTGAAGGTTTCTAAGTTGGACCTTGAAGAATAAGAATGGATTATTATAGGTTTCAGTCAAGGTACTGGAGAAATGGAAGCCGTTTTAGTAGATGTAGCTGGGAAGGAAGTTCAGGACCTGGGAACAGAGAATTTTTCATGCTTTGCTTAATCTATCAAAGATTTATCCTGTGCTTTGTGTCAGACCCTGTTTAGGTACTGGGGCTATAGCACAGAACATCTAGACTAATGGCAGGAGGCAAATTATTTAGAAAGTCAGAGCTGTTGTGGCTAACAGATTAAGGGACGGGCTTACATGCATTTTTATGTTTGGGATCAGGGATGGCGAGCAGAGAAGTTACGCTACATGAGTGGGCCATGTAGGAGATGATGAGTGCTGGCAGACATGTAAAAGAGGAATAATGTAACAGGCAGTGGTTGAGCTTGTCAGCCGTGAGAAGTGAAATGAAAAGGTCTAGAACTTGTGAATGTTGATTTGTACTATCTCTGTTTGTTGCTTTGTTTGAGACAGGGTTTCTCTGTATAACTTTGGAGCCTGTCCTGCAACTTGCTCTGTAGATCACACTGACCTCAAACTCATAAGAGATCCACCTGCCTCTACCTCCCAAGTACTGGGATTGTGTGCGCCACCACTGCCCAGCGATTTGTAGCATCTTAGATAAGTGATGGTATTATGCCAACATAAAGGACAAGAAAAGACTTGAGGGGAAAGGAGCAGTTGATAGTGATTTTGTGAAGTAGCCCTTGAGATCTGAGGAGCTCTTGGAAATTGAAGGTACCCTTAGGAGAGGGGTCAGAAATGAAGCAGTGTGTTTGAGATTCATTAGGGCAAAGGTGGTTTGAAATTATTTTCCCTTTTCTGAGTTTGTGCCACTTTGGTGTGCATTTGTCAGGTTGTGGAGCTTAAGGGGTCATTTTAAATATGATAGTTTTTCTTTGAGATCAGACCCCCTCCACCCTGTGTTTGTGTGTGTCTCTTTCTGTCTGTGCCACTACAAAATAAGAGAGATATGTGAACATAATAAATTGGATTTTGATTTGTGAACAGAATTTAAAAGTGAACTAGCAGAAGGTTGAATGTGATTTAAAGACCAAAATATGCTGACTTGCAGGTTTTGTAGTTTTTGTCAAAGCAACCACTGTCCCTTTTCCTGCTACCTTGTAGGCAGAGTGGGAATTGATGGGTGTGCAAATGAAATGCTGTCCATACAACCCAGAGCAGTTGAGCCAGCTAGCAGATCTCTCTGTCACTGGTACATCAGGAAGCTCTATGGTATTCCACCCTGGCTCAGTAATGTCATAGCTATTTGATGTGCATGTGGTTTGTGTCCATGTCTATGTGGATGTGAATGAGTACAGACAGAAGGCCATCTGGGTTTTTCTTTAATGACTTTCCACCTTGTTTTGTTTTTGAGACAGGGTCTCTCACTGAACCTGGGTCTCATCAGTTCCTCCAGGCTGTCTGACCTGTGAGCTCCAATGATGTGTCTGTCTCTGCTTCCGCAGTGCTAGTATTACAGAAGCTTCCTCAGCTTTTATGTGGATTCCAGGGATCTCTAACTCTGAGGCCAGTCTGGTCTACATATTGAGTTCCAGGATGGCAAGAGCTACAAAGTTAAACTTTGTCTTCAAAACAAACAAACAAAAAAAGAACTTAAAACAAAAAAAATAATAGTGATTGTAACCCCACATCTTTTTCTTTCTTAAAATTTCCTCTTTCTTGTGCTGTTGGTTTTTGTTTTTTGTTTTTGTTTTTTCAAGACAGGTTTTCTGTATCTTTGGTGCCTGCCCTGGAACTAGCTGGCCTCTAACTCACAGAGAACCGCTTGCTTCTGTCTACTGAATGCTGGAATTAAAGGCATGCACCACCACTGCCTGGCTGCTTCTTGTATTTTATTCTAAATTTTGGTACCTTGATATACATATATACATACGTGTGTGTATGTGTGTACGTGTGTGTGTATTGGAGAACGTATGATGAGAAATGAGTATTTAAAGAGTTTATTGTTAGAGAAAACATTTTTTAAGATAAGATCTCAGGCTGGCCTTGGACCCTTAGTCATCCTACCTTAGCTTCCCTGCTGAGATTGCAGGCATGTGCTTTCATGTCTAATTTAAAATCATTTTCTAAAATGAAAACTTTAAATATACACAAAAACAGAGCAGTGATATGAGCCCCGCATGTCTCCGTCAACAGTCTTCAAGTGTTGGTGTCTGTCTTTCCTGTCTCAGTCCTCCACGGATCCCCTGCACCTCTCCCGGGGAGTTCATTCACCAGCATAGGCAGTGCACAGATGTGCTGCTACAAAATTAGCACTAATTCATTGATAGTATCAGTTACTCAGCCTGTAATCAGATTTCCTTGCTTCTTAGAAATGCCTTTTTACAGCTGATAAGTCCAAATCCAGATCAAATAAGTTCCACACATTACATTTGATTAAAGACCAATTTTTGAAACAGATGGTTATTAAGGAGCCACATGGGGAAGTGCTTATTAAATCTTACAGCAATTTTATTTTCAGTTCTCTATAATGATCTCTCTTTACCTTTTTATCCCAAATTCTTTTTTTTCTTTTATGGGGGAGGCAGAAAAGTTGATAGGTTGAATTATGAAGTTAAAAGATACTTTAGAACTCTGTATTTGAGATATCAGCATAGATATATATTATGTGTACCTTCCATTCTCAACTGTAAACATAATCCTGCTTGAGTAGGGTCCACTGCTGTGGGTAGCAGTCTCAGGGTAGCTCTGTCTAAATCGTTACAACTTAAAGCCTCTCTGAGATTGGACTGAAAATGGTAGAACATGGCTGTAAAAACTCCCTTCTTGACTTTCACCTGTGGAGGTTCTTGTTGCTTCCTGGACAGCTAAGGCTTTATGGAATTTCTTAAACTCAGCTAGAGAGATATACAGATTATTTTTGTATTAAACAGATTGTTGATTCTTTTGAGCTTTGTAATTTTGGGGATAGGGTATGGGCTGAACCCCCTATGGGGTTGAAAATTTTGACTTGTTAAAAATGTATTTTCTGTTTGTTAATTTATAGGCTGAAGACTTTAAGTGACAAATCAAGAGAAGCAAAAGTAAAAAGCAAGCCCAGGTAAGCTCAAGCCAGCTTAATTAGCATAGCTTGAATTTTATATAACTTTTGGCTGAGTTTGTAATAGGATCATTTTTATAGGCTTCAGGTCTGTTGAGTGAGTGCATCTGACCCCCAAAAAGTATTGGTTCATTCTAAATATTGAGACACATGGAATTTGTATTAAACTTATGAAGTTATGAAGTGTTAAAAGAGCTGAAGTGTGTCAAAGTCCTGAATTACTGAAAAGCAAATTAATAATGAAATAGAACTTGATAAGTGAGTTCCTGTAAATGTGCTACGTGTTTTACATTTGGACACTAGAATTGTATTTTTTTTCAAGTATGTGATCAAATTCAATTTCAGCTGGAAACAGTGAGCTTTTATCCAGCCTATTTTCTTTAACTGACATTATATGAAAATGTTTATTGTATTATATGCTAGAGACAGTTTCTGCCTGGCAAAATAATATTGTTATGTTGCAGTTTATTACTTATGAAGCAATATATTTTTTCGACAGCTTAAATAAATTGTCATTGTGTTTGTGTGCACGCCCACCCACACATGCACATGTGTACGCTTGCCTGCATAATTAATGTGCACTACTTGCATTGCAAGTGCCCACAGAAGCCAGAAGAGGGTGCCAAATCCCTTGGAATTGGCATTACAAGCAATTGTGAGCTGCCTGATATGGGAACTGGGAACTGAACTGGGATCCTCTGCAGGAGTTGCATGAGCCATCTCTCCATCCTCTTCATTAGTGGTTTTAATCTTTTAAAAGATTGTAGGATATTTTATTTATGTGTATGTTTACCATGAAGGCAAGCAGAGGGTGTTGGGACCCCTGGGACTGGAATTACAAATGGTTCGGGCTGCCATGTGGGTGCTGGGAATTGAACCCAGATCCCCTGGAAGAACAGTCAGTGCTCTGAACTGCTGAGCCATTGTTCCAGCCCCTCATTAGTGGCTTTAAAATTATTTACATAATAATTGGCAGTGCCAGAATTCTTGTAGCAGTTTTTTAAATTTGATTTTTATTGAGCTCTACATTTTTATCTGCTCCCCTCTCTGCCTCTCTTCTCCCTTTCAACCCTCTCCCAAGGTCCCCATGCTCCCAATTTACTCAGATCTTGTCTTTTTCTACTTCACTTATAGCAGTTTTTTTTTAAAGTTGACCGAATCTGCAGCAATTCTAATAAGTGTTTCTCTTGTTAGGAGTGCTCCATACTTAACAAAGTACTCCGCCGGACTGGAATTACTTAGCAGGTAAATATTTTTTTTAGAGCAGAGTTGTACTTTTAATTTTTGTTGAAACATGCTTTACAGTTTTACAGATAAAACCCCAGAATTTTCTGCTAGTGTAATGACAAGATTGCTTACTTCTTTTCCTTGAAGGCAGCTGCTTTCACCCCTCCGTACAAGGCCATTCTGATTTGGACAGATAATCACTGTTGTTTTTACTTGTGGATGATTCCAAATTAAAGAACTCAATTTATTTTTCGTTTTGCTCTTTTTTTTTTTTTTTGACAGTCTTCTGCAGCTCAGGCTAGAACCATGTTCTGTGTAGTGGATTACCACTTTGAACTTTCTGATCCTCTTGCCTCCACTTGAGTGCCACTATTACAGGCATGTGCTGCTAAGTCTGGTTTATATGATGCTAAGAATCAAACACAGGCTTTGTGCATTTTAGGACAGCACTCTGTGAATCTTATATCATTTATTTCCCAACCCATTTCTCTTGACACAATAATATAAGATGTGGCTCTTCTCAGATATGAAACAAAAGCTCAAGCAAAAAGAAAACATGCTGATAAATTGGACATAATCAAAATTAAGCATTTTTTTGTTTCAACACCACCACAAAAGCTAAATAAAAACCCACAGGAGAAGAATTTTTCTGCATATTATTTGACTAATGGAGTAGCATCCATAGTCTGTAAAAGACCATTTATAACTCAGTAACAAAAATGTGGTCCAGTGAAGAAACAAAAAATCTGAATAAACATCTCAGAGTGAAGATACACAGATGGCCCAGAAGAGCATGAAAAGTGCTCAGTATTATTATCATCATTAGAGAAGTGCAGATCTGAACTGCACTCAAATGCCACTTCATGTACTTCATCTCCATTCAGAAAGCTGCACCATATTGAGTATGCCAAGGACCTGTGCAAGTTAGCATCACCATCAGGGTCTCTCTACATAGCTCTGGCTGTCCTAGAATTCACTCTGTAGACTAGACCAGGTTGTCCTCAAAGTCACAGAGATCTGCCTGCCTCTGCCTCCTAAGTGCTGGGATCAAAGATGTGTGCCTCTACTCCTGGCTCAGATTAACATCCTTATGTATTCTTGATGGACATTTAAATGATGCAGCCACTTTGGAAAATAGTTTCATAGTCTCTCAGAAATTTAATTGCAGAATTGTCATATAAAATAGCCGTTTAACTCCAAGAAAAGTGGAAACATACTGAGTTAGGTGTGATGGCACATGCTATTAATCCCAGCACTTAGATGTCAAGGCAGGAATTCCCGATCATGAATGAGTTTGATGCCAACCTGTGCTACATAGTGAGAGGTGTGCACTCGCTGCCTCCCCCACCCCCACCCCCGTGTGTGTATGTGTGTGTATGTATATGTATGTATTTATATCTATATCTGCATCTACATAAAACTTGTACCTGAACTTTGAATGTGTGTAGTAGTTGTATTCATAACCAAAAAGTTGAAGCAGCATGCATGTCCATCAATGAAGTATCCATATCATGAAGTGTTATTTGGCCACATAAATGAAAGACTGATAGATTAGACATGGATGAAAACTTAAAGGATCCAGCACAAAGAGCACATATTTGTCAGTCCACTTAAATAAAATCTTCAGAAGAAACAAACTATGGTGACAAAAGATTAGTGATTGCCAGTGTTTGGAGGGATGGT